>NC_087287.1:6050714-6727500 GCF_015220805.1 Pogoniulus pusillus | reverse complement strand
TTCCTAGGAAAGTTCTGGGCATCCCAGGTGGTCCCACAGAGCAGCCACAGCCCCACAGTGACATTTTACACTTTCTGTGGACAGGCAGCTTTGACACCAGCTGAAATCTTTATCCATCAAAGCCAGATCCATCTGAGGATAGACTCAGTGCCATCCTGAAATCTGATAAGATTTTTTTTCCACAGGTTTTATCAGATCTTCTGAGGTGGATGAATCACTCCTGAAGGTTTTGGGGAATGAGACAGCAAGGGGAAACCTTCGTCTTTCTGTCTGACAATGGAGAGTTTTCATATTTCAAGATGTGGGGGAAAAATTGCAACCACTTTCACCAACAACTACTCAAACCCACGCTGGTTAAAAGCTGGGATTCTTGTGTGTTGGTTTGCAAGAGTGTTTTGATTGCCTCTACATCACTCAACAGTTATTTAAGCATCTAGACCATAAGTAAAATGCAAATACATTAAAATGTGACATGACTTGCAACTCCTTCTACCAGTAGCTAACTGCGACAGCAGCTTTCACCATGGATGGTTTTGCCACTCAGGTCCTTTATGCCATCCAGGTGTTCTTGGTTGCTCCTATCAGCCTCTGCACTTGGTGGCATAGGAAGAAATGGTACAGGGTTCCAAGAGAACTGGCATTTCAATAAGCCTTTGAGAGAGGTGACTGGAATGCAGTGTTTCATCCTCAGAATACTCAATCTGTAACCAAGCTGCTGATTTTCTTTCTTGATACCTCAAGCTTAGCAATGATTTCTTCATTCCTATCATAGAACCATAGAATTGCAGGGCTGGAAGGGATCTCGAGGAGCATCTAGTTCCAACCCCCCTGTCATGTCATGGACACCTCCTACTAGACCAGGTTGCTCCGAGCCCCATCCAGCCTAGTCTTATAGACCTCCAGAGATGGAGCTTCCACCACCTCCCTGGGCAACCTGTTCCAGTGTCTCACCACCTTCCTGCTGAACAACTTCTTCCTAACATTCCTGTTTACACAGGAATGGCACTGACCAAGGGAGAGCTGCAGAGAGCCCAAGCAAAGGGTGCTGCAGAGATCATGCCCATGGCATCAGCTGCCCAGCATATTAACCTTCACACTCTGCCGCAAGGGGCCCACATCTCAGAAATGCTTTTTCCTGTTTAATCCATCATACAGCGCAGAGAGGAGAAGGGGACCAGAACAATGAGGTGAAATGGTAAAGAAGTGGTTAGTCACAGAGAGCCATGCACAAAAAAAAACAAACCCTTTGCTCTTCCACAGGGACTGGCTGAAGCCTTTTGATGCCATCACAGCTCTAATGAGAAAGAAGCCTCAGCTGTCCCCAAGCACACACCACCACTGGTGCTGGTGGACCAAGATACCCCAGGACCCAGGCCACAAAAGAGGAAAGGAAACTCAGCAAACAGCAATTGAGGAGGACATACAGTTTTGCTGCTTCTTTTATGTCTTCTTAACAGCCTAATTGGAGTGTAATGAACTTAGGGTCGGCGCTCGCTGCCAGACTCGCTTCTTTGATGTGTTTTTGGCCTCTGCGCTACAAAAATGCGATGGAAACCAAACCCAAGATATTACACCTCCATAAAGTGTCTCTGGGTTTACCATAAGATTCCACCCTTTGTGCCAAGTGGCCAAAGCCACTAACAAGCCCCTGCTCACCAAGATGTTTGGGTAATGAATAAGGAGCAGAGAGAGATGCCACTGTGAATCAGCGAGGAATGCGCGCTAACGGCAACAGAGGTGGATCCCAGGCTGTAATGTGGAACAGCAGAGCACTGTGGTTGTGTTCCTCCGTGGCTGTGGCCAGCAGGAGCTGCTGGTGATGGCTGAAAGATTGTGGTGGGCACAGAGGTTTTCAGAAGGTACTGGTAAAGTGGGGACACACTGATCACAGAATTAACCAGGTTGAAAAAGACCTCTAGGATCATTGAGTCCAACCTATCCCCTAACCCTTCTCATTAACTAAACCATGGCACCAAGTGCCACATCCAGCCTCCTTTTAAACATCTTCAAAGACAGTGACTCCACCACCTCCCCTGGCAGCCCATTCCAATGCCAATCACTGTTTCTGGGAAGAACAACTTCTTAACATCCAGCCTAAACCTGCCCTGGCACAGTTTTGAGACTGTGCCCTCTTGTTCTGTTGCTGGGTGCCTGGGAGGAGAGCACTGCGAGCTGGCTGCACTGCCAACAGCCAGGTCACTCTTGAGTCTAAGACTCTTTCTATCCTCCATGTCAACCACTCCTACTTCTGCTTTTTGCATCCAAAGCTCCTGTCCATATGACCCTACCATGCCTCTCTTGGTTCTCAGCAGGGCATTCCTGCCTCTGTACATTACATCAGTCTCCAACATGTGAAGTGCCCTTGTTTCAGTGATGCACTCTCAAGAGGCTATCACAACCTGCTGCCAGGGTCACCATCCTGACAGTGAGAAAGGCAGAATCAAGAGGGAGGTGAGATGCTGAAAGACCTTCCTAGGTAATATCCCACCCTCCAAAGCTGGAAGGTAGTCCCTATCACCTCAGTCCCCACAGATCTGGGTTAACTTGTCCATGGCCTCACTTGAAAAACCTCAGGGATGCATTTCAACCCCCAACATTCTGCTCTTAGAGACATACTGAATGACCACGAGCCAGCAATGTGCTCTTATGGCCAAGAAGACCAATGGCATCCTGGGGTGTATTAGAAGGGCTGTGGTTAGTAGGTAGAGAGAAGTCCTTATCCTCCTTTAGTCTGCCCTGGTGAAGCCAAACCTGGAATAGTGTCCAGTTCTGGGCCCCCCAGTTCAAGAAGGACCTCAGGGAACAGCTTCAAAAAACCCAGTAGAGATCCACAAAGATGCTGAAGGGAGTGGAACATCTCCCTCATGAGGACAGACTGAGGGAGCTGGGGCTCTAGCTTGGAGCAGAGGAGCCTGAGGGGTGACCTACTCCTGTTCATAAAGATGTGAAGGGCAGTGTGGGGAGGACAGAGCCAGACTCTGCTCAGTGATATCCAATGACAGGACAAGGGGCAATGGCTGCAAGCTGGAGCAGAGGAGGTTTCATGTGAACATAAGGAAAAACTTTTTCACTGTGAGGGTGACAGCGCTTTGGAACAGGCTGCCCAGAGAGATTGTGGAGTCTCCTTCTCTGGAGACATTCAAAACCTGCCTGGATGAGTTCCTGTGTGACCTTCTCTAGGTAGCCCTGGTTCTGGGAAGGGGGCTGGACTCAATGATCTTTTGAGGTCCCTTCCAGCCCCTAACATTCTGTGATGCTGTGCCTATGAATTACAGCAGGCTGGTCCTGAAGAGGCCCCATCAAATATGTGTGTTTATGTCATCCTATTCCAACATCAACTAAACAAGCTCACGACGAACAAAGCAACACATTTAGCCCCCAAATGACAGCACCAAGTAAAACCCAACTGTTGATCTTTTTCCCTGTCTGCAATGATCTTGCTCAAGACAAAAAATGATGTGTCTCCATGGAAAAGTCCTGGCCATCGACAGTTCACGTACTTGCAGAGTATCCAGGGCTAAATTCCCACCCTATTTAAATCAATACAGCCACATCTATTTTAGGGAAGCTACCCCCAATTGACAGATGCTGGGAATCCAGCCCTGGGCCTGCCTCTTACTCAAGCAGCCCCTCACCCTGCGACTGCATGTTGGAGACAGGAGCTGCTGATAAGAGAGGCTTCTAGCAAAACGCAGCCCTCCTTCAGCAATGATTCACATCTCAGAGCAGTTCACTGCTGCAGATGTTCTGGACATGAGCCTGCCTCCTCCAAGAAAAGCTCTTTCTGGAATAGGTGAACACCACAGAGCTTTGCTGGTGTGCAAATGATCTACCCAAATACCAGGAACTGTGCTCCTGGAATCTGCTGCTAACGGCATGGACAAGACCTCATTCTGCCTTGCAGTGACCACTGTCATGCAATCATGGAATGATTTGGGTTGGAAAAGACTTTTATCATCAACTTCAACTGTTAACCTGGCACTGCCAGGTCATCATTAAACCATGTCCCTCAGCACCACATCCACATGGCTTTGAAATCCCTCCAAGGATTGAGACTCCAATCATTGCCCTGAGCAGCCTTGACAATTTTCAGGGAAAAAATCATTCCTTATATCATAGAATCACAAAATCAACCAGGTTGGAAGAGACCTCCAAGATCATCCAGTCCAACCTATCCCCCATCTCCCCTGGCACAAGCTGAAGCTGTTTCCTCTTGTCCTATCATTTGCTCCTTGGCAGAAGAGACCAACTCTCACTTGACTCCAACCTCCTTTTAGGGCACTGTAGAGAGCAAGAAGGTCTCCTCTCAGCCTCTTTTCTCCAGGTTGAACAAACCCAGTTCCCTCAGATGCTCCTAACCAGTCCTGTGCTCTAGACCCTTCATCAGCTTTGTTGCCTTTCTCTGGATCTGCTCCAGTACCTCAGTGTCCTTTTTGTACTGAGTGGCACAAATCTGAGCCCAGGATTTCCAGGTGTGGCCTCACCAGTGCTGACTCCAGGAGGACAATCACAAAATCAGTCAGGGTTGGAAGGGACCACAAGAATCATCTAGTTCCAACCCCCCTGCCATGCCCAGGGACACCCTACCCTAGAGCAGGCTGCCCACAGCCTCAGCCAGCCTGGCCTGAAACACCTCCAGGCATGGCGCCTCAACCACCTCACTGGGCAACCCATTCCAGCCTCTCACCACTCTCATGCTCAACAACTTCCTCCTCACATCCAATCTGAACCTACCCATCTCCAGCTTTGCTCCATTCCCCCTAGTCCTGTCACTCCCTGATAGCCTAAAAAGTCATAATCACTGCCCTGGTCCTGCTGGTTACACTGCTGCTGATCCAGACCAGGATGCTGTTGACCTTTTTGGCCATCCTACCTATGAGGAACCAAGTGAAAACCTTTCCACTTTGCTCATGACTCACATGAGAGTCAGATGAACCAGAAAGGAGGCTGGAACAGAGCCTCTCCATGCTCTAGATGCCTTAGGCATCCACACCAGCACCATGTGGGGAGCATTTAGTAGGTCAGCAGTAAATCAGTGGACCCTGGGTTGAACAAGGCAGACCCTGTGCATGTCTGAATCTGAGCTTCTTCAGGGCACAGATGCTCTGGGCCTTTCCCTGCCCTTCCAGTTTAGGCTGTAGCTTCTGTGATCAGAAAGCACTCTCATCCTCGTGGGGAAATGGCTGTCAGAGCAAAAGAGAGTTTGGGCACGACCTGAACATTAACCCTGTGGTTCACTTGAGTGCTACAGGCACTTGGTGCCCTATTCACTGCTCCTGGGGACCAGGGACCAGTGCCCAGCCGCTGCCAGGGGCACACCAGACTATACCATACACGTGCAAGCAGAGATATGCAGCTGAAGGGCTGGAACAGCTCCTTCTACTGAACATCTGGACTTACACATATAAAGTACTCAACACTCTCATCCAGAATTACAGAGTCTTTCATATCTTATCTCTCAGAAACCACTTATCAGCCCACAGCTTTCAGACTGCAGTCTCTCCCGCCTGCCAAAGTGGAACCCAGCCATGCAAACACATGAATAACAGCAGCCCCTCTCTCCTCTCCTCTCCCACGCTGATGGCTGCAGCTCCTCTGATGGGGGCTTGAACTTCAGGGGCACTGGAAGCAGCTTCATCTACCCTGCTGCCACGGGCTCGCAGAGGAAGTTGAGTAGAGTTTAAGCACAGGGTAAGAGCTCAGTGCAGCAGAAATGTCTCCTCCCACCCCAAGCTGAGGAAGGCAACAAGTTAAATGCAGGTATTTATGCTCTGCATGATGACAGACAATGAAGAAACATTTGTAAGCTAACCTTGAGGTGCATCATCTACTCTCCTGCAGCACTTGGAGGCTTCAGGCATGCCCTAGAGCATTCATGTCTGAGAGACTGTTCAAACATAGGCAAACTCCAACTAGTTGGACTGGATGATCTTGGAGGTCTCTTCCAACCTGGCTGATTCTATGATTCTCAGTTTGTGCCCCAAAATGAGCATTTAATAATAGGAACTAGTCTGGAGGTTTTGTTAAATCAAGATTTCTCTCTAATGGAATCACAGAATGTCAGGGGCTGGAAGAGACCTTAAAGTCCAACCCCCCTGCCAGAGCAGGACCAAATAGCCCTTTTGATTTTAGCTCTAACAAAATGCTCTAGACAAAGTTTCATTTATGGGATGACATTTTGCAATCCTTGACCAGGAGGGTAGAGAGTACCTTTTGTTGTCCTCCTCTGCTTTTTCATCTCTCTTCTCCTTTTAAAGGAGAGAAAGGCACATTGGAGGGAGTGCAGAAAGGACTTCTCAGCTTGAGAGTCACCAAGGTTCATCAGGCCTCAAAACTTCCCCATCCCCACAAATCTTCCCACATTTTCATGGAAATCATAGATCCATAGAATGGTTTAGGCTGGAAGGGACCTCAAAGATCATCCAGTTCCAATCCCCTGCCATAGGCAGGGACACCTCCCACTAGAACAGGTCACTCAAGGTTTCATCTAACCTGGCCTTGAACACCTCCAGGGAGGGAGCAGCCACAACCTCTCTGGGCAACCTGTTGCAGTCTTTCACCACTCTCACTGTAAAGAACTCCTTCCTAAATGGAATGGAAATTTCTTCCTCTGAGTTGTAAGAGATGACTTCATTAGACTGCAGTACAGCGCTGAAACCACACGTGCACATGGGTGCTGCTCTGGCCATCCCAGCAGCAAGAGCCAAAGCAGAGCGAGCTGAGGAGGCTGGTGCCACACTGGGCAAGAGGTGAGGCTGGGAGGAGGAAGGCAGTGATGTTACCATGGGAGAAAGCTTAGCATAAAGCAGGAACACTGCTAGCTCTGGGCTAGCTTGGCTCACATCACAGTTCTCAGCTGCATGGAGCGCACATGGGTCACACGTGGCTTTCGTTGAGGGCAGAAGAGCTCTGTCACCAGAACAGCTGCCTCTGCTTTTGTCATGAAACCAAAGCTCAGACACACAGCTGATGGCCAGTGGGTCTCCTTCCAACAGCCAATCATAGAATGGTTTAGGTTAGAAGGGACCTCAAAGCTCATCCAGTTCCAACCCCCTGCTATAGGCAGGGACACCTCCCACTAGACCAGGCACAAGCCAGGGAATAAGAGTGATCACCAGGCAGCAAGGGGGAATTGGTGGGAACAAGATGGCTGGTGGCAGTGACAGGGAGAGAGGGCACAGGTGCCTTCCCTTCCCCAGGCACCCCCCTAAGCCCACATGCCCTTTGGCCCCCAGCAGCCAGTCCTTCCCTGGCAAAATCCCATGCTTTCAGATGCTGCTGCCAAACCTCAGAAATGTATATTGCTGCTCTGGCGATGTCCGGGAGGAAGGGGAAGGGAAAGCAGTGTGCAATTTTCAACAGTTTCTCCTCAGAGAGGGGCCCCCTAATCTTCTGAAAGGGGATGTGAAGGAGGAGGGGAGAAAAGCAAGAGGCTCTGTCCCATTTTAACCCCTTTTCCCAAATGAGTTATTCAGGGAGGACTTCATGATGGAGTTTTCCCTTTGGGCTTCGAGCCTCAAAACATTTCCTAACACACAGAGTCCCACTGAAACCTCCTGATTGTGGCACCATGCTGAGCTGTGCACACAGGCAGATGTCAAAGGGAAAGATGGGAAGCAGAGGCATCCCATGATCCTGGCATCACAGGCAGGATTTGCAGGACAGCAGTGAAGGAAAAAGCCCAACCATAAACCAAACCCCAAGGAGTTTAATGACTGCAATGCAAAGACCACTGACGGCACACAAGGAGCTCAGCAACATCAGTCACAAATGCTTCTGCACCTCTGTCAAGAAAGAGCTACATGGAAGCTTGCAGCCAGTTCTTCACCTGGCTGAAACCCAGTGAAATCAGCCAGGCTACACAGAAATAATCCAGAATAAAGGGTGGGATGCACTGGCCAAATAGGTTTGACAGCAAGTCAACACCATTAAGCACCAAGCTGCTGCACCTGGAGATGGTTTCCACAGGCCTATGAGAGTTAGGGGTTATGGAGCATCTCCCTGCCCTATGTGTTTGGGTTGCAGTAGTCCACAGTCTCAAAACCTGAGAGACACCATAAATTGCTGCTGGGATTAAGCCATTTAGGATCCCACAGATCAGTCATAGTTATTATGCTGACCAAAAAGAGCAGAAACCTCTCCTCAGGTTAGCAGGAATGAGGCTTGTGAGCCAAGATCCTCAAAGGCATCAGATCCTCTTTGAAATCAGTGGTGTTTAGACATCTTAATAAGCATCTTCAAGAATCTGGACCAAAATCACCAACCCGAAACTGATGTTCAGTACCTAGGAAAGTGTACAAAGGTGACTGGGAGACTCTCTGTATTTCTGGGAGCTTAAGCAGGGAAATCAGAGTTTTGGTCAACAAAGCTGGTGAGAGGCCTGGAGCACAGCCCTGTGAGGACAGGCTGAGGGAGCTGAGGGTGTGCAGCCTGCAGAAGAGGAGGCTCAGGGCAGACCTCATTGCTGGCTACAACTACCTGAAGGGAGGTTGTAGCCAGGTGGGGTTGGGCTCTTCTCCCAGGCAAGCAGCAACAGAGTAAGGGGACACAGTCTCAAGTTGTGCCAGGGCAGGTCTAGGCTGGATGTTAGGAGGAAGTTGTTGGCATTGAGAGTGATTGGCATTGGAATGGGCTGCTCAGGGAGGTGGTGGAGTCACCATCCCTGGAGGTGTTCAAGCAAAGCCTGGATGAGGCACATAGTGCCATGGTCTGGACAGGGCTGAGTGCTAGGTTGGGCTGGATGATCTCGAAGGTCTCTTCCAACCTGGTTGATTCCAAGGTCAATTTTACTCAGTGCTGGTTATTAAACCATAGCTCAAGTGGTTTACTTGAAGCTCATGGTATACAGTTCTGTTCCCTCCAATGCTCTACATGGACACACTCTAAGGCACTCACTTCTGTTTAGCTGAGCTTCATAACTGACTCTTCTAAATGGTTCCACATGGTGGCTTGAAGGTTTTTTTATTTCTTTTTTGAAGTAAATCAATTTAAACCCAATTTTCATTACATTGGTGGTTTTGCATGTCCACAAGGCCTGAGGGTCTCTTGGATTTGAAAACTTGGCCTGAAATGCAGCCTGAGATGCCAAGCACTGAATCCCAATGGAAATGGAACTGCTGCAGTCTATAGGGGAAGCTGCTGCTGCCTGCCAGGCTGAGAGCACCAATCCTAGACAGGATCAGGGCTAAGCACGGCTGAAACCTGCCTCTGGACATCACTGCTGCTCCATCCCAAGCAGGTGTGGGATTTGGCAGTGGAGAGCTCCAGTTCTGGCTGGTGCAAGCTGCTTGAAGTGGAGCCTATGGGAACATCAAAATCCTGACCGGGAGCCTCTCTGAAAAGGTCTTCAAAGCTAGCTGGAAACCTGGCCCAGGGCTTCTTCCAAACCTGGCCCAGGGCTTTCCCACAGCTCAACCTTGGTTTGCAAGCTTGGCTGGCGTTAGGTTTCTTGCACCTAGTTTGGGGGCTTTGCTGTGAACATTTTGTGGAGGTTGAAGCTCTTGAAGTTAAATGGGCTCTGTTGTTTGGAGCCTGGACCGGCTCTGAACATCCATAAACTCTGCATCAATCTGTTCAGCCTCCTGTAGAAAGTAACAGAGGGTGGGAGGAGGCTTTCTCTTCAAGGGAGAGCTGGTTGCTGCGTGTTACCAGCAAATCAAATCGTTCAGATGAGAGGTATGCATGGATGAGACAAGCACTACTGCCTGGGGCATGCTGGAGGGCTTGGAGTTCTCCAAGTGCCCTTTTACACTGCTGAGGAGGCAGGTTTCTTATGTTTCTCCCTCACCCCTGTAGAAAGCACACCTCAGAATCCCAGAATGGTGAGGTTTGGGGAAGGGACCTCTGGAGATCATCTAGTCCAGCCCTCCAAGAAGCCTTTCAGGAGCACCTAGCACTTGGGATGTTTCAAAGCAGAGGCAGCAGGTTTAAAAGAGACATTTCTCTCGAAGGACACCAACAGAGTCGAAGGTTTTCTGCCTCCTGGTATGTCTAGGGCCCTGAAGAAAACCAACAATACTTTTGGCCTCCCAACACTACTGCTTTTATTAGCTCTCAAACGAGAGAAGAATAGGTTTATTTACTGTTCAACTGCTGTTCTTCCCCCCTCCCCCCCGAGAAAGAAACCAACTCAGAAACGGTGACCACTCAAAGCAGAGCCAAGCTGGTTCTTGGCTAAGGCTCAGAGTGGCTCTTGTTACTGAGGGGAATGTGGTCATGTTGCTATGATAGTGGCCTGGGATTCAGGCCACTCTTCTTGGCTACTCCACCACCCCACTGGGTAACCTTGGAAAGTCACGTCTCCACCCCTCCACCCCATCATGTTCCTCGCCATCCTGAGCCTCTTGGCTTTCTAGGCTGCCAGCTTTATGGTCCAAGGTCTGACTCTGACTATTCTAGCTACCACCATCATTATGGGAACTTGATACACACTGCTTTCCAGCACCCTTCCCACAGAGCTTCCTTGCAGCAGCTCTGTCTTCACCAGCAGCAAGACAGAGATGTGAATTCAGGCATGGAAGTTTCCTCTCATCCCAACAGTGCAAAACACGAGAGATGTGGAGGTGCTGGAGCAGGTCAAGGGGAGAGCAATGAAGGTGGGGAAAGGTCTGGAGAATAAATCTGATGAAGAGTAACTGAGGGAGCAGGGGATGGTTAGTTTGAAAAGGAGGAGGCTGAGGGGACATCCCATTGCTGTCCACAGCTACCTGAAGGGACATCGTGGAGAGGCTGCTGCTGGGCTCTTCTCACAGCTAACTGGAGACAGAACAGGGGGGAATGGCCTCAAGCTGACTGGGTTGGTTTAGACTGGATATTAGGGGAAAGGTTTTCCTGGAGAGAGTGGTCAGAGACTGGAATGAGCTGCCCAGGGAGGTGGTGGAGTCACCCACCCTGGATGTGTTTAAGGGTCGTTTGGATGTGGTGCCTGGGGATATTGTTTAAAGTGAATCTTGTAGAGTAGGGTTGTTGGTTGGACTTGGGAATCCTGAAGGGCTTTTCCCACCTGGATGTTTCTGTGATTCTGTGATCTCTGTTTTCATGCAGCACCCAAGGACTTTGTTATTCCTGCCACCTTCTTCCCATCCCAAAATCCTTGGAGGCATCTGCACTTGGTGTGTTCACATGGTTTTCTCTTCATGCCCATGTGCCTAGCTGGGACACTGTGTCAGCTTCTGACAGCCCTTCCTGAGACACAGATGTGCTGTGTGGACAACCTGCCCTCGTCATCCACCAGAAGCACCCCAACACCCAGTGCCAAAGGGACCATGACCCAGAGAAGCACTGTTTAGCAGTGCCAATGCAAAGGAGAACACTCAAAGCACAAGGAACTCGAGGTCTGTGCCCTAAGGAGCACCTCTACCCCAACATGCATTTGTCATGACTGCTTGCATAAGGCAAGGGTTTATATCTGACCTTGGAGGGCTGCTGAGACTCCTGGCAAGCCCCTGAACTCTGCAGCTTGACATGCATGGCCCTTTTTGCAAGTGGTAGTGGATTACACATGTTTACAGGGTCTCTTCTTGACTGAACACTGTAGCTCAAGGCATGAGGAGAAAGTCTGGGGATGACACTCAGCACCTTTCTGCTGGAGCTAAATCTTTGCTGTACCAGAGATGGGACTTCTGTAACAAACTAGTGAGACCTTTGTCCTCACTGTTTTCCACCAAGGATCCTTAGCTCCAGAAGCCACAACACCACTAAGAGAGTATGTCCTTCAGGCAGTAGTATGCTCTGTAGCTGATAACTCTTCTCTCTGGTATAACAGAAGCCCAAGTAAAGTAGGCTCAAGGACCTCCATGCTAGGTATTGGGCATGCAAAAATGAAGGGCCAGCCACTGCAAGAAGACCTTTCAGTCTTGACAGAGTGTGCTGGTTTGAGGCTAATTGGAATATTCTGCTGGGAGACCAGACCATGGGTTGTAAAAAGAAAACAATGACAAAGTCTCTGTCATTCACTGGTTTGCCAAAAGGGATAAAAAGCCAAAGCATAAAAAGTTTGTCCCTTTTTTGCCTCAGAGCCCTTCCTCCTTTCAATTCTTCTTTGCTCTGCTTTAATATCTTCCACTAACAGATAACAAGTAATCTTTGCTGCTTGTCTGTCTGGGAGAAAGAGAGAGAAGGTGGCTTTGAGCCTCTCCTGGGCTTCCTCTGTTTGTCCAGGAGGGAATTTGGCTTTCTGTATGATTTCTCAATTGTATAGAATTGTAAACACATTGTGCATATGTGCTTGCAAAATTAGCTTTGCTGTAAATGCAGCTTTATCTTACTTCCAACCCCTCTGAGCTGGCCTGGTAAATCTCAATAGTGAGGGGGAAGTTTCTCAACCCACCACGCAGAGGAGTGAGACAAAAAGAGCATTCGTGAGATCACTCTGCAAAGAGCTGGTGGAGCTGGGATTAAAACTCAGAGACCAGCAGCCTACATGCTGGGGCACTCTGCCTTCACTCCATGGCATGCACATAGAATCACAGAATCAAGCAGGTTGGAAGAGAGCTCCAAGCTCATCCAGGCCAACCTAGCACCCAGCCCTATCCAATCAACCAGACCATGGCACTAAGTGCCTCATTGAGTCCCCTCCCGAGCACCTCCAGGGATGGAGACTCCACCACCTCCCTGGGCAGCCCATTCCAATGCCAATCAGTCTCCCTGCCAACAACTTCCTCCTAACATCCAGCCTGTACCTCCCCTGGCACAACTTGAGACTGTGTCTCCTTGGTCTGTTGGTGGTTGCCTGGCAGAAGAGACCAATCCCACCTGGCTACAACCTCCCTTCAGGTAGTTGTAGACAGCAATGAGGTCACCCCTGAGCCTCCTCCAGGTTAAACAACCCCAGCTCCCTCAGCCTTTCCTTATAGGGTTTGTGTTCGAGGCCCCTCACCAGCCCTGTCACCCCTCTCTGGACACGTTCCAGCACCTCAACATCTCTCTTGAATTGAGGGGCTCATAGTCATACACATGCACGGAGCTGTGTGTACATCCCTCGTGTGTAAAAGGATGATGTGGTGGTTTAGGAACTCTTTCCCCCCCCCCTCCCCAAACCCTCCCCACTATTGAAATTTACCAGCCTAGCTCAGATGTGTAAGCTGAAGCTGTATTTACAGCAAAGCAAAAGTCACAAGCATATAGACACAATATATTTACAAAGATAACACAGAAATCCAAACTCCCTCCTGGACAAATAAAGCTGCCCAGAAGGGCTCAGAGCTACCCTCTCTTTCTCCCTCTATTTTCCCAGACAAACAAAAAACAAGCAGCAAAACTTAGGTTGTTCTGTGTTATTAGTGGAGAGATACTAGAGTGAAGAGGAAGCAAACAGATCCAGCATCACAGACCAGGGTGGGAAGGGCAGCAAGGCTGGTGAGGGGGCTGGAGCACAGCCCTGCAAGGAGTGGCTGAGGGAGTTGGGGGTGTTCAGTCTGGAGAAGAGGAGGCTCAGGGCAGACCTCACTGCTCTCCACAGCTACCTGAAAAGAGGCTGTAGCCAGGTGGGGCTGGGCTCTGCTCCCAGGCAACCAGGGACAGAACAAGAGGACACAGCCTCAAGCTGTGCCAGGGCAGGTTCAGGCTGGATGTTAGGAAGAAATTCTTCCCAGAAAGAGAGATTGGCATTGGAGTGGGCTGCCCAAGGAGGTGGTGGAGTCACCATCCCTGGAGGTCTTTAAGAGGAGGCTAGATGAGACACTTGGTGCCATGGTTTAGTTAGAAGGTGTTAGGTTGGACTCAATCATCTTAGAGGTATTTTCTAACCTGGTTGATTCTGTGAAATTGTTGACATTTTGGCTTTTTGACCCCTCTCAGCAAACCAATGGATGAGAGAGACTTCATCATTTTCTTTTCACAACCAATGATCCAATTTCTCTCATTAAAATATTCCAGTTGGCCTCAAACCAGCAGAAAGGACTACCTAAACACATGGGCACACACCAACACTGACTAGCACTAACTGCAGGCACATCGCTGCTGCAAGCAGCACACCATGGTTTGTGCTGTGCTACCTCTGCAGTGCTCACAACCCCTTCTGAAGGGACTTCCTGGTCTCACCCAGCAGGAACCAGGCACCATTTGAGCACTTCCAGGCAAAGCCAGCAGAAGGAGGGAGGATTCCTGCAGGTGATGATTACACCGAGATCCTGCCTATCTCAGCTCCTTCTCTGAGCTTGGAGTTGTCTGTTTTAACAACAAATAACACATCTCTACTACTGCCAGTCCTGCTGAACCACTGTAGCTGCAGACAAGCAAGCTGTGTTTGCTTCTCTTTCATTTGTCATCGACACAATGGCCAGCCAAGTTCTCACTCCAGCATCTTACTTGTTGGTAAAAACAAACACAAGCATAAAGAGAAATGCTGCTCATTGGCTGGCAGCAGGGAGGCAGAAGCATAGGCTTGGATAGGTAAAAAGGCCCAGTATGAAAAATCCCTGGGAGAAAAGCAGCAATAAAAGGCAAGAGTGTAAAGATTAAAAAGTCATCTGATTCAGGTTCTCAGGTTGCCTTCTTTCTGCTCTTTGGGATGACATTGTGTGTAAATGCTCTCCCTTCACCAACACATGGCCAAGTCCAGTTGGACTGGCAGTGCCAACACACCCAGAGGGTTTGCAGCTGGTTTTACAGACAGTCACCCAATCGTTCTCAGATAGCAACAACCTTCCTCTTTCTCACCTCTCCTGTTCCCTCCAGGCCCTAAAAACCACCATAAGGGAACTTAGATCCACAGCACATCCAGGACTGCCCTGAGGTTTGTTGACACTTGAGAAGCAAAAGATATTCAGAGAGTAAAGGAAACCAGAGTCACTCTCTCTCTCTGCAGTCACCAGCTCAGATTTAGCTGCTGCTTGACTGCAGTAGGGGAGAAGAGGGTGGCAGAGACATCAGGAATGTGACATATTATCATCAGAGACAGGACTGCAGCACAGAGGTGTTAGGCAGCTTCACACCTGCACCCAAACCAGCCAGTGTGCCACTGCTTCCACCCCAGTAAGACCTGGGCTAAGCTGGTAAAGCATGAGAAGGAAGGGGCAGTTGTCCAAAGACCCCTCCAGTCTCCTCATCCCATGTTCCTAGTCTCACCTCTGTGCCCAAACAGGTTCCTATTGGCAATAACCAAAGCAGAGCAGACACCATTTGCCCTCCTATGGTGAGCAACTGATGGAGCAGGGAGCTCTGGACAGAGGGAAGAGCCAAGATAAAGAAGTCCCTGAGAAAAGAAACTTTTCTACCCAGCGCCTCTATTCAGGAGGGGTTTCCTCACCTGAAGCCCTAGAAAACAAGAACACACCACAGGTGGAACCTCTGTGCCTCCCCTGGGGTAGCTGTGCTGTGCCAGATTCTTTGCCAGGCACACAGAGGGAAAAGAAGAGATGTAGGGGTGGCTGCAGCCCCAAAAGAGAGAGCACAAAGGGCACCCCATGGACACAGTCCTGCTGCTCAATGTGCTTATCAAGTGTTTTGGGGCCAGAGCAAGAGCAGCTTGTACAATGCAGTGTAAGAGTAGGAGAGGGGCTCAGAGTTAGCTGACAACCAAACTCATAGAATCTCACTATGGTGAAGGTTGGAAAGGATGTCTGGAGATCATCCAGTCCAACTCTTTGCTAAAGCAGAGGCACCCACAGCAGCTTGCCCAGGATGACAATGCCCAGGTGGGGCTGGAATCTCTCCACAGAAGGGGACTCCACAACTTTTCTGGGCAGCCTGCTCCAGGCCTTTAGCACCTTCACAGCAAAGACTTTTTACCTCCTGTTCAGATGGAACCTCCTGGCTTCCAGTTTGTGCCCACTGCCCCTTGTCCTGCCACTGGGCAGTACCAAAAAGAGTCTGGCCCTATCTTCTTGCCCCCCCACCCTTTAGCTCTTGCTGAGCATTGATCAGATCCCTCTGGGGCTGCTCTTATCCAGGCTCAACAGGCCCAGGGCTCTCAGCCTTTCAAGGGAGACTGAGCAACCCTCTGCACATGGGTCCCTTCCCACAGGCCACACTCCAGGGCCATTCCAGGTCTGGGTTACTGTCCTCGTGTTTACAGGGTAGAGAACTGAGGGTAAGGCAGGACCACAACAAATACCCTGGATAGACTGGAAGATCTTTGAAGTACCTTAGTAGCTGCTGAAAAGGAAGAAGAGTTTGGAAACCTGAGCAGAGAGATAAGAATCTATTCTAAGGTGAGGCTGGTCTAAATATGCCAGAGGCCTGTCAGCACAACCTGGGCATGAGCCAAACCACTCAAGCAGTAAACACTTTTACTACTAGCAGTCTCCTAGAGGACTAATGGAGCCCTGTCCCCTCACCTTGCAGGTCTCCATCATCTACCCTGCACCTGAATTACACAGGCAAGGCGAGAGGGCTGCTGGAGCTCTGCTCTGCCCAGGCTTGGCTACCTGCTCTTGAAGATAAGCCCTGCAAAACCCAGTAAGGTTCACACTCCAAGATGGTCAACTGGTGGTTGGACTCAATGATCATAAAGGTCTTTTCCAACCAAAACAATTCCATGGAAACCCTGATTCCCCAACTCGAGGGTGTTTCACAAGCATGCTTAGTGCCTCGAGCAGGGGAAGGAAGAGGAAGTAGAACCACAGAAGCACACAGAAGCCAACACAATCAACCCCAGGGTTAGGGAATCCCTCCTCGCACATATACACGTGCATACACACACACCCATATATATATATCTCCACGTTAGTCACTGCTATGGCAACTGAGACAACAAAGATATCCTTTTAAAAGCCCTGTGGTGAGGAGGAAAAATATTTTGCTATATATATCATTGCCTATTGACGTCACCAAATAATTGGAAATAAACTAACCTTTAAGTGTGGATGGCGCCGGGGCCCTGCTTCTCCTCTGTGGATGCTGCAGTCATGTGCACGTCACAATGAGCATCTGTTACCTCTCCTGCAAAAAAAAGGTCACCCAAGAGAGCTGAGCTAGAAACTTTCCTAACCAAACCCTCACCCAAGCAACACAAAAAAACCCTCCTCTCCTTCTCCTAAAAGCTGTGCTGCTGCATCCTCTCATTGACTTACTCCCCAGGCAGGGCCGGTGCTGACATCAGAAGGAAATTGCCCCAATTTAGGTAATTAATGATAATGAAGAACCTGAGGTCAGCTGTGAGTGTTAATTCTGCTTGAGCATCTTAAAAAAAAACAACAGGCAAGTTGAGGGAGCTGAGCTGTAAAAACAAGACACTCCATCTGAAAGTGATTTGAGGAAGTTTGTTTCCACAGCCAAGAGCCTGTAGATCAGAGAGGGAATCCCAGCCTCTTGTGCATGAGTTTGCTTCACATCGTGCCTGCAGGGCCCATTACAGGGCTCATCTTCTGTGCCCTAAGGTCATCAGTGCCATTGTTTTATTAATAGCATTCACAAATAAGCTGCTGCTCTGCACCCAAGAATTAGAGATGCATGAAGAGGCAGAGGGAAAGGTAGGGAATTCAGGACCTTGGTTTGCGCTGGGCTGTATCAACACACTCCTACTGCAGTCCACACCATAGAACCTGAATGGGTTGGTTTGGAAGGGATCTTAAAGATCATCTTGTCCATCTTCCAGCACAAACAATGCAGTGGAATATCAGACCCTCATGGGAGCTGGCTGGATGTTGGTAATGGTTCACAAATGCAAGGCACAGGGACAGCTTTCTAATGGGATAGCTCTGCAGTGTCTTTCCCAGTGCTCAGAACCAACACCTGCAGCATCTCTCCCACCCCTTGGCTAGTGGCAATAGGCAAAAAAACCCCAAACTGAAATTGTTGTGCTCCTACTCAAAAGTTATCTCCTCAACTCCCTTTAGGAAGATCCAGGAGAGGTTTCTCAAATCACTTTTGGCTCAGTGTGGCTTTTAGATGGATGCTGATCCATCTGCATGTTCTGCCATAGGACAGATTGATAGAATGCATCAGGTTGGAAGAGACTCTCAAAGGTCATCCTGTCCAACCCTCCAGCAGGGACACAGAATCACAGAATCAACCAGGCTGGAAGAGACCTTCAAGAACACACAGTCCAACCTAGCACCCAGCCCTGTCCAATTAACTAGACCATGGCACTAAGTGCCTCATCCAGGCTTGTCTTGAACACCTCCAGGCACAGTGACTCCACCACCTCCCTGGGCAGCCCATTCCAATGCCAATCACTCTCTCTGGCAACAACTTCCTCCTAACATCCAGCCCAGACCTCCCCTGGCACAACTTGAGACTGTGTTCCCACATTCTGTTGCCCAGAGACCTTGAATATCAGCAAGGACAGGGCTTCAACTACCTTCCTGGACAACTCATTTCAGTGTTCCACCACCTTAATGGTAAAGAACTTGTTCCTAACATCCAATCTAAATCTCCTCTTGTACAGCTTCAAACCATCACCCCTCATCCTATCACCACAAGCCCTTCTAAACAGCTCCTCCCCCCCAGCCTTTCTGTAAGTCCCCTTCAGATATTGAAATACCAGAGCCCTGCAGAGTGGGTTGAGATGCTCTCAAAGCATGAGACATGCCATACTTCTTTCCAAAGCAGCATGGATATTTCCAAGCAGCAGAATTTATTAGGGGTTTGTTGATGGCAAAGCTCTCTTACTCAATATGGTGGGCTTGAACAGATATAGCAAAGGCAGTGAGTCACTTGAGCACTGTGGGCACCTACATGCTATTAAGTCATCTGCAATCCCATGGTGAACTCATTTGCAATGTGTTATTACACGGCCACTTGATGTCTTGTGGGTTTGGGTCTGTTCCCCTCCTCATTTCTCCTTTTTTTTCTTCCTCTTGGGTAAGCCAAGCTGCAGCCTACAAAGAAGAGTTAGCAAATTCAGGCAGGTTTGAATCACACTTAGGAAGGAGAATCAGCAAGCCCATATGTTTTTAGAGGTTTAGGATTTTGCCTTCTCCCATCTTCTCCCAGGTCACTTGCTCTCCCCAAAGCTGTGGAAGTGCTGCAACCCTCACTCTTCCTGCCCATCTGTTAAGTCTCTCTCTAAGCACAAAGGGTTGGAGAGTCTGAGTTGCTCCTGGGCTGTGGAGGAGCAGTGACAGTCATGGTGCTTCAGGTAGATACAGCATCATCATACTACTGAGCTCCTAATTGTAACCCATTAAAATTCATATTCAACCTTCCTCACATCTTCAGTTATCACCCAAATTCTCCAGCAGCCTCTTGGTGCCATCAGCCACTTCTGCTCTCCACTGCAACAGTCACCTGAAGCACTTTGCTTAGAGGTTGCCTTCTGTGGCTCATCCTGCAGGGCCTTCACGTTGCATTAAAGACACAGTGGCAGAGCCTCTACTTTTAACACTTTACATCACCCACTCAGCCATTACAGAGAAAGACAGAAGGGCTTCTTCCCCAAGACCTCATTCCTACCTTTCCTCATCTGCCTATGCTTATACCAGCTAAGGGAGACAAAAACTAATATGCCTCCTAACCACAGTCTTCTTCAGCCCTCATTTGTGGCAGGTCCCAGAGAAGCACCTCTGACACAGAGCCATGCTTCATCCTTCTCCCAGAAAACACCTCCCTTTGCTCTCTTCCTCTACCCTCATCCCTAACTCCCACCTTCACAAGACATCATGCAGCCACCCAAAAGCTCTTCTCCTTGCTTCTTTCTCCTTTTATTAAGGACAGGTGCCACCCCTTCCCACCACTCTAATCAGATCCAGATGGGATGTGCCAGGCTCACAAAGGGGCCCTGCACCTTTGTTTTAAAAAGTGGTTGTCAAGGGCTGTTGGAAGGAGATGTAGCAGAGAGAGGTTTAGGTAAAGAGTAAAGTGGTTTCTGAACCCCAGATTAAGAGTAAAAGGCTGTAGTTGGTGGCTGAACAAAGAACCAAGGCTGAAAAGACAAAAAGCTGTTATGGTTGTTCCATGCTGCACCTAGAAAGCTCTAGGATGACTGTGGGATGAGATGAACAAGCCTGACAGCTGCTAGACCTGAGATGCTTCATCTGCTTGGCAGGGAGTAAAGCCAGCTCTGATACCACAGGCCAGAGATCAGTGGGATGTTGCTTTCTCTACCCACAAAGAAGAAACACATAATTGATATGCTCCAAAGCAGAGATTGCACAGAAAGGGCTGACCACAGAGTAACTTACAACTGAACTCTGGCTGACAACTGAAACAGGTTGCCTAAAGATGTCTGTCTGCTTGAAGTCCCAGTTGTGATTAATATCCAAGAGCAAGAGAAACAGAGAGGGGATATGGAGATATAAATGGAGTCATTGATTAAGAGAATTGAAGCAGAAAGGCAACAGAGAGTTAAAAGCCAACACTCAGCAAAAAAAAGGATGTCTAGCTACAAAGCTGGCCAAACCAAGCCAGAACCAAGACTTGGTTCTGGCTTGGTTTGGCCAGCTTTGTAGCTAGACATCCTTTTTTTTGCTGGGTGTTGGCTTTTAACAGCAATGCTCCAGCACAACCCTGCTGCAGTGCTCAGCATGGACAGCAGGTCCCTCAGCCCATTAGGCTCCTCCTAGGTGGCACTGGAGTTATCCTGCTAATGGAGGCAGGTGGGCTTGGGTGGAATGGTGACAAGGAGCCAGCTACATGGATAGTGGATGTACATAGATCTTTTAACCTGCAGACAACCAAAAATGGGTGGACTCGTTCTCCAGTGAACATTGGCTTGACTGGGGACATTTCTGAGGACCTTCTGAGACCAACAGCAGTACTTTTCTTTGTCTTTCTGACTCTAATCCTCAGCTTTACAGCAGGGTATTGGCTTGCTCTTTCAAAAGCCAATGGGGACAAACCACAGTGTCTATAAGGTTTCATGGCTGTCACAGATCAGTAGTCTCTGTCAAGGTCATTGTGAAGTGACTCTGCCTTTTGTTAGATCTTGAGGATTCCACTAGATCAATCCATTGGCTTGCTTTACTTCTGTAGAACAAAACACTTTTGCCATCTTCCTCTGCCCTCTCAGGCTGGGGCAGAGCAGATTTAGATTTGATGCAGGGAGTGAGTTCTGCACCATGGGGGTGGTGGAACACTGGAACAGGTTGTCCAGGGAAGTGGTTGAGGCCCCATCCCTGGAGATATTCAAGGTGAGGCTCAACAGGGCAACCTGATCTAGTGAAGGAGTTTCACCAAGACTAGACCTTCTTTTCTCAGTGGAGGTTTGCCAGACACATCACAAAGTCAGACAATGCTTTGCCAGAGAGGAGACCTCACCTAAGTCGCCACTGAGGACCTGACACAGAGGCGAAGCAGTTTACTCAGGTCGATTTATAAGACACGGGTCAAGCTCTGCAAAACCAGGTCCTCCTGGGTTAGTTGGCCAGGTTCTGACTGCATCTCAATTGTCATAGTTCCATGCAAAGGATCTAGAAAATGATGGCAGGGTTGGCAAGCTGTGAAGGTAAGGACTACCTGCCAGGGCAATGCCAGCTAAGGCTGGCTGCAGGGCTGGCCTATTAGCTGCGCTGGTGGTATCAGCTTATGGGAAGATATTTGCAGCTCTGGCAGCCCTGGAAAAAATGACATTTCCATGGGGTTTGATGAGAAGTGAAACATTTGATGCTTTGGTTTCAAAATTTCTGCTGTCTTCCCCAAGAAACAAAGGGCACCAGTTCACAAATGTCCTTCTCCTTCCTCCCCCCTCCCCTTTTTAGGGGCAAACGTAGGAAAATCTGTTATCGGTGGAATTCCAGAACTTGCCCTTTAATGCAAAACACCAAAACCACCAGAAATAACATTCCCCTGGAAAAAAAATTGCAAGATTTCACTTTGCCCTAAGCCAGAACTGCATACTGATTGCTCTTCGTCATTCTGTTCCCCTCCTATGTTCTCTATACATCTCCAAAAGCCTTTACCGCGACACTCAAAGCTCAAGGAGTAGCTGGGTGAAGCCTCTCCTTCCAAAACAGGTATTCCTCATGCCTGTGCTCAGAAATATCCTTCTCCAGAAGAGACTGGACAGCTCTTCTTTGTTCATATTGTCACCCAAGACCTTCAGCACATCCAGCCAGAAGCCTGGATATAGAATCATAGTATGGTTTGGGTTGGAAGGGGCTGGTCACCTAGTCCAACCGCCCCCACGATCAGCAGCGATATCCTCCACCCGGTCAGGCTGCCCAGAACTTTTCTTTGTCCCTCTCTTCCTCTACTCCAACATTTCTAGAACAGGAATAGGAGTATCTCACTTCCTTTAAGGAGATCAGATTAATTAAGGTTCTTTTCTCCACATCTTATGTCTCATTCACCCCTTCTGCAAAAGGTGTCCCACAGAACCACAACAGCATTCCATTTGGAAAAGATCCCCAGGATCATCAAGTCCAATCATTATCCCTATTCTACAAAGCTCACCCTTACATCATACAGGTCTCACTGCCAGCTTGAACCCCCAGGGAGGGCCACACAGAGCTTTATAGCATGTCCTAGATCACAGAATCATAGAATCAACCTGGCTAGAAGAGAGCTCCAAGCTCACCCAGTCCAACCTAGCACCCAGCCCTGGCCAGTCAACCAGACCAAGGCACTAAGTGCCTCATTCAGGCATGGCTTCAACACCTCCATGGACAGCAACTCCACCACCTCCCTGGGCAGCCCATTCCAATGCCAATCACTCTCTCTGCCAACAACTTCCTCCTACCATCCAGCCCAGACCTCCCCTGGCACAGCTTGAGACTGTGTCCCCTTGTTCTGTCCCTGGGTGTCTGCCAGAAGAGACCAATCCCCACCAGGTAGTTGCAGACAGCAATGAGCTCTGCCCTGAGCCTCCTCTTCTGCAGGCTGCACACCCCCAGCTCCCTCAGTCTCTCCTCACAGGGTTGTGCTCCAGGCCCCTCCCCAGCTTTGTTGCCCTTCTCTGGACACATTCCAGTATCTCAACATCTCTCTTGAATTGAGGACTATTGCCCTCTCCCAGAGGGAAAATCCCCTTATGGTGAGCAGAGTGGAACCACAGCGCTCTCTGTAAGAACAGCAAATCACTCTCTCATCATTAGCTACTCAAGGCAGGTCTGCAGGTGATCCTTGCTCAAGATCTGGCTACAACAAACAGCATGGGTATGTGTAGTCTGCATGACAGGACACCACCAAGGTCAAGCTTACATAGACTTTGTTACCTCCCCACAGCACTGCACCCTCTTACTGTCCTCTGGGCCCTAAAACATTCACTGTGGGACCGGAGACCTTCCGCATTGTGCTGAGCTCAGTTATCCTCAGCACTCAGCACCAGCTGAGGACAGATCTCTGCATGGCTTTGCTCCCTTCTCTCTGTGTTTATTCCTAAGCCAACCCAAACACTCTCCATGCTGGCCAGAGTTACCCATGACATGGGACCCTTATTTTTGAGCTGGAGGTGAACTGAAGACACGAGCCTGCCAGATCATCTGTAGAACATGCTGGTGGCAGATGGTATATAAACAGTTGTTTTCTTATTACTCAAGAAGGGAAAACAGTTGGGAAAGCAAAAGTTTCTCCACTATTTTTTTGGGGGATTTTTTTTTTTCAAAAAAATTAAGTTAATGAATGGAAAAAAAAAAACCAAACCAAAACAACAAATGAAAACAACAAACTTCTGAAATTCTTTTTGATAAACAGGATTTTGCCTTGGAAAAAAGAAAGAGTTAAAGAAAGAGAGGGACTTGGCAGGGCCAAAGGCTGCTATGTTTCATTAGGACAAGATGATGGTACGGCAGGAATGCAGGACAGAGGGGTGCAGATGTGTGAAAGCAGTGAGGAAAAGACACCCGGGGATTAGAGAAGTGCCTGTTCCCAAAATGGGTTGAGCTGAGGTAAAGGAAAACCTTTGGGATAGGAAGATAGTAAAAGCCTCCCTCCCCCCTGCTCCTTTTATAGTGGATATAAACAGCTTTACGGTGTTTCCACCAAACAGAAGAAGAAAAAAACCCAAACTCAGGAGGTTTCTGCAACACACACATGTTCCCCATTAATTAGAAGGGCTGCTGTTCACAACACGTTGTGCCAGAGCTGCCAAGAACTGTCAGATGAAGGACAGGGAAGCCCACAGCGGAGGCTCTGCTGCCTCCCAGGGAGGCCAGCAGCCCAGCCAGTGCCCCATTCGCAGCTCCCCACCCAGCCAGCACCCCAGTTACAGCTCTCTGCCCAGACAGCACTCTAGTCCCAGCTCCCCACCCAGCCAGCACCCCAGTTACAGCTCTCTGCCCAGACAGCACTCTAGTCCCAGCTCCCCACTCACATCTCTCTGCCCAGACAGCACTCTAGTCCCAGCTCCCCACTCACATCTCTCTGCCCAGACAGCACTCTAGTCCCAGCTCCCCACTCAGCCAGCACCCCAGTTACAGCTCTCTGCCCAGACAGCACTCTAGTCCCAGCTCCCCACCCAGCCAGCACCCCAGTTATAGCTCTCTGCCCAGCCAGCAGGTAGTGGTTGGTCTCTGCTGCCAGGCACCCAGGCACAGAACAAGAGGACAGAGTCTCCAGCTGTGCCAGAGGAGGTTTAGGCTGGATGTTAGGAAGAAGCTCTTCACAGAAAGAGTGATTGGCATTGGAATGGGTTGCTCAGGGAAGTGGTGGAGTCTCCATCCCTGGAGATGTTTAAAAGGAGACTGAAGGAGGCACTTAGTGCCATGGTCTAGTTCATTAGAAGGTTTAGGGGCTAGGTTGGACTTGATGATCTTAGAGGTCTTTTCCAACCTGGTTAGTTCTGTGATTCTGTGCAAATGTAGGAAATGCTGCTGCAGCAACACAGCCAAGCTCACTGCAGAACCTCCAAGGAGGAGGGAAAGGATCTTGCTTTAAAACAAACCCCATTTCCCTCACACTCACACTCAGGAGCACCAAGACACATCCAAGCAGCCAGTCCACCAGCAGGCAACCAAGACACTTGTCTCCAACTGGCCAGCCAAAGATCCCTTGTGAGGATGCCGAGGACGAGAGACGCCAGCCATTGTGATCTTCCCATGTCTGCTGGACTCCTTGGAGGTTGGTGATGATGTGCTTGTTTTGGATCTGCCTTCCTGTACTCCTGAGGAGCTGACAGGGATTAGCCTCTCCATCCTGTCCCACCTCAGTGAGTCATTCGAATTTGCTCACCGCTCTTCGCCTCCCGACCTGGGCATCCTGAGAAGCTGCACGTAGATGTGCTGAGATCTTGATGACCTGTTAATCAAGGGGCTTTCTTGCAGCCCTTCTGCTGCTGCCTCCATGCCAGATGCATGCTTTGGCCTCGCTCAGCCCAGGAAGCACCTCTGCTACGAGTCTGCACGGCAGGAGCAGGCAGAGAGGGGAAAGGCAAATGCTGCTGCTGTCCTCTCTGGTTAATGCCCCACAGGCACCTGTGAGCTGGTGGCACTGCTGCACACCCTCAGCCCTCTCAGTGCCAGGATGCAGGGCTCCACGCCTCTGCACCCACATTTCACAAAGTGGGCCAAGCAAAACATCTGAAGCACAACACTCATCTGTGGTGAGCAGTTTGGGCTACTAGGACACTTGGCTGCTCTCGCCCTTCCTTTCCAGTCTGTAAAACACTGCTGCGTAGGGCAGCGACTCCGTGGAGTTGCGAGGCTTTAGGGCTACAAAGATGCTCATGGGTTTATGCCACAGAAGTACTCTTCTGTCAGTGACACCTTCAGCACCTTCTCTGCAAACATCACGGGAGGAAACCCCTGTAGCTGTCTCCAAAGCACTGATGACCTGCTTTTGGAAGGGAAGTCCTTTCAGACATGCAGCAAAACACCCTAGTCTGGATTTCCAAGAGCAAGTAGTGGTAAGAGTGGGGTCCCTCTCACACATCCAAGCTGACACCATCTAAAGGGCTTCATTTTCAGGAGTCTTTCTGCTTGCAGCTTTCCTCCTAGGTACCTTGAACTAAGAGTGGAAAAAGCCCTGGCCAATCAACCAGACCATGGCACTAAGTGCCCCATCCAGGCTTTTCTTGAACATCTCTAGGGACAGCTACTCCACCACCTCCCTGGGCAGCCCATTCCAATGCCAATCACTCTCTCTGTGGAGAACTTCCTCCTAACATACAGCCTAGACCTCCCCTGCCACAACTTGAGACTGTGTCCCCTTCTGTTGCTGGGTGCCTGGCAGAAGAGCCCAACCCCATCTGGCTACAGTCTCCCTTCAGGGAGCTGCAGACAGCAATGAGCTCTGCCCTGAGCCGCCTCTGCTGCAGGCTGCACACCCCCAGCTCACTCAGCCTCTCCTCACAGGGCTGTGCTCTAGGTCCCTCACCAGCCTTGCTGCCCTTCTCTGGACACATTCCACTACCTCAACATCTCTCTTGAATTGAGGAGCCCAGAACTGGACACAGCACTCAAGGTGTGGCCTGAGCAGTGTTGCACACAGGGGCAGAATAACATTCCTTGTCCTTCTGGCCACACTGCTCCTGAGCCAGGCCAGGATGCCATTGGCTCTCCTGCCCACCTGGGCACACTGCTGCCTCATCTTCAGCTACTCTCTACCAGCCCCCCAGGTCCCTTTCTTCCTGGATGCTCTCAGCCACTCTGTCCCCAGCCTGTAGTGCTGCTTGGGGTTGTTGTGGCCAAAGTGTAGAACCCTGCACTTGGCCTCCTTAAATCTCATCCCACTGGCCTCTGCCCATCCATCCAGCCTGGCAAGGTCCCTCTGCAGGGCTCTCCTACCCAATTAGGTCATCTTCTCGTTTCCATCAGATCTATGTCCTTCTTCTTTGGAGGGCCCAGAGCTGGATGACAGAATCCCTTTTTGTTTAATTAAAACCCAATCATTTCAGCTGTGCAGAGAGGCAAAAAAAGGCAGCCAATGTGAGAACTTTCAGCTATGTCTCCCAGTACCCCTTGTAATGCCACCTGAACAGCTGATACACCCTTCAGGCCACGCTGCAAGAATCGACACTAGGAGCAGTTTGACATCTGTCTTGTTTCAGTCCTTGCTGGGGGGGAGGTGGGGTGTGGGGTTGATGGGGTGCGGATGAGAGGTTTGGCAGGGAGCACCACTGTCATGTGGGTGTCTTCAGAAATGAGCTGTCTCCTGGCTAATACTCTTTCCCCTGCAATGGGAAGTCAGAGAGGCTAGTAGCCACGGCAACAGCCCGGGAGCCTTCGCCATCACTATGGTTATCCGACAGCGCTCCAGGGCTACCCCAGTTCATCCTGCTCTCGCTCGAGACCTCGTTTCACAGTGACTTCATTAACTGAGTGCAAGTTGGTGTGTGAGTAACACCCACATGGTGTGGTGACAGAGATCACATTCACTGAGCTTCTGCCTGAGAACGTGGGGAAGCCAAAGAGAAAACAATGGCACAGGTTGGAAAGAACGAGGTGGGGACAGGCTGCGGTCTGCGGGCACAGGAGAGCTGTGCGACTGCTCTCCTTCACCTCACCTCCAGTACAGAGCCTCCTCAGGAAGGTGCTGGGAAGAAAAGATGGATCAGAGCATCCTTAACCCAACCCCTACAAAGACAGGCTGAGAGAGTTGGGGGTTGTTCAGCCTGGAGAAGAGAAGGATCTTAGGAAGCCTTAGAGCAGCCTTCCAGTACCTGAAGGGACTGACAAGAAAGCTGGAGTGGGACTGTTTAGAAGGGGTTGTGGCAACAGGACAAGGAGCAGTGGTTTGAAACTGGAACAGAGGAGATTTAGATCAGACATCAGGGAGAAGTTCTTTACTGTGAGGTTGGTGGAACACTAGTACAGGTTGCTTAGCATGGTGGTGGAGGTCCCATCCCTTGACACACTCAAAGTCAGGCTTGATGGGGCTCTGAGCAACCTGATCTAGTTGAAAATGTGTCTGCTGACTGCAGGAGGGATGGATTAGATGACCTTTAAATGTCCCTTGCATCCCAGGGCATTCTATGACTATGATCTCTCATGGACTCCACAAGGCTGCTCTTGGTGAGGACATGTGTGAACAGCCAAGGAGAGCACTGCCTGACAAAATGAGGAGCAGCAGACAAGGGCTGTGGCTCTTCTGGCAGCTCCACCACCACCTTTTAAAACAGAACAGCTTCCTAAGCACCGTGAGTTCATGTACATCACTGGAGAAAATCACAGCCCTGAACAAACACTCAGCTTAGGAAGCCTTCCTGGTGAGATAAGGTCAATAAAGGACAGGTAAGCGTGGACAAGCTGATGGAGTAGCTTGACCACGGACAGAGAAGAGATCAGGAGCAACATGATGAAGAAAGCCCAAGTTTCCATGAACACCCTATCACAACAGCTCAATATTGGTTTGCTGGAAGCCTAGCACCACCTCCTATATCAAAACAACACAAGATGCTTCCACATTGCACTTTTTGGAGGTGCTTCCACCCAGAGCTTGCTTTCCTGTCTGACAACACAGACACCTGAGAAAGCCACAGCCCTCCACTGCACAGCTGGTTAAACAGCAGGAGATTCCTGGCTTGTCTCCTGTGTCCATCTGTATGGACACAGCCTGCTGTATGGACAACTGCTTGACCACTCCTCTGGCCAGGAAGACCAATGGTCTTCTGAGGTGCATTAAGAAGAGTGTGGCCTCTTGTCCTCTGCCTCTACACTGCCCTAGTGAGACCACATCTGGATTACTGTGTCCTGTTCTGGGCTACTCAGTTCAAGAGAATCTAGAGGAGGCTGTAAAGATGCTGAGGGGACCTGGACCATCTCTGTGAAGAGCAAAGGCTGAGAGCCCTGGGGCTGTTAAGCCTGGAGAAGAGCAGCCCCAGAGGGGATCTGATCAATGCTTAGCAATAGCTAAAGGGTGGGGGGCAAGTGAATGGAGCCAGGCTCTTGTCAGTGGTGCCCAGGGACAGCATAAGGGGCAACAAACTGGATCATAGGAGGTTCCATCTGACCAGGAGGGAAAAATTCTTTGGTGTGAGTGTGCTGGAGCCCTGCAGCAGCGTGTCCAGAGAGGCTGTGGAGCCATTCTCTGCAGAGATTCCAACCCCACCTGGGCATTGTGATCCTGGGCAAACTGCTCTAGGTGCCTCTGCTTCAGCAGGGGGATTGGACTGGATCATCTCTAGAGGTCCCTTCCATCCCTCACTCTTCTCTGACTCTACTTTGCTATTTTTTACACCTTAGAAATACAGACCAAGTTTCCTAGAGCAAACCTTTGGAGGACTAACTGTTCCCATCCAGTGTCAAACTACATAACTAATGTCTGGCAATTCTCTGACCAAGAAAGTAAAAAAAAAACCCAAACCAAACAACAAAAACAAAACAACAAACCCCAAACACCCAAACAATAAAACTCTGACAACAGCAAGCTGAAAAGAGGAAAAAGCAGACCCATTTTTCAGAGCAGTGAATAATGATCTATCCTGCAAAGTCAAACCCTTTAAAGTGCTTCTGGTTTCAGAAATGGTCTTTAAACCCCTCAGTGCTTTTGAGGTGCTCCTCTTCTTGAGACAGGAATCCTCAAACCCCTCTATGTTTCTTTATTAGTGCAGGGAAGCTCATTTTATTGCACAGCCTTGCTGTAGCAGCTGGGCAATATGTGCTACAGACTGGGGATAGAGTGGCTGGAGGGCAGCCAGGCAGAAAGGGACCTGGGGGTGCTGGTAGAGAGTAGCTGAACATGAGGCAGCAGTGAGCACAGGCGGGTAAGAGGGCAAATGGCATCCTGGCCTGGCTCAGGAGCAGTGTGGCCAGAAGGAAAAGGGAGGTTATTCTGCCCCTGTGTGCAACACTGCTCAGGCCACACCTTGAGTGCTGTGTCCAGTTCTGGGCTCCTCAATTCAAGAGAGATGTTGAGGTAGTGGAATGTGTCCAGAGAAGGGCAGCAAGGCTGGTGAGGGGCCTGGAGCACAGCCCTGTGAGGAGAGGCTGAGGGAGCTGGGTGTGTGCACCCTGCAGCAGAGGAGGCTCAGAGCAGAGCTCATTGCTGTCTACAGCTACCTGAAGGGAGGCTGTAGCCAGGTGGGGTTGGTCTCTTCTGCCAGGCACCCAGCAACAGAGTAAGGTGACACAGTCTCAAGTTGTGGCAGGGCAGGTCTAGGCTGGATGTTAGGAGGAAGTTCTCCACAGAGAGAGTGATTGGCATTGGAATGGGCTGCCCAGGGAGGTGGTGGAGTCACTGTACCTGGAGGTGTTCAAGCAAAGCCTGGATGGGGCACTTAGTGCCATGGTCTGGTTGGATAGGGCTGGGTGCTAGGTTGGCCTGGATGAGCTTGGAGGTCTCTTCCAACCTGGAACTTCCTATGCCTCAGCTTCCACCCATTGCCCCTTGTGCTGTCACTGGGCATCACTAAGCAGAGGCTGCTCCATCCTCCTGGCACTCACCTTTACATATTTATCAACACGAATGAGGTCATCTTTCAGTCTCCTTTCATCCAAGCTGCAGAGTCCCAGCTCCCTCAGGCTCTCCTTGTAAGAGAGATGTTCCATTCCCCTCATCATGTTCCATGATTCTCTCATCCAGCTCTAGAGCCCTCCACACAAGAAGGACATAGACCTGATGGAAAGTGTCCAAAAGGAGGTCACAAAGATTATCAGAGGGCTGGAGCACCTACAAAGAAAGGCTAAGATTGGGGTGGCTCAGCCTGGAGAAGAGAAGGCTCCTGAGAGATCCCAGGGGTTGCTAGAAACCTGGAGAGGGAGTGTTTACAAGGGCTTGTATCAGTAGGAGAAGGGGCAACATTCCCAAACAAGAGCAGGGAAGATTTGGCATAAGGAAGAAGTTCTTCATTCTGAGGGTGTCTAAACACTGGAACAGGTTGCCCAGAAAGGTAGTGGAGGCCCCACCTCTGGAGACACTGAAGGGCTTGATGGGGTTCTAAACAACCTGCTCTGCTGGGGATGCTCCTGCTGACTGCAGGGGCAGTTGCATTAGATGACCTTTAAAGGTCCTCTCCCACTGCATGCTATGGTTGTACACAGTATACATTGTACACAGAGAATGCATAAATCAAACAACTGACTGTGTGCCTTGAGATCATTTCTGTGTACAAACAACTCCAGCTCATTTTCAGCTACTGCCATTGCCCTGGTAACAGCTTCCCATGTTGACATCCATCCCAAACACCACAGCTCCCCAGGGAGTGCTGCAGGCTCTGATTATTTATCTGTTTGATCGACCTGAACAACCCACCCAGGAGACTTCCCAAAGGCTGACTTCTTGGCAGCTGGAAGCCTGGGCTTTGGGAGATTGCTTGTCCCTTTTTCTGTGGCTGCCTCACCCTGCCTGCTCCTCAGTGGAGATGTTAAGCCAGAACAGAGCTGGCAGCAGTCCCCTGCCATCCTGGGGGGTTCCTCCAGCAGTATGCAGGCAGGCAGCTCAGACTGCAATCTGCCAGGAGGTCCAAGGCACCAATTCCCTCACTCCAGCCAGACAGGGAGGTCACATTATGCCAAGTCCTGCCACGGAATAAGAGGAGAAATAACTTAGGTTTCAAATCCCTGAGGGCAGCTTCCACATCACGCTGGCTGATCAGAAACCAGATGCTGCTGGAGAAGAACAGGCTGAGGGCAGACCTCTCTACAGCTATCTGAAAAGAGGCTGGAGTGAGGTGAGGGTTGGTCTCTTTTCCCAAGTAAACAGTGATAGGATGAGAGGAGATAGCCTCAAGTTGCACCAGGGAAGGTTTAGGTTGGACATCAGGATAAAAATGTCTTTCGTGCAAGAGTGGTCAGGCGCTGGAACAGGCTGCTCCCACCAGAGCAGGCAGCTCAAGGCCTCATCCAACCTGGCCTTGAACACCTCCAGGGAGGAAGCATCCACAGCCTCCCTGGGCAACCTGTGCCAGTGTCTCATCACCCTCACTGTAAAGAACTTAGTCCTAACATCCAGTTTAAACCCACATCCTTCAACATGCTACAGCTACAAGCAGTGTCCCATGCAAAGACAGACCCATGTATGACAGTTAGAGGGAAAAGAAACACAACTTGGGATAAACTTCCAATAAAATAGTATTTCCCTGCCCCCCTTTCCCCCCAAGAAAATGCCTAAGGTCTCTCAGTTTTAGAAGCAACTTGGGTGCTGCAAAGGGATTTTCTGGTAGCAAACAACTATAGAAGAAAAATCAAATCATCCCCAGCTCCATCAGGGACTGGGATGATTCAGTGCTGCTGGAAATGGTTAGTAGTTATCTGTAGTGAGATGGCAATATTTGGGTTATTTAGACTTCTTGCAAGTATGGATCATTACAAATAGCTCATTATGGAGGATATAAAATGAGGTGGTAACTGGATAACTTGACAACAAATTATTTCCACTGTGCACAAGTGCAAGACAGCCTATATTGGAAAATGATAAATTAAACCATTCACGTGCCCTGAATTCACAGCAATCTCTCGAGGAGGGAGGGGGGAACTCTGTTAAATAATGGGCAACTAAGCAAAGACATATGTTCAATGTGCATCACAGATCAGAAAGGCAACGAGACCTTGGAAATCCTGCTACAATAGCTTTCCTCAAGCTGCAGCTGCCAGCTGAAACTGAGAAACACAGACATTTCCCTGCTACATTCTCTGATGGATCCACCTCTCCTTCTGCTTAATGTAGACAAGCAAGCTGCTAGCACCTAGGGGTGCCAGAGGAAGCATTGCTGTGATTTTCACCTAAACAGGGGAGAAGTCTTTGGAGCCCTGGAGCAGGCTGCACAGAGAGGTTGTGGAGTCTCCTTCTCTGGAGAGATCTGAAACCCACCTGGATATTGAGATCTCGGGCAAGCTGCTGTGGGTCACCCTGTTTTAGCAGGGGAAGTGGACTAAATGATCTCCAGAGGTCCTTCCCTGCCTATGGCAGGGGGTTGGAACTAGATGATCTTTGAGGTCCCTCCCAGCCTAAACCACTCTACAATTCTATGAGTCTATGATTCTTTCCAAGCCTCACTGTGCTGGGATTCTGTGGTTTCCATACTGCCATGTGTTCATAGAATCATAAACTAGTTTGGGTTGGAAGGGGCCTTTAAAGGTCATCTAAGCCAACTGCCTTGCAGTGTGCAGGGACACCTTCAACTAGAGCAGGTTGTTCAGCTCATCCTTGTTGTGCACAACCCCACACTTTAACTCCATCTGCCTGTATGAGGCTGCTCTGCAAACTGTCAGGTACTTATGGGTGAGAAACCAGGGGTGTGACCACCTCTGCTGAATCTCCTTGTGTCACTTGCCCGTGTGACTCACCTTACAAGGCAAGGGTGCCGAGAGCTGACCCTTGGAGAAGGAGACTCCTGCTGCCCATGAAGGCAGCACTGTATGCTGCCACTAGAGACAGATGCTGTCCAGATTGCTGGGAGAGGTGGCTCCTCCAAAAACAACTCAAGCGAGTGGAAAACCTCCTGACACTTTATCTCCACACCTTGCTGGCTAGGTACACCTGCAGCTTGCCCCGGCTGGCTGGTGGGCTCCAGAAGGGAGCAGCACAGACATCAGGCCAGCGTAGGGACAGGATGAGCCAGCCCCGAGCTGCATGCGTGGCTCTGGCCCGGTGCTTGGTCTGTGCAGGAGGGGGGCCGGCGGCAGCGGGTGAGCCAAGCCCGAGCCAAGCCAAGTGAGAATGTTCTGGCAGCCCTTGCTGGCGGCCTCAGCTCAGTTATTTATCACTTTGTGCATTTTCCTTCTCATCTGTGTACAGCCGGCTCCAAGGGCTCAGCTTGCGCTTTGCCTGCCCGAGCCAAGCCAGTCCCTTGGCTGTGCTCAGTCTTGGCTGTCCATTCACGCCTTCTGTCTCCTCCAGCTCTGCCTGGAGCAGCGCAGCAGCCCAAATTAGGGGTAGGTGCCTATGGCCAAGGAAGAGAGGGAAGCATCAGCCACCTACACCAATGGCAAAGAGCACATCTCTCTCTCCTCGGGACAGGCAAAGGAGCTGCGCATGGCTGCTCCTGCTGCTCCCAGGCAGCCTCTGCTGGGGAGCTCCAGTGCCTGCCACCAGGCTCCAAGACCTTTTCCTTCAGTTACTTTCAGGATTGTGCCTTCGTGCTGATTACTTCCAAATCAGTGGATGTAAAACCAGTAAATTTATAGCAATGTTTTTCCAGTTCTATGGAGTCTTTTCCATACTGCTGGGCTGCTTTGCCAAAACGTCTATCATGGGTGCCTGATCTGGGCTGGAAAACAGTATCAGCTGCCTTCAGAGACTTGCATGGCTCACACTGGCTCCTGGTAAGGGCACACCACCCTCTTCTGAACACTCCACATGGCACAAGCAGATCAATACCAACTCTGTCGAATAGTCTTGCATCATCAGAGGTCCAGGATGAAGACTTTCCTAGGGTTTGGGTCTCTGTCTCTATGCCATTGCTCTCCTCCTCCCTGAGTCACCCATCCAGATCTGTCTGAGGCTGACAGCTTCAACAGCAAAGCTCCCTTAGGAAATGGCAAGGTTGGGGTTGACCTTTTCAAACTTTGGGAAACACACTTGTGGCATTTGGTAGAAAAAAAATGTAAATCCTCACTCTAGAAGTCAGTAGATGATCCCCAGCTAAGCAAGGCTAATTCTTGACTATCTGCTAGCCAGCTTGGTCCCAACAAGGCTAAACTTCCCCTTGTTGGCATCAAACACTTTCTTTCTGATAAAGAATCACAAAATGGTGTGGACTGGAAAGGACCTCTGGAGACCATTTAGTCCACCACCGCTGCTAGCTCACCCACAGCAGCTTGCCCAGGATCACAATGCCCAGGTGGGGTTGGAATCTCTCCACAGAAGGAGACTCCACAACCTCTCTGGGCAGCCTGCTTCAGGGCTCCAGCACCCTCACACCGAAGAATTCTCTCTTCCTGTTCAGATGGAGCATCCTGGATTCCAGTTTGTGCCTATTGCCTCTTGTCTTGTCTGACAAAGACCCTGGCTCCATCCTCTTGCCCCCCACCTTTTAGCTGTTGCTGAGCATTGCTCAGATCCCCTCTGGGGCTGCTCTTCTCCAGGTTCAACAGTCCCAGGGCTCTCAGCCTTTGCTCCTCACAGAAATGCTCCAGGTTCCCTCAGCACCTTTACAGCTTCCACTGGACTCTTTCCAGTAGTTCCCTATCTTTCTTGCATTGGGGTGCCTAGAACTGGACCCATTACTCCAGAAGTGGCTTTGCTAGAGCAGAGTAGAACGTCCTGCTGGCCAATGCTCTCCTACACTTCTTAACGCACCCCAGAACGCTTGCTGGCCACGAGGGCACATTGCTGGCTCGTGGTGACTTTTGTCCACCAGCATTCCCAAGTCCTTCTCTGCAGAGCTGCTTTCCAGCAGGTCAGTCTCTCACCTGAGCTGGTGCAGGGGGTTATTCCTCCCCAGAGGCAAGACCTCACGCTGGAGGAAGGACAAGAATCATGCCAAAGCATTGACGAGGGCACCTTGCCTGCAGCAGGCTCCACAAAGGAGCCAGGACAACAAAACATGCTGAGCAGCAGCTTCCCACTGCGAGCCCCTAAATTTGCACATCCTGAGAACATTCCAAAAGCAGGCTGCAATTTCTCAGATTTGGTCTCTGCCTGAAGGTAGGAGAGGAAGTTGAGTAAAATCCCCTCAGACCTCCTGAAACGAGGAGAGAATGAAAAACTGCATTTTCCTCTTGCAATAAAAATTCTAACCAGTTTTTTTTCCCCTCTCTCTGAAAAAGGCCACATCAGGCTGCTTGAAATTTGAAGCTTGGTGTGGGTATAGCTCTTGTTACAGGCCAGATCCAAAACAAGCTGAGGTCAACAAAGGGTTTTTTTTTTGGCCTGGCTCTGAAGAGGACCCTACAGGTAGGCAACGAAACGGTAGAGAAAATCGTTCGGAGTCGTTGTGCCTATTTTCTCCTTGGGAGTTGCCTGGGAACAGGCTCAGATTGTCTGCAATGTGTCTAGGGTTTGGATGTATTCACCAAAGCCCAGCTTTGCTCCATCCTCCTCAATTTTTATTTTAGAACCTTGCTCCATGAATAATCTCCTCGAAGAAAATATCCCCCAGCAGACGAAAGGACATCTTTAGGTAAAGGATTTGTAATGAAATCCTTTCTACACCTCTCTTTTATTTTTTTTGTTTTGGTTGTTATTGTTGTGTTTTTCTCTTTCAAAGCTGGGTCACAAGTGGATGATTTCTTCAGGATTATGCATGCCCCAGTGCATGGGATGGGAGGTGCCAACCTTTCAGTGCTCCTGCCTGGGGGCAGTTGAAGTGCAGCGCTGCTGACTTCTCACCCAGCAAAGCCTTTGGTGGACAGAGGACTGACCCCCACATAGAATCAACCAGGTCTCGTTGACCCCTTCTGCAAAAGGCTTCCTACAGAACCACAACAACATTCCATTTGGAAAAGACCCCCAGGATCATCAAGTCCTGCTGACTTCTCCCCCAGCAAAGCCTGTGGTGGACAGAGGACTGACCTCCACATAGAATCAACCAGGTCTCGTTCACCCCTTCTGCAAAAGGTGTCCCACAGAACCACAACAGCATTCCATTTGGAAAAGACCCCCAGGATCATCAAGTCCAACCATTATCCCTACTCTACAAAGCTCACCCTTACACCATACAGGTCTCACTGCCAGGTTGAACCCCCAGGGAGGGCCACACAGAGCTTTATAGCATGTCCTAGATCACAGGATCATAGAATCAACCAGGTTGGAAGAGAGCTCCAAGCTCACCCAGTCCAACCTAGCACCCAGCCCTGGCCAGTCAACCAGACCATGGCACTGAGTGCCTCATCCAGGCTTGGCTTCAACACCTTCAGGGACAGTGACTCCACCACCTCCCTGGGCAGCCCATTCCAATGCCAATCACTCTCTCTGCCAACAGCTTCCTCCTAACACCCAGCCTAGACCTACATCTGCCTACATCTCCAGCCTCTGCACTGTCCTTCATCCTTTCTCTTAGCATTAGGCCTCCCCAGGTCTGTCTTGGTTGAATTCTGCTTCAAGTGGTTGAATTCTGTTTTCTTGCCGGGGGAGGGAGGAGGTGGAAAATAAAGCAAACAAAGCATCTCACCGATGTGAATCTTCACAACTAACGACCAAACTCTACACCAGGAAGGTCATTTCTTGGGGAGGGAGACTGGAGGCATTCTTTTGAATGAAGGGAAGAGTGCAAAGATCTTGCAATATTTGCTGTAAATGGGTTGTTATGGTGAACATTCCTGTCAACAAGTTCATTAGCTCAGCCATCCACCAGTGAACAGAGACCAAGAAAATATGTGTAAAAAAAAAACAAAACAAGAAAGAAAGAAATTCAAGGGCAGCTTAATGGAGAACATTTTGCAATCTCTGTCTTGCTCTGCTCCTCGCTGAGAATTAGTAACTTCACTCCAGGCCAGATTCAGTCTTACTCATGCAGAGCAGCACCACGTTTTATGAGTAACCCCGGTGATATTTAGGGCTTGTTTTTGGAATAAGATTGGAATCAGAGAAAGACAAGTGGGAGGCACAGGCTGAATCACCTTGATTAATAAGTGTGAGGTTGTTGTTTTCACATGTGTCTGTATAAATAAACAGGTCCAAGGAGAGCCTGTGTGGATCGACAGGCGCGCGAGGGCACTCGGGAACCTCTCTGTGCAGCACGCAGCAGGCTCCTCTTTGAACAGAGAGGAGGGCACCACCCAGAAGTTACTTAACATCAGGAAAAAGAGGAATTCACACCTTGGGAAACAATAGAGGACGAGGCCCTTCTGCGGGTTTTACTCTCAACAGTTCTGGCTGCTGCCTGTGACATTACGCGAGGTCTCCGCCGCTCTCTGCTGAAGTGATGGATGAAGTTTTCAGAGCTGTCCAAACGCCTTGAGAGCACATGGCCCATTCTCCAAACTAATGAGGTCCTTGGGATTCTCCAACCCATTCAATTTCAGCACTTCTGGGAAGGGCTTCATTAGCATCTAACCCAGAGCGCGTCGCCCACTTTGTTCCGCTCCCCGCTCCGCTTTATCGCAGGGCTCCGACCATCACCGTACATCAACAGCACCACCACCAGCAAGAGGAGGAATTAAAACTCCTCCAAAGCATGGCCTGGGCCCCACTGCTTTGCTAGAATGCTTCCAAGACCTGTTGGTGGATTCCTGACGTTACCCACGAGCGAGGAAGGACCCGATTGGGAGCTCACTGATGTAAAGGAAAGTCCACTCATTTCTAAGGACTTCAGTGAGGCTTGGATCAGGCCCTGGAAGAATAAGGATGACATAAAAAAATAACATGACGTCTGCCAGATTCACCAATATGCTCTGATGTTTTGCCCAGCCCAGTGATGCAAAGCAGATGGAGCATCCTGACAATCCTGGCCCACTTCAATCCCTTCTTCCATCTCCAGGATTAGCTTTCATCGGGCGTTTTATTCGTGGCATCAATGCATTTATCTCATCACTGCTTCTGCTGCGCTACTTCAGATGAAAGATCACCACTTGTTAGCTGTATCAGAGGCTATGTTTCCCCTGCTTTAGCACCTGGTGTCTACCAACTTACAGTCAGGTTTAGAAGATGCTTCCAAACAGGGTCTGGAATTCATTGGGTTTAGCTGTCTCTGCTGTAGTGTCTTGGCCCAGGCAGATGGCATAACTGAGCAGTTGCACAGTGGCACCCCTCAAATAAGACATTAGGACAATTATCACATAATCCCAGAATGGTAGGTGTTGAAAGGGACCTCTGGAGATCATTTAGTCCACCACTCCTGCTAGAGGAGGAGTACCCACAACAGCTTGCCCAGGATCACAATGGCCAGGTGGAGTTTGGACTCACTCCAGAGAACTCCACAACTTCTCTGGGCAGTCTGCTCCAGGCCTTCAGCACCCTCACATCAAAGAAGTTTCTCCTGTTCAGATGGAACCTCCTGGGTTCTGGCTTGTGCTTGTTGCCCCTTGCCCTGTTGCTGGGCACCACTGGAAAGAGCCTGGCCCCATCCTCTTGACACTCAGCCTTTGACACAAAACACAAAGCTCACCTTTGAGTTTAAGCACATCCTTAAATCGCACCAAAACCATCAGAAAGGAATTGCTACAATTTACTGGATCAGTGCCAGAAGATGCACTTAAAAGAAACAGGTTCATTGTTTAAATCACCACATTCTGTCTCTACCCTCTCCTGCCTATTGCTGCACAAAAAGGGGCTAAATTCCACGGGGAAATACTCACAGGAGGAGCTTGTGGACTGAGTGTCACAGCAAACAGAAGAGGCATTGCCCTGTCTGATGTTCCGTGCCAGTGACAAGGAAGAAAGATGTAAACAGAGGCTGGGCTGTGAGTGTGAATGGTTATAACAAATACAGGCATTAGTACACATCAAAAGCTGCTGAATGGCTGAGAGGTTAAGGAGATTGGACAGTGGCCCTCAACATGAAATAATCTATATTTGGCTGGCAACTCACTTCTGCCAAGATGTTTTCTGCTTGACTCTGCACATATTCCTCATTGCAGAAATAGCTTGGGTTGCTGCAGCCTGCCTCCAGCCTCAAGCCAGCTAACCCTGGAGTGCTGAAAGGCAAGAGTTGAGTTTCCATATCCCCACTAGACACATTCTGAATGAAAACATCCCAAACTGCCTGGGTAACAGCTGTGCTGCTCACAGCTTGCTCCTTGGCATGAGGACCTGACCCCATCCACACCACAGAAGGGCTGACTTGACCCCAGTGTGAGAGCAGCATGTTTGCACCCCCATTTCACCAGACCTCCTGCTCCTCAGAGCTGAGAGTGGCTTGGGGTTTCTCCTCCCTGGAGGGACAACCTGCTGCACAGACTATCCACAGGTTTTAGCCTGCAGTGGCACATGTATGACCATGTTGGAGCACACAGTAGGATAAGGGACAACATACAAAATCTCACAGAATCACTGAGGCTGGAAAAGACCTCTGAGATCATCAAGCTCAGCCTATAACCTAATGCCACAACTTCAGCTAACCCATGCCACCAAGTGCCACATCCTGTCTCTTCTTAAAGAGCTCCAGGGATGGTGACTGGTCAGTCCATTCCAGTGCCTAATCACCTTTCCATGAGGGAGTGCTTCCTAATATCCAACCTGGCACAGCTTCAGGACATGCCCTCTTGTCCTATCATTAGTTGCATGGGGGAAGAGCCTGATCCTCACAGACAGCTTCCTTTTAGTTAGTTGGAGAGAGCGACAAGGTCCCCCCCCAAAGTCTCCTCCAGACTGAACACCCCCAGCTCCCTTAGTTTCTCCTCATAAGACTTCCCCTCCAGCCCCCTCCCCAGTCTCATTGCTTTCCTCTGGCCCCACTCCAGCACCTCAATATCCTTCTTGAAGTTAGTGGCCCAGAACTGCACACAGTGCTCACCTCGAGTACAAATGCACAAGATCAGCCACAACATTCAGTGCAAGCCTGAGCTATCACAGAATCAACCAGGTTGGAAAGGACCTCTAGGATCATCGAGTCCAACCTACCACCTAACACCTTCTAATTAACTAAACCATGGCACTAAGTGCCCCATCCAGTCTTTTCTTGAACACCTCCAGGGATGGTGACTCTACCACCTCCCTGCGCAGCCCATTCCAATGTCAATCACTCCTGCTGGGAAGAACTTCTTCCTAACATCCAGTCTGAACCTGTCCTGGTGCAGTTTGAGGCTATGTCCTTTTGTTCTGTCACTGGGTGCCTGGGAGAAGAGACCAACCCCCACCTGGCTACAACCTCCTTTCAGGTAGTTGTAGACAGCAATGAGGTCTCCCCTGAGCCTTCTCTTCTCCAGGCTGCACATCCCCAGCTCCCTCCGCCACTCCTCATAGGGCTGTGCTCAAAAGCAAGGAATGACATCACATGTTAGAGGTGAAAATTGGACTGCATGCAGAAGAAGGAGCAAGGCATTGAGCTGGACACACCACAGACACTTTGACCAAATGGCCTTCTGTAAAACTCTGTTCCTGACTGCAGCAAAGGCCCTGCTGATCTACAAAGGCAAACAATTAAACCTTTGCATCCAAAATCTCTGCAATACCCTATCTCACCTGTCATCTGCCTGGACTCTAAATGGAGTCAAGGCAGGAGCTGTCTCTCTAGGAGCACAGCCCCACCACAGCGAAGCCCTAGCCATGGTTGCAGTGTTACAGATCATCTCTTCTGCCTTCAGGATTAAACTGCAATTGTGCCACGGTTAATTTTGTCCTCTTGCTGCTAACGTTACAGCACTTGGCCATACCTCCTCTCCCCACCATTCTGTTTATTTGTGGAGAGGAAGAAATGCCACAGGGTAATGGTTTCATGCTGCTACATAAAGGCTCCAGAGTCAAGGTATCGCTGGAAAGCAAATAGTGAGACAAAGCAGAGTTGTTTATTTCCCTGTCAGGGCAGAAGGATGCTGAGATCATGTCCTACCACAGTGCATTTTAACTCTGCCTCACCAGTACCACATCTAGAGCCAATCACAGAGTCAGACTGGTTTGGCTTGGAAGGGACATTTTAAAGCCAACCAGCCCAACTCCCCTGCAGTCAGCAGGGACATCTGCAGCTCAGAGCCCCAAACAACCTGACCTGCAATGGTTCCAGGGATGGGGTATCCACCACCTCTCTGGGCAACCTGCACCAGGGTCTCACCACCCTCAGTATCAAACACTTCTACTTCTTCTCCAGTCTGAATCTCCTCCCTCTTCTAGTTCAAACCATCACCCCTTGTGCTGTCACAAGAGCCCTGCTCAGAAGTCTGTCCCCAGTTTTCTGGTAAGCCCCCTTTGAGTACTGAAAGGCCACCAAAAGGTCTCCTTGGAGTCTTCTCTTCTCCAGGCTGAAAAACCTCAGCACTCTCAGCCTCTCCTCACAGCAGAGAGGCTCCAAATCAACCAGTTCAAATCAACCAGTGGCAGTGCATTTTCCCACTTGTTTGGGCAAGTTTGAAAGTCCTAATCTTGGACACTTCTTACATGATGCAAAATAGGAGAATAAATGTTTGAAACACAGTGGAGCTGCCCCAAATCAACCAGCAGAGAGTCACAGAACCACTGAATTAACCACGTTGGAAAAGACCTTTGAGATCATCAAGTCCAAGCTATCACCTAGCACCTTCTAATGAACTAAACCATGGCACTAAGTGCTTCCTCCAGTCTCCTTCTAAACACCTCCAGGGATGGTGACTCCACCACCTCCCCAGGCAGCCCATTCCAATGCCAATCAGTGCTGTGCTATGTGAGCAAGCAGACTGTGGCAATGGACCAGGACTCAGTACCTCCATGTGAGCTAACAGTGTGCTTGCAACCTCTAGGAACTCACCAGTGCTGAGGATGCCCAGCCAGGAGAGCAATTTCCCATCTGATCTCCCACAGAAATCTCTCTTTTGGCTTCCACCACTCCTGGTCGTGCTCCTGGCCGCTCTGAAAGAACAAGAAAACATCTCCCTGTGACTGCTACACTGTGGTGCCTGTTAATTTGCAAGCCCCAGATGCCTCACTGCCTCCTGCTTCACACCCTGGCCCAGTCATATTTATCTACCCTGTTTGAGTTTGGAAGAAAAACGTATTTTGTGTGTTTTCAGCAGCCTTGGGTGAAGCAGCCCCCCTCCAAGGTTCCCCAATCCAGACAGGACTATAAAACAACTGACCCCATTTCGTATGAAGACTCTCCCCAGCAGCAGGAAAAGCTCAATCAGGAGCTTATTCAAGAGCTCTCAGAAGCAGCCACTGGGGTGGACTTGACAGGCAGCGCTGTCAAGGCTGTAAAACATCTTTGATGGAGCATTTTATGCTGCTTTAAATTTGGAATTCTTTGGAGAGAGTCTGAAGGCTTTTCAAGAATCAAATACAACCCTGGTGCCCCACGCAGGCACAGAAAGCTCCTTCATGGCATGGGGAGCTGCTGTCCTGAGGCTCTGACCTCAGTTCACTCCTCAGCTTTATCAGCCACGTTCTATAATCCATGCAGACTGAGCAGCACTTGGAAAGTGAGCTGGGATGGGTTTTTCCTTTGTGTTTCCCCCCCCTGCCCCTCCTCTTCCCTCCATCTAGGGCATGAGGGAAAGAAAGTTGGTAGCTGGGTTGTGGCTTGGGAAGGATCTAATGAAAACTCTTCCCTCTCTAAGATGAGGTGCTGCGGTGGTTTCTTAATAGGAGGTTTAGAGATTTCCTTCCCCTGGGGGAGATTCTCAGCATATTTTGAGGTTGTCTCTTTGGAAATGTATAATGAAAAGGTAGTGTGGCAGCTTCACAGGTTCTTTGCATCCTTGCCTCTCAGTAATCACGAAATGGTTTGGGTTGGAAGAGACCTTTAAAGCTCAGCTAGTCTAAACCCCCTGCAGTCAGCAGGGACATCTGCACCCAGAGCAGGTTATTCAGAAACCCAAACAACCTGAACTGCAATAGTTCCTCTCTGGGCAACCTGAGCCAGAGTCTCACCACCCTCAGTGACAACCATTTCTTCTTTCTAGTCTGAATCTCTCTTTTAGTTTCAAACCATCACTCTTTGTCCTGTCACAACAGGTCCTGCTCAAAAGCCTGTCCCCAGCTTTCTGATGGGCTCCAAAGTGCTGCTTTAATCAGGTGAGAGCTAAACCCACCCCATCAGGGCAAAACCCCAAGGGGACAAGCCAAATTTCAACAGGAAGAAACACGAGGATGCTCAGAGGGCTGCAGCAGCTCTCCTATGAAGACAGACTGAAAGAGTTGGGGCTGCTCAGTCTGGAGAAGAGGAGGCTCCCAGGTGACCTTCTTGTGGCCTTTCAGCATCTGAAGGGGGCCTACAAAAAAGCTGGGGAGGGACTTTTTAGTCCATGCTGAAGCCTTGTCAAAGGCAAGAAGACTAATCACACCTCAGCCTTCAATGCCTTGTTAGCAGCTGCCCTATTCAGAGATCCTCTACACCATGAGCAAAGTGCTCACAGTAGTTTTGATGGTGGTAGCTGCCTCAGGTTATGCTCTGCTGTATTTGAACTGCCTGCAGGTTGGCTTCCCTCATAGCTCAACTCATCACACGTGAAATGAACAGACTGTTCAGCCTGGGGAGGGGAAGGCTCTGAGGTGGCCTTATTGTGGCCTTTCAGAACCTTAAGGGGGCCTACAAGAAAGCTGGAGAGAGACTTTTTAGGCTGTCAGGTAGTGATAGGACTGAGGGGAATGGAACAAAGCTGGAAATGGGTAGATTCAGACTGGAGGTTAGGAAGAAGTTCTTCAGCATGAGGGTGGTGAGACCCTGGAAAAGGTTGCCCAGGGAGGTGGTGGAAGCCTCATCCCTGGAGGTGTCTAAGGCCAGACTGGATGAGGCTCTGGCCAGCCTGATCTAGTGTGAGGTGTCCCTGCCATGGCAGGGGGGTTGGAACTGGCTGATCCTTGTGGTCCCTCCCAGCCCTGACTGATTCCTTGCTTCTAATACTTAAAATACATAAACATAGAATGGCTTGGGCTGGAAGAGACCTCCAAAAGTCATCAAGTTCAATCTCCCTGCAGTCAGCAGGGACAGCCTCTGCTAGATCAGGTTGCCCAGAGCCCTGTGACAGGCTTCATCTTGAGTATCTCCAGGGATGGGGCCTCAACTACCTCCCTGAGCAACCTGTTTCAGTATTCCACTGCCCTCATGGTAAAGAACCTGTTCCTAATATTCAATTTGAACCTGCTCTTCTCTAATTTCAACCCATTGCCCTTTGTCCTATCACTACAGGCCTTTGGAAACAGTCCCGCTGCAGCCTTCTTGTAGACCTCCTTCAGGTACTGAAAGCCTACCAGGAGGTCTCCCTGGAGCCTCCTCTTCTCCAGGCTGAACAACCCCAGCTCCCTCAGCTGTCCTCACAGCAGAGCTGCTCCAGCCTCTGATCATTCTCATGGCCCTCCACTGGGCCCATTGCATTTCAGGTCCATGACCACCTCGTGTTGAGGGCATCAGAGCTGGGCACAGTGCTCTAGGTGAGGTCTTACCAGAGACACATCCTTTCTAAGCCACCACCATCACTGTCATGATGCTCACTGCAGAGCAACACAGGACCTTCAGCAACACTGCCTAGACCTTGTAGTTTATTATACACTTGGAGATACACAACTACAGCAGGCAATACAAACCCAGAGCCAAAACCTCACTTAAAAATCTCCCAAAATCAAATCTTTATTATGAGTCAAAGAAGTTCAACTAATTCCATCCATTTTAAACACATTCTTTGTTGCTTCCTCTCAGCTGGAAGCAGATACACAGAGAGAAAAACCCCTTCTGACAGACTCACAGCCTGCCCTAAGTTGTTCTTACAAGATTTCTAGTTTCTGTTCTGCATGAGAGCCATGGATCATCCCTAAGCCATCAGCAGGGACACAACCCAAAACATCAAGCAATAAAACCCACAGCACTAGGCTGGCTTTTTTTCCTCTCCTTTTGCTCTTAGAGGGCTAAAAAGCAGGGTAAATCCTTACTGCTTCCTCTGGATACTAAGAATGGACCCCCCAACTACTTCAGATCCTTAGAGGGGAGCCTGATGTGTTTCAGTAACAGATGTGGTCACTGTCTCTCACTATTTATCCCAATTAAATGGGCTTTTCACTCAAGTCACTCAAGATCAAGCATATCTATAAAACTGGACCCTCAAACCACAGGCAGTCACAATTAGTCACAGGCAAACAATTAGAATAGAATAGAATAGAATCAATCAGGTTGGAAAAGACCTCCAAAATCATCCACTCCAACCCATCACCCAGCCCTAGCCAGTCAACTAGACCATGGCACTAAGTGCCTCATCCAGGCTTTGCTTCAACACCTCCAGATGCCTCCACCACCTCCCTGGGCAGCCCATTCCAATGCCAATCACTCTCTCTGCCAACAACTTCCTCCTAACATCCAGCCTAGACCTCCCCTGGCACAACTTGAGACTGTGTCCCCTTCTTCTGTTGCTGGTTGCCTGGCAGAAGAGGCCACCCCCCACCTGGCTACAATGTCCCTTCAGGTAGTTGTAGACAGCAGTGAGGTCACCCCTGAGCCTCCTGTCCCCACTGTATAGGTGAAGAGAGCCAGGTCCACATCTGCACTTACATTTTCAGGTGCTGTGCTGGACCAAAAAAGCCCAAGCCCCTTTTGGATGGGATTATTGTCACAAAACCCCAACAGTATGGCCTTTTGGTTTGGTGTTCCTGGTTTCTTTCCATCTTGTTCCTTCCCAGAGGCATCACCTTCACTCCCAGCACAGCACTTACCTTGGCAGCAGCTCTGCCTGTGTGTCCACTTCCTGCTAGCCAGGAAGGTGAGGAGCACTCATCCAGCTGAGAACCTGCTCAGAGCCAGGCTGATGACAAGTGATGGGTGAGAAGTGCTGTCCCTCAGAGGTCTGTACTGGGCCCAGTGCCATTTGATATCTTCCTCAAGGACATTAGGAAAATGTTCTTTACTATCAGGGTAGTAGAATACTGGCACAGGTTTCCCAGAGAGCTGGTGGAGGCCTCATCCCTGGAGACATTCCAGGTCAGGTCTGATGGAGCTCTGAGCAACCTCATCTAGCTAAAGATGTCCCAGCTTACTGCATGGAGTGTTGGCCTTTAAAGGTCCCTTGCAGCACAATGCATTCTAGGATTCTATGGCACAGGCAGCAGAATTGAGCACATGCTCAGCAAGTCTGCAGATAACACCAAGCTGAGTGATGCATCTGACACATTTGAGGCATGGAATCCATACAGGGGGACCTGGACAAACTGAGGAAGTGGAACCACATGAGGCTTTTCAAAGCCAAGTACAGGGTCCTGCACCCGAGCAGGGGCAAGCCCTGGTATTGCCACGGGCTGAGGAGCAGCCCTGTGGAAACTGACTCTGGGGCATGGATGGATGGATGGAAAGCTGGAAGTGAGCTGGCAGTGCTCAGTGCCTAGACCCAGCCTATGCTGAGCTGATCCCCAGCAGTGTGGGCAGCAGGGGCAGGGAAGGGATTCTGCCCCTCTGCTGAGACCCTCCTTGCAATGCTGGGGCAGCTCTGGAGCCCACAGCACAGACAGGGACCTGTTGGAGCAGGGCCAGAGGAGGTCACAGCAGTGCTGGCAGGGCTGGAAGCCCTCCACTGTGAGGCCAGGCTGAGAGAGTTGGGCTTGTTCAGCCTGGAGAAGAGAAGGCTCCAGGGAGACCTTCTGGTGGCCTTTCAGTGCTTAAAGAGCCCAATGAGAAAGCTGGGGGCAGACTTCTGAGCAGGGCCTGTTGTGACAGGACAAGAAGTGATGGTTTGAACTAAAAGAGAGAGATTCAGACTGGAGAGGAGGAAGAAATGTTTGACACTGAGGGTGGTGCAGCCTTGGTGCATGTTGCCTAGAGAGGTAGTGGATACCCCATCCCTGGAACCACTGCAGGTCAGGCTGTCCGGGGCTCTGAGCTACCTGCTCTGGGTGCAGATGTCCCTGCTGGCTGCTGGGGGAGGTTGGATGTCTTTTAAAGGTCCCTCACAACTGAAATCAGGCTATGATTGTATCACCTGAGCCCATCTCTCAGCTCTGCCATTTCCCTCTCCTGGGTGGGCCACTGATGGAAGCTCTGTGCTTCAGCAGCCTGGCTTAGGTGGTCATTCACTCCTCCTCATTTCCACAGCCCTCACCTAGGTGCCAAACTCTTCTCTTTCCCACTGACAGAGGCAGATGAGAAGCAAACTTCAGCGTCAGCTGGAGCCCCTTGGAGCTATTAATAAAAACAAGGGTAATAAGAAGGGAGGTTTGCAAATTAGCAAGCCCTTGCTCCAAACAGAGATACACCCAATTTAGCACAGATCAGCACAGGCTCTTGCCTGCTTAGTGGCTATTTTAATCGCTGGTGACTAATGCCTGTGAGGGCTATTCCAGGGTTTGACGTGCCTCAAACACAACAACAACAACTACCCAAAGGAAAAAAAAAGGGAAAGGGAAATCTTGTGGGGAGAGAGGAGAGAGGAAGAGGGTGAGAGAAGGAATTGGCTGAAGCCAAAGGTTCATCACCAAAAAGCATTTGGCTCTGTCCCACCCATCTCGCTGCTGGGGTCACTGGCCAATTCTCTCCCCCCCACCTCTGAATAACAGCCTCGCTTCTCCTCTTTTGGTGTGAAGCTAAGGAAAACAGTCATGCTCTGGAACACAAACAAAGGCTACCTGTCCCTTCCTTGGTTATGGAAATGGGGGTCAGCTTCCCTCTTTTCCAAGGGGGCAGAGCTGGAATGCTGCTTGGCACAGCACCAGAAAGGAAATCGCTGCTGAAATATTTGACAGGAAGAGAAAAAAAAAAAGAAAAAGAGGAGAGGAAACAATGCAAAGGGTGAGGGGGGAGGAGAGGGAACTTGTGCTTCATGTGGAGGAAAAGGCTGCACAGCAATTGGATCAGAGGACCCTTCTGGTTGGAAGAGAGCTCTAAGTTCATCAGGCCCAACCATTAACCCAGCGCTGCCAGGTCAGCACTAAACAGCAGCCCTCGGCACCACATCTACCATGGCTTTTAAACCCCTCCAGGGATGGGGACTCCCCCATTTCCCTGGGCATCCTGTGCCAGGACTTGACAAGCTTTTCAGGGAGTATTTTTCCTTAATACCCAACCTAAGCCTTCAACATTCAACCACCATGGTTATTTATGTGACAGACAACAGACTCACAGAATGCCTGGGGTGGAGGAGACCTTAAAGATCAACTAGTTCCAATCTCCCTGCTGTAGACAGGGACATTTTCCACTAGAGCAAAGCTGCTCAAAGTCCTGTCCAACCTGGCCTTGATGCTTCCATGGATGAGGCATCCAACCACCTCTCTGGGCACCCTAGGCTGGTTTCACCATCCTCACAGTGAAGAATTTGTTCCTAATAACTACTCAGAATCAACCCTTTTTTGTTCCTCCTAACACTTCTTTCTTCTAGACCCTTTTAAGTACTGAATGGCCACCAGAAGATCTCTATGGAGCTTTATCCAGGCTGAACAAGTCCAACTCTCTCAGCCTGGCCTCACAGCAGAGAGCTTCCAGCCCTGCCAGCACTGCTATAGCCTCCTCTGGCCCTGCTCCAACAGGTCCCTAGCTGTGCTGAGGACTCCAGAGCTGCCCCAGCATTGCAGGGAGGGCCTCAGCAGAGCACAGCAGAGGGGCAGAATCCCCTCCCTGTCCCTGCTGCCCACACTGCTGGGGATCAGCTCAGCATAGGCTGGGGCTGGGCTGGCAGTGCTCGGTGCAGGCTCACATCCAGCTTTTCATCCATCCATCCCCCGGAGTGGTTTTCCACAGGGCTGCTCTCCAGCCCTTCATCCCCCAGCCTCTATTTGTGTCTGGGATTGCCCTGACCCAGGTCCAGGACCTTGTAACTTGTCTTTTTTTGAACTTCCTGAGGTTTGTACATCCCCACTTCTGTAGCCTGCCAAGGTCCCTCGGGATGGCATCGCTTCCCTTTAGAGTATCTCCACTCATCTTGGTGTCATCAAGAACACCAAGAATGGCAGAGCAGGACTTCTCCTTTCTCTGCTGTACTTCATCTGACCGACCAGCAGCATAAAAGCCCCGAGTAGAAAGCCACTCCTGAATTCCCAACACCATTTCCTTCAGTACCTGCTAATTTCACACCACCTCAGAAGCCTCATGAACTGTCCAGGCTCACGGTGGTAGGAAGAGAGACAGAGAGAAAAAAAAGCCTGGGAGACAAATATTGCAAATGGCAGAGCAAGAGTGCAGCATAATCATTCCTCTCCTTTGAGGGCTCATCTGCCTTAAAATGGAAGATGTGGGGAGACTGGATCAGGCCCTGCAGTTGGCTTCTCCTCTCTGTTAGAGCACTGCAAGCACACAGGTACCTTGTGGCCCTCTCAAGTATTTATGTTCACTCAAGGCACCACAGCTTTAGTTTTACAGCACTGGAGGCTCCAAACAGGACTGATCATAAACAGCTGCTTCTGGTTTTGACTAAGAGGGAAATCTTTTTGCTTTATTGCTCTTGTGGCTACTGAGCACTAGCACTGGAAAGCTACTCATCTAAGTTGCCTTGGACCTATTTCTCCAAGCCCCTTTCCCCCCCCCCCTTGTCTTCTTCAGAACATGTTTGTTTACCAATGTGGCTCCAGAATGTTGGCAAAGATTTGTAGACCCCTGGTGTAGCTACAGGAAATCTTTCCAAAGCATTCCTTTTCTGAGAAGTCTGAAGCTTAAATAACCTTTTGCCATGAGGCTTCTGCCTCAGCTAGCTGCACTAGAAGGGCTTCCTCTCTCCTTCCCCACCTTTCCACCCTAAAATATGGCTTGTTTTGAAGGCAGGGAAGATACCATCTCTGTAGATGGTGGTAGCTAGGAGGTGGTTGAGTGGTGCAGCCAAAGCAAGTCCAGCATTTGCTGCTGCACTTATGGAGCTGTTTCCTTTGGCTCTGCCCCTTGTTACTGCCTGTATATTTTCCTTCAGACAGGAGAGGTGAAAGGCTCTCTACATTTGCCTGTGCTCCACACGTCAGATATGAAGCTTCTATAGCTGTCAAGAGGAGGAACTGAAAGTTCTGCTGGTGGCCACGGCTGGGAGAGCTCAAATGTTCACTGCTAACCTCTCCAGGGAAACGTACCTTACAGCCTGTTCTGGCCTGCAACTTGCCAGGTACTTCTGAGCACAGGGTCTTCTCTGCTGGCTCCATCCTTGGCTGGACTGCCAGGAGAACTGAGTGTACTGCAAGGCGGCATTTGTGGTTTCATCAAAGGCCCCTCTGGAATCCTGGCTTGCGTTTGGGTGCAAAGAAGGACTTCTGCTCCTAACAGCCACGGAAAACGCCGGAAACATTACTTGTGCTTCCTCTGACATGAAGCAGGACTTCTTGCAGGTGCTGCGAGCTCTGATTTAGCTGTTTCCTCCAGGCCTGTGCTCTGCAAGGTGATGACAAAAACTTGCATTTGCCTTTCCCTTCGTCATCCAGAGATGCAAGAGTTGGTTCCACGTGCACAGCTGTATCAAAACCAGGAGGGCTGCAGCTCTAACTCAGCTGAACTTTCAAAGCTGCTTGGAAACCTAATTCATATTAAACTTTATGGGAACTGGACATCCAAATTCCCTCGGTGGCTTTGCAAAACACAGCTGTAACTAATTGCTGGGCAGAAAGGTTTGGGGGGGAAAGATTTTGATCTAGGGAAGGAGAGATTCCAACGCCAAAAATGCTTTTGCAATAGACCCTCACATGCTATCCAGAGAGCTGGAGCTATCTCTTCAATGAAGCACAGGGAGCCACTTGACAAGAGCTAATCCTCTCCCTGTAACTCTTCGTGCACCTGCAGAGGTTATAACAAACCAGGCAGGGGAAGGAATTTCAGTGGCAGAGCAAACCACAGGGCTGGGAGGCTGAGTGAATCGGAACAACCCGGGAACAATTCACGCCCAGGCTCCCTTCCCATTGAAGAAATTGTCACATTCCATCAGTGAGGCTGGTCAAATCTGTGACCATCTCAACCCTTATCAAGCTTTAATTTTTTCTTCCTGTTTTGGCAATAATTTAACGTTAAAGGTCACGGAGCGCGAGGCTGCGAGTCAGGAAGCGGAGCAGCTTCTGAGTGGAGAGCAGCATTATTCAGCCCCACCAAGCCCCACTTGGTATTTTCTCCCCCTTTGTTCCTTTTCAAGACCAAGATCTATCTCCCACTGAAGACAATGGGAGTGTTTCCACCAAATTTAATGAGACTTGGATCAGGCCCTAAATGTCAGTATTGCTCTATTAATATTTATGCTCTTGGAAGGATGTCAGAAAAGATACAGGATGAGGAGAAGGAGCGATGAGAGCCATAAATTTTCCTGACTTAAGTCAGTCCTCCACAAATCCTTAACATTTCTAACTGTGGCAATAATAAAATAGCAGGATTCTAACCTTCTCTTCTTACTGTACAAACCTTTCTCCACTGTAATACATCCAAGTTGGCTCCAGAGCTGAAAAATCTTCTGCAGTGCAACTCTCTTTCTAGCTTCACGTCTAAGTCTCTCCCTCTCTCACATCCATAAGAAAATAAACCTGTTATTTTAGAAGTTGGACATTAAGTGGGCAAAATTAAAAGGCTCCCAAAGCCAACAAGCTGTATGATTTATAACCTTTAAAGATCTTTAGCAGCCTCCAAAGAAGGGGAGCTGAAGAACTAAACCTGTTCCTGCAAGGCTCCTGCAAACATGACAAGTGGCAACTGCTTCCACAAGGTCCTTCCAGGCTCCTTTTCCTGAGGTTTCCTCTCAACTCAAGCGAGTGTGGCAACAAGAGGAGCCTGCTGGCTTGCCATGCCAGTGCCTGTCACTGCAGGCTGTGTGGCAACCACAATGGTCAAACCTTCTTGAGGCAGCTGCTCCAACCTCCCCATCGCTGAGAAGTGATGGGCAAAAAACAGCCCCAAAGGCCTGGAATTTCTGTTTCCCTTGAAGAAGTCCCCAGATGGTCGGATTCCTGCCTGCCTCACCACCCCTTCCCAGCGGGCACTGCTTGCCTGAGTGGGTGGAGGAATGCGGGCAAACTCGCAGCATAATAGTCCACTGACCACCAGGGCTGTAGAGTAAGGTCACTGGGGAAAAGCAGTCAGGGAAGAATGTGGCTGAGCTATGCCCAAGCTATGTGGGAGGAGGCTTTGTCTCCTTTGGCATGCTGAGCCTGGTCGGGGCCACAGACAGGATGGCAGGGGCTGGGAGGCACTGGGAAATGGGCAAGAGCTGCTCTGAAGAGACAACTGGGAAGGAGTAGCTGCAAGGTTTCACGGAATCACAGAAACATCAGGATCACCAAGTCCAACCTAGAACCCTACTCTACAAGATTCACCTTAGACCATGTCCTTAACCACTGCACCCAAATGACCCTTAACCACATCCAGAGTGGGGGCTTGACCACCTCCCTGGGCAGCTCATTCCAGTCCCTGACTGCTCTCTATTTAAAAAAACTTTTTCCTATTGTCCAATCTAAACCTCCCCAGTCTCATCTTGAGGCCATTGCCCCTTATTCTGTCTCCAATTAGCTGTGAGAGAGCCCAGCAGCAGCCTCTCCACAATGTCCCTTCAGGTAGCTATAGACAGTTTGCAGGACATCAACTCCTAACCCTGCTGAGCTACCCACACATTGGTCTAGACCAAAGTGTAGCATGAAAGAACATGCAGATGAGGTAGGTAGGACATTGAAAGGTTAATACAAGGTACTTCTGCAGTCCTGCTGGAGACATGCTGCTCCCAGCATCCAGATTAACTCACTGTAGGCTTAGAAACACACTTAAGAGTTCAGAGGCTGACTCACACCATGCTTGAGGTGAAAAGTGACCTCTTGATGTCATCTCATCCAAGTCACCCTGCTCAAGCAGAATCACCTACAGCAGGTTGCCCGGGACAACATAATGAACTTCAAGATGAAGCTGTTCAGAGTGCCCAACTGACTGAAACAAAAAAGCCCAGGAGGTTTTCAATGGCTACAAGACCCTTGAGCAGTACCTATCAGTCACCTGAGGGAAATGGGGACACTGCCACAGGTATGGAATCATAGAATCAGCCAGGTTGGAAGAGACCTCCCAGATCATCCAGACCAACCTATCCCCCAGCCCTAGCCAGTCAACTAGACCATGGCACTAAGTGCCCCAGCCAGTCTTTGCTTGAACACCTCCAGGGATGGTGACTCCACCACCTCCCTGGGCAGCCCATTCCAATGCCAATCACTCTCTCTGACAACAACTTCCTCCTAACATCCAGCCTAGACCTCCCCTAGCACAACTTGAGATGTGTCCCCTTGTTCTGTTGCTGGTTGTCTGGGAAAAGAGACCAACCCCACCTGGCTACAGCCTCCCTTCAGGTAGTTATAGACAGCAATGAGGTCACCCCTGAGCCTCCTCTTCTGCAGGCTGCACACCCCCAGCTCCCTCAGCCTCTCCTCATAGGGTTTGTGTTCCAGGCCCCTCACCAGCTTTGTCGCCCTTAAAATCATGGAAGAAGTGAAAGTGAAATAGAGCATTTTGTAACCTCCTCTCAAGGGTACCAGAAATGAAACACAAGCACATTTCTATACCTTAGCTTAACATTTCAACCACCTTTATCATCTCTTCAGATCCTCCACTTGCTCTCTAAATCTTCAGCTCTCCAACCTCCAAAATCATAAGAACACTCTAGGGAAAGAACTTGGGCTAGGCCTGGAAGGGTGGCAGCATGGGAAAAGCAACCAAACATGTCTTTGCACATTAGGCCATTCAGAGTGTGCCAGTAAAAACTCCCCCTTCAACTGGCAACTTCACTCACTCTCAAGACTGAGTAACCTGGTCTAGTTGAGAGCTGTCCCTGCTCATGGCAGGGAGGCTAGATTAAATGATCTCCTAAGGTCTCTTCCAGCCTAAGCTGTTCTATGATTACCAGACCTCACCATCAGGACAGTTGATTTCCTTCCTCACCTCAGCATTCAGCAGCTCCAAGGGTAGATTCCTCCTCAGGCAAGCTCAGACAAGGACACCAAGCTATTTAGCATCATGTTTTGTTTACCTTGCCCTTGGAGTACCTTAGGGCATCAAGTGAGACAAGGTTTGGTGTCTTTTACTGGACCAGATGACACTGCTGACCTTGCTACAAACCTCCTCTTGCCTACCACCATAAGACAATCGCAGCTACAGTGACACTTCAAGGACAACTTGGCTTTGGCAAAGCAGTTCCACATTTCTCTGTGAACATGAACATAGGAACAAACCAACTTCTCCTACTGGATTCACCAAAGACCTCTACCTATGGAGCTCTGGATTTAGGGAAACAGAAGCAAGCAGTCAAACTGGATGATATTCTCTTTCTCCAATCCAACATTCTACCTCCAACAACAACCAAGATCAGATGCTTTACAAATGCCACAACATCCACTTCAGAGGAGATTTTCTTTTCTATCTGGGCAAGGATCTGCTCCCAGGGGCAGTTTCCTCTGCTCCTATGAAGCCAGCAAGCCCGACTTCTCAGCTTGAGCCTATCAATCCAAAACCCCAAATCTGAAGGATCCTTTCCTCGAGGGACATTTTTGTTAGCACAAACATGACAGCCTAGACCATTTCTCATGTTGCTAAATAGCAGTCTATGCAAAACAAAAACAACACCACCACCACCCCCCTCATATCCCCACCCCAAACCAACAACAAAATCTAAGCACAGAGGCTGGCATTTTCATGGGAGCAGAAAAGATTTCAGAGACTGAAACTCTTGAGATGCTGAGCAGCTCACATCAATACAGTCCCTTTGAAATGACCACAAACCTCTCCCCCCCCCCCAACTAAACACCCCAAACAAACAGCTTTTGCAATGTTACTTTTAATTTCTGAAAGTAGAGCAGGGCAGTCAGCTCCACAATGCCTTTGGAAGGATGTTTTATCACTCTGGTGATGGGTGAAAGGGCAGGAAGCAGAGGGACAGGATGGAATTTGAAGCGTGACCCAAGCCCTGCCAGGACACAGGGCAGGGACAGCTTCAGAAAACAAAAAAAATAGGATTTATATTAAAAAATAATTCAAAATGAAAAGAGAGAAGCTTTGCCATGGGGGAAGTGGGCTGCTTTGCCTCCATATCCTGTGAATTCAAACTTCCTCCCAACCCCCAAAGCGTGACATCTCTTCTGAAAACAGATAAACAGACTTCTCCAAACTGCTTCCCTGCTCTGCTCTGCCAGAAGGGCCAGCCTGAGCTTCTGGCATAAAAACAGGTCTACCCCTGACACCCGGACCTTGTTCACTCTGGATGTTAGGGGTTGGAAGGGACCTCCACAGATCACAGGATATCAGGGCTTGGAAGGGACCCAACGAGATCATCCAGTCCAACTCCCCTGCCAGAGCAGGACCATACAATCTAGCCCAGCTCACACAGGAACACATCCAGCCAGACCTTGAAAGTCTCCAGAGAAGGAGACTCCACAACCTCTCTGAGGAGCCTGTTCCAGTGCTCTGGGACCCTTACAGGAAAGAAGTTCCTTTTGTTGAGGTGGAACCTCCTGTGCTGCAACTTACATTCATTAGTTGTCCTATCCCAGGGAGCAGTGAGCAGAGCCTGTCCCCTACCTCCTGGCCCCCAGCCCTCAGATGTTTATAAACATCTATTAAATCCCCTCTCAGTCTTCTCTTCTAGAGACTAAACAGCCTCAGGTCCCTCAGCCTCCCTCATCAAGCAGTGCTCCAGTCCCCTAATCATCCTTGTAGTTTTCTGCTGGACCCTCTCCAGCAGATCCCTGTTTCTCTTAAATTGGGGAGACCAAAACTGAACACAGTATTCAAGATAAGGTCTCACTAGGTCAGAGCAGAAGGGAAGGAGAACCTCCCTTGATCTGCTGGACACACTCTTCTTAATACACCCCAAGATCATCAAATCCAACCTCCTTGCCAGAGCATGACCATAGAACCTCGTGCATGTTGCACAGCAACATATCCAGACAGGGCTGGAAAGTTCTCCAGATGAGGCTCCACAACCTCTCTGGGGAGCCTGTTCCAGTGCTATGGGACCCTTAAAGAAGTTCTTCCTTGTGTCGAGGTGGAACTTTTTGTGCTGTGGCTTCCATCCATTACCCCTTGTCTTATCCCAGAGCACAACTGAGAAGAGTTTATCCAATTCCCCTTGACCCTCAGCCCTCAGACATTTATAAACACTGATTACAGACTCACAGCATCTGTTGGTGGGGTGGAAACAAGAGGGGAAAAAAAATCCTACCTAAGATTAGCTTGGCTGGAGACTTCCTGAGGAAGCCTTCCAAAGGAAGAGAATCAAGTGTTTGATGAGATGAGTTGTGTCAGCTCTCCTCACTGCTTGAAAATGAAGATCTGAATGCCAGCAACACTTTCCCCAGTCCTTCATATCATCTAGGCACCAAGTTTTCCTTCTCTCTCTTCCACGGAGCCAACAATTCCTTGAAGAAGAAAGATCCCTGCCCAGTCCTCCTCTCTGTATCCTGAAACATACAGAAACAGCCTCTGCTGTTCTTCCTCTGCTTTTAATTTTTCATGGAAAAGGGTAACTTTCTGCATTTTGCTTTGGAGCACCTTACAGGAGCTTGAGTCAGAAAGCATTAAAAGCCCTTCAGAAGACTTAGCCAAAACAAAATCAAGCTCTGAGAAGTGGTTATGTGCCCAGGGTTGGTATTTCAGCCCCTGCAACAGTTTATTGCTTCTGAAAAATATTGTTCTCCTTTAAGTGTTAGGTTTAATTCAAACTGCTGTTTTCAGCAGGAATAGTTTGGAATTGTCCCCTGGAGTCATTCATTCTATCACTTACCCTCCCCAGCATGTCAGGTAGTGATAGTACTGAATCTCAGAGTCATAGAATCAGTCAGGGTTGGAAACGACCACAAGGATCATCTAGATCCAACCCCCCTGCCATGGGCAGGGACACCCTACCCTAGAGCAGGCTGCCCACAGCCTCATCCAGCCTGGCCTTAAACACCTCCAAGGATAGGGCCTCAACCACCTTGCTGGGCAGCCCATTCCAGGCTCCCACCACTCTCATGCTGAACAACTTCCTCCTCATGGCCACTCTGAATTTTCCCCACCTCCAGCTTTGCTCCATTCCCTCCAGTCCTGTCACTCCCTCAGAGCTTAAAAAGTCCCTCCCCAGCTTTTTTGTTGGCCCCCTTCAGATACTGGAAAGCCACAAAGAGGTCACCTGGGAGCCTCCCCTTCTCCAGACTGAACAGCCCCAACTCTTTCAGCCTGTCCTCAAAGGAGAGGTGCTACTGGGGGGAATGGAGCAAAACTAGAAGTGAGTAGATTCAGATTGGATGTTAGGAAGAAGTTCTTCACCATGGAGGTGTTGAGACCCTGGAACAAGTTGCTCAGGGAGGTGGTGGAAGCCTCACCCCTGAAGGTTTTTAAGGCCAGGCTGGATGTGGCTCTGAGCAATCTGATCTAGTGTGAGGTCTCCCTGCCACGGCAGGGGAGTTGGAACTGGATGCTCCTTGAGGTCCCTCCCAACCCTGACAATTCTGTGACTCTAACCATTCACTAAGTGCTCAGTGAACCTCCTGTATCAGGCTTGAAAACATAACAAAGAAAAATCTATACATTTGAGGAGTTCTCCAACTTGTGTGGAGACAAAGTCAGCATTTGAGTCACTCTGGGCCAGCAGAAGTCCTTGAAGGCACTGGTGGTTGGTTGCTTTTTTTTCTTAGAAAACATAACAGATGAGGAATTTAAACAGAGGTGATGTATCAGCAGATGACCCTCAGACAGCATGAGCTCATCTCCCAGCCGCTCCACATGTGGGAAGAAGAATGAAGTTTGCTGCTCTTTAGCAACAAACTCAGAGAGCAGACAATAGTTGCAGTCCCCACAGCATCTGAACCACAAACCTATCTTCTCAAACCTGCCACCTCACTTCCTTTCCCACCCCAGAGAAGATAGAAATGGACTGGCTGGCATCTAATAAAAGTTCTGTGAGGCAAGAGGAGGGATGTGGACAATTGCTGTTGTGTTAGGCGTGGAAGCAAACGCTCATCATCTAATTTTTGAAGCATTTAAATGCAAGAGAGCATCATCAGGTCAGTTAGAATCCAGGCAAGCCCTCAGGGAGTTCTTACGAGGGCAGTTGGAACCACGTGGCCTCAAGAGGAAGCAAGTTCAAAGCCCTCCAGCCCGGATACAAGCCTGGTGTGTGAGGTGGTGACCCTCACTCCTCAGCCTGTATTTGATGTTTTTAAGTACTCTACAAGCCCAGGACTGTCTATTACTGTGTATGAGATGGAAACACTTAAGACAAAGGGATCTTGATCTCTGCTTAGGCTTTTTGAGGTCTGTTCACAGGATCACAAGATGTTAGAGACTGGAAGGGACCTCCAGAGATCATTGAGTCCAATCCCCCTGCCAGAGCAAGACCATACAATGCAGTGCAGGTCACTCAGGATCACATCCAGACAGGCCTTGAAAGTCTCCAGAGAAGGAGACTCCAAAATCTCCCCAGGGACCCTGTGCCAGTGCTCTGTGACCCTTGCAGTAAAGATGTTCCACCTCATGTTGAGGTGGAACTTGCTGTGCTGTAGTTTACATCCACTGCCCCATCCCAGAGCACAACTGAGAAGAGTTTGTCCCCTCCCTCTTGACTCCCAGCACTCAGATATTTATAAGCATTGATTAGATCCCCTCTAAGTCCTCTCTTCACCAGCCCAGAAAGCCCCAGGTCCCTCAGCCCCTGCTGTAATACTAATTGAGGAAAAAAAGAGGTTTTCCTGATTTTTGAAACCCTGTTTCCCATTGGGTCTTGAACCTGAAGAAGTAGGAGGCCAGGGGTAAAACCCAAATAAGATAAATCAACAGCATGATTCTATGCCACTTGGTATCCAACACGCTTGCTGGGCCCAGGAAGCTTCTCCCACGCCTGAGGTCCTTCCTGTAACTTTTCCCCTGTGTGATTTTTCATGTCCAAGTGTTTAGATTCATGCCCATCAATGGGACCTGCTTCCTCACCAGCCCTAAATGGGTTTGTAGAATGTGGATTATCCATTCCCATTTCCAAACTAGGCTCAAGAATCATAGAATCAACCAGGTTGGAAGGGACCTCCAAGCTCATCCAGTCCAACCTAGCACCCAGCCCTATCCAGACCATGGCACTAAGTGCCCCAGCCAGGCTTGGCTTTGACACCTCCAGCCACGGCCACTCCACCACCTCCCTGGGCAGCCCATTCCAATGTCAATCACTCTCTATGACAACAACTTCCTCCTAACATCCAGCCTAGACCTGCCCTGGCACAACTTGAGACTCTGTCCCATTCTTCTGTTGCTATTTGCCTGGCAGCAGAGCCCAACCCCACCTGGCTACAGCCTCCCTTCAGGGAGCTGTAGACAACAATGAGCTCTGCCCTGAGCCTCCTCTTCTGCAGGCTGCACACCCCCAGCTCCCTCAGCCTCTCCTCACAGGGCTGTGCTCCAGGCCTTTCACCAGCTTTGCTGCCCTTCTCTAGACACCTTCCAGCACCTCAACAGCTCTCTGCAATTCAGGAGCCCAGAGCTGGACACAGCATTCAAGGTGTGGCCTGAGCAGTGCTGAGCACAGGTGCAGAATAACCTCCCTTGTCCTGCTGGCCACACTGCTCCTGACACAGGCCAGGATGCCATTGGCTCTCCTGCCCACCTGGGCACACTGCACACATCTGCAGCTACTATCTACCAGTACCCCCAGGTGCCTTTTCTCCTGGCTGCCCTCCAGCCACTCTGTCCCCAGCCTGTAGCGCTGCTTGGGGTTGGTGGAAGGACAAGAGGGAGCAAAACCAGCCCTTGCAAAGTACTTTCTCAGTTCTTGGACTCTGAAATTACACTTGGTCTGCTTTATCTACATCCAGCAGTCAAAGCAGCAGGGTCATGAACACGTCCTCTGAGGGGCCCTGAGAGAAGCTGTGCCTGGTTATACCCTTCAGAGGTGAGATCAGGCCACAGAAAGCTGAGGCAGATGTAAAAAGTGAAGTGTGGCCTCACTAAGGCAGGATGAAAGTTCAACTAACCTGGGATCTTCTCTCTACCAGTGAGCACAACAGACACTCAAGGAGGAATCAAGATCAGCAGACATATGTGATACTTTTGTCTGGTCTCCTCTTCATTTACAACAATTTTTGCTCAGCAACTTCTCAAGAAGAACACAACTGCTCCACACTCAGCAAGCTCTGCCAATTTCTCTTTCAGCTAAATCCTTTCCTTAACTTCTGGAAGCTTAATTCAGAGAAGTTTGGAGGGCTCCAAGGTCTTTCTGGAGTTGCTGAAGACACAGGCCAGCCCCAAAACACACCTTTCAGCTTCCTTGCCTCTGGAGCCTTGGCAAGGAGACAACGGCTACCATGCCACATCCCAGATCACTCCTACTCTCCTGCAGCATGCCAGAGGAGAATGACTGGATGAGGGACTGGGTGATAGGTTGGACTGGATGAGCTTGGAGGTCTCTTCCAACCTTGGTGATTCTATGATTCTCTTCTAACTCACAGGCAGCACAACACAGAGCAGCATTAACAATTCTCAAACTGGACCAGGCTAGGAAGAATTAAACCTAAATTCTTTGAGGAACTAGACAATTTGTGGAGAATCCCAGCATGGTGGGGGTTGGAAGGGAGCTCTGGAGATCATCCAGTCCAAACCCCTGCTAAATTAGGGGTGCCCACAGCAGCTTGCTCAGGATCACAATAGCTAGGTGGAGTTAGAACCTCTCCAGAGAAAAAGACTTCACAACCTCTCTGGGCAGCCTGCTGCAGGGCTCCAGCACCCTCACACAAAAGAAGTTTTTCCTCCTGATCAGGTGGAACCTCCTGGGCTCCAGTTTGTGCTTGTTGCCCCTTGTCCTGTCACTGGGCACTGCTGAAAAGAGTCTGGCTCCATCCTCTTGACCCCCAACCTTTAGCTCTTGCTGATCAGCTCACCTCTCAGGCTGCTCTTTCCCATGGCCAACAGCCCCAGGGCTCTCAGCCTTTCCTCCTCAGAGCGATGCTGGAGTCCTTGTCCTTTCTGCATTTCTCCCTGGAAAACTAAGCCAGTTAAAGGATTCTCGTCCCAGCACAGGCTGCACCTACAAAGGCTTTTCCTGGCACAGCCAAGCTGGTGGACTGCGACTCCCTGCTGCCCGTGAACTCACGTCACGAGGCGAGAGAACCTCTGGAGCGGAGACCTGGCTGCGCTTCAGCCCCAGAGCAGACGTGAGCAGGCAGCTGAGCACCTACGTTGGCTTTCTGCTTGTTTTCCACAAGCCTCTCTCCAGACAGGGCCCTGACCCAATTCCCACCGAAGCCCACAAAGGCGGCAGAGCAGCTCCAGGAGCTGGATGGCACCCAGCGCCCGCCCGAGCGAAACGGCCCCAGGGCCTCCTGCCTCTGCGGCTCAAGAGCCCCCAGGAGCTCTGCATCCCCCCCAGGAGCTCTGCATTCCCCCCCAGCTTAGCAGGACGCCCAGCGCCAGCCCCGGCCGCAAGCACAGCTGCTGGAGTGCGCTGTCACCATGCAGGCAGGGCGTGATTGCCACCGCCGCCTGGCACCCCGACCCTGGGTGCTTCCCTCCCAGCCAGCTGCAGGAGCCTGCCGCATCTTGTGCCCACATTTGCTTTCCTAAGGAAGCCCTCCAGGGGCTCCTTTGGCACAGCTGATGCTGCTGGTGAACAGCTCTCTTTGGCTTCCACGTTTACATCCTTGTGGTTGTTAATTTGAGAGAAGCCTTTTATTTTAGACAGACAAACTCCCCCCAACCCCCCCCCCCCCCCCTTCCTCCCCAATTCCCTCTGCAGGGGGGGGGAAATGTGACCTTTAAGATTGTTTATACCAGTGGACAAGAAGGCCTCACGCTGCCAGACTCCAAGAAACACAAGACCGTCTTGGAGCTGGGGAGAGGGAGGGGAGCATGGGTGAGGAGTGGGAGCAATCCAGGTCAGGAGTTTCCAGACAGGATGAAGCAGAAGGCATGGAGAGCAGGGAGGCTGGCAGAGAGGGTCCTCTCCATTCAGAGAGGCAAGCTGAGCGCTGGCAGCTCCAGCAATGATGTGTGGCAGAAGAGCGCCTGCAGAGCCTGGGGGCAGGGGGAGAAACAACCTGGTTGTGGTGGTCTTGGAGGATAAGGGTGGGCATTCCTTCCTTGTAAATCTTCTTTTCTATGTCTTCTCCCAGCCAGGCAGCACATCACTGAGGGCTGAGAGATAGACCTCCAGAACAGTTTCCACTGGAAAAGACCTCTAAGAGCAAGTTCAACCATTGACCCAAAACCACCATGGTCATTAAGCCATGTCCTGAAGTGCCACGGCCACACATTTCTTAAGCACCTCCATCAATGATGACTCCACCACCTCCCTGGGGCAGCCTGTTGTAGTACCTGACCATTCCTTCAGTGAAGAAACTTCTCCTTGTGTCTAGCCTAACCCTCCCTTGGTGCAATTTGAAACCATTAATAATGGATGAGAAGTCATCACAGTCCACTTTTGCATTTTGGTGCCCACTGTGATCAGTAAAGTGGTTTGACAAGACAAAGCTGGAGAGGGACTTTTTCGGCTGTCAGGTAATGATAAGACTGGGGGGAATGGAATAAAGCTAGAAATGAGTAGATTCAGACTGGAGGTTAGGAAGAAGTTCTTCACCATGAAGCTGATGAGACCCTGGAACGGGTTGCCCAGGGAGGTGGTGGAAGCCTCATCCCTGAAGGTGTTTAAGGCCAGGCTGGATGAGGCTCTGGACAGCCTGATCTAGTGCGAGTTGTCCTTGCCCATGACAGGGGGTTGGAACTGGCTGATCCTTGTGGTCCCTTCCAACCCTGACTGATTCTATGAAAGTATTTTCCCAGTGTTGAACATAAAAGCAAATATAAAAGCGACCAGACGAGTACACAAGTCCAGGAATTTCTGTTCATTGCCAGCATCACCCTGCCACTGAGTAGCCCCACACAGTTTTTCCTACCATCATACTGAGACAAATGACCAAAGGTTGTGGCTTCAGAGATCCAAACTCCAATGTCATGACAGGCAAAGGAATTGCTGGCAGCTCAGGACTGGCATGAAGCGTTCCTGGAGGTGTTTAAAAGGAATCTGGATGAGGAGCTTAGGGACATGGAGTTGTGTAAAGGGAAATGCTCTCAACGATCTTAATGTCATTTCCAGCCAGGCAATTCTATGGTTCTGTGAATCACAGAATCATTCAGGTTGGAAAAGACCCTTGAGATCATCGAGTCCAACCATTAACCCTACAAAGGTCACCCCAAGCACCACATCTAAATGACCTTTAAACACACCCAGGGTTGGTGACTCAATCATCTCCCTGGGCAGTCTGTTCCACTGTCTGACTAAACCCACGGGTGCACAAAATGCCATTATCAGGAGCTGGCAGGATTTGCTTTAACTTCAAAGGTAGCACCACCAACACCTCAGTAAGTTCAAGACTGAGGCACTGAGGGCAGGAAGAGTGAAGGATCAATGAGAACCACGGAAGGATCAACTGGGTGGGACAGACAGAGATGCTGTGATACAGCACATCAGTGTTGGGCAGCCAGCCCAGCTCAAGGCAGGGTTTCCAGGGCAGAGGTATGTTTCTTTCTTTAAGTCCCCTTCCTAAACAGCACATCAGAGTGGATGGCAAATTCAGCCCTGAGGTATCTGGCACTGAGTCAGGAGCCTGACAACCTCAGTCCCTTTGTTGTGGTGAGAGCTCTCTCTGAATCTATACAGTTACAATTACTGGGCCTGTCCTGTTCTCGCTTACACTTATCTCCTCCACTGCCTAACACAACATAACCAGAGGAGATTTTGGCCCTCTGCATCTCTTTCCTTTCTTGTGTTGTCTGCCCAGATAGGTTATTTATGTTCCTTAACTAACAAACCTCAGAAAAGATTTTTAATTCGTGGCTGTGTTCTTTGGACACTCAGTGCCACTGCTCCTCTGGTAGCACTCCAGACTCTCAGGAGCTGTTAACTAACAGTTGGTGACTGCAACACATGGGCTGAGGTTTCTGTCTTCCCATTCTTGAGGCTGAAGAAATGATGCTTCTACAGCCACACTGATACTGCCCTGGCTGAGTTCTCAGCTCAAGGCACACAAATTCACAGAGTGCATTGGGTTGGAAAGGACCCTTCAAGGGCATCTTTGCCAACACCCCTGCAGTTCACAGGGACATCTCCAACTAGGTCAGGCTGCCCAGGGTCATGTTGACATGTTGACTCTAATTTTGAATGTCTGCAGGGGCAAGACCACAACCATACTCCTGGGCAACCTGTTCCAGTGTCTCACCACCCTCATTGTGAAGAACTTTCTCCTGATGTCCAACCTAAATCTCCCCTGCTTCAGTTTCAAATGATTTTCCCTCATCCTATCACCACAGACCCTCCTAAACAGTCTCTCCCCATCCTTCCTGTAGGTCCTCTTCATATTAAAACTTAGCTCTAAGGTCTCTCCTGGAGGCTTCTCTTCTCCAGGCTGAACTGCCTCAATTATTTCAGCCTGGGTTTTAAGCCACCACATGGAATTCTCACCCATACCTTCAGCAGCATGGGACATGCTGTGAAGGAGAAAAGCAGATGGATGCCACAGCTGGCCATGCAGACATCCAAAGTCACTCACTTTCTAAAGACATTTGAGCTGTTCTTGGGTTTTATTCTGTTTTTCTGATTTGTTTGACCACTCAGGTGTCTCTGCAGGGTTTTGACAGCATCTGGGACCTGTGTGCTAGGACACTCACCCTGTGCAAGCCCTGCCTAGCTGCACTGCTGCTGGAGTGCTGACTGTGCTCACTCTCCTTGTTTCACCAAGCTGCTAGGAGCCTGCTTATGCATATCACAGTATCATCAGGGTTGGAAGAGACTATGATCCTGCAGGAACATCTGCAAGCTAAGGGCAGTCAGTTCCTCTCTGATGCTTGTGTCCATTCATCTGCCAACATGCTGCCTGCAATCTGAGTCACCTACTTGCTTTATTCCTACATTGTCTCAGCAGTGAAAGAAGATTTCCAGGAGAGAGCAAGCTGGGCCACCAGAGCCAGCAGCTGCTTGCTCTTCCCTGGGTCCTGTTTCCAATATAAGTGCTTGGTTTAGGTTATTGTTTCTCCTTTTTGCTCCTCATTCATTCTAGCATTCCATCGTGCCATGCAATTGGAGTTATTCAACTCAAAGATAAAAAAGAATCATGAAAACTCTTAAAGACCAAGCAGGGTTGCTCTGTGTCCTGGGTTACATGACTTAGGGAATAGGAGTTCCTCTGAGAAATTATTCTCCATTCAGATCCTCAGGAAATGTGTCCTGATTGGATACAAATGAGAGAAATGAAATGCAGATGACTCCCTTCTTGGCTACAGCACCAAGGAGGCCCCTGCAACATGGATAGCTCTGACCAGCTACCTTCTGCTTTCTGCCAGCTTCTGTGTTGTTCCTACCTAACTCAGGTTTGCAAGCATCATCTCTGCTTCCCCTGACCAAGATCAGAGAATCACAGAATTAAGCAGGTTGCAAAAGACCTTTGAGATCATCGAGTCACACCCAACACCTGGTTAGGCCCAACACAGCTCTGGTCAAGCTGATTAGTGGAGGATGTCCCTGAGGATTGCAGGGGGTTGGACTGGTTCATTGGTTTTAATTAACTAAACCACAGCTCTAAGTGCCTCATCCAGTCTCCTTTCAAACACCTCCAGGGATGGGGATTCCACCACCTCTCAGGGCAGCCCATTCCAATGCCAATCACTCTTGCTGTAAAGAACTTCTTCCTAACATCCAACCTGAACCTGCCCTGGTGCAGCTTGAGGCTGCATACTCTTGTTCAGTCTCTGGTTGCCCAGGTGAAGAGACCAACCCCAGTTGGCCACAGCCTCCCTTCAGGTAGTTCACAGAATCATAGAATCACCCAGGTTGGAAGAGACTTCCGACCTCATCTAGTCCAACTTATCACTCAGCCCTATCCAATCAACCAGACCATGGCACTAAGTGCCTCATCCAGTCTCGTTTTGAACACTTCCAGGGATGGTGACTCCACCACCTCCCTGGGCAGCCCATTCCAATGCCAATCACTCTCTCTGTGAAGAACTTCTTCTCACCTTGCCTTGTATCTCCAACTTTGGTCATTTTCAAACAGAAGTAAGGTGTGCAGGGCAACACAAGGATGAGCCAGGCATTTGAAAATGTAACCTAAATGCTCCCCAAGTGTCCAGCCCTTCTATCTGCAATAAGTCCACCACTGCCAAAGGCAAACAGATGTGACAACATGAACAGAAACAGGTTCAGGAGCACAAAAGGTCTCTGGATAAATAGTCCAACATATACAGAAGTTCAAAAGCAAACAATGAGTCGCATGGGATGGTGTAAGCTGTCTGAACACACCTTGAGCAATAACAATTAACACTGTATCCTTTAACAGCAGGTTGCCTCTGAGCCTCCTCTTCTCCAGTCCCAAAGTGCCCAGCAAAAGAAAGCAGGCACCTCTTTCTGGTGTGCAAAATCTACTTCTGTGACAAGAAAAAGCAAACAAACAACAAAACCCTTTGAAATTCACAGTAGCCAAGTTCCAGGAGTCAGCTCATGCCCCCAGAAGAAAATGCAGATTCAGCCTGCCTGCATATTGCCAAACCCCATGCACACAGAGCTTCCCGTTTGCTGGCAGCAGCTCTTCGGAAGTGCCTGTGAAGTAAGAAACACCAGGCAGAGAGATTTAGCTGGAACTCAGCAGCAGTCTCGTGAAGGGCCACTTCTGCTTCTCTTGCTATTTTGACTTTGCTCATAGCATTGGAAAGTCAGAAAGGAAACGACGTAAAAGGAAAGAACACTCAAAAGCTCAAACCAAAAACCCCAACAAACGCAGACATTGACACAGCAAAAAGCAGGTTCCTCCTTCTTCCCCAAGATACCAAACCCAAAAGTGTGCTCTTGCTGTTTTGAGACAAACATTCAATGGAAAATTCTTGCTCCATTCCATGATGCTTGTCTGTCATGTCATGAGACAGCACGAACCACATCGCCCCTACCCCATCAGAGGAAAGATTGTCACAGAAACATCCAGGTTGGAAAAGACCCTCAGGATCACCAAGTCCAACCTGCATTCAGATCCCATCAGTTCAAAAGAACTTTTCAGGGCTGCAAGACAGCACATCCAAAACCTCAAAGGTGTTGCTGGTTCATACCTTTGGGATTTGCTTTTTGGATGCAGGCAGTGGTTGGGTTGTGCCTTGTGCCGCAGAAGTCCATGGAGAGAAGACCTATGCTGGGTATTAGGAAGCAGTTCTTTGTGGCAAGAGTGATTGGCATTGGAAAGGGCTACCCGAGGAGGTGGTGGAGTCACCATCCCTGGATGTGTTTAAAAGGAGGCTGGATGAGGCACTTAGTGCCATGGTTTAGTTACTTAGAAGGATTAGGTGATAGGTTGGACTCAATGATCTTAGAGGTCTTTCCCAACCTGGCTGATTCTGTGATTCTGAGGTGGCTCAGTTGCCTTTCACTGCCTGTTCCACCTGAGTCTATAACCCTATTCTGCAAGATTCACCTTAAACCACATCTCTAAAGCACCACATCCAAACGACCCTTAAACACACCCAGAGTGGGTGACTCCACCACCTCCCTGGGCAGCTCATTCCAGTCCATCAGTGCTCTCTCCAGGAAAAACTTTTCCATAATATCCAATCTAAACCTCCCCAGTTTCAGTTTGAGGCCATTCCCCACTGTTCTGTCTCCAATTACCTGTGAGAAGAGCCCAGCAGCAGCCTCTCCACAGTGTCCCTTCAGGTAGTTGGAGACAGCAATGAGGTCTCCCCTCAGTCTCCTCTTTTTCAAACTAAACATCCCCAGCTCCCTCAGTCACTCCTCATAAGATTTATTCTCCAGGCCCTTCCCCAGCTTCGTTGCCCTCCTTTGGACCTGATCAAGCACCTCCACATCTCTTGTACTGTGGTGTCCAAATCTGAACACAACACTTGAGGTGTGGCCTCACCAAAGTCAAACTTGTACCCTATCCTGGTGGCAACTCTGATCAGGTAATCAGGAAGAAACATCAAGAAGAAAAACTGCTGCTGAATGAACCTTTGTTTCTTGTAAGAACAAGGATGTCCTACTTGTACTCCCCTTCTATCAAACAAAACATTGCCTGCTAAGGCTTGAGGAGGCCTCCTGAAGTAAGCCAAAGTATAACTAAATGATAACTAAATAAAAACTCCAGTAAGTCATCATCATAACAAAACTATCTCCAAAGCAGAGTTTGAAATCCCCCAAAGCAAACCATATCAGAGACTCCATGGACTCCACTACAGAGCTCACCTCAGTGTTGAGACAGAAGGCATGAAGATGGATAGTAGTGTAAAACTAATGTAATGGAAGATACATCAGCAGTCTGGCCTGTGGCCAAATCTGGTTCTACCTCTGGAAACCCAAAGCCACCAAGGACCAAAGTACAAAAAGCTAATGATAAATCAAAGCTACCTGATACCTCCCAAGCTCAGCAGCCTGAGGAGTACCATGGGACTCAGAGCTCTACTTTGTGGCCACGCTCTTCGATGTCCAGTCTAGGTGTGGGAGTTTACAACTCCCAGACTATGATAAATGGTCCTGGCTGCAACCACAGCTGTAAAGACACAGTCAGGATTATACTGAGCATCCATCAACCCACCCGCCTTGAGACTTGTGTCTGATGTCACCTAAGCAGGGGGTGCAAATTGCATTGCAACCACCAGAGTGAGTCGTGTTACAACTCCTGTGTGTGTCTGTTATGCCCAGGAACAACCTCCCAGCTCCTCCAGAGCAGATGGCAGAGATGGATGGACATCTCTCTTTGATCTGGGGAGTTCTTCATCTACCTCCAGCTTGTCTCCAGTTGCCTCCAAGGTCATGCTGTCAGGACAGGGACAGCATCCCCCCACTCCTTACATCTGAATCTCATCTCCTTTCCTCCACAACCACAGTCTACACGTGTTTGCTGTTACTTCCAGATGTGTCCACAACTTGAAAGCAGTGATTTCAGAAGGAAAAAACCTTTAGAGCTAGCAGAACTGAGTCCCCCTTCCCCTCCCTTTCCTTCAGCATCTGTCCAGGTCCTCCACGCATGCAACACCCAATGGGTTTAGGGACTCAATCACTCACCACAGAAGTGTCTGCACATGGATGGAATAGAGACAATGCAACTCCTCTTCTCCCTGTTCTACTTCAAGCCTGTCTCTCAGCTCTACTGTCTCAGAATTCACTCCTAGAGATCTTTGGCTAGAGCCCTGCAAACAGATATCTAACAAGAAACCATTCTGGTGTCCTTCCCCACACTGGAATGAAACAGATGCCTGCAGAACAATGGAAGAGATGGCACTGGCCAGGACCCGGCTGCCACCATAGCTGCAGCAGCACGTACGGCACCAATATATCTTAGTCCTGCTGTCCTCACCAGGGCAAGCCTGGCAGAAGGCTCTGTCCTGCAGACATCCCCAGCCCTGGGTCATTCCTCAGTAGCTAGACTGGGGGTCCCCTTTGCTGGTGGGTCATGGGGATTGTGGTGGGCAGGCACACAATGCCACTTCTGCGTGGCACTGCAGGCTTTGCATTTCCCCTTGGAGAGGACAGGAGCAGGGCCAAAGGAGGCAGCCTGGCTCACGCCAATACCTGGAGCGTTTGCTGCCCCTCAGAGCGCTCCCGACACGAGAAGGGCTCACCTCTGCATTTGGGAGTCCGTCTCAGAGCAGCTCTCTCCCCCATCAGCTGGTGACAGCCCAGCCCCTCCACGCCCTGTGCTGTGGGAAGTCAATTTGGAAGCCAACTTTGCCATCTGTGGACTACCCCATGCTGGGAAAACCCTCAGCTGGGGAGATCTGTTGTCTTTCCAGAGCAGCGTGAAGAAGCTGGAGCGTGGGAGAGAACATGGACCTAAGGATCCTTTCTAAGTCCTGCAGCAAACTTCTCCACACAGCCCCTAGCCTCCACCTCTTCCACCCAAAGTACCTAAACGGCTCCCCTGTAGTGATGTCTGCTGTCGACATCAGAGCAGCCCCACAGCAGCACTCCTGCTGCTGCCCTCAGCTGAGTCATGACTCACCAACAAAGGGGATTTTGACCATTGTTATTTTATTATTTTCATTATTGCATTCATCATCCTAATTTCCCTCCCTCACTCCTGGCCAAAAGAGAAAGACAGACATCTACACATGCTCATACACACAAAAGAAAATGCAACCCCCCCTCCAACCAAAAAAAAAAGGAGGAAAAAAAAAAGGAAGAGAAAAAAAAAGGGGGGAGGGGGGGGGGAAGCCAACATGGCCCACATCTGGAAACTGATTTCCCAACCCCAGAACAAAGAGCTCTGAAACTGTGGCTCCAAGTCTCCTGTTTGTGTTCTCCCATTATGTAAAAAGTCCCTATAATAAAATCTAATGGAGAAGAAGCCCAAGAGTTGGCAAGAAGTTGGAATTTATTAGCAAATGAGATCCATTCAGAAGTTCTCGTGGAGCTGTGCGTTGGGGCTCACAAAGCCATTAAGCTCAAAAAAGGCTGCAGGAGCACGACAGCTTTTGGTTCCAGAAAGTTTCTCCCTATAGATCAGGCTTGGCTTAAATCACTTCTTTAATCCCAGCTAAACCACTCTGCCATTTCTCTTACTTTCCGTGGTCAGAAACATGGCTTTGAGCAAAAGTTTTGGGCTGCACAAAGATAGGGAATAGTTCTGGAGACTTAAAGATGAGAAAGGGGAGGGGGGGAGGGGGGGGGGGGGGAGAAGAAGAGAGAGAGAGAAGAAAAATAACTCCAAAAATCCTATTTTTTTTTCAGCAAGGGCAATGGGGATGAAGAGTTCCTAAGAGGATTTGGGATGTCATTTTTAAGTGAAGGGAGTTCTGCAGGAAGGGTCACAAAGCTGCTACTGACACCTTTACCAGGGCATGATTTTGTATGTCAAGAGAAATCAGAGGGGGGAAGAACAAGACATTTCAAAACCATTGGGTTTCTCATGTGAAAAAGTGTAAGCCCATCACATCTGAATGGAAGGGAAAGACAGGCATTGTTGGGGAAGGGCAGAGTGCATCCCATGGGGACAGAAAGCAATGCATTACTGGCTGGGGATTGTGGAGGAGAGGACAGCTCTTTAAGGGCTTCGAAAGAAGATGCTTCTCTGACCTGCTTGATCACACACACAGCTACCTGAGCTTCAGCTACTGGGTCCACCTGGAGTCTCCTAAGGAATAGTCCCACACATTCCATATTCTGGAACATGATTGAAAGGCAGGTCTCAGAATCACAGAGTGAGAGACTGGAAGGGACCTCTGGAGACCATCCAGACCATTCCCACTGCTAAAGCAGAGGCACCCAGAGCAGCTTGCCCAGGAGCACAATGGCCAGGCGGGGCTGGAATCTCTCCAAGGAAGGAGACTCCACAGTCTCTCTGGAAAGCCTGCTCTAGGGCTCCAGAACCCTCACACCTAAGAAGTTTTTCCTCATGTTCCTCAGTTTGTGTCTATTGCCTTTTGTGCTGTCCCTGGGCACCACTGACAAAAACCTGGCCTCAACCTCTTAGCCCTCATTATTTGGCTATTGTTCTGAACTGTGAAGGTCCTCTCTGGGGCTGCTCTTCTCCAGGCTCAACAGCCCCAGGGCTCTCAGCCTTTCATTTTCACAGAGAAGCCCAGAACTGGACAGAATATTCCAAATGTGGCCTCACCAAGGCAGTGCAGAGTGGGAGAACAGTTTCCTTGACCTGCTGGTCACACCTGCCTTAATGCTCCCCAAGAGACCATTTGCCTTCTTGGCCACAACAGCACATTGCTGGCTCATGGTGACCTTCTGCTGCCCATCAGCACTTCTTTGCAGAGCTGCTCCCCAGCAGGTCACCCCTCATCTGTAGAGGTGCAGGGCTTGTTCCTCTCCAGGAGCAGGAGCCTACACTTGCCCTGGTTAACCTTTCTAAGGGTCCCTTCTGCCCAGCTCTCCAGCTTGCTCACGTACAGCATGGATTGGTCCTTTAGCTCCAAGCCAAAGCAATCTAGGAAGAGACACCACAACTGAATGCACATGAATTGGGTCACATTATTCAACAGCCTCCTGGTCCCCAACCCTTTCCTCTCTCCTCTCTTTCCTTACATAGCTGTGCTTACGTTCAACCACTGGACCGTGCCCTTCATCTGTGCCCTTGGGAAGCATTACAGGGGTGGAAAGAGAAAGGCATTCACTACTTAAGAACACTTTCCAAGTACAAAGGAGAGGAGATTCCTGGAAAAGCAGGTTAAGGCAGTCCAAAAACCTTCGAAGAAACACAGCAAACTGTCTATGGCTAACTATTAATGGTGGAGATGGAAGTTTGACCTACCCCTGAAAGCAAAAGACTGCTGCCCAGGCCTTAATCATCATTCTGGTTAGTCACTGAAAGCTAAACACATCATAAAGTAGGGCAAAAAGGGTTCTTCCAAATAAATAGCTTCATTATTCTGCAGGAGCTGTTGTAGAGCCCATGTAAATTCACCTACATTGGGATTGAAAGCGAGCCATGGATCCAGAACATGAATTCTGAAACCCAGCTTCTTTCTCCGTGCATGGAATTGCTCAAACGAGAGCAAGAACTGGTCAAAACAGTTCTTATTTACTTATTTGAAATGAACAGTGCCTTTTCTTCTAAAAGAAAATTAATTCATGAGCATTTTATGCTCCCCTCCCTCCATTTTTTTTTCTTTTCTGATTTGGGTTTTTTTTTTCTTTTCAGCAAACCCCAGAGAAAACAATAAACAGTTTTGCAGTTTGGTTTTTGCTTCATTCTTCCTCTGTGGCCTCCCTTTTCGTGGCAAAACAGAATAGAAGAGGATGAGAAGGTGAGGGGGGGAAAGTACTTAAACCAACCAAGTTGTTTTATAGTTTGTATCTCTTAAAACTGGAAGTTCTCAGACATTTTCTGCTGCTTTTTTAGATGGCTTCCAATTTTGGCTTTGCTTGCATTTCATTGCCTGATTAGAAAACAACTTGGGGTTTTTTTTGAGCAGTGCTTAAAAGCACTTGCAGGAAATGCTCTGTGGAGCATGTCCTGCTCCTGCCTCCCTTAACATCCTTGAGCCACCCAAGAAATATCCTTGCTGGCTGTGGATATGCCCAGCTCCCAAACACAGCTCAGATGAGGACACCTTATGCTATCTGTTCTCCTGTGAAGCACTTTAATGCTGGGTCTCAGAGGAGCCATCAGTCACAGAATCACCAAATACATCTGGTTGGAAGAGACCTCAGAGTTCATCCAGTTCAACCCTCAACCTCCCCTTACAAGACCCACTTCTGTTGGGTCTGCTCCACCCAGAGCGATGCAGCTCCAGCCCCAGGTCTCCAGTCTGCAGCCTCCTTAGCATCACAGAATTGTTTAGGTTGGAAGAGATCTTTAAGATCATCAGGTTGAACAAGCACTGCCAGGTCACCACTGAACCACGTTGCTCTGAACCACATCTACACAGTTTTGAAATCCCTACAGGGATGAGGCCTCCACCACTGACCTTGACAGCCTGTTTCAGGGCTTGACAACCCTTCTGGGGAGGAAATTGTTCCTCATGTCCAACCTCTCCCTTGGTACAACCTCAGCCTATTTCTTCTTTTCCATCACATGTTCCCTGGGAGAAGACACCAACACCCTGCCACACTTCTACATCCTTTCATGTAGTTGCAAAGATCCAGAAGATCCTCCCTCGGACTCCTTTTTCTCCAGATTGAACAACCTCAGTTCCCTCAGGTGCTCCTCACCCACCCATGCTCTAGACCCTTCACTCTCTCTGAAATAATGTCTCTCACTTATGAGCAGCTAAAACTTCCAACCCTCTGGTTTGCAGCTCAAAGGCCTGAGTTAACAACTGGTGGTTGACAAGGTCTTGCATCCCTCATCTCTTCCTTGCCCTACTCATGATCCCTCCCAGGCTGCCAGCTCATCTCAGCATACAGCAGCACTCTCACTTTTGCCCCAGCCATTGTGACAGTCTCAGGCTCCAGCTCTCACAAGCAGGTGTAAGGTACAATGCTGCCCAGTGAAAACATTATCTAGCCTTCATGCTTGCCCAGGAAAAGGTGGAGGCAACATCTGAATGCAGTTATGGGCTCACAAAGCGGAGCAGGCACCTAGGTGAGCCTGGGGGTTTCTGAGGCCACGTTATGGTTTGACAAGACTCTCTCATGACTTGTGAATGCTGCTGAGACTGGCAGTGCTGACCATGAGCTGGGAGAGGGTTTGATGATTTGCTGAAACAGGGGCATGAGCTTGTCAGGCTGATGGCTTTCAGTGCTGCAAGCCAAGCCTGTTGTGGATCTTAGCAGACTGCTGTCCCATGGAGACAGCACAGCCAAGTCCTGTCTCACCCACTCTTGTCCAAGCCAGTCCTCTCCCTCGAGGACACGCTGCAGATGCCAAAGCAAGCCCCAGTCTTGGTCCTTGCAGGAATCCATGAGGATATTGGCCTTTGGCACATTCATGGAGACAAGGTCTTGCCCGAAGCACATACCAAGGGGATGAATCTCCCAGAAATGTGATATTTCTCTTTGCCTCATACCAAAACATTCATAGTAAGCCGAGGCGGCGCTCCGCAGCAAAACATTGGCAAGAGGAAACGCTAATAAAGGACTAAGACGCTCAAAAACACCCAGAGAAACCTCCCCAGGAGAAACAAACAGAAGAAGAATATGCTGCCCATTCAGACACAAAAATGCTAACAGAGTAATGCTGTCTCATGATGAAACCGAAATATTTACATGAAGGGAGCACAGAATTCTTTTGGCTGGCAAACACGAGAAGCATCTCTCACAACAGGCTTCTCTGTGGGGTAAAGGGGAGAGAAATCAGAGGAGGAAAAGCAGGGGGTGAGGGGAGGGTGAAAGGAAGGGGGTAGAAATGCAAGGAGAGGAATAGGGATTAAGAAATCAATTTAGAAAGAAGCAACAGGAAAAGAGCAGAGTTCATATTAGGGAGTCTTCTGCTGTCTGTTTACCTGCCAGAAGCTAGATTTAGAACAGCAGAACTGAGGTTGAAAGAGACCTTTGAGATCACCAAGGCCAAGCACTTGCCTAAAGTTCACAACCCCACCACTGCTGCTCAGCCACTACCACTAAATCATGTCCTAGGCACCACATCCACGTGTCTGAAATCCCTCCAGGGATGGTGACTCCACCACCTCCCCGGACAGCCTGTACCAGTGCCAGGAGAACCCTTTCTGTGAAGAAATCTTTCCTAAGATCCAACCTGAACCTCCCCTGGCACAACAATTTGTTGGCATCTCCTTTACATAAGACAAAAAAATTCATTCACTTCCCCCTCCAAAAACAAAAAGCAGATCACTAACAGAGCCTGCCAACAGCACGCACAAGAAGTTAGGCTGCCCAACGGGGCCAAGGCAAGGGAAAGAATGTGTCAGTTATTAATTAATCTGTTCTATATTCATGTCATTATAGATAATTACATGATAGTTCCACAGCCTGAGCCTTCCTCAGCCAGCAGTTGCTGTGATTCATGACTGACAGTTGCACAACGTGGCGGGCAATGACTTCATCATCCTGCATGGAAAATCCTCTCCAGATACATGCGTGTGCACTGACTCACTTTGACACCTTGGGGTGACATTTGGTACCCAGGCCAAGTCTGTCAGTAAGACAAAGGCACTTCTTGTGAGGCTTCCAAGCCCTACGGTTGGGTATGGAACAATGCAGCACACAGGAGAAGGCAAGAAAAGGTAGCCCTCAAATATGGGTTCTCCTCCTCTACTCTGCCCTAGTGAGACCACAGCTGGAGTCCTGTAGTCAATTCAGAGAGACAGGGAACTACTGGAGAGAGTCCAGCGCAGGCTGACAAGATGCTGAGAGGCCTGGAGCAGCAATACAAGGAGGAAAGGCTGAGAGCCCTGAGGCTGTTGAGCCTGCAGAAGAGCAACCCCAGGGGGGATCTGAGCAATGCTCGGCAAGAGCTAAAGGGTGGAGGGCAAGAGGATGGGGCCAGACTCTTTTGGTAGTGCCCAGTGACAGGACGAGGGGCAATGGGCACAGAATGGAAGCCAGGAGGTTCCATCTGAACTGGAGGAAAAAAGTCTTTGCTGTGAAGATGCTAAAGGCCTGCAGCAGGCTGCCCACAGAGGTTGTGGACTCTCCTCTGGAGAGATTCCAAACCCACCTGGACATTGTAATTCTGGGCAAGACGAAGGCTCTTGTCAGTGGTGCCCAATGACAGAACAATGGGCACAAACTGGAAGCCAGGAGGTTCCACCTGACTGCAAGGAAAAACTTTGCTGTGAGGGTTCTGGAGCACTGCAGCAAGCTGCCCAGAGAGGTTGTGGAATCTCCTTTTATAAAGACTTTCAAAACCTGCCTGGCTGCATTCCTGTGTGACCTGCCCTAGGCAACAGGGGAGCTGGACTCAATCTCCAGAGGTCCCTTCCAACCCCTGCCATGCTGGGATTCAGTTCAGCAGCCAAGTGCATTGGCACAAGAAAATACTCAAGGCAGCAGCACCCAAGGGCAGGACTAAAGAGCGCAAGGCAGGCTGTCCATTTTACTGCCACGATCAAGGGAAACAGAAGAAATACTCTGCACAGCACTTGGAGTCCAGAAGCAGGAACACCCCAGGAAGTTCTCCAGAAGTGAGACAGGCCTTTCCATTCAGAGAGAAGATATTTCAGAACCAAGAATCAGCAGAGACAGCAAAAGTGCTGCGGAACAGACTGAATTAGAAGAGGAAATATTACGTAAAATGGCACTCAGATGTTGCTCAGGAAGAGTAAGAAAGATACACTGCAAAGCCAGGCTTATGGGAACCACCAACCAGAGCTGGGCACCAGAACAGTTCTCTCAAGCCATCTTCACTCTGGAGACACAGAAGAAATAGGAGCTGCAAACAGAACATTAAACAGATGCTAGAGAATTGGGAATGAGACATCAGTTATCTATGGCACAGCAATGTGCCCCTGTGGCCAAGAAGGCCATTGGGATCCTGGCATGCATTACGAAGAGTGTGTCCAGCAGATCAAGGGAGGTTCTCCTTTGCTCCTCCTCATCTTGAATATTGAGCTCAGTTTTGGGCTCCACAGTTTAAGAGGGACAGGGATCTGCTGGAGAGAGTCCAGCAGAGGGCTGTGAGGATGATGAGAGGACTGGAGTGCTGTCTGATGAGGAGAGGCTGAGGGACCTGGTGCTGTTTAGTCTGCAGAAGAGAAGACTGAGAGGGGATTTAATCATTGTTTATAAGCATCTGAGGGCTGGGGGTCAGGAGCTGGGGGACAGGCTCTGCTCAATTGCTCCCTGGGGTAGGACAAGGAGCAATGGATGGAAGCTGCAGCACAGGAGGTTCCAGCTCAACACAAGGGGGAACTTCTTTACAGTAAGGGTCCCAGAGCACTGGCACAGGCTGCCCAGAGAGGTTGTGGAGTCTCCTTCTCTAGAGACATTCAAGGCCTGGCTGGATGCATTCCTCTGCAACCTGAGCTAGATTGTATGGTCCTGCTCTGGCAGGGGAGGTTGGACTCAATGATCTCTTTGGGTCCCTTCCAACCTCTGACATCCTGTGATCTCCAGCAATGCAGGGAGGACAACCTGATGTACAGGAAACATCTCCTAAGTGAGAGTATCCAAGGAAGCTGCTGTTCCTTCAGAGGTCTGCTGGACTTGTGGCTGCCCTCACCTCATCACATCACAGCTATGTGGGAATGGTTTTTTCCACCTGATCTTTGGAACACTCTCTAACCTTTTCCGTATCTGGGGGGTTTGACTAGATGACTTTTAAAGGTCCCTTCCAACTCAAAGCATTCTACTATTCCATGATCTTGAACCTTTCCAAGCTGGCCTTACTCCCATGGGGAGAGCAATCCCAGCACCTACTTGTCCACGTTTTGCCAAGTGAGCCCAGGGCAATACGTGGTCACTCTGAGGAGTCTTAAAGGCTCTCACAGGCTCAGGAGGCTGCAAGAGAAGGCATGACTGCACCATCTCTCCCCACTGTCCCCCAGGGAACACTCTACTCACCACAGCCATGCCCATCTCTTCCTGCATCCCTCTGGCCCTGCTGCAACAACTGCCACCCATTCACGTGTCTGCCAAGCCACGCTGTTGCCGCTGCCCTGACTGGAGCTGCTTCTTACCCTACATCAATACCAAAAAATACCCAACCTCAGCTCTCCCCTGGCTGCCATGCAGTGCATTCCAGTTCCTCCCAGTCAGTGTTTGTGCAGTGTTTTCAATAGATGAAGCACTATATAAATGCTAACTATTATTATAATGTTCCCCTCCTTCCAGTCAGCTCCCCCCCAGCAGACCCACGGCCGCATTCCCCACCTCCCATTTTAGCACATCCATGGCATCAGGAATTACCCTGTTTTCATTTACCCTGTCCTCTGCCATATGATCCCAGCCCTCAGAAGCTTTAAATAGTCTGCATTATTATGAAGGCTTGTTAGAACTTGTCCCTAATCACTCCAGGAATAATCCTTGATGGTTTGTTTCAGGCTGTGTGGGGGAATGTCTGTGCAGCAACTCTGGCTTCCTCAGCTCCCTCCTAGAAGAGGAGGGAAAGCTTCATGCCCAGTACAGAGTGAATGGCACATTGTGGGGGGTCATGTCCAGCAAGGAATCCCTTAGTCTGGATATGTTACAAGTCTTCTCAGTGAAGACCTGTAATGAAAAAGTGCATTTCTCAAAGGAACAGGCTGAACATGTTAGGTGTTGATGTGATGTGGTATTATTGTGCTGGTGAGGCCATGGCTGGAGTCCTGGGTCCAGTACTGGGCTCTCCAGATCAAGTGAGACAGAGAACTACTGGAGAAGGTTCAGTAGAGGCTACAAAGCTGCTGAGGGGCCTGGAGCATCTCTTTGAGGAGCAAAGGCTGAGAGCCCAGGAGCCACTGAGCCTGGAGAAGAGCAGCCCCAGAGGGGATCTGAGCAATGCTTAGCAAGAGCTAAAGGGTAGGGGGCAAGAGGCTGGGGCCAGACTTTGTCAGTGGTGCCCAGGGACAGGACAAGGGGTAGTGAACACAGACTGAAACCCTGTTCCATTTGAACAGGAGGAAAAACTTTGCTGTGAGGGTGCTGGAGCCCTGAATCCAGCTTCCCAGAGAGGCTGTGGAGTTTCCTTCTCTGGAGAGATTCCAACCCCACCTGGAGACTGTGAGCCTGGGCAAGCTGCTGTGAGTGGCCCTGCTCTAGCAGGAGGCTGTACAAGATGACTTCCAGACTTCCCCTCTAACAGCTACCACACTGGGATTTTGTGACAGATGCCAAGCAGCAGAAATTAACCTGCTCTGTAACTGGATGGACACTAAAAGTGACATAGTCCCTGCTCCCCAGAACTGTTCTCATGGTGGCTGCTCCCAGAGCTCACACTGTGTGTCTGCTGCACATGAATTTCAGCATTAGGTACTGAAGTAGAAGCCTTCTTTCTGCTGAGGTTACAGCCCCTGCTGTCTACCTCGTGATGGCTGCTACAAATTGAAAAGGAGAGAGGGAAAAAAATCTGGTGCTCGATAAATCTGTTTCTCAAAGGCTGGCAATTGTGTTTTCCATCCACAGGAGCAAATCCAAGGCAAGATCAATCAGCTTTGCTGGTTTGGGTTCCAGCTGCAAACTTAGAGGAAAACAAAGCACACAGTAGCCTGACTCGATGGTCTTAAAGGTCTTTTCCAACCTCAATGACTCTATGGTGATGCTGAGACTCATGCTATGTAGGCTGCAGCAGTTTCTGCCTTAAGGACAGAGCATCAGGCAGGGCAAACTTCACCAGACCTTTGGTTTACTTGGGGTCACATTAGTCACAAAGCTTCTGGTGCGTGGGGATTTTGCATTCATACCATGCATTGACAATATCTTGCTCACTGCATACTCTTGAGTACCAAAGTGATGAGAAAAGCAGACAAGAAGCACCTGCTAAAATAATATCATGACAAAATGCCTTTGAACCACAGCTCAGCATCCAATCTATGCAGCCATGTGGCCTTCATGGGCTTGGGTAGACCTTGGAACATTTTCCTGGGCACCCTAGCATCTCTAGGGCACTACAAGAAGTACCTGAAGGAACTAGGAACAGAACTGGGTTTGGTGTTTAGCTTTCAACTGCCAAACTCTTCACATGTATCAAAAGAGAAAGGCTCTGCAGAGTCTTTTGGAATCAGATGTTGATTGTCACATCAGCAGGGTTTGGGGATTTCAGCTGAGATTAACATCCTATAGCTTAGTGCTTGGTCAAAAGAAACCAAAACAACCCAAAGAGAGGTCATTTGCAGCACTGCTGTTAGGTGGAACAGCAAAAAGAACTCAGTGCTTGCCAAAAAGGGACCAAGGGAAGCTGCCTAATGGCTGGGTGGCAAAGGGGCAGTGGGTGGAAGGAGGTGCTACATGAACTCACTGCAACAGAGATAGGTGTTCAGCGTTCAGACATTGAGCACCAGGGGGGCTTAAGGCAGTGAGACTCCTGAAGGCACCACAAGCTGCTAAACAAGATGTTTGGAAAAGCTTCCAGCCATGCTGGAGAAGGTCCAGTTTCTTGGTGAGGAGTTAGCTCACTCACAGCAGTGCTCACCTTCCAGTACAGACACAGCAGGCAGAACTATGGAACAATATCAACAAAAAACTCCTTCAAAGGGGAAAAATCCTTCCAGTGCTGTGGTCCAGGGAGGATTGTGCAAAGGCAGGCTCACTGCTCTGTGCTGCAGACAGCCACAGACAGAGGTGAATGCATCTTACTCAAGAGCACCCTTTGAAACCAGTGACAGAGCCAAGTTACGAAGAAGCTTTGATATCTTGATCATGGAGCAAAATTTGGCTGCTCAGTCCCCTGGAATCCTAGGCCACAAATCTGGGGTGACTGGAGCAGGAATATTTCGACTCTTTAGGAAGCCAAGAACTTGTGGGATAAACAAAAAGTCAGGCTTAAACTAAGACACAGCAAAATCATGGAATGGTTTGGGTTGGAAGGGACCTTAAAGATCCAACCGCCCTGCCATGAGCAGGGACATCTTCCACCAGACCAGGCTGCTCCAGGCCCCTTCCAATCCATCCTTGAACACTTCCAGGGAGGGGGAATCCACAGCTTCCCTGGACAACCCGTTCTAGTGTCTCACCACCCTCACTGTAAGGAATTTTTCTATTCAATTCAGTCTAAATCTACCTTCCTCAAGCTTCAGTCCAATTCCCCTTTGCCTTATACCAACCCCCACAAATAATCCCTCCCCATCTTTCTCGTAGGCCCCCTTCAGATAGATACTGGAAGGCTGCTACTTGGCCTCCTGATGGGCAGAACCGAGACACCAAGACTGTCTGCCCTCTTTAACTCACGGTGCTAGCAAGCAGGGAAGGAACTCAAGCACATCCATCAGTTCCTCCAAGGTGAACAAGTCCACTTTTGCACAGTGGTAAACCTGGAGCAGAGATGCAGAGAGGCTCCTCGCAGCGCTGCCATGAGCGGGCAGTTGCAGATGCTGTAACAGCAGCACAGCCCAAAATATTGAGGTTACTCTACCACAGGCAAGAAGAACCATGGCTGAAGAAGAGTGAGAGAAGAGCTAACCCCTAAAATAAACAAACACATAGATAAATCAATCTGTGAAAGCAGGTCCTACTTCAAAGTTGAACCTCAAGATGAAAAATACAGGAACGAGCAATCATTCCTAGAGAAGCTCCCCTCAAAGTGGAGCCTGAGGACACAGAGGGCAAAGCCTTATTCTAATGGATGTTCAAGTAAACACCCCGGGGGGGTCCTCACTGTTTCACCATGTGGCCCTCACAGAGATGACCAAATTAGAAGCCCAGACTCCCTGCGAACTCCACAGAGAGAAGCAAACATTTTTGGAACGTGATTCAGAGCCCAGAGGGTAAGAACTCAGCTCCTGTTCTACTTATGTGGTCCAAACCACCCCCAGAGGTGCCTTTCCCCTCTCTTCAGTGCACACTCAGGGTTTAGGCAGCCTGACCTCAGCTCCTGCATGGAACGGTGAAAATTACACAAGGGCAGTGAATTCCTGGAATCTCCTCTGTGTGGTGAGCATGGGATGAGCCCAGAGGGAAGTGATGGAGAATTTCAGATGGGAACCTGATTCTGTCTCGCAGGGTGGAATGGCAGAGCTGCAGCAAATGCTGCCTGCTTTCTTAGTTTCACTTACTGTAGAATTTTGATGAGGTCTGGCACGTGTAAAGGTGGAAAAAGGAGAGTGGACATCATCCACCCCCAGGCAGGTACATTAAATGGCTTTGTTCTCAATGGCAGAGGAAGAGCTCAGCTTCACCAGATGATAAAATCAGATCTTAACACAGACTCATAACATGGTTTGGGCTGTAAGGGACGCTTAAAGGTCATCCAGTCTAACCCCCCTGCAGTCAGCAGGGACATCTGCAAGCACAGCTAGTTGCTGAGGCCAAAACAATCTGACCTGCAATGGTTCCAGGGATGGGACAGCTACTACCTTTCTGGACAACCTGAGCCAGTGTTTCACCATCCTGAGAGCAAGACATTCCTTCCTCTTTCTAGTCTAAATCTCCCTCTTTCAGTTTAAACCTTCATTGCCCCTTGTCCTGTCACAACAGACTCCTGCTCCCAGCTTTATAATCAGACCCTTTAAGCACTGCAAGTCTACCAGAAGGTCTCCTGGTGCCTTCTCGTCTCCAGTCTGAACAAGTCCAACTCTCTCAGCCTGCCCTTGCAGCAGAGGCCTCCCAGCCCTGCCAGCATTGCTGTGGCCTCCTCTGGCCCTGCTCCAACAGGTCTCTGTGCTGTGCTGAGGACTTCAGAGCTGGCCCCAGCACAGCAGAGGGGCAGAATCCCCTCCCTACCTCTGCTGCTGGGGATCAGCCCAGCCCAGGCTGGCTCTGGGCCGGCAGCACTCGGTGCCAGCTCATGTGCAGTTTTTCACCCCCCAGCACCCCAAATTCTTCTCCAGAGGTCTGTTTCATCCCCAGGCTGCACTGATACTGGGGGTTGCCCTGACCCAGGTGTAGGACTTTGTCCTTGACCCCGATGACTCTCATTAAATTCACATGGGCCTGCTTCTCCAGTTTGCCCAGGTCTCTGTGGATGGATCCTGCCCCTCATGCATGTCAACACCACCACTCACAGGATCACAGGACGTTAGGGGTTGGAAGGGACCCAAAGAGATCATTGAGGCCAACCCCCCTGCCAGAGCAGGGCCATACAATCTATCTTAGGTCACACTCAGCTTGGTGTTGTCAGCAAACCAGCTGAGGGTGCCCTCAATCCCACTGTCTGCACTATTGATCTTCTACAGAGCTGCTACAGAGAGAGCATAAACTAAACTGGAAACAAGAAACAGAAGCTTTCAGCGAGCTCAGGAAGATTAAAAGCTATTGACTAAACCCAAACAAAGAGTTGTGGTGGTCATGGCTGAATGTGAACTTCACAAAAAAGAAAGAGCAGCTCCAGCTCTGGATGCATTCAGCATCAGTTGCCACCACCATGCAGCACATGAATAATTGAGCCCTAGTTAACCATTGTGCTCTTGACAGGTTATCAGCCAGGAAAGCCATGGAAAAAACAAACACATTCAGGAACAGAGGAGGTAAAAGAGCTGAGCAGGATCTCATACGTTGGACATTGTAGCACCTTATCAGGCCCCAGATGCATGAGATCAGCAATGCCAGCTGGAACCCACTGGGCTTATCTGGGCACTCAGAAGCGTAGGAAGAAGGAGAGCCAGAGGAGTTTTATTCTACATGAATCCCTGAATGCTGCCACTGGAGATAAGGAGTGAAGTCCCAGGTTCCAGTGAGTCAATGACAAATCTCAGTTTGACTTCATTTGGGCTGGGCTTTCCTGCCCAGCATCCAGGGGTAAAAGCCACACCGAGCACAGGAAAAAGGCAGCAGGAACCACTCAAGCCCTTCACAGCTTGTTTTGAGGCCACTGAGCAACTACCTGCATCAGCTGGGAGAAAGGTGGACCTCTTTGCTCAGCTAGCACCCAGCCTGCTGTTCTGAGGCTTAGGGTTGGGGCTTGTTCAGGGATTAGGGGTCAGATTTGGTGTCTGAGGATGCATCCCCGTGCCCAAAGCAACAGTTTAACAGTTTGATTACTGTTGGAAAAGGCTCCTCAATGAATATCCTGGCTTGTAACAGCAATAGCATGGCCAGCAGGACCAGGGTAGGGATTGTCCCCCTGTACTCAGCACTGGTGAGGCCACACTTCAGTTTTGAGCCCCTCAAGACAAGAAGGACCTGAAGGTGCCAGGCAACAAAGCTGGTGAAGGGTCTGGAGAACAGGTCTGGTGAGGAGTGGCTGAGGGAACTGGAGTTTTTCAGCCTGACGCAAAGGAGGATGAGGGGAGCCCTTGTTGCCCTCTACAGGAGGTTGGAGCAAGGTGGGGGTCGGTCTCTTCTTCCAAGGAGCTGACAGGACAAGAAGAAGTGGCCTCAAGTAGTGCCAGGGGAGGTTTAAGTTGGACATGAGGAACAATTTCTTCACTGAAAGGGTCATCAAGCCCTGGGGCTGCCCAGGTAAGTGGTGGATTGTAAAACCAGGCAGAATCACCTTCCTGTCCTTCGAGGGTATCCAAAATGCAGCAAGTTACACATCACAGTGGTCAGATGGGGACCTCCAGAACAATAGGAGAAACAAACCAGGTGCCAGGCTCTAAGAATCCACGTTAGAAGCCACCTCTGATTCAGCGCTACCTGCTGAGGGCCCTATCTACTGTACAAGAGACAACCTGTAACGAACTCCAAGCTGCTCTTGGGCTTTGGGGCTGCATCTGAAAAGGGTCCAGATCTCAAGGGAAGGAGCTGAGCAATTTTCCAGTTCCCTCTCTCTGTTTCTCATGGAGCAGCAGACCGTGGCTCTCCTGCTGTGGCTGTGATAGCAGAAGGAGGAAGGGAAGGAAGAACCCCACAAGAGTGCTGCCCACAAGCACTGCCAGCAGAAACCATGCTGGGACCTAGGGAGCTTTTCCCACCTCTCCATGGCTGCCACAGTGACCTTCAAGCCTACTCCAGTCACCTCGACCCAGCATCTCCCAGGAGGGGGATCTCTCTCAGTCACATCAAGGCTCCTAGAAGGATGCAGGTCACCTCAGTGCCACCAAGAGATGGGCAAGGGCTTGTTTTGGACCTTGACAACACCTCCTAGGAAAGGGGATCTCTCCCAGTCACATCAAAGCTGCCTGGAGGGATGCAGGTCACCTCAGTGCCACCAAGAGATGGGCAAGGGCTTGTTTTGGACCTTGACAACACCTCCTAGGAAAGGGGATCTCTCCCAGTCACATCAAAGCTGCCTGGAGGGATGCAGGTCACCTCAGTGCCACCAAGAGATGGGCAAGGGCTTGTTTTGGTCCTTCTCTGGTGCTCCTCCTCTGGGTGTGTGGGCTTTTTGTGGTGCCAATTACATGCCCGCTGGGGCCAGGGAGGAGGCGCAAAGCACCAAGCCCCCATCTTGCTGCCTCTGTACTGTCACCTTCCATTAAGCAGCTGGTGGTGGGGAGAAGGGGAGGGAAAAGCCAGCAGCCTGTTTGGTTTGCTGGTTTTGTGGGCACTTTACAACTTCAAAGGCTTCCCTCTAGTTCACAGGGGGCAAGGGGCAGAGGTCAGTAGGCACAGTTTGACCTCCCTTTCACCTCCTCCCCAAAAGGCAGAGACGCACACACACACACACAGAGGAAGAAAAGGAAGAGGAGATCTTGGCAAACACTTTTATCCTCTAATCTTTCTTTGCCTTAGTGCTGTGGAGGCTTTGTCCAGCAGACAAAGTGCCTTTTGGAGTCTGACACTTCCATGCTGGACTCTTCCTCCTCCTGTTTCTATCCCAGGAGGAAATAAAGCAGCAAACCAGAATTTAAACCGGAGCTGCTGCTTTTTTTAGGGGCTGGGTTTTCCTCCTGTCTGATTTTAGGCTGGGTTTTTTCTTTGGGTTTTTTTTTTTTGTGGTGTTGTTTTTTTTTCTTGCTTGGCTTGTTGTTGAGTTGTGGTTTTTTTTTTCCTCCTCCTAGCTAGATATCTCTCCATCTCTCCATACAACCCACCAGTGCACAGGAGGGAGGGAGTAAAACAGGCGTAATTGTTCCAGGTCCAGCCTGGGATGTGAAAAAAATGCATTTTTTCTTGTCTTTAAAGACAGCATTGTTGGGTTTGGAGGGTTTTTTTTTTGTTGATTGGGTTTTGTTGTTGGTTTTTTTTTTTTTTATGGGGAGGTCTCTCACCCTGGGGCACAGAGGAATAAGCTGGGAGTTTCAGAAAGCTCTCCACAGCTGGTGATTCTATCCCTTGCAGTGCCTACAAAGACATTGAGAAAGCAGCAGAGAAAGTAAACAGTATCACTTCTGAGGATGAAGAAGGAGAGGAGGAGGGGGGCAAAGGAGGAGGAGGAGAGAGGCAGATGAAATTTAAACTGGCCATCAGCCCAGCCACCAACTTAAAACAATACAGGGAGAGGAAGCCAAAAAGGCAAGAAAAACAGAGAGGGGTGTGTATGGAGACACACTCTGTGTGTGTGTGAGCGCGCGAAGCAAAGCAAGAACAAGGAGAGGAAGGGATGAGGTTGCAAGGCAAGGTCTTGGGATCCAGCCATGGAGATCCATCATGGAGCAGAACAGCTTACAGGAGGAAGGTCTGGGGACAGAGTCATCATCCCCTGTGTAAGTCTACAAGCTGGCAAAGAAAAGCTGTGCACCTTGAGAATGAGAGGAGGAAAACCACAGGGTGTAGAAATAGCAACCTGAGCCTTGTCACCTCCTGGCATCCTCAAAACTAAGACTGACAAGAAAAGGGACAGGCAGGTCCAGGCTGAGATCTAGTGAGTGATGCTCTCCCAGCTGGCACAACACAGACTCAAGCTACACAGCTGGCTCTGGGAATCATGCTCCTGCTGGGCTGGAGGCAGGTCCATGGTAAGCTACTGCCCTTTCTCAAGCAGTTTGGTTTGACAGGACAAGAGAAAACACAGAGGCACGCCCGGGTGGTGCCCTGGAGCTCCAAATGTTTTGTGTGTTTACTACTTACTACACAAGGCACAAACTAGATGCAGTTTGGTCCGAGCCTGTACAAGTCCTCCTCACACAGACTGGTTCTGGATGCTGGCTGGGGCTCAATCCTCACCTTCCAGAATAGGTCTGGCTGTGTTAGATCTGCTCTGGTCACACTGACCGTGATCTGACTGGAATGAGGTTAGTCATCTTTGCATGGGGGAAGGGAGAGGCAGGCCTTGCTGCAACATCCAGCTGCCTAGGAAAGGCTAACAAGCCTGCCTTTAGAGATGCCTATATGTGGACCTCGGCAGAAGCACAGTTGGAAAGCCTCTGGAGACACAGTGTGCCTTAAAAGGGCCAGGCCAGCCTGTTCTTCAGGCTACCCATCCAACTTTCTGCTACCTCTCCTCCTCACAAGGAGGAGTCAGGCATCCTGCCGGTTGATGTGTCCTCTAAAGTGCTCCAGCAATTGCCCTCTCCTCCGAGAAACTGCACAAGTTTTACAGCTGCAAGCTGCAGCAAACCATGTCCTCACCTCACACGGCAGAGCAACAACACAGCTCTGCTTCTGGCTGAGCTTTACAACCCTTGGTGGTACCTGACAGGCAGGAGCTGTCTGTTGCCAGTTTGGGGAGAGAAGGTGCAGCCTAACAGAAGCCCATCTATACTGCCATATGGCCAGGACCAGAACCAGACATCACTGATAAATACAGCAAACAAGCACTGCACCTGCAAGGGGTTCTTCAATCCCCACCCCTGCTCCAGTCTTTGTGAAGATTTGGTATGGAGTCAGCTCACCTGGCAGCTTCTCCAGGGGCTTACTGCTCCTTTGCCTCCTTGGCATTTAAAACTGGTTACCAGAAAAAGCTTCAACTACTACAAATGATGCTTGGAGGCACAGGGTGCTGGTAAATCCTTAGCTTCCCACTGGGAATAACCAGGAGCTGAATGTTTCATACAGACCTATGTGGCTGATGGCACTGAAATGAGACCTAGTTTGGGTTCTACCACAAACACTATCAGTCATGCATTGGTTACTCCCAGGTAGTAACCTGTAACAAGTTGCAGCAGGAGAAAATCTAATTGACTATCAAGTGTCACGTTTAAGGTAAACCAAACTCTGTAACAGGCTGCTCTGAGAGCTTTTGTGATGTTCATCCTCAGACAGGCTCAAAATTGGCCTAGACAAGGCCCTGAGCAACCTGAACTCATTTGGCCCTGTTCTGAAAGAGCTTGGAATCAGATGATCTCTGAAGGCCCTTTCCAACCTCTATTAGTCTGTGATCAAGGAGGCCAGGTCAGAACCTGCCCAAGATACAGAGAGTCCCTGGTACCCAAGTACAAAGAGCAGCTCGGAGGCACCCCTGTTGTGGGGTTTCCAATACAAATATTGCCATGGTTACCTCTGGATTAAAGCAAACCCTTGGGAAGCAAACAAGCAGCACCAGGTAACTACACAGTCACACTGAAATAAGAGGTCTGAAGGCATTAAACCTTCCAGGTGTTGAGTCTGCAAGCCCACAACCACCATACATACTCAGCTCCACCCAAACCCTACAGAGGAGGAGCCCAGATGGCTGGAGCCAGCAGACTACCACTAGCACACCTGGGCTGACCCTGTCACCCAGATGGGCAGAGGCAATCTGGAGCAGGTCACAAGCCTCCACTGAAGACTGGACCAAAAACAACCTCTCTCTCCATTCCTTCAGTGAGAGCAAATTGCTTTGCTTTCAACCAAGTGATCCTACATTCCCTTTCCTTGCTGGAAGGGCACTGAGGGCTCTTTGTGGAGAGAAAAAAAGGAGCTTTCATAGATAAAGTAGCATCTTCACCTACCTGGGCACGTGGCTACCAAATACAAAGATCACCATCTAGTGGCTTGCAGGGAAGGTACCAGCTGTGGTATACCAGCCTGATGACCACCAATGAAGTTGTTGCTACAACACATCACTAATGACTCCTCCAGCAAGTTCGGCACCTATGCAACCACAGAGATGGACGAGGTCCTGACCCACTAAAAACTGGTCTTCACTCCTCCCCATAGCCAAACTCCCTCCTCATCACCCTTTTCTGCCTCTCCCCTACGTAGGATTTGGGTATGGTGAGGGAGCTGTGACTTATCTAATGTTGGCAGTTAGGTGCCTGGTGTAAAGCAGGCAAACTCCTAGAAGCAGCTAATGTAAGGAGTCAGGTACAATCAGAGGGTGGTGCATCCCACCCTTCTGCAGGGGAGAGGAAGGCAGGTAAGATAAAGCCTGTTTATTCTGAATGAATCCTGCTGTTTATCCTGGAGAAGAGTGAGGGGAGATGTATTTAACATCTACAAATATCCGTGGGATGGCTGTCAGGATAAAGGTGCCAGGCTGTTTTTGTTGTTCCTTGTCCTATCCTAGGGCACCACCAAGTACATGCTGGGACTCAGGAAGTTCCATCTGAATATAAACAGAAACTTCTTGAATGTGAAGGTGACAGAGCACTGGAGCAGTCTGCCCAGAGAGGGTGTGCAGTCTTCTTCTCTGGAGGCTTTCCACATCTATCCATCTGGATGTTTTACTATGTAACCTGCCCTAAGTGATCCTTAGGAATAGGAATAGACTCAATGATCTCTGGAGGTCTCATCCAACCTCTACCCTTCTATGATTCTATTTATGAGGTCCTACAGTCTGGAAAACCAATTGAAAGCCTCTGTGAGCAGCCCATGGAATAGCCTATGCCAACTCCTTTCCTTTTGCCTCAAATGGAAATCATCCAGGTTGAAATATTCCTGAAATACTCCCTCCAACGGATAGACAACACCTTTGTCTCCCTGAAACAGACCTGATGAGCTCTGCTCCTTGTTCTCTGAGAACAGATGAGCACAGAACTCATCACAGGCACTTCTTTAAAGCACTGCTTGGCCCAGACAATGCATTACACCAACACAACCATGATGATCCTAGTATGAGAGGCAGACCAAGTGCTTCTTCAGGTCTTCTAGGGATGGTCTGTCTAGCCCAGAACAAATACCACCTGTGACTATTTACTTCAGAGACAAGTAAAAGACCAGTGCATGAGTCCACCATTACAGTGAGGATCTGAAAGCCACCAGCCAAGGCCAGATTTCAAGCTAACAGAGGACATAGCTTAGTTCTAGACTGCATCCTTTCAGGTACCCCATAGAAACAGGCCCCTTAGGGTGAGAGGAAATGGCCTTCAGATGCACCAAGGGAGGTTTAGGTTGGACATTAGAAGAAACTTCTTCACTAAAAGGGCTCTCAAGAACTGGAAGAGGCTCCTCAAGGAGATGGTTGTATCCCAGTCCCTGGAGGTGTTGAAGAGATGTAGAGATGTGGTGCTGGTTTAGAATCAGTCTTGGCAGAGTTAGAGAACGGTTGGACCTAATGACCTTAAAGGTCTTTTCCAGCTGAAGTGATCCTAGGATTCTGTAATTTTTATCGAGCTCAGCCATGGTCCCAACTTTCCAGGTTGTCAAAACAGCCCCTGCTTGGGAAGAAGAGATGTTCTTTATCCAGGCTGAAGCATGAACCACAGATGTGCATGCTTCTGTACACAAACTCAGTTATACTCCACATTCCTAATGGCCTTCTTGCAAACTTTAAGCTTTCTGGAAAGCTTAATGGAAGTGGTTGTCATCAGTCAGGCTGGCAGTAAGTGTGGCCAGCAGGACCAGGGCAGGGATTGTCCCTCTCTAGCCACTGGTGAGAATACAACCCAAAGAGTGGGTTCAGTTTTGGGCCCCTCACTAAAAAGGACATTAAGGTGTTGGAGGGGGCACAGAGAAGGGTAATGAAGCTGGCGAAGGGTCTGGAGAACAGGTCTGGTGAAGAGCAGGGGAGGTAACTGGAATTGTTCAGCCTGGAGAAGAGGAGGCAGAGGGGATACTTTCTACATCTCCTTGAGAAGAGGATGAAGCCAGGTGGGAGGGTAATCTCCTGTCCCAAAGTAAAAGCCATATGACAAGATGAAATGGCCAGGAAAGTGCACCAGGAAAAGGTTAAGGATGGACACTGGAAAAAAAATTCTCCTCTAAAAGAGTTGTCAAGACCTGGCCCAGGCTGCCCAGGGCAGTGGTGAAGTCCCCATCCCTGGAGGGATTTCAAAGCTGTGCAGATGTAGTGCTGAGGGACATGATTTAGTGGTGACTTGTCAGTGCTGGACTAACAGCCAACTCAATTGTGGAGTTATTTAGGTTGGAAAAGGCCTTTATGATTCCATTCTGTGACTTCTCTACATCACCCAAGACAAAAATCTAGCAACTCATTACACAAATCTGTGGTTAGCTGGAGATAAAGAAACCAAAGTTTCAAAATCCATGTTCCTCTGTGAATACAGAAGATAAAGGAGCTCTGTGATCACTGAGACAAGAGAAACCACTTGAAGCAGCCACCAAATTTGTATGGCATTTGTCATATCTCTGTCTAGGTGACACATAGCTATGCCAGTCAGCTAGTCTCCTGTTACAGGCTCTGGAGAAATGAAGCCCTGTAGAAGGAATTTATGTTGGACACTTCAGATAAGTTGGGACAAGCTGCCCTGTGGGGATGCTCAGATCCTTCTCTTTATTCACAGAATCACAAAAGGTCAGGGGCTGGAAGAGACCTCGAAAGCTCATCCGGTCCAGCTCCCCTGCCAGAGCAGGATCACCCAGAGCAGATCACACAGGAACACATCCAGGCAGGTTTGGAATATCTCCAGAGAGAGAAACTCCACAACCCTCCCTGGGCAGCCTGTTCCAGTGCTCTGTCACCCTCACAGGGAACAAAAAATCCTCCTTGTGTTTTCATGGAGCTTCCTATGCCTCAACTTCCACCCATTGCCTCTTGTCCTGTCATTGGGCATCACTAAGCAGAGCCTGGCTCCAGCCTCCTGGCACTCACTTTACATACTGATCAACATTGATGAGGTCACCTCTCAGACTCCTCCAAGCTACAGAGCCCCAGCTCCCTCAGGCTCTCCTTATAAGAAGATATTCCACTCCCTTCAGCATTTTTGTAGCTCTAAGAGTGAAGCATTGCAAACATTGAGGTTACAGAGAGCTCCTTCCTTTCAGCTTTGAAAGGGACACAGTACCTTGGTGGTCTTGGGATCTGAAGAGCCACCAGGATGAAGTCCATCAGCACTCCTAGTTGCTGCAGTGGCCTCCAGGGGGACTTTGCATCCGGCCCAAGCAAGACATGGATGATTTTCCATAGTCTCAGCAATAGCTTCTGTGAAGCTTAAAAGCAGGTCCCCTGCAGACCAGAAGTAAAATTCAACTCAGTAGGCCAAGAAACCACTACATGCCTTTAACTAAATTTGGCTGCTGAAGGGCAGCTCCAGTGGGGTGAGGCAGAGAAGTGCTATTTTCCCTCAGGAAAGCTAGCTTTATTTTCTAAAGGTTAATGAGAGCTAGAAGAAAATTAGACTAGCCAAAAGAATGAAAATAAATGTTAGTTTGTTTGGGGTTTTTTTTTTTGCCCCCTCCTCCTTCTTTTCCTCCTTGCCTTTCAGAAAAATGCACAGCTTTGGTTTTCCTGCAGGCAGTTGCTTCATATCAGTTGTACCATGTGGTGACTCAGACATGTTGTTATTCTAATCCAAGCCAAAGGGGAGATATATTTTATGAGAGCCATGTCTCCCCCCTTGTCTCCCCATACTAGATGTTTTCCTGAGTGAGGAGAGGCACAGGCAAAACTCTGAAGGTGCTTCATAGCATCTCTTGGCAGGTTGGAGACTCCCCTCGCTCTCTGCTAGCAAAGCCAAGAGAAACTGAGGGTCGCAGTGAGCTCACATCAAGGGCAGAGTTTGCTCCTAAGTCCCACAAAGCAGAGCAGGGAAGATCCACCAGTAAATATTTAAAGCTGCTAATACAAACCTAAAGAGGACTACGAGGAGAGGAGCTTTGGTGAGAGCTGAGCTAATGCCTGTTGCTGGAGCGAGTCCAGAGAAGGACAACAAAGCTGCTGAAGGGTCTGGAGAAGAGGTCTGGTGAGGAGCAGCTGAAGGAACTGGGACTGTTTAGCCTGGAGAGAAGAAGGCTAAAAGAAGATCTCATTGCCTTCTACAACTATGTGAAAGGAAGTTGTAGTGAGGTGAGTGTTGGTCTCCCTAGTATCAAGTGATGGCCTCAAGTTGCTCTAGGAGAGGTTTAGCTTGGATATTAGGAAACAAATTCTTTCCTGCCAGAGTGGAGGTATTGGAAGAGGCTGCCCAGGGAGCCTGGAGGTGTTCAAAGAATATCCCTGGGGATGTTAAAAAAACCTGTGTACACACAGCACCTGGGACACCATTTAATGGCCAACAGTTGGACTTGGTCTTCTCCAACCGGAACACTTCTCTGGCTCTAGCCCCACAACAGGGCTGCCTTTGCTCAGCTGACAAACCATAAAGCATTCAGATGCAGCAACTCAAATCCACTTCAACTGCACAGCCAGAAGAGGTTAGACCATCTGTAAGTCAGATTGCTCCTCTTCTATTTCCCTTTCCTTGGAAAAGCATAGCTGTGCAGATAAGAACACCAAAAAAAAGCACACCCCCTAAAAACATTCAATGAAGGGATGCAAAAACAGCAATGTGAGTGCAATGACCAAGAGTTTGTCCCTGGAACAAGCCTTTGGTGTGATTCTATGGTGTAAGACTTATCCAAGGCAGGAGAAAAATCTGGCCTCCAGCTGACAGGTTTGCTTCCTAGACACAGCTCTACCTTTTAGCACTTGGAAACCTTTGACCTCTTTGAAGCCACCAGGCCCCATAGGCACATGAAGTGAAAACAAAGAGAAGACTTCAGGGTGCATCTGGTGGTTCCAGTGGCTTCAGAGAGGGTACAGAAGAAACAAGGTTCACCAGGGAGGTTGTGGATCACAGAAGCACAGAATGTGATCTCTTTTGTCTCTTCTCCCAGGCAAGCAGTGATAGAACAAGAGGACACAGTCTCAAGCTGTGCCAGGGCAGGTTTGGGCTGGATGCAGGAAGAAGTTCTTCACAGAAAGAGTGTTTTGCACTGGAATGGGCTGCCTGAGGAGATGGAGTCACCATCCCTGGAGGTGTCTAAAAGAAGACTGGATGAGGAACTTAGTGGAAGCCTGCAGATGACACCAAGCTCTGGCACAGTTGACTTGCTAGAGGGTAGGGATCCATCCAGAGGGATCTGGACAGGCTGCAGAGGTGTGCCCAGGCCAACCTCAAGAGGCCAAGTGTAAGGTCCTGCACCTGGGTTGGCACAATCCCAAGCACTACTCCAGGCTGGGTGGGGAATGGTTAAGAGCAGCCCTGAGGAAAAGGAACTGAAGGCCTGGGGTGATGAAAAGTTCAACAGGAGCCTGCAGTGTGAGTGCAGCCCAGACAGCAACCCTGTGCTGGGCTGCAGCAAGAGCAGTGTGGGCAGCAGGGCAAGGGAGGGGATTCTGCCCCTTTACTTTCCTCAGACCCCACCTGGAGTCCTGTGTGCAGTTCTGGAGCCCCCAACACAAGAAGGACATGGAACTGTTGGAGTGAGTCCAGAGGAAGCCACAAAGATGCTCAAAGGGCTGCTATGAGGGGGCAGATTCAGAGTAGAGAGAAGGGAGAAATGTTAGACACTGAGTGAGGGTGGAGAGGCACTGGCCCAGGTTGCCCAAGATGCCCCATCCTTGGAACCACTGTAGGTCAGGTTGCTTGGGGCTCTGACATCTGCTCTACTTGCAGATGTCCCTGCTGAGTGCAGAGTGGTGGGACTTAGACCTTCAGAGGACCCTTCCCACCCAAACAAGTCTATGATTCTACGCAGTGACACATGGGACATATCACCTGCAGCTCACAGGAGGCCATGGTGAATCACAGAATCAGCCAGGTTGGAAGAGACCTCCAAGCTCATCCAGTCCAACCTAGCACCCAGCCATAGCCAGTCAAACAGACCATGGCACTAAGTGCCTCATCCAGGCTTTGCTTCAACACCTCCAGGGATGGTGACTCCACCACCTCCCTGGGCAGCCCATTCCAATGCCAATCACTCTCTCTGACAACTTCCTCCTAACATCCAGCCTAGACCTCCCCTGGCACAGCTTGAGACTGTGTCCCCTTCTTATGTTGCTGGTTGCCTGGCAGAAGAGACCAACCCCACCTGGCCACAGCCTCCCTTCAGGTAGTTGCAGACAGCATTGAGCTCTGCCCTGAGCCTCCTCTTCTGCAGGCTGCACTCCCCCAGCCTCTCCTCACAGGGCTGTGCTCCAGGCCCCTCACCAGCTTTGTTGCCCTTCACTGGACACCTTCCAGTACCTCAAAATCTCTCTTGAACTGGGGACTATTGCCCTAGACCCCCTGCCAGAGGGAAAGTCCCCTTGTGGTGAGCAGAGTGGAAACAAAGTGTTCTCTGTAAGAAATGCTTTCACCTTCCTATAACCTGATGAGGAACTGACTTCAAACAGCTGTGGCCACTTCAGATGTGGGCTACCAAGCCACACATTAAACACACAAACAGGCTTGAGAACAGCTTTCCTGTGCAGCTAGGGCAGAGCTGAGGGCCAGACTTCTGAGGCTGCTCTGCTGCCTGGGGCTAGGGAACGGCTACAGTGTGCAGCACTCAGCCAGACCTCCCCCAACACATTTCATTTCTGCATCTCTGCTTTTATCTCCACTCCCTCTAAGCAGTAGCTTCAACAATGTCTCCATCTTCAACCATACAACTTGCTTATTTGCAAACATCTCTTCACCTGCAGACCATGGACAGGCAGATTGGGCTTGGGGCATTCAATTCAGCCTTATTCTGTGAACCAGTTACCATAAAATCCTTTCCCCATGCCTTTATTTTTTTAAAGAACAAACAAAAAAGTGATTTTTAGTGGCAACAAATAATCCCAGAACCTGATCTCCTGATGCTTTAGGAAATACAAGCTTTTACTTTTGTAAACATTCTTTTTTGGTAACCAGCATGCCCTTTCCTCCTTGGGTGTCAGTTTAAGTCTAGAAACCTTCCCCCAGCCCTCTGCCCTCACCTATCATATGGATTCCTAGCAGAGAATGCAACACCATCATCCAGCAGTTCAGGGTTAGGTAGATGATCTTGTTTATGGGAATGAAGGAAAATGACTGAAGGAAATTTACTCTTTCACAGAATCATCATCAAATAGTCAGGGTTGAAAGGGACCTCAAGGATCATCCAGTTCCAACTCGCCTGCCATGGACGGTGACACCTCAGGTTGCTCAGAGCCACATTCAGCCTGGCCTTAAAAACCTCCAGGGATGAAGATTCAATCACCTCCCTGGGCAACCTGTTCCAGTGTCTCACCACCCTTATGGTGAAAAACTTCTTCCTAACATCCAAGCTGAATCTACCCACTTCTAGTTTTGCTCCATCCCCCCCTCCCCGATTCTATCATTACATCACACCCTAAAAAGTCCCTCATCAGCTCTATAGTCTACTTGACTGATCTGTAAGATTTGATACCACTGTCACAGTCAGTACTTCCTCCTAGTCCCTCTATCTGGAAGTGGAGAAGGCACCAAAGACATTTCCTAGTGTCTCCAGCTCCAGATTCCTGGCATGCCCCCACCACAGACTGCAGCTCCCTTCTGAGCAGAGATTTCATTGAGTGAGAGCAGGCACCTAGACAGTCCCAGTGAAGAGGTGATCACTGTCTCCATTGCTGCATGAAGACTCAGGAAAGAATCAGAGGGGAAGAACAATGTGAAGAGAAGCTCCACAGTGCAAAGGTATGAGTGTGGAACCAGTCTGGGATCACTTCAGTTCATCGCAGCATCTTGCACTCCTGAAGGCAGTGAAAGAAAGAAGAGATAGGCAAGCAGCAGAGAAAACATGGAGGTAACAGAGGTAAAGAACTGAATGAAAGGATGCAAAACAGAACCAGAAATGCTGAAAACATCCAAGAGAAACCAGTCTCTGAAGGTAGCACCACAAAGACCCTTTTTTCACAGGATGGTAGATCAGAATGCAGGTAAAAGTTGACCAAAAAAAGGTGGTTTCTAGGAGGATGTTCACTACAATCTTGCCATCAGATGGGTGCACACAATAGGTCACATTCTCTGCTGCTATTGCTCCACTGGCTCCTAACAACACTACTAATTGGCACTGCTGATGAGATTATACCTGACCCTGTACTTCCCTACCCCTTCTTATGATCTAAGGTTTACTGGCAAAGCTCTTGTGAGGTCACCAGGCTGTGCAGCCAGGCATTTGCACAAGGATCCAGCCCAGGTCTTCCCTTCATCATCTGTAAAGCACAAAAAATGTGCCACTGTTGGTGGAGAAAGGGCAACCTGAGGAAACTTCCTTTCTCCTAGAATAGCTGGCCTAGGCCTGCTCACTTCTCCACAGCTGGGTAACTGCATTTCAAGTGAAGGCTTTTCTAGCCAGCAAAAAGAGGCCCTGCAAAACCAGTTAGAGGAAACCACAAGTTTGGCAGCAGAGCCAGCATCCTTCTCTGGATCCTCACACTGAGCCTGGCTGTCTGCAAAGCTCTGCTGGAAAAGGAGCACAAGGTTTGTTCACGTGTGTGTGACAACAGCTGCAAGTATTTCCCTTCAGTCCATCATGTGCACACAAGTCTGTGCTCTGCTCACCCCTAGACAGGTGAAAATATAACCCATGCTTATAGATACAGCACCTAGGCACTGAGGGAAGTGTGCAAGTCCATAGAACCTCCTTGTGAAGACATCCACACACTGAGATTTCACCTTAGGTACATCTGGCAGCCCAAACAACAAGCACACTCACACAGCATTGGTGGACACCAAGCTGGACCAAGACCCTGTGACCCGTGTCACAGTGTAACTCACTCTGCTTTCATCCTTCTGCCTGGCAGAGGGGTGGCAAAATGAGGCTGCTGTCATAGGAAAGGATTTCAGCTTCTAAGCTCTAGCAATAGAGGCTTGTCCCATTTGGATCCAGAGGCTCCAGGTTCAGTTCCCACTGATGATCCACCCAGAGTGGCTGTCAGAGCAACGCTGGCCTCAGAGGTAGAGAATGCCTGGAAATGACTTTGTAATTATTTGAGCTTGCTCAGGGGAATGGTGCAGAATTGTGCAGCCACAATCCTCTCCAAAGTGGAGTCCAATGATCTGAAATCCCACCTGGGCACCTACCTGCAAGAGCTTTTACACAGACCAGAGGCACAACCAAATCCCATGTGATGAAGGAAAAGAATCTGTCCTTGGTACCTTCTGCATCCTTCCCCCAGCTCTGCCTTTACTGTGGTGGTGGAACCTGCCAGCTCAGCAGAATTGGCATTCTCTCTTTATCCACACCAAGGGAAGACCCTCATCTACTGACATCTAACCTGCACACTCTTCTCAGTGGTCCCCAATGACAGGACAAGATAATGGTATAAACTTGACCATAGGAAGTTCCATCTGAACATGAGAAGGAGCTTCTTTACTGTGAGGGTGACAGAGCATTGGAGCAGGCTGCTCAGAGAGGAGGTGGAGTCTCCTTCTCTGGAGACTTTCAAGGCCTGCTTGGATGCCTTCCTGGGTGATCTGCTTTAGGCAATCCTGCTGTGACAGGGGAGTTTGACAGGATGATCCCTAGAGGTTCCTTCCAACCCCTACCATGCTCTGATTCTGAGTGGGGAGAAAGCTGGGAGACCCCTGAGACTAGCCAGCCAGTCAGCCACCATAAAAACAATAGAAGCAGCTTTGTGAAACAAAGCCAAGCAACTTAGGACAATCATGAGACCACAGTGAGGGAAAGCAAACAAGACAAGAAGAACATGGCCCAAAAGACTAGAGTTGAAAAACCACTTCAAACCCATAGAACTGCTGGTGCTAAGCAGGCTGTGGACCTGTTTACCACATACTTGACTCCTGCCACTGCTCAGCCTGCTGTAACCTACACCATATCTGAAGAGAGCTGCAGCAGATACAGCACAAGGCTGATTTCACCCAGGAACAATGCACACAGGCAAAGAGAACTTCATTACATATATGTCACATAATGCTTTTCTTCTCCTCACTTGAAATACCCATCCCAACTGTTTTGCTCAGTTTAGAGCCCACTTGACTGTCTCAAATCCCCTAAAGGCCAAGAGCTCACTGACATCCAATGGGTGTTTGATCAGATCTTAGAAGAACAGGATTCCTGAAAGGATTAATCATAGAATTAGTCAAGGTTGGAAGGGACCACAAGGATCATCTAGTTCCAATCCCCCTGCCATGCCCAGGGACACCCTACCCCAGATCAGGCTGTCCAGAGCCCCATCCAGTCTGGCCTTAAACACCTCCAGCCATGGGGCCTCAGCCACCTTCCAGGGCAACCCATTCCAGCCTCTCACCACTCTCATGCTCAACAACTTCCTCCTCACATCCACTCTGAATCTCCCCACCTCCAGCTTTGCTCCATTCCCCCCAGTCCTGTCACTCCCCAACAGCCTAAAAAGTCCCTCCCCAGCTTTTTTGTAGGCCCCTTTCAGATCCTGGAAGGCCACAAAAAGGTCACCTCAGAGCCTCCCCTTCTCCAGACTGCACAGCCCCAACTCTTTCAGTCTGTGCTCGCAGGAGAGCTGCTGCAGCCCTCTGAGCATCCTCTGATCAGCGTTTCAGTGTGGTTGGGTTTGCATTCTGGCCAGACCACGCTGCGGTGACACCAGCCTTATGGCGTAGCTGCCGTGTCACATCAGAGCTGAACTGCTACAAACACATCCTGAGAAGCCAGATTCAGCAGCCTGAAGGAGCAGCAAGTCCAAAGCACCACTGATCTGCTGTCCACCTCTGCTGAGGCTCCAGCGAAGCAGGGCCAGTGACTATTCAGCTAGCATCTTTTGGCCCCTTTCTTACCCATTCAAGTCATTAATCATTCATCTTAATGATCTCGGTGGTATTTCATGCTCCTCCCCCACCCACGCTGCCTGTCTGTTTGTGGGATCCATCTGCTGTTCCTCATCATCAGCTTGGACTGCAGGATCTGTGGAGAAAGGGCCGTTCAGGCGCGACGTGTGCGCGACGCTTCGTGCGCGCCAGCCTCAGCCACCAGCGGAGACCTCACATCGTGTCCCACCACAAATCACTGCAACTGATGGCACTGCTCAGATCTGCTGAGACAACACACACACACGTGCTACACGCCTGTCTGTATACATCTGCATGTATACAGGCCAGCTCTGGAGCACAAGAGAGATGTGGACCTGATGGAGTGGGGCCAGAGGAGGCCACACTAACAACGAGAGAGCTGGAAGCCCTCTGCTGTGAGGCCAGGCTGAGAGAGTTGGGGTTTTGCAGCCTGGAAAAGAGAAGGCTCTAGGGAGACCTTCTGGTGGCCTTTCAGGATTTAAAAGAAATCATAAGAAAGCTGGGAACAGACTTTTGAGCAGGGCCTGTTGTGACAAGACAAGGGGTGATGGTTTGAACTAAAAGAAGAAGATTCAGACTGGAGAGAAGAAAGAAAGGTTTGATACTGAGGGTGGTGAGACATTGGCCTAGATTGTCCAAAGAGGTGGGAGATGCCCCATCCCTGGAACCATCACAGGTTGGGTTGTTTGGAGCTCTGAGCAACCTGCTCCAGCTGCAGATGTCCCTGCTGGCTACAGAGGGGTTGGACTAGCTGAGCTTTCAAGGTCCCTTCCAAGGCAAATCATTCTGTGATCCCATGTTCTGAATGCACACGCACCTAGAGGTCTCCTGGGCACAGGTATGCCTGCAACTAAAGCAGATGCCACAGATCAAGGGAAAGAGAGAGCAGCAAGATAAAAAGTTCCAGCTGTGAAGTTCCAGCTGAACCTATCCTCTGCCTGCTCACCCCCTCTAGCTGCAGTCCACAAGCTTGCACAGAGAAGAGCCACTCACCATACACCAGTCACAGCACAGCTGCCCAGCGTGTGAAGGTAACTTTCTGAACGGAACAAGTGCATGATGTAAGAGAACATCTAAGGGCTTCAGGGCTCTGGTGACAAGTATGCAAACATTTTCAGGGACTTCCACAGGAGCAGGGTTAAGGAAATGTGCACCTCATGTGCACTGTGGCATAGAAGGGAGCAGCAATGTCAAGCAGACTCAACAAGGCTTCCCCAGCTTTAAGCTACTTGACACTCTGAAACTTGTACTTTGGGTTGTTGGATATGTTAAAAAATAGTATGAGACAGTTTAGGTTGGACACTTGGAAGAATTTCTTCCCCAAGAGTGTCACAAGCCCTGGACCAGGCTGCCCAGGGCAGCGGTGGAGTCCCCAGCCCTGGAGGGGTTTCAAAGCCATGTGGATGTGGTACTGAGGGGCATGGTTCAGTGGTGACCTGGCAGTGCTAGGTTAAGGCTTGGACTTGAACTTAAAGATCTCTTCCAACCAAAACAACTCTGTGATTCATTTCTGAAGCGTGTTTTATGGTATCTGTACTTGAAAGGGGACATTTAGCTGGACCTGGCCTGCACTGAGTGATCAGACAAAGCCCCAAAACTCATCCTCCACTGAGGACATGTGGTGTTTGCTGAGACACACTTCTGCTTTCCCATAGTCACAGACCAGTATCAGGGCAGGCAAAGACAAAGCAATCTTCTTTCTTACTCAAACTAAAGCTCATCCACACATCCTCTGCCAAGTCCCAGGACCCAAGTCCAGTCAAATATTGCAAGCAAAGACATGCTAAGTCTAGGAGACACAAAGCAGTGAGGGCACCTGTGTGAGCCACGCTACCAGTGTATGCCTGTTTGCCTCCCGCCCTCCTGTAAACCTGTGTGCACTGGAGAGGTGTTCCCACATCAAGAACCACAGGTGCCATCTCCCTCCAAATCCCTGTGCTCCACACCAGCCATATCTGGTTAGAGCTGATAAAAGGGGCTGTGAGTCTACATTTCAGACAGCACTGTGTAACCATCATGTACCTGTAGCCTGGTTTGATTGGTCTTCACCCAGGAGATCACAGAATCACAGAAGCTGAGGGGCTGGAAGGGACCTTGAAAGCTCATCCTGTCCAACCTCCCTGCCAGAGCAGGATCACCTACAGCAGATCACACAGGAACACATCCAGGCAGGTTTGGAATATCTCCAGAGAGATATTCCACAATGCCCCTGGGCAGCCTGTTCCAGGGTTCTGTCACCCTCACAGCAGAAAAATTCCTCCTCATGTTTCCATGAAACTTCCCATGGCTCAGCTTCCACCCACTGCCCCTTGTGCTGTCATTGGGAATCACTGAGCAGAGCCTGGTCCCAGCCTCCTGGCTCTCACCTTTACATATTTATAACCATTGATGAGGTCACCCTCTCAGGCTTCTCCTCTCCAAACTGAAGAGGCTCAGCTCCCTCAGCCTCTCCTCATAAGGAAGATGTTGAGGTACTCTCCATCACTTGTGGCACCATCTCCCATGATGGAAAAGACAACTGAAGGATCTGTTGGCATGGAATAGGGATTGATTCCATTCCATGAAGAGACTCTGCATGCTTTGGGACTCAAAAGAGAGGACTCAGCTCTTCAGAGCTGCTATTCTCCCTCCAACGCTGAGGTCACTTCAAGAAAGATGGACCCAGAGACTGACAAAAAGCAGCAGTGTCAAGACAAGGCATACACCATGAGTCTGTCTGGTACATCACTAATCACTATCATCTGGAGGCAACAGCAGCTGGATGAGAAAACTGCTTCGTGTAGAGGGAGCAAAGGAACCCCCTTCAGCAAGCATAGCAGCAGAACAATCAGATGCTTAATCACAACGTTGGCCATGAGAGGTTTTCTCCATTCCTCCACTTCAAAGGAGCAGTGAAGAATAAACAGCGTTGCCTCTTCTGGAGAGATGAGTCAGCCTCTTGCCCATGCTGGGGTTATCCTCACACTGCTGCTGCTGCTGCTGCTCAGAGCATGGGAGTGCTCCCCAGGGAGAAGAAAGGCTTTGTTTAGCTTGTGGTGCTCCACACCAGATCGCACAGCAGTGCCCTCCACAGCCTCCCTACTGGCACTCCTGGGATGCCACTGTGCATGTGGATGATGAGAAGGGATCTCCACAGCAGTTCCCCTACATAGTATTCTCTAACTCCAGGTGGGGACAGTGGAAGAAAAGCCACTGGATAGATCAGAGGAGCCGCGGGGTAGTTGAGAGATTGTATCCAGCTTTGATTTAGGATAGTACAAGGTTGAAAGGCAACAGCACTTATCATTAAGTTCATGAGATGAACTTATCACCTCCTGCTTTTTATTGAGAGCAGTTAAAGTTGATGTAAAGGTGCTGGGTAACAGAGTGGACTAGTAAATGGCTTGAGTTGCTCCCTTGGTCGTGGCTAGTCCTGAAGGAGTCTACACAGACCCAGCAGGACATGATCTCAAGCAGCTATGCACAAAGAGCACTTCAGATGAATCCCACCTAACACTCCAGAGGGAAAGATGTGATCAGAGTGCTGTGATCACAGAAGACACCCAACTCTTCCTTCCACCACGAGGAACAAATGCTGCTCTGCGGTCTGCATCAATCTGCTTTTCTCTTAACGAAGGAGACCTCTATGGGGAAGATGACAACAGAAGTCCAGGCAGCAGCAGCCAAACACATGGGGTTGCTATTGTCTGACTCAGGAGACACACCAAAGAGCTGAGAAACGGAGAAGGAATCATTCCTGTCTCAGGAGGACCAACAAGTCTGCCTATGTTGGTAGGATTTTAATCTGTCAGGGGCTAACAACAAGCAGGGGTCCCACAAAATGACCCTTCTGTTCCTCTCACAGCTTCATGCTCCTACCCAAGCAGTAGTTACAAAACCTCCCGCCTGAGCTTGGTGAGGACACCCATGTGAGCTACACCAGCCGTGCATGTCAGCTCCCTGCCTTTGCAAAGCTACCTCTACATGTCGCTCACCACCCATGGTGTCAAAGCCTCACCACGATGGCAAACCCTTGTCAGCTCTGTTCTTACCCTGTCTGCGCTCAGAGGGTCCCACCAGGTCTAAAGTGTTCTGCAGTGTGGCTGAAGGTTGGAGTCTATGACCTTAGAGGACTTTCCCAGTCCAAACAATTCTATGATCCTCTTGGACACCAGCAGTTCACATCCAGGTGAAACTGCAGATGCCTCTCTTGTCACAGACAGTTGTGAAATCCTGGACAGACCAGGTGGAAAATGTTGAAGCATCAATCCTGCACATCCAATTTCTCTCACCATGGAACTGTCACAATTACAGAATATTTTTGGTTGGAAGAGATTTTTAAGTTCAAGTCCAACTCTTATCCCAGCACTGCCACATCCCTCAGCACTGCATCTACCTGGCTTTTAAGTCACTTCAGGAATGGGGACTCCACCACTGCTGTAGGCAGCCTTTTCCAGGCCTTTGAGGGAAGAAATTTTCCTCATGTCCAATCTAAATCTCAGCTTGAAGCTGTTTCCTCTTGTCCTGTCACATTAATTGGAAGAAGAAACTGATCCTCACCTTGCTTCAACCTTCTTTCAGGGAGTTGTAGAGTCATAGCCTTGTTTTCTGCAGGTTGAACAATTCCAGTTTCCTCAGCTGCTCCTCACCAGCCCTATACTCCAGACCCTTCACCAGCTTCATTGCCCTTCTCTGGACCTACTCCATCACCTCAATGTCCTTATAGTGAGGACTCCAAAACTAAGCTCAATATTCAATGTGCAGTCTCACCAGTTCCAAGTACAGGGGCGTAATCAGTGCCTTGCTCCTGCTGGCCACACTGCTCCTGATCCAAACCCGGAGGCTGCTGGAATCGGTGGAGAAACATCAGCTCACACCAGCTGCAAACCTCTTCTGATGTTTTTGGGCACTCTGGGCCCATTACTACCCACAACAGCTGTGAGACAGCATTAGGTCTGCCACAAACTTCCTCCCCGCCTCTGCTGCGAGGTCCCTCAGCTCCCCAGGGCATCACTGCACTTGCCCAGCAGCTCCCTGGCTGCCCAGGGGACACAGCAGTGCAGTGGCACTTGTTCCCTTCGGCTGCCCTCGCTCTCCTTGCAGGGCTTTTCTGTGTGTGCTGGAGCAGCCACAGAAGAGCTGGCTCAGTTCAGCAGGGCCTCCGCTCATTTCCTGAGCGCTTTTTGATGCGTTCCGTTTGTGACCAAGCTTGGGCTGGGATCCCAGCTGATATTTTAACATCAGCCTCAATAGATTTCAAACTCCAGCCACAGTAAATACTTCCCTGACATGCACTCTGCCTGCTTTTTGGCACTTCTGCTTGTGTACAGTATCATGAATTATTTCCCCCCCTCCCCCCTTTCTAAACCTTTCCTACCTCTCTCCCTGGCAGTTGTCAAGAAGAAGACAGCATCTTGGTGAAACTGCCTGCTCCTTGGTGAAGCCTGGAGGCACCAGATCGCTTTGACAAATCCCTGCATAATCATCATCACATTCTCTGCTTAACAAGAGACAGATGAAGCGGTGTGCCACGTTCTGGGAGATGTTTACAGGACAGAGAACATTGGAACAACCACATGGCTTCCAACCAGGGAGCGAACTACATGAGGAACCTGGTGTCAGCAGTTGCCAGGACCAGAAAAGAACCAGTCTGTAAACAAGGATGCAAAAATTCTCTTGTGGTAGTCAGTGAGGAATTTTACCCACTCAGGCTGCCCACTGCTATGTTTTCTCAGATTTAGGAGAGGAGAATTCCTCACTCAGTGTAGTAAAGCACTAAGGAAGCAGTTATTAAGCTCTTGCTCAATGTTACACCTGCATCCAGCTCCAATGGGCTTGTGACTCTGTCAGAAGTTATCAGTCCATAGCTTAGAAATCATCCAGGCTGCAGTTCACTAACAGCAGTAAGAAAGGTCCTGCACTTTGGGCGCCTCGAGATCTTGTCATGCCTGCTAGACAAGGAGGAACCTTCTCATACAACAGATAGTTACAGACCACAGAATCATCAGGGTCAGGAGGGACCTCAAGGAGCATCTAGTTCCAACCCCCCTGCCACAGGCAAGGACACCTCACACTAGGCCAGGTTGCCCAGAGTCACATCCAGCCTGGCTCTAAAGACTTCCAGGGATGAAGCCTCTACCACCTCTTTGGGCAACCTGTTTCAGTGTTTCACCACCCTCATGAGGAAGAACTTCCTAGCATCAAATCCTAACCTACCTTCCTCTAGCTTGGACCCATTCCTCCCAGTCCTGTCACTACCTGACACCCCAAAAAGTCCCTCACCAGCTTTACTGTAGCCCCCTTCAGATACTGGAAGGCCACAGTAAGGTCTCCTCAAAATCGTCTCTTCTCCAAACTGAACATCCCCAACTCTCTGAGCCTGTCCTCAAAGGACAAGTGCTCCAGCCCTCTGAGCATCCTCATGGTCCTTCTCTGGACACATTCCATCATGTCCATATCCATAATAGGGACTTCAGAACTGGACACAGTACTCCAGGTGGAGTTTTCAGATGGTCTCCTTCTTGGCCTGAAGCCTGTAGACTCCCCTAAAGGTGACACTCATCACTGGGAAACACTGAACAGGCAAACAGAGATGGACTTTCCTCTTGTCATTTCCTTTTCTCACCATCACAAGGAGAGTTGAACTCTCCAGAAAGAAGGATCCTACAGCACAAGAGCTCTTGCTGGGTGTCACCCATTCCGCTGCCTTAGTCTTTTACCAGGGTTTCTTTCACAGTATTTCAGAGCTGTAGAGACAGCTCTGAAGTCTCCTTTCCTTCTCTTGGAGCCTGATCTGAGGGCAAAGAGTGGAGATTCAAAACAAACAATAAACAAACTCAAGCTCTCCTAAGTGTAAGCTCCCTGGCTGATTTTACTCCCAGTCTCCTGCTCACTCTGGAATTTCTTTTTTCTTCTTTTTCTCTTCCCTCCCCAAGAAAAAGGGTCAGGAGGATGGGGAGGGGAAGTAAAAACAACCCTCCAAACTCCATCAAGAATCCAGCTCTGCAACCATAGAGTCAACAGATGAGGCAAGGTGACCATTGTCACCTACCAGAAGTCCATCAAACCCTGCTGCTTGCTCCAGATTTGGTTGGTAGATCTGCTCCTGGCTGGCCCAAACTGAAGTCCCAAACATCTGTAGAATTTGGCTCCAAGTGAAGGTCTGATCTGAGCTATCCTAGAAATTCCAGTTTTGTCTGGCCCAGAAGTTGTTGGCCATCTGCAGAGTGGAAATGGGAGTGGAAACCTGTCATCACAAGAATGGAGTGAATTCTAGGCAGGCTGCTTTAACACTCTTCACGATGGCTTCCCAGCTGGCAGAGATGGAGCTCAGCTGCAAGACAGTGGAACCACATGGATTCACACCACCCAGGAATCCAGCCTTCTTCAAAAGAATTCATGGCACTCCAGGGTGGAACAGAGAGCTGACAGAAAACTTAACTTGTATTAAAATGCCACAGATCTGTGCAGGAAGACATTCCCAAGCAGCCACAAGAGAATTCTAAGAAGCCCTCCAGCATGGTTGCTCCATTGCACTGTGTTGCCACCAGTTCCAGTCAGAGGTCAAGGGGTTATGATGCTACCTTTTCCACAACTCCTGAAGCTTCTGCTGTCCCAGAGGAGGCTGTCACAACCCTTGTGCCACCCAGCCCATATTTGTCCATGACAGGGTGGAATATTTGAACAAGGATTTTCAGACACTGAAGAAAATCTCCAAGGTTTGACCTTTCACATGGTGACTCTCCACATAGGTTAGAGTTGTTTGTGTAGGTTAAGACATCATCAAGTGTAGAGTCAGGAAGAAAAGATGCCTGGCATTGAGCTGTCACTGAAGTGGAAAGCACAGACAGAACCAGCAGGGTGAAAGTGGAGGGGAATGGAGTGTGTAGTGATTTTATTTTGGGCACAAAGAGTGAGCCAGCAACATACCAATGAATCATAGAATCACAGACTGGCTTGGGTTGGAAGGGACATTGAAAGCTCATCTGAGTGCAGGGGGATTGGACTAGAAAGAACATCTGCAAGTAAAGCAGGTTGCTCAGAGCCCCAAACAACCTGACCTGCAGTGGTTCCAGGGATGGGGCAGCTACCAACCTTTCTGTGCAACCTGGGAGGGGCTCTTATCACTCTCAGTATCAAGTATTTCTTCCTTCAATCTCTCTCTTTCAGTTCAAAGCACCACCAGTTGTCCTGTCACAACAAGCCCTGCTCAAAAGTCTGTCCTCATCATTCTTATTGTCTCCTCTAAGCACTGGAAGGCCATCAGGTGGTCTCCCTGACGCCTTCCTTCTCCAGGCTGAACTATCCCAAGTCTCTCAGCCTGGCCTCACAGCAGAGGGCTTCCAGCCCTGTCAGCATTGCTGTGGCCTCTTCTGGCCCTGCTCCAACAGGTCCCTGTCTGTGCTGAGGACTCCAGAGCTGGCTTCAGCACCACTGTGGAATCTCAGGAGGGCAGAGCAGAGCAACAGAATCCAATCCCTTGACATGCTGGACACTTCTACAGGTTTTCCACCACATCCTCCACTACATATTTCTGTATCAATATTTTCCTTCCAACTTAGGTCACCAACAAAGAGATGCAACTATTCCTAGAATCATAGAATCATTTTGGTTGGGAAGACCTTTAAGATGATTGAATCCAATTATCGCCCAACTCTACCAAGTCTGATTTTGGCCTGCCTTGGCATTCCATCATTTGTGGATTCTGGAAGAGAATCTTAACTGAGAGTCTTAAAGTACCTAAGTCTTACAGAAATTTTCATGAGCTGTTTTCTTTTATTCCTGACTCATCAGGCAGGGAAACTGAGGCAGCAGGAGGTAACACACAACTCAGTGGTAGACAAGAAGAGAATGTCTTGCTCCAGACTTCCAGCTGGTTGGCTCTGCCTCCCAGACAATGTTGGCTCCTAGGTAAATAATGGAGCTGTCACACCCAAATGTTATTTTTAAACTGTGGGTATTGAGCTTGGCACCAACTCCAGCAAAGCACAGCACGACCAAGGGAGTCCTGAGGAACAAGTGCCCTGCACAGATGGAGCTGCTTTGGGGAAAACCTTGTTGTTCTGCTACATTTATGTAATCAGTTGAATGGGAGCCCAGACTCCAACCTTTCAGCTTCACAAGAGGACAGGGAGAGCCTGAACCGGGAGGATAGGGCAGGATGGTGGAGCTGGCTCCACCAGCCATCACCTTCTCCACCCTAGTGCCCTGGCCCAAGCCGCTCCGGTCAAATCCATAGGGGGGCAGCAAACCCTTTGTAGTCATGGGACAGACTTCCCAGAGCGATCCTCTTCCAAACTGTCCCTGGGCAGCTGGAGAGCCCCACACAAACACAGCGCCCTTGGCAAGGATCAGCACGTTTGCAAGGTCAGGGCAAGGAAGGTGGACCTGCAAAATGTCTTTGGACTAGACAGAGGTGGGCAGTTCAGCTCAGTGACACAGCTGGAGAGGACATGGCATGTGTGGCCACCAGCAGGGCTAACAAGGCTCTGGGCAAGCAGGTGAGTTGTGCATCAGCATGGTGACAATGATCACAGCAAAGGTCCATCCACTTCCACATTCAGCATCCATTGTGGCCAACAGGAATGGAGGAAAGACTATAAAGAAGAGAGCATACATGGACTCACTCCAACCCAGGATGCTTCCCTGCCTCCAGAGGTACCCAGCTCCAACCAACTTCATGGTATCCCACATCCATACACTTCCCTCTCAGCTGCAGCTTTAGCACAGAGAGAGAAGAGGTGGAAGAAAGGAGCCAGGACAGCAACATGCAACTGCAGCAAACCCTGGGGTTGGATCCAAGAGGAGAGCTCTAAAGAGTCCTCAGCAGGAAAGAAAGGTTTAACGAGGCCTCCCCTTGCTGTTCCAATACTGGGTTTGATTGGAGAAGGAACTGCCACCAGCTCCCCTCCCTTGCCCCAGTAACACACCATCCATGCCTGCTCCCCTCTGCTGGCACTTGGCTCCAAAAAAGAGCAGAACCAAACACACCCTGTGCCAAGGCAGTCCCAGGGCCATGGCCCCAACACACCCTGCGCCAAGGCAGCCCCAGGGCCATGGCCCCAACACGCCCTGCACCAAGGCAGCCCCAGGGCCATGGCCCCAACACGCCCTGCGCCAAGGCAGCCCCAGGGCCATGGCCCCAACACGCCCTGCACCAAGGCAGCCCCAGGGCCACGGCCCAAATGCACCCTGCACCAAGGCAGCCCCAGGGCCATGGCCCCAACACAGCCCGTGCCAAGATGGACCTGCCAAGCAGCTGTCACCAGCTGTCACCCCAACACATGCAGACATATCCTGCGCCTGCCTGCAAACAAGATGGGTTGCTTTCCTGCCTCCTGTGTTTGAATCCGAGGGTGCTGTGGGAGAGCCTTCCCTCCTCCTGAGTGTCACACAGGGGCAGACTCTCAGAGTTACGTCTCATTGAGCATCCCATGTCCTGACACAGGATCTCCAGAGGAGGAGACTCCACGGCCTGCTCTGGGGCTCCAGCACACAGCAGAGAAGTGTCTCCTTAAGCTCAAGCAGAACCTCTTGCATTCTAGTGTGTACCTACTGGCCCTTACCCTGTTGCTGAATGCTGCTGAAGAAAGTCTGATCCCATCCTCGTGGCCTCCACCCTCTGGATATTTATAAGATTCCATTTCAGTCTTTTCCAGGCTAAAGAGTCCCAGGTCTCAGCCCCTCCAGCCCCTACCATTCTGTGACACCTCCTGCTCTGTGAAAGCTCTCCAGAGGGTTTAATTTCTGATTTTAACACTTGGATGATCTTTGCCTGAATGACCACATGGATCAGCACCAAGTGGAGTAACCTCAGGGGCATCTATGTGACCTCTGGCACAGTCACGCTGGTGTTAGACCAACACCTCCAGTGGCACAGCAAGACTTTGCCATCATTTGCAGCAGGCTTAGTAAAGCACTTAGGTTGTGCTCCTCAGGCATAAGGTAACACATTTATTATAGGGAGAAATAGAAAGGGGCCTGAAAGGCAACTGGGAAGATTGTTTCTTCCAAGGCTCTCCTGAGTAACCACCACCAGAAAAGCTTTGACAGAGTCAGAGTGATGGAGTAAAAACCTTAACAAGAACAATTTTCACCATGCTACAAGTTTACAGCCCAGAATATAACTTCTGAAAACCATTCAGCATCATCTGCCAGGGAGAAGATGAGAGGAATGAATCCTGCTGAACCCAGACCCAGAGCTGCTGTCATGCACAGCAGTGAGTCAACGAGGCAGAGGACAGCCTCTAAATCACTTGTAGCACTCTGGGACATGAACATGGAGCAAGACAGCCAAGTGGCACAAGACCTCCCCTGTGAGGAACACCCATGCAGCCAGCAGCATGAAAACTTGGCCAGACAATGGCTGCTCCCACTCCAGCAAGGCAGAAGGAAAGGTGAGGGCTAGGAGCTGGGCATGCTCCCAAGTGCTGCTGCCAGCCCAGTGAAGCTTATCCTCTCCAGTCACTAATGAGGCTTGAGCCACTTCAGTGATGCAGGAGAGATGCTGCAGGAGCATGGAGCAGGGATAGACTCAGAGGAGCTGTGCTCTCTTACTCAGGGAAGCCTGCAGCTTCTTGTTCCCTCTTTGCCTACCATGGGCGGACAGAGCACATTAGGACACTGTATAAAGAGGGATCAGGCTTTTTGGAGTAGGATGCATTAATTGCATCTGCCTTCCCCTTCACGAGGGCAGGTTCAGACTAGAGATTAGGAGCAAATCCTTTACAGCAAGGGTGATGAGAGACACTGCAACAGGTTGCCCAGAGAGATTGTGGATGTCCCCTCCCTGGAACTGTTCAGAGCCAGGTTGGACAAAGCCTTGAGAAACCTGGGCTAGTAGACAGCATCCCTGCCTGTGGCTGGGAGGTTGAAATTAGATGATTGTTGAGGTCCCTTCCAACCCAAATCATTCTAGGCTTCTTTTTCTAGTGGCAAATGTTGACCCTGGAGCAGCACTCGAATGGTGCTGGAGTGTTAGCAACAGAAAAAAGAAGTGAAAAGTACTGAAAAACTTGAGGATAGAAAAGCACAGCTTTGATAATACATACTAGAAGGTGTCCACAGAAGGGCCGTGAGGATGAGCAGAGGGCTGGAGCTCCTCTCCTACAGGGACAGACCGAGAGTTGGGATTTTTCAGTCTGGAGAAGACTCCAAGGAGACCTTATTGTGGCCTTCCAGTATCTGAAGAGGGCTACAAGAAAGCTGGGGAGGGACTTTTTAGGGTGTCAGGTAGTGATAGAACTAGGGAGGGGATGTAGCAAAACTAGAAATGGGGAGATTCAGACTGGATGTTAGGAAGAAGTTCTGTACCATGAGGGTGGTGAGATGCTGGAACAGGTTGCCCATGGAGGTTGTGGCTGCACCTCCCGCCCCAGAGGTGATCAAGGCCAGGTTAGATGAGGCCTTGAGTGGCCTGTTCTAGTGGGAAGTGTCCCTATCTATGGCAAGGTGTTCAAACTGGATGACCTTCCAGGTCCCTTCCAACCTAAACCATTCTAGGATTCTGTGAAAAGAGAATAAGTGGGGCTGGAAAAGGAAGTAATCACAGGTCACTTTTTTGGGGGGTATGGGACACAAAAAAAGCTTTTATGCTACAACTTTTTAGATTCATAAACACTCCCTCCACTGCCCAAAGGTCACCTGCATAAATAACCAATAATGTAACTCTTTGGAGACCAGCAAAGCCAAGTCAAACGGAGACTCCGCCAGCGCGTCCACAATGCTGTTTACTCCATCAGTGCACCAGTCCCTGCGACTGGAGCACTTGACTCTGCCCCTTCCAGAGACAAAGGAAAAAACAAACCAACCAACCCATCACAAAACTCCAGCAGAACTCCAAAATCCATCTGAATGAGTCACAGCAGCACCACGTGACGGCTGTCCCCTTGCAGACCACTCTGAAGCATGCACTTCCACCAAGCTGCATCCGAGACGTCAAACCATTCACTCCATAAACCCACTTGATTATAAATACCAGCATCCTGTCCCGGGGCAGGGGGGGGGAGGATTTGAGGATTATTTTTCCCTTGTCTTTTTGGTTTTCTTTTTTTTTTTTTACACTCCTAATTCAAGCCCAGCCCCATCAAAACAGCCCTGCTACAGTCTTGCAGAAGCAAGTGGCTTTTGAGGCCAATCATGCCAAAAGGCAGAGGGAGGGAGGCAGCAAGAGGGGAACAGCGAAAGCTTTTTCGCTTTCGCTCCTCAGCACTGTTGCGAAACCTTCCTCCAAAACATAAGACTCAAGTCTAGTTGCCATGTTCTAAACAAACCATGGTGGGTTACTCTGCTGCGCTCCTGCAACCAGGAATGTAGGTCAAGAACTTCTAGACCTCTTGGATTTTAAGGTACACAAACCCTGGCAGCACTGCGATTCTTCTTTTCTTTGCCTTTCTTTTCCTCCATTTTTTTTTCCTTTCCTCCTCCCTCTCCTGCCCTTCTCTCTCCACTTTGCACCTTTTCCTTTCTCCAGTTGCTTTTCCCGTCCTGTTTTCCCTCTCTCCTTCCTTCATCTCTCCCTCTCCTAACATTGCAAGCTACAGCTTCAAATCAAACACCCTGAAAAGCTCCACTCTGTTTATCAAGACATTTTCGATTCTGCCTTTTTCACCAAGTAGGGCACAAAACAAGCATGCGAAAAATGCATGTGGTGTGCAGAAGTCGATGCACATCCATCCAGCATGTGAAAAGACATGACAAGCTTGGGGTTGTGTGCCCATGTATGACTGCACATACACTTGCTTTCCCCTGTACATTGCATTTTCCCTTTTTGCAGCCTCAGGGAAGGCTGCAGGCTGGCTGCCGCAGCCCGGCTCAGCGCGTCGCGAACCGTGTCAGGATGAATAATGGGGGCAGAGATTCTGCCAGAGGGTCATGGAACAGCAAGTACGTAAAAAGGCCAGATTGTCCACGCAGTATCAGCCCAGGGTTTGCAAAGTGCTGCCAGACAGAGACCAACATCAAGTTGTAGACTTCTAAGGTCAGCAGAAGCAGGAGGTCCGTTTCTGCTGAGCCTTCTTGCAAGAGCGTGGATTTACAGATTGCCATCCAGGAATCCCAGCGACCTTTCCTCCCCTCCCCAGCAATAAAAGTACAGAAGTGCTTAAGTAGGTGGTTAAAGTCAAGCTGTACCTCAGATCTTGTAACAGGCTGCTCTTGGTCTCCTTGAGCTGGAAGATCAGGGCCAGATCTTCTGCTGATGAAGCCTCCTTGATTTTAACCATTTGCTGGGTTGTCATTTAGAAGATCCGGGCACGATGTGGATATCCAAGACAGAGCTGACAGGCAGAAAAGAACGACTACATCCCACTAAACAGTTGACACACTCTTCCTCAGGTTTCCAGGACTCTTTTTTTTCCTCTGGAAATCATTTTCTTTAGGATCTTTCCTCCAGCTACTGAAAGAGGAACACACTTCACTCAGTATTTCAAACCACTACTGCAGCCTGTGTCTGGGAGCTCAGCGTAAACCTTCTTGGGCCCAAAGTCCGCACCTGAAAGGTCAGAAAAAGCAGAAGAGAAAAACATCAAGGAGAGGTTAGTACAAAAAAAAAAAAAAATAGAGTAGAGAGAAAAATCCTGATTAAAAAAAACTCCTTCATTCAGTCTCTACAATATTATACTCACAAGGAATGTGATATGCCAGGAGCTGGAAGCCTTCTAAGTGCCAAAATGCAGGTTATTCATGCAGCAGTAACTGGTGCCCCTGAACATGGTCGTTGTGACACAGCCAGTTTTTTCCACAGGACATCCCAGATCATTCTTCCCTGGTCCCCATCCAAGCCTGAATTTTTCTGTTTGTCTCCCACAGCCTGGCCTTGTTCTGCCTCCTTCTGTGTTGTTGCCTCCACAACTGAGTTTTTTGGTCCTCTTGGACTTCACGTTTCTTGGATTTGGAGCCTCTGCTTGCCCCATCAACCACCTCAGCTTCTTTCCCTTCTCAGGTGTATCATACCCATCTCTCAGTCTCGCTTTGTCATCCCACCCTTCCAGTTCCCTTTCCTGGCATCAGCCTCCTCCCTGCTGGCTTCCAACACCATTTCAAGTTTCAGACCTTCTGCGACTCCTCACTTGCCACACCAGACTTCTTCTGTGTAGCTGCTCCCTTTGCTACCTTCTCCACTACGTTCAGCACCTCTGCATTTGAAGTTCAGTTGCATACCTTCTCCCTGCCTCCTAGACACAAGCAGAACTGAAGCCAGCAAGACCACAGGAGAGACAGACAGCTTTTCCATCTCCTCCCCAGCAGCATGGTATCATGAAAGTCACTAGGAAGGTTTCTGGATTAAATACAGATTCAAGGACTGATTTGAGTTGGAAGGGACCTTCAGTAGTCACCTAGTCCAATTCCCCTGCAGTCAGCAGGGACATCTGCAACTACAGCAGGTTGCTTGGAGCCCCAACCAACCTGACCTGCAATGGGTCCAGGGCTGGGGCATCTACTGCCAGGCTCTCATCACCCTCAGTGTCAAACCTTTCTTCCTTCTCTCCAGTCTGAATCTCCCTCTTTTAGTTCAAACCATCACCCCTTGCCCTGCCACAAGAGGCCCTGCCCAAGAATCTGTCCCCATCTTCCTTACAGTCCCACCCATAACCACTGGGTATTCATCTCTTGCTACCAGTAGGAAACGGAAGAGACTAATTTACACACAACCTGAGAAGCCTGCAATGTATGAGATACTTCTGGATGCTCCCAGACACCTTTACCCACAGCACTCCAAACCAAGACAGCACTGCTCTTCAAAAGCAGCCATCTATATATGCTGCTCTGGCAGCCTAGACTCAGCTCCAAACCTTCTCACCCTAACAGCACCAACTCGAAGTGGTCTTGTTCAGCAGGAAGCCCTCTTCTGTAAGAATGGACACCCAACACCATTAAGAGAGGAAGCTGAAGAGGCTGGGAAATGCTCAGGTGCTGGCTCACAGATGGTTTTGAGACAGAATCACAGCAACATCCAGGTTGAATAAGACCCTCGGGATCACCAAGTCCAACCTATAACTCTACTCTACAGACACTTTAGCTTAACAATGACACAGCAAGGGCAGCAGGTGTGTGGCTGGAGTAGTTGCCAAGAAGAGAGGGACAAGGCAAACTCACAACCAGTGAAAAACCTTTGGATTGACTCACTCACAAGAAATGCCCTCTGGATAAAGAAACCTGCTCTGTTAGCAGCCTTCACCTACCCTCGGTGGCTGTTCCAAAGCATTCACCTTGGAAGATGTGGCCTTTGACAATCAAAATACCAAACACTTCAGGTTTTATTGCAAGCCCTCCTGCCTTGGAAAGAGCTGATGAAGGTCCCACTGTGCTCCTGGGCCCATGAGTTCCAAGCCCTCATACCTGTGGCTTGGTGGTACATAAGTCTGCTTATAGCAGCCACACTCCAACACCTCACCCCACCTCCCCACAATCCCACAGCCCCCAGAGGAACCCTCTGACTCATGGCAGACACTTTCCTTTCCTTTCTCTCTTTTCCCCTGCATAGTTTGCTTGCTGACATCCAGAAAAGGGCTTCTACCTCATGGAAACCAGACAAGACAGCTCCCGTGGGCTGCCAGCTGCAAGCACAGGGTGATTTGTCATCCTCATCTTGTCAATCAATGACACAGCCTAGCATGAGTTTTGGAGGTTCATAAAATCAGAGCTACAGAATAGTAGAGGCTGGAAGGGACCTCTGGAGTCCAATTCCCCTGCCAAAGCAGGATGACCTAGGACAAGCTGCACAGAAATGCATCCAGACTGGTTTGGGTTGGAAGGGACCTTTAGAGGTCATCTAGTCCAACTAGGTGTGGAGAAAGGGTGGAAATCAGACACCAGAATACCACATTGATTCTTCAGGCTTTGGGGTGAGCTCTTGCAGGCACTGTGAAGGACATGGTGGGATCTGGGAGCTGATATATACCATGCATGCACAGCAAGAGGATGCCTTGTGACCACAGCTTGAATGGCACCCTCCAGGGACAGCACTTGCCCCATCCCCTTTCCAGCCCTACTGGTCAATGTGCTCTCTGGGAGAGATGCAAAAGGGCTACATGACTGCTACCTTGCTCAAAGAGACTGTTTGCTCACCTCAAGGCAAGCACAGATCAACTTGCACCATGCTGTAGTCACCTGGAAGGCACAAGAGCTGCATACTATGCCCATGTCCTACTATCTGACACCCTCAAGTCTTCCAGTTGCAGCTGTGGTCTGGTTTTCATCTCCTCCTACACTTTCCTGCAAGGAATTGCCATTATCCCAAGAGCAGGGGGCTGTGGGGAAAGTCAAGAGGCTCATTTTAAAAGGCAACAGCAACATCTGAGTCTCCAGGTTTTTGAGGTGATTTTTGGTAATCACTCAGAACTCCCCTTTGTACAAACTCTGCCAGGGCCTCTGCTTCACACTGCTCAAAGCCAGGTGACCCTCTGCACCTTCCAGAAGCTCTGCAGCTAGCTCCTCACATCCACTTTGGGGAAAATTTCTCAAGGAAGAGACCAAAACTAAGCCAAGCACAGAACTGTCACAAGGCATAGACACTTCACTGAGTTTTGCTGCCAATTTTCATCATGAGTGTCCCTGGACCAGGACACTGTCCTGCAGATCATCCCTTGGCTCTGTTCATGGGATCCCAGCATGGTGGGGATTGGAAGGGACCTCTGGACATCATCTAGTCTAACCCCACTGCTAAAGCAGGGGCTCCCACAGCAGCCTGCCCAGGAGCACAATGGCCAGGCAGGGTTGGAATCTCCTCAGAGCAAACAACTCCATAACTCTCTCTGGGCAGCCTGATGCAGGACTCCAGCATCCTCACAGAAAGGAAGTGTTTCCTCCTGTTCAGGTGGAACCTCCTGGCTTCCAGTTTGTGCCTATTGCTCATTCTCCTGTCACTGGGCACCACTGACAAGAGTCTGGTCCCATCCTCTTGACTTTTGCCCTTTTGCTATTGATCAGCACTGAGCAGATTCCATCCAGGGCTGCTCTTCTCCAGGCTCAACAGCCCCAGAGCTCTCAGCCTTTCCTCCTCACAGAGATGCTTCAGGCCACTCAGCAGCTTTGTAGCTTTCCCTGGTTCCCTCCAGTGTAGCTTCCAGTGGTTCCCTGTCTCTCAAACTGGGAGCTGAGAACTGGATGAGATTCTGTTCAGCAACACAGTTACAGAATCATGGAATGGCTTAGGTTGGAAGAGACCTCAAAGCTCATCCAGTTCCAACCCCCTGCCATAAGCAGGGACATATCCCACTAGAAAAGGTTGCTCAGGGCCTTGTCCAACCTGCCCTTAAACACCTGTAGGGATGGAGCAGCCACAACCTCCCTGGGCAACCTGTGCCCATGTCTCACCACTCTCACTGTAAAGAACTTCTTCCTAAGTTCTGTTGAGGAAGATATGATGAGCTGGAGACAGAAGGAGGTCTCCCTTAATTCCCACGGGGGCACCATCCCAGTCCCTGACCTACCCTAGTAGAGGAGCACGAGCTCCAAGTGAGAGGACCAAACACTCAGCCCTGCAGTGTGGGCATCTGTAGCAGGGGGCAGCTGCTCCTCCTCCTCAACAACAACCACCAGAGGGGAGAGGGTAAAAAAAAAGAGAGGTCTTTTTTCTTCTTTTTCTCCCTCCTCTCTCTCCACCTTCCAGAAAGTCTTGGTTTCATCCCACTGTGGAAGGAAAACAAATGCTCTCAAACCGCAGCATTTTTCACAGACCGGAATTTCTGGCAGTCTGGCCAGCCTTGGTGGATCAATACCAGGCATTTCTTTCCTCCTCTGCTCTGGCCTTTCCCTTCCAGCCTCCTTTCCCCACCCCCCTCACCCCCTCTTCCTTCCACCCTGGCCCCACTCACCGAGGGGAATAAGGGAGCTGGAGGTGTGGACCGGAGGAGTCGGGAACGCTCCAGCTCGGGTTTAAAAGGGACAGAAAAAAACACTGGCGTCAGCCGGAGCACCAGGGGCAGGCACGGAGACCTTGTTTTGGATTTCACAGAGGCTGTCCCTGGGGACATCTGCCTTCTGACTTTTTTTTTTTTTTCTTTCTTTCTTTCTCTCTCTCTTTTTCCCCCCCCCTCTTAACGCATGGTTTTGTTTGCAAGTTAAAAGTCTCAGGATCTGCACAGGCTTTGAAGCGTGGTCAGCCTGCCAGATGGAATTAGTCAGTGCCTTTTGGTTGGAAACCCTAGGCAGAAGAAGAGGGATGGAAGGACAGTGCTCTTCTCATTTATCAGACAAACCCTCTGCATCCAGCTCACCTCCCCCTCCCCAAAATGGGGCCTGAGAGCTCCACGGGACCCCCCAAAGCAGACAGAACCAAAGGCAGAAAAGCAAGGAGGGAGAAAAACCTTCCCTGTGCACAAATGGATGTGGCACCAGGGTGGCCAGTAGGACAAGGGAGGTTATCCTTCCCCTATATTCAGCACTGGTCAGGCCACACCTTGAGTGCTGTGTCCAGTTCTGGGCTCCTCAGTTCAATAGAGATGTTGAGGTACTGGAACTTGTTGAGAGGAGGGTGACAAAGCTGGTGAGAGGCCTGGAGCACAGCCCTGTGAGGAGAAGCTGAGGGAGCTGGGGGTGTGCAGCCTGGAGGAGGTTCAGGGCAGAGCTCATTGCTGTCTGCAACTACCTGAAGCGAGGCTGTAGCCAGGTGGCGGTCAGCCTATTGTCCTAGGCAACCAGCAACAGAACAAGGGGACACAGCCTCAAGCTATGCCAGGGGAGGTCTGGGCTGGATGTTAGGAGGAAGTTGTTGGCAGAGAGAGTGATTGGCATTGGAATGGGCTGCCCAGGGAGGTGGTGGAGTCACCATTCCTGGAGGTGTTCAAAAAAGCCTGGATGAGGCACTTAGTGCCATGGTCTGGTTGACTGGACAGGGCTGGGTGCTAGGTTGGCCTGGCTGAGCTTGGAGGTCTCTTCCAATCTGGTTGATTCTGTGATACTGTTCAAGATCCAGCTCAGGAGTTGGTGGCCTCTGAGTTAATTGATACTACTCAAGATCCAGCCCAGAGGTTTGTGCTGGTACTTGCCTGAAGCTGTAAGATGTCAGTGGTGATTCCTCTGCTTAAAAGCAGTGCTCAATTTGGCTCACCTCACTCCTGGCTCATCCTATCTTTGCCTCTGTCCCCACCATGGCCTATCTCAAAACTCCCTACTATTAGGCACTCCAAGACAAGCATTCCCTCTCTCAAGTGAGCAGACTCCTTCTCACACCTTCCAAAGTGAGCCTTTGCCTTCACGTTTCCTCACCCCATGTCAAGCACAGAAACCCAAATACCATCTCTAAAGCTTCACCAATGTATCTTCTCCTCTCTTCTTTGCCTGCCTTTCTTCTCTGACCTCACCCTTCACTGCTCCTCAAACCTCTGCTAAAAGCTTCAAGTCATTCTGAAGGCAGTCCCCTGACAAAATCCCGCTTGGAGAACATCCACTTATTTCCACATCATCCAAAACCACCACCCAAGAGGAGAGTTAGCAGCTCTTGTTCCAAACGTGCAATATATGGATGACAGCCCACCCTACAAACAGAGTGACATCAGTAGATGTGGGAAGAGCACACAAACGTGAGATTGGAGCCAGCAGCCTCCTTGCAAGGGAGCAGTGCTAACTACTCACCAGCTGAGACCTCAACTTTGTTTCCAAAGAGGGATGGAAGAGGCAGATTGGCTGTCATGTTGGTGCAGAGTGGTGCTATCAAAGCAACCAGGCAGATCCATGCACAGAAACAGTCCATGCGACCTTTGGACTCTCCAAATTTCTCAGCAGCAGCAGGGAGGTCCAAGTGGCATAAACAACTCAATATCAGCAACTCAATATGAGCAAGCAGCGTGCCCAAGTGGCAAAGAAAGTCAGTGGCAGCCTGGCTGGGATCAGAAATGCTGTGTCCAGCAGGAGCAGGGAGGCAACGACCCTCTTGGAGTCTGCTCTGCGCTCACACCTCAAGTGTTGTGTTCAGTTTTGGGCATCTCATTACAAAAGAGATGTGGAGGTGCTGGAGTGGGTCCAGAGGAGGGCAACGAAGCTGGGGAAGGGCCTGGAGAGTAAATCTGCTGAAGAGCAACTGAAGGAGCTGGGGATGGTTAGTTTGAAGAAGAGGAGGCTGAGGGGAGACCTCATTCCTGTTTACAGCTACCTGAAAGGGCCTTGTGGAGAGATTGGTGCTGGACTCTTCTCACAGGTTATTAGTGACAGAACAAGAGGGAATGGCCTCAAGCTGAGACTGAGCAGGTTTAGACTGGACAGCAGGGAACATTTTCTCCCAACAGAGTGGTCAGGTACTGGAATGAGCTACCTAAGGAGGTGTTGGAATCACCACCCTTGGATGTGTTTTAAAGCTCATTTGGATGTAGTGCTTGAGGAGATGGTTTAGGGTGAACTTTGTAGAGTAGGGATAATGGTTGGACTTGGTGATCCTGGAGGGGCTTTTCCAACCTGGATGTTTCTGTGATAAAGCAATCATGGTGCTGAAATACTTGAGGAAGAGAAACTAAACCCTGGGTGACAGATCCCAGTAGTAGTAGGCAGTATCTCAAGAGCAACAAGCATGAGACAACAGCATCTGCAGTTTAGTGCTGTCCTCTTAACTGAATCACCAAAACCAAAGGCAGGTTTTGAAGCCTTCACCAAACACTTTGCAGGCTGCAAAAGCAAAGGCATGTGGGGGTGCTGTGAACAACTGGCTGGATATGAGGCAGCCTGCGCCCAGCTGGCCAAGAAGGCCAACAGCATCCTGGTCTGCATCAGCAAAAGCATGACCAACAGGGCTAGGGCAGATATTGTCTCTATACTTAGCACTGGTGAGGCTATACCTTGAAATCCTGAGTTCACTTTTGGGCCACTCACTACAAGAAAGACAATGAGTTGCTGGAGCTGGTCCACAGAAGGGGAACAAAGCTAAGGAAGGGTCTGGAGCACAAATCTTATGAGGAGCAGCTGAGGGAACTAGGGTTGTTCAGCCTGGAGAAAAGGATTCCAAGGAACAACCTTGGAATAAAAGGTTGTGATAGGACAAGAGGAAATGGCCTCAAGTTGCAGCAGAGAAGGTTTAGGTTGCACATGAACAACTTTTTCCCCCAAGGAGTTGCCAAACCCTGGAACAGGCTGCCCAGGGCAGTGGTGAAGTCATCATCCCCAAAGGGTTAGCACTTCAGATTAATGGGAGCACAGGGAGAGACCCTTGAAGTCCAGGCAGTGCCTGTGAACACTGCAGGGCAGCCAATGTGCAAGCAGTCTGAAAAGTGCATCTGCTCGTGCCAGACTTGAATCAGCCTGCAGAGGACTTTGCCAGCTGAAGCTAAAGAAAGATCTTCCTTTCCAATATGACATAATGACCCAGAGACCAACACTACCCTTCACAGAAGCAGCACACCAAGGACCTGTCTCACCCAAAAAACTTTCCCATTCCTCAGTAGATGGGCAGAGGGGACACAGAAACATAACAGCCCAGAAGTCATGAAGCAGAGGTTCTCTTCCCCCACCTCCTGATGGCGGCCCCTGTAAATAGGCTCACCTTGCTACTAAGTGAACCAGGACAGAGATCATCTCAAGTAACAAGAAATCAAAATACTTACAGGGACCTTCTCTACAAAGAAGATTTTGCCTATCTTGTCTGAACTGTGGTTCACCAACACACATCTCCATCATCATGCTGGCCTGTGGGACAGATGGTGGCTATCTGCAGATGTGCACATGTCCCAGCCCTATCACCTGCTGAATGTCAGGTCCTCAGAATGCCCCCCAAGACATCTACAGGCTAACAATGCTCTGTGGTAAATAAAACCAGCCCCACCCAGCTGAAGACACACATGCCAAAGTCACCTGCACCCCTGAGAAAGCAAAAACCAATGCCAAACAGACAGTGCCAACTTACAGCCTTTGCCAGCACCACTCTTGCTGTTGGTGAGCCCCAGGAAAATCATTCTCAATTAAGACCACTCAAAGCAAACCAAGTCAAGCCTTATTTCCAGAAGACAGGACATCCCAACAGCTCCATTTAAGGCCAGGCTGGATGAGGCTCTGGCCAGCCAGATCAAGTATGACATGTCCCTGCCCATGGCAGGGGGTTGGAACTAGATGCTCCTTGTGGTTCCTTCCAAACCTGACTGATTCTATGATTCCATCAGGTCCATCCAGGAACCCAAACTACTGCTTCTTCACTTCCTTGCTCCTCCTTCTCTAGGCTCTTCCTATGCTATTGCTCAGCACTGACTAGTTCTGAATCTCTGAACCTCAGCACAGTGGGGGTTGGAAGCAAGCTCCGGAGATCACTCAGTCCAACCCCTCCTGCTGAAGCGGAGGCACCCACAGAAGCTTGCCCAGGATCACAATGGCCAGGTGGGGTTGGAATCTCTCCAGAGGAGGAGGTTCCCAACCTCTCTGGGCAGCCTGCTCCAGGTCTTTGCCACCCTCACCACAAAGAAGTTTCTCCTCCTGTTTAGATGGAACCTCCTGGGTTCCAGTTTGTGCCCACTGCCCCTTGTCCTGTCCCTGGGCACTACTGCAAAGAGCTTGGCCATGTCCTCTTGACACCTATCCTTTAGCTATGGATCAGCATTGATCAGATCCCCAATACTGACTGAGTACAGGCAACTGCCTTGAGAAACCTCAACTTTCAAAGAAACCAAAGCAGATCTCCAGAAGAAGCAGTGGTGTGCAGCTACCAGCTGGGCTGTTTGCTAGTACAGGAGTAATCTCAGAGCCTTGCTCAGCTGAGTGAGCATTCTCTGCTTAGGAGAGCAGAAGCTCTTAGTTGAGCAGAAGCTCAACTCGCATCCTTCCTGCTCAGAAAGATCATACCACCACAGAACACAACATTTGGCTTTTGCCCACCTCGCACCACAGCCTCTCAAACAGCCTGACCTTAGCCACTGAAGCTGGAACAAACCATAGCTGGACAGGGGCTTCTCTTCCCAGCAGCAAAGAGACCCCCGTGGACTGCATTTCATCACCACAAACAAGGGGACCAGGGAGAGCAGCAGTGAGTTAATTTAGTGGCAATCTGGCCCCATTCTGGGATACTCTGTGCATATTTAAGGGATGCTCTCAGCTGCCAACACAGCCCAGGGCTGGGCAGCATATGAGTAACTCCGGTTTAGAGGAAGAGGCAACAAAAGAACCTAAGAGAGGTTCTGAAAGCAGGAAAAACAGGCTTGTTTGTGAAGCCAAAAAGAGAGTGCAGAGTCTTCCCAGGCCAAGGGAATGTTTCTTGCAACGCTGCTTTGCCTTGGCTACCTGGCCACCCTCACATAAACAATGGAGACACACCAAGCAAGCAAGGAGGCTTCACAGAGGTTATAAAAATATCACTTGTGTAATGAGAGTGAACCAAGACTCATGACTTGCTGGTTGGAAGGAATGCATGTGCTTCCCCTCTCCATTTTTTTTTCCCCTCCCCTCTTCTCTTTTTTTTTTTTCCCTTCCCCTCTCATAAAAATCCAGATAAATAAAAGCCTGAGGCTTATTGGATGGTTCCTTGCACATTGTTTGGGAAGCAGAAACAACAACAACGGCGACCACGGCGGTGAGGAGCAGAGGCTGCCATTGGCGCTGCGTGACCGCTGCCTTCCTGTTGGCAGGAGCTGTTCTCACCCTGGCTCTGCCCTGCACAACAGCTGTCCACGTGTGACATCCCAGGACGTGATGAAGTCACTGTGCCCCTGTCAAGAGTCTCCTCACTCTGTCCACAGCTGGCATCATTTTGTCAATGGGGCATGGAACTGTGGCAAAAGCACTGATGCTCCAAGGGCTTCTGACCTTAGCTTTGTGGAGGATTCACTTACAGAACCCCAGCATGGGGAGGGTTGGAAGGGAGCTCTGGAGATCATGCAGTCCAACCCCACTGCTAAAGCAGGAGCACCCACAGCAGCTTGCCCAGAATCACAATGTGCAGGTGGGTTTGGAATCTCTCCACAGAAGGAGATTCCACAAACTCTCTGGGCAGCCTGCTCCAGGGCTCCAGCAGCCTCACACCAAAGTAGTTTTCCCTCATTCATCAGATGGAACCTCCTGGCTTCCAGTTTGTGCCCCTTGTCCTGTCAGTGAAGAGACTGGCCCTGGCCCCTTGCCTTCCATCATTTAGCTCTTGCTGAGCATTGATCAGATCCCCTCTAAGGCTGCTCTTCTCCAGGTTCAACAGCCCCAGGGCTCTCAGCCTTTCCTCACAGAGCTGCTTCAACCCCCTCAGCAGCTCTGTAGCCTTCACTGGACTCTCTCCAGTGATTCCTTGTCTTGATCTGCAGAGCCCAGAGCTCACTCTATACAGATGGATACCCAAAAAAGGAGTGGGAAAACCAGTGCTTGGGACACCTTTGCCTACCATGACTGGTTCACAAACAGCTGCTGCACACCAGAAGCCCACAGGCCAGCGAGACGCAGCTCGGCATCACCCCTACACTCACCACATCCCCCAACACTCACATGCTTTGTGAGAACCTTCAGATAAAAAAGCAGAAGTGCTGCCAGCTGTCAAAAAATGTTGTGTGTGGCCCTAGAAAAAGAACAAGATAGGCTTCAAAATAATAAGACTGAACCAACCCAAAAGTATTTGGAGTATTTTTCATCTGTTTTCTCATTTGGACCCTGGAGGCTTCATATTTTCAAGTGAAGTTGTTTTCTTCCAGGATCAAGAGAGCTGGAAATGCTAGTTTGAAATAAATAAATAATACTCAAAAAAATAATAAATAGAAAGCTGAGAATCTCATTCAGCCTCTTGATTCCAGGAGCTCAAATAAAGACCACAAGTCTCAAGTAAAATCCACAAACATCACAAGCTTCACAATGATGTTCAACAAGAGATGCCAACCTTCAGAAGCGTGGAATGGTAATTCCCACCTCACTGGATCTGGGGCTGTTTTCTTTTTGACTCCCCTCAGGTTCTGTGGTTGTTTTTCCTCTTCCTATAGGGACTCCAATTCTGGGCAGACAAACTAATTTCTTCCCTCACAACCCAGGGTGTAATTCCAGCTATGTGTCAAGTGCTTTTCAGAATCTTGAGTGATGGAGGTTTCATAAAAAAAAACAGGGGTTCAACATCAAGAGATGGTCTGAATGAGGAAAGCTGCATTCAAGGATCCTACATTTCATAGTAGCAGAGACTGGTTTGGGTTGGAGAGGATCTTTAAAGGTCATCTAGTTCAACCTTTCTGCAGTCAGCAGGGACATCTGCAACTGGAGATTGCTGAGCAACCCAAACAACCTGGTCTGCAATGGCTCCAGGGATGGGGCATCACCATCTCTCTAGGCAATCTGGGATGAGGTCTCACCACCTTCAGTGCCAAACATTTCTTCCTTCTCTCTGGTTTCAATCTCCCTCTTTCAGTCTAAACCATCACCCCTTATATCACAACAGCTCCTGCTCAAAAGTCTGGCCCCGGCTTTCTGATGGGCCCCTTTAAATACTGAAAGGCCACCAGAAGGCCTCTCCAGAGCTTTCTCTTCTCCAGGCTGAACAATCCCAACTGTCTCAGCCTAGCCTCACAGTAGAGGGCTTCTTTCCCTCTCATCATTGCCTTGGTCCTGCTCTGGACTTGCTTCCTTCTATTAGTTTAGTGCTGCTCAGTCAGGTCTTGTGTTGCCCCCAGGCTGCTCACTCCCAAGGCAAGGAATGATCACAGAATGTCAGAGGATGGAAGGGACCTCAAAAGACCATGTAGTCCAATGCCCCTGGCAGTGCAGGATGATAGAGACATAGAATAAGAGGGCAATTTCCTAGGAAATGAGGACATCCTGAAATGGAGGAACTTCAGGCTTGGCACCACTTTCAAGGGCTCAAAACAAGACCATAGGTTTAGCTGGGTTGTCACCTTTGCACAGGAGATGTTTTAAGTCCTATTTATTCCCCAGACTGTCCTAGACAAGGAGGAGATAAACCCAAGCCACAAACAACTCACATGTAGAACAAATATCTCCCATTGCCATCAGAGCAGTCAAAACTCTTCTCTCTGAAAAATGGGTTGAGAAAAAAAACAGTGATCATAGAATGGTAGAGGCTGGAAGGGACCTCCAAAGCTCACCTAGTCCAATCCTCCCTGCAGACAGCAGGGACATCCTTCACTAGACCTCCTACCCCTCTTATACATTTACTCTAAACTCATTACTTCAGAACACATTTGGTGGAGGTCAGAGGCTCACAAGTAAAGGAGCTCCAGGGAGAGGGACACAAAGCTGCACATTTCAGTTGGGCGACTGTCAATAGACATCTCTTCGCTGCCTTCTAGAGGTGAAAGCCAGCAAAGATAGCAGAGGGACTGTCAGGCTGTCTCCAACTATTCAAATACAGGCAGTTTGAACTGCTCTCCAAAGGTGTTGATCCAAGGAAAACATGAAACAGAAGTCAATGGATCTGAGTGGAAAATATTATAGCAGTCAAATCGGCTGCTTCAATAACACTACCTCTGCCCACAGGTATGTTTGAAGGGGATGGAGAGAGAAGGGAAAAAGAGAGAAGGTTCTGTGCTCAATATCTGAGAGGTTAGGGCTTGTTTGGGGATGAAGGTTTGTTGTTTTGGGTTGGTTTTATTTTTTTCTCCTGCAGATATCCCACCCACTGCCAGGGAGCTGTATGAGCCCCAGAACACAGGGACTGGTGGGCAATGGAAATATTCAACAGCAGCAGGGAGGGGGTGAGGGGGGGGGGGGCATCCCATAAATCACAGCATACAGCAAGGTCATGGCCCAACCATTTCTGAGTGCTGTGATGAGTCAAGTCACAGAATCACACAGAATCATCCAGGTTGGCAAAGCCCCTCAGGATCACCAAGGCCAACCTATAACCCTACTCTGCAAGACTCATCTTAAACCATAGCCCTAAGCACCACATCCAAACCACGCTTAAACACATCCAGAGTGGGTGACTCCACCACCTCCCTGGGCAGCTTGTTCCAGTCCCTGACCACTCTCTCATGGAAAACATTTTCCTAATGTCCAATCTAAACCTCCCCAGTCTCAGCTTGAGGCCATGCCCCCTTTTTCTGTCTCCAAATACCTGTGAGGAGAGACCAGCAGCAGCCTCTCCTAAGCCACACAGTGCCACACCTCACTGCAGGTCACCTTCATGCTCAACTTCCAGCTGAGGGGCAGCACAGCTGTGCAAAAACTTTAAGAGAATCAGAGAGTCATTTTGGTTGGAAGAGACCTTTAAGATCAAGTCCAACACTTACCCCAGCACTATCAGGTCACCACTAAAGCGTGGTGACCCCAGCACCACATTGACATGGCTTTAAAATCGCTCCAGAGATGGGGACTCCACCATTGACCCAGGCAGCCTGACCCAGGGCTGGACAACCTTTTTGGGGAAGAAATTGTGCCAGGGAAGGTCAGGGTGGACATGAGGAACTTCTTGAGGCTGTTTCCTCTTGGCAATTATTACTAAGAGACCAACTTCCACCTGGATCCAACCTCCTTTTAGGGAGTTGTAAAGAGGCAGAAGGTCTCCCTTCAGCCTCCTCCTCTCCAGTTCCCTCAGCTGCTCCTCACAAGACTTGTTCTCTAGACCCTTCACAAGCTTCACTGCCCAACTAGGGTTGTTCTGCAAACAAACCAGAAAGACTTTAGGTCTAAAATCTGCTTCAGAGTCCAGTGCAGAGCCACAAAGATGATGATGAACATCTCTCTTACAAGGGGTGCCTGAGGGAGCTGGAGCGTGGAGGAGACTGAGAGGTGACCTCATTCATGTTGATAAACACACAAAGGTGAGTGCCAGGAGGCTGGAGCCAGGCTCTGCTGGGTGATGTCCAATGACAGCACAAAGGGCAATGGTGGAAGCTGAGGCATTAGAAGTTTCATGGAAACATGAGGAGGAGTTGTTTCCCTGTTAGGGTGACAGAACACTGGAACAGGCTGCCCAGAGGAGTTGTGGAGTCTCCCTCTCTGGAGATATTCCAAACCTGCCTGGATGTGTTCCTGTGTGATCTGGTATAGGTGATCCTGCTCTGGCAGAGAGGTTAGACTGGAGGAGCTTTCAAGGTCCCTTCCAGCCCCTGACATTGTGCAATTCTGCCTACAGGCTCTCTCAACTCCAAGGAGCAACAAAAGCACTTTTGCAACCTGTACAAGTCCCCCTCTTTCTAACCTCCTCTCACACTTCCACAGACATCCCCATTTAGCTAGACAGTCCTCAGCACACAGCCTATTTGCATGAAGATGGCCACAGGACAGGTCTGCAACAACCTTCTGGATCCACTGGCCAGCAGAGACAGCCAAGAGGCACTTGGCCAGAAGAAAAGCTCTGCCCATGCCTCAGGGCAGCGCAAGTGCTGTGGCAATGGCACTTCAGCAGGTCACAGCGGAGTCTGAAAGACAACCCTTCAATCTTGCCTTCACCCATCCTCTCCTGAAGGGTCTGCAGTTCACAGGAGACCTTGCAGTCCAAGGCCACAATAGCTGCGCAGAACATCTGCTATCTCAAGGCGTGGACAGCTCCCACCAGGATGATCCATGCCTTATTTTTCCATGCACCAAGATGGGCCAAATTCCTTCCTTCCCCCTCCTTAGAAATCCAGCTCTGGCTTAGCTTGCCACATCCCTGTTGGACAGCTCAGTCGCACCGAGTTCATCCTGCCAGCGCTGGTGAGAGATGAAACCAGATCCTGGAGCTCCACAGCCAAAAGCTGGTCCCTCTCCAAGTCCCTGAGAAAGCCTTTGCAGCCACAGGGACGTCACTACTGAGGTGGGCTCTACCTCAGCCTCTGCTTGTTATTAGCTGTACTGAGGATTGGAAGGACAAGGAGGCACCCAGCCAGTGTCTACTCCAAGATGCAGCGATCCTGCATTTGCAGAACATGCATCTGGCCTTCATTAATTCTTAAATGGTCCAATGTGGGTAGGGGAACTGGAGCAGGGGTGGGGAAGGGAGCTAACAAGCCACACACCAAACAGGGCAGTCACAGGCAACAGTTTGGCTTGAAGATGTTTCTGATCAGGGAACATCTTGCCCAACATACACACATCATAGCTCCAGTGGGACCATGCACAGGCCCAAGCACCTGTCTGGGACAGATAGTTTCCAGCAAGGACCTGATGTTCAGATTTCTCATGGTGGTCATTGCAGAGCTTGGGTTGACAGCCTGGGAGGGCAGGTCAAGGAAGGACACTGGAAATTTAGCCAAAAATGGTGATGAGATGGACCTTTGCCACACCAAAAAGAGGCACCAGACTGAAGCATGCTGACAGCCTTCAAGGGCTGACCTCAGAACATGAGTAGGCTTGAGAAATGAGGTGACAGCACTCATCCTTTCTCTCCACATAACATCACCATCTTTACCTCCTCGCCCTGACAGTAAATGGGGGGTTGGGCAAACACCCTCCAAGGGTGGTCTGTGTCTCCTCCAAGAGGGAAGAACATCCTGTCTGGAGGACACAGGAGTGGCAGATTGAAAGAGAACTTGAGTCTGGCTCACGAGGCTCAGAGTCCATCTGCAAGCATGGCTATGAGTGTGCATGGAAGGGTGGTGAATCAGCATGGATGAGTATCTCGATAGGTGGGTCGCTGAGCAGACAGCTGAGTGTGCTTGTGTGGGCAGCAAAGCACATGGCAGAAGAATGGGGCACAGGCAGCCCGTGGGCAAACAAGGGAGTCAGAAGTGAAAGGACACAGCAAGGCCAAAGACTTGTTTGGAGAAGCAAGTCAAGAACCATGCCAACCACATCCATTACAGATGGGGCATCCCATTGCTTCACCGTGGCACAACAGTGGACAGCTAATGGGGAGGGGAAAGCAGCCAACAGTCCCTGTCTCCTGTGTGGCATCAGGTAGAAACACTTGGATTTGGTGCTCAGAAATAGGGCAGACCTTGGGTTGACCTGACCTCTAAATGAGCAGAATGGGAGCTGTGGGAAATGAGACTGTAAACAGGAAGGCAAGAGATAAATAAGAGATGGGGAGGAAAGAGATTTATTTAAAGTGACAGTTGCTTTTTAGCTCCATTTCCCCTCTTCCACTCAGCTAGAAATGAAGGCCCCCACCCTTCTCTGCTCGCCTGCCAAGACAGCACACACCACTCACCACTCTTTCCTAGCTGATGCAAAGCTTGCTGCATGCCCCTGTTAACACCAGCACTGCTGAAGCTGGCCAGGGAACTGAGGCAGGATACGTCTACAGGCTCCAACCACTCAGAGAAGTCCACATTTCCAGCTAGCTCTTCCCTTTGGTAAGCCAAAGCTGGCAGATGCAAGATGATGATGTTCATTGATCTCTCTTCCACCTCCTCAAATGAAGATTAAGTTGGATGAGGCACAACAATGCCCAGGGAGGTTGTGGATGCTCCCTCCCTGGAGGTGTTTGGGGCCAGGCTGGATGGGGCCTTGAGTGACCTGTTCTAGTGGGAGGTGTCCCTGCCTATGGCAGGGCATTGGAACTGGCTGATCCTTGATGTCCCTCCCAACTTAAACCATTCTATGATGTGATGCAAGATGGTGTCCACTGTGAAGTATTTAGGGTGGGTAGAGGCAAAACAACACATCAGGGGGAAGTCACCAACTCCAAGTGATGTTAAGTTCTTCACAATGAGGGTAGTGAAACACTGGAATGGGTTGCCCAGAGAGGTGGTAGAGGCCCCGTCCTTGGAGACATTCAAGGCCAAACCCGATGGGGCCCTGAGCAACCTGATCTAATTATAAAGATGTCCTTGATCACTACAAGGTGGGGTTGAAGAAGATGACCTCCAGAGGTCTCTTCCAACCCGGTGCACTCTATGGTTTGATGCACTGTAGTGAAATAGAGGGGATAAGAGAGAACAAGTTCTCTTTCAACTCCATCCAGGGCTCAACATGTCTAGGATATCTCATCAGTCCAACCTTGACTTTGGTAAACTTCAGTTTATGCTCTTTAGGGGCATTATTCTGCTCTGGTGAACAAAGTCCTTAGCTTCTGTGGCCTCATCACAGAATGTCAGAGGTTGGAAGGGATCTCAAGAGATCGAGTCCAACTCCTCTGCCAAAGCAGGATGACCTAGAGCAGGTCACACAGGAATGCATCCAGGCAGGTTTTGAAAGTCTCCAGAGAAGGAGACTCCACAACCTCTACAGGCAGCCTGCTCCAGATGAAGCTCCTGATGAAGCTCTAATTTTAAGCCACTCAAACCAGAGCAAACCTACATTTAGATGTTAGACATCCACAGCTCTGTGCCCCCACTCCCAGGTCACTCACACACACTCTTCCCAGTCTGATGCACTAATCACCAGTAAGAAGAGAGGGGGAATCTTTTGGTCAGCAGAAACATGTTTGTTGCATTCTCAGAACTGGATGTTCCTTGCCTAGAACGAGATTTCAATCGTGTAATTTCTGATCACTCCTGCTGGCAACTGCTTTTGCCTTCACTCTGCTCTGCCTTGATCTCTTCCATTAGGAAAAGTGGGGAAAATACAGAACTGTCCCAGGACGGATCCTGTGGAGAAGGGCTCAGCCTCAGTTATCTGAAACTAAGAGAAGAAACCAAACCCAACCAACTCAGTCCTGTTACAGAAACCCAGTTAAGTAGGCAAGCTAAACAAAACACAATTAGGTTTCCTCTGGCCAGCCTGGAACATATGGTATTCGTCAGCCAGTCGTGTTCCTCTCTTGATTCTGGCAGCAGATAGCTGACTTGTTCCAAGCACTAAGAAAGCTCCTGGAAAGTCAGCATGCTGAGCAAACTTTTGGAGGGGGGCTAGCTGGGGATAGAATAGCTCCCACAGACATGGATTTGACAGCATTTCTTCCACATTGTTCAGCACGCCTCTAGGTTACAATGCCTCTGGCTTCAGCACGTTCCCAGTTCACATCATTCCCTCTGGTATTGCATCTGTAAGTCCTCATTTGCTAAGCACACATAGACAGAGTACTGGGGTGGAGGGCTCTTACCAAGTAGACAGGCAAAGGTGTGGAAGGAGGAAAGGTGGATTTGGGCTCAAAAGGAACAGATTGCACCAACAAGCAGTGCAGCAAAAGCCTTCATTATGTTACCTTTCTGAGGCAAGGCAAAAACCATAGAATCACAGCAGTGTCCAGGTTGGAAAAGTGCCCTAAGATCAGTGTGTCCAACCATCAACCCAACACCACCATGACCATTAAACCACGTCCCCAAGTGCCATGTCCACACCTTTCCTGAAGGCCTCTGGGGATGGTGACTCCACCACCTCCCTTGGGCAGTCTGTTCCAGTGCCTGACCACTCTTGCAGTAAACAATTTATGACCTAATCTCCAACCTAAACCTCCCCTGGCACAACTTCAGGACATCGCCTCTCATTCTATCACCTGATACTAAGGAGAAGAGACCAACCCCCACCTCACTCCAACCTCCTTTCAGGGAGCTGTAGAGAGCAATGAGGTCTTCCCTCAGCCTCCTTTCTTCCAGACTAAAACTCAGTTCCCTCAGCTGCTCCTCACCAGACCTGTTCCCTAGGCCCTTCACCAGGTTTGTTGCCCTTCTCTGGACACACCCCAGTACCCCAACATCTTGCTTGTAGTGAGGAGCTCAAAACTTAGCACGGTATTCAAGGTGTTACCATCCCAGAATGGATCAGTAAGCAGCTCCCCAGCAAGAAAGCAGCAACAAGCACCATGGTGGCATGGAAGTTGGGTGCTGCAGAAAGGAACAGTCATCAACCAGAAAACTGTATGAGGAGCCTGGCTTCATGCTAAGAATATTCTGCTCTGCTGGAGCTTATGAAGAAGGCAGCAAAGAGTTGATTGACTGAGAAATTAGTCCAGCTTCTAATAGAGGGAACTGGAAACCAAGTGGTACCTGCAAAACTACTGCCCAAACAAACCCAGTGATGTCTGTGGGACAGGGGAGCTGACATATTGGTTTGTTCCCCTAACAAGAGACTTCAGGCTGGATGCTAGCAGAGGGTTTCCCACTGTACACTCTAGGCCTGCCTGAGAGTTTCAGCTGCTTTTTGAATCCACTTAGTTCAGCCTCATCATTGCCAGGGTTGCTGTGACATCTTTTGTGTAGGTTTGCTTGGTCTGCTCTAGGTCTCTCGCAGGGAGGAAGCCAATTTAGTCCCTGCAATGCAGTTCCAAGCCAGCACTGCCTGCAAGTTTCTGCACTGCCTTTTCTCTTCCCGTATACAGTTGGCCTCACTGCATATCTGGTCCTCTCCTATCCGTTTTGGACAGCTTGGTTGGCTCAGGTCACTACAGCCTCAGCCTAGTTTTCCTTGGGCAGTGAAAAACTGGGAAATGAGACTGTAAAGAAGAGCTGCTTCTGATCATCTCCATGCTCTTTGGTCCACCTGTCTGCTTCCAGAGTCAGGCCTCCTTATCTGGTCAGGCTTAGGGACTAGGTTGCCTAAGGAGATGGTGGTGTCACCACCCCTGGAGGTGTCCAAAAAAATGTGCAAACATGGCACATGGGGATGTGGTTTAATGGCCATGGGTGGACTCTATGATCTTAAGAGGGCTTTTTCAGCTGGAACAATTCTGTGATTCTATGATTCTCTTCTACCTGCCAGACACAGTCACTCTTGTTCCTTCAAGACAAAGGTCTTGCAACCTGTCTCTTCAGTGGCATTCTTGCCTCACCAGCAACACTTCAAACACCTCGACCTCCCTGTAACTCGATATCCTTTGTAGCAGGAGGCATTCTCCTCACTTCCAGTTCCAGCTTTACAACATCTGAGATCTGGCTCAGGCCCTAGGCTTCTCTATGTCCTCACTGCATCCACCACAGCCCTGCTGGTCAGCTTTTCCCAGCACTAACTGCACTGGGAAAGGACTTCCCACTCTTCTGGGTTGCAACTGTGAATCAGCACAACTTGCCATGAGCATCAGCCACGTGCTGGAACACATCAAGGACTGAGGTGGTTGCAAAAGCCCCTTTCTGTTCCCAGATTGCACAGCCCCATGGCATTCAAAACCTCGGCTCAGGGCACTGCTCCGATATGGCAGTTCTTTGGGGTCACGTGGAGACACTCAGCCAGCTCCTCACTTCCACAGGTCATCCCATCAGGTGTGCTGCCAACCCAAACCATTCCATGAATCTACGAGTAACTTACAGGAGTGCTTCAATATGCTGCTCACAAGCATCTTTGGCAGGAGCCGCGCAGGTGCGGCCAGCCGAGCTGCCTGTCCTCTACAGGGAAGGCAAAACACCCTCACCACTTGAGTTTTGCTTTCAGGAACCAAAGCATCAACTGCAGCTCGGCCCTTTGAAAACCCCATCCATCACCCACCCAGCAGCTCTGCGGAGTGAGGCAGCAGCGTGTCGCTGTCCCCTCCCCGCAACACTGAGCTGAGTGTGGCTGAGCTTTTGTTCTTCCCCACATCACAGAGACTTCAGCAGAGCTCTGGCACCGAGGGCCATTCATCTCCTCTGCTCTCAGGTCCTGCTCAGCAGCACCCTACTGGGCTTTCCTCATCCATCATTACTGGCAATTTCATCTCTGCCTCTTGCTGGGCACTTCCTCCCCGTGCCTTTGAATCAGAGGGGTTGTTTTTCCCTCCCTCAAAGGAGCTTATAACATTTACTACACGGTGTTGGAATCTCTGGACTGAACTGAGTCATAGTTCAGCAAAACTAGGCTGGTTTCATCTTCCTCACAGTAGGAAATTGGCCATACTGCAGCTGCCTTTTCTGTTTTCCTGTTTAAACCATCTCCTCTTCCTGCAACTCCATCCTCACCAGCACATGGCTTCCAAAACAGGAGATAAAATGGCTGTTGCCAAAGGTTGTTTGCAAAGCTGTTCAAAGCAAGAGGGGACTTCACCAAGTTTCCAGTCATTAAGCAGAGTTACAGCACTTGGCTCCTTCCTGCAGTCTCCCAGTATCTCTCATTAACACTGGTTTACAACTGCTCTGCTGGGAGTCAAGAGTGAAATTTCCACTGGCTTCCAGGATAGAGGATGAAGCTTTCTAATGCAAACCCAGTGCAATGTCCCTGCGTGCCCTGTTCCAGGCTACGTGACTCCTCCAGAGACCACTGCAGACCACAGCACCCCCCTCAATGCGCCACAGGGTTCAGCATTATTTGGGTTCTTTCACACATCAGAAAGTACCCTGCACAATTTGAAAGGTCTTCAAAACCATGCAGCAGATAAACAACCAAGCCACACAGAGGTGGAGACCAAAAAGAGCACCATTATGTTGCCTAAGCCTGTGCCAATGGTTTACAACCTTCCTTGCATCCAGGATTCCATCCCCTTCCCTACCTGCTCTAAGTGAAGTTATCCCTGCTTGCTGGACTAGATGACCTGTAAGGATTCCTTCCAATCCAAACCATTCTGTGATTGATTCTATCAATCTCACAAACAAGAGCCTAGTGCCAAATACTTGAGGCTGCCCAGAGCTGGTTGATTGTTGGCATGATCCACACTGTACAAACTGCTCTTGCATCACAGATTCCCAGTATGGTGGGGGTTGGAAAAGGGACCTCTGGAGATCAGCTAGTCAAGAAACCCTGCTTGAGCAGGGGCACCTAGAGGTGCACAGGATCACAAAGTGCAGGCAGGCTTGGAATCTCTCCAGAAAAGCAGACTCCACCACCTCTCTGGGCAGCCTGCTCCTGGGCACTGCTACTTTTAGAGCAGTATTTCCTCATGTTTAGATGGAACTTCCTATGTTTCATTCTGTGCCTGTTGCCCCTTGTCCTATTGATGGGCACCACTTACAAGAGTCTGGCCCCATCCTCTCACCCCAACCCTTTAACTCTTGCTGAGCATTGATCAGATCTCCTCTCAGGCTGCTCTTCTCCAGACTCAAGAGCCTCAGGTCTCTCAGCTTTTCCTCCTCACAGATATACTCCAGGCCCTTCAGCAGCTTTGTAGCCTCCACTGGACTTTTTCCAGTTGTTCCTCCTCCCTCTTAAGCTCAGGAGCCCAAAATAGGACTCATGCATGAACATCTATTGCTCTGCAGTGAGCAAGGCAAGCTTCCAAAGGTGAGCATGTGCAAACATCACAGCATCACAGAATGTTAGGAGTTGCAAGGGACCTTGAAAGCTCATCCAGTTCAACCACCTGCCAGAGCAGGATCATTCCAGATCAGGAACACATCTAGACAGGTTTTGGATATCTCCAAAGAGGGAGACTCCACAACCTCCCTGGGCAGCCTGTTCCAGTGTTCTGTTACCCTCACAGGGAAAGAATTCCTCCTCATGTTTCCATGGAACTTCCTATGCCTCAGTTTCCACCCATTGCCCCTCGTGCTGTCATTGGGCATCAGAGAGTAAAGCCTGGCTCCAGCCTCCTGGCACTCACCTTTTTTACATGTTTATAAATAAGCATGAGGTCACCTCTCAGTCTCCTCTTCACCAAGCTAAAGAGCCCCAGATCCATCTTCCACATTTGTTTGTTTTCTCATACTGGTGTTCCTCAGTAGCATCAGCTACAGGAGAAGCCCAAACATTGCTTCTATGTGCATGAGGAGAAGAATGTGAGAGGCTGCCTCAGGCACTTGCAAGTGCCTGTGCCCACCTCGCTTTAAAGGCTGGCGCAGCATGCAAGGCAACGTAAGAGTAATAAAAAGTAATAGGAAACAGACAGGCAAGAGAATTAGGAGCAGCAGCCAGCTGGGATCTTCTAACCAGTGACATCAAGGGATTGCTGAGGTAATACACTGATGGGTTTTAAATTAACTGGAACCACTCAGGAAAAAGATCTAGGCGTCACTGCGGACAGCTCAACGAAAACATCTGCTCTGTGCACAGAGGCCATCAGGAAAAGGGAAAAGAAGAAGAAAGGGGGGAAGAAAAAAAATAGAGGAGGAGAAGGAGAAAGGGGGAAAGGAAAAAAAAAACAGGAGAAAGAGAAAGGGGGAAAGGAAAAAAAAACAGGAGAAGGAGAAAAGGGGAAAGGAAAAAGTAGGAGAAGGAGAAAGAAAATGTAGGAGAGAAAGAGGGAAAGAAAAAAATAGAGGAGAAGGAGGAAAAGGAAAAAAATAGAGAAGAAGAAGAAAGGGAAAAGAAAAAAGAAAAGCAAGTGAAGCTGAACAGGATAAAGAACAATACCAAAAGCATTCTAAATGCCACCACATAAATCAATGACATGTTGGAGGCTTTGAGGAGTGCGCTGAAGTTTGCTCACCCCATTTCAGAGCAGGGAGAGTAGGAACAGAGGCCACATAAGGATGCCAAAAGAATTTTGTTAGAGGCACAGAAAAGTTTCCAAGACCTTCAGGAGGAGAGACTGAAGTCCAAATAGTTCAAAATAGCTTCTGCTTAGAGGTGTATAAAATGATGAGCGAGACAGGGAAGGTTTTCCCATTTGCCCTTTCTTGTGCTAAAGAAGTATTGGCCACTCAAAACCACTCCAAACCCATTACAACAACAGGAAAGAGAGCTCAACAATTCTCTGCAGGTTGCCCAGTTGGAACTCGCTGCCACAAGTTAAGTCAACATCCAGGGAGGGATCTGCCATCTTGCACCAGACAAGAAATGCAATATAAATGATCTGTATGTGCCTGGGCAGGCACTGAACTCCTGAGGTTAGGAATAGACACCCTGAGTGCTGTGTCCAGTTCTGGGCTCCACAATTCAAGAGAGATGTTGAGGTGCTGGAAGGTGTCCAGAGAAGGGCAACAAAGATGGTGAGAGTTCTGGAGCACAGCCCTGTGAGGAGAGGCTGAGGGAGCTGGGGGTGTGCAGCCTGCAGAAGAGGAGGCTCAGGGCAGAGCTCATTGCTGTCTACAACTACCTGAAGGGAGGCTGTAGCCAGCTGGGGTTGGGCTCTTCTCCCACACACCCAGCAACATAAGAAGGGGACACAGTCTCAAGCTGTGCCAGGGGAGGTCTAGGCTGGATGTTAGGAGGAAGTTGTTGGCAGAGAGAGTGATTGGCATTGGAATGGGCTGCCCAGGGAGGTGGTGGAGTCACCATCCCTGGAGGTGTTCAAAAAGCCTGCATGAGGCACTTAGTGCCATGGTCTGGTTGATTGGCCAGAGCTGGGTGCCAGGTTGGACTGGATGAGCTTGGAGGTCTCTTCCAATCTGGTTGATTTGATTCTATTCTAATCTAATCAAAGGCAAATGAATGAGCAAGGGAGGAACGTGATACTGGCAAGGCTGAGGGACAAACAGGCACCTGAAAGAGGACACTGGGAGATAAACTGATATCCAAGTGGAAAAATATAAAGGAGGTGCTTTGTGGGATTACCTCCTTCACACTCAGTGTCAGAGAAGGGAAACTGAGATGCTGCTAAGTTGTGCCCTCTGGATAAAAGGAGAGGCAGCAAAAGCTGGCCACAGGTGGATGTTTACAAAGCAGCTGGCTGGGCTGTGGACACAGCAGCCAAGCTATGACAGGGCTGCCCCACTCAACACTGCCTTGCCACGCTCCAAACACCAGCAGCCCCATCCATCCCCTGGCAATGCATGCCCTTCACATCCCAGTTCACCATCCAGATCTCCAAAACAAACAGGCAGCACCTGAATATCCCACAGATGGGGAAATTTCAGGCAGCACTGAGTATTTTTAGTCTATGATTTGATTGAGGCTGAGAGAGAGATGCTTCAAGCGCTTGGCCAGCAAGAAGGCTTAGCCAGCAGCAGGAGAACAAATTTTGAGCAGCTTGTGGAAAATGCCTTTTTTTTTCTGGGTTACCCACAGATCCTCCAGGTTCACCTTTATTTAGTAGGTCCAGATGGGGTTTCCCTTCACTGTAGAGCAGCATTAGGTGCCTGGAGCTCCACAGATACCTGTTAGGGCAAAGCTTGCACATCCTGGGGAAGTGTGGCTGGAAAGCTGTCTAGCAGAAAGGGACCCGAGTGTTGTAATCAGCAAGCAACTGAATATGAGCAAGCAGTACCCAGGTGGCAAAGAAAGCAAATGGCCATCCTGGATGGGATTATAAATGCTGTGTTGAGCAGGAGCACGGAGGTGACTGTCCCTTGGACTTTGCTCTGGTAAGGCCACACAGGAGTATTGTGTTCAGTCTGGGGCACCTCATTACGAGGGGGATATGGAGATGCTGGAGCCAGTGCAGAAGAGGGCAACAAAGCTGGGGAAAGGGCCTGGAGAACAAATCCTATGAGGAGGGACTGAAGGTGGTTAGTTTGAAAAAGAGGAAGCTGAGAGACCTCATGGCTGTCTACAGCTACCTGAAAGAGCATTGTGGAGGGGTTGGTGCTGGTCTCTTGTTCTATCACTATTTACCTGCGAGAAGAGGGAATGGCCTCAAGCTGCAGCAGGGTAGATTTAGACTGGATAGAAGGAAACCTATTGTCCCAGCAAGAGTGGTCAGGCATTGGCATGAGCTGCCCAGGAAGGTGATGCCTGGATGTGTTTAAAGCTCATTTGGATGTGATGCTTGGGGATATGGTTTAGGGTGCACCTTGTAAAGTAAGGATATTGGTTGGACTTGGTGACCCCGAGGGGCTTTTCCAACCAGAATGTTCCTGTGATCTCAGTGCACAACCCCTAGCAGTGACCCAATGACAAGGGCCAGCAAAGCTCTTCAGAGAGCAGGCTCTGCGTTTGCTCCGCAGGTCAGCCCAAGCCGCACGTGGCTCTTGTCTCCTTTCCAAAAATGAGCAAGGGCAAGGACAGCAGTAACACTTGCAAGGCCACCAAAATAGAACCATTTTCCCTTCACGTTCAGGGATTTCCCCAGGTTCTCCCCAGCTGCAGCAACAAGAGCGGCGGAGGCGATGCTAGGAACACATGGGAAGCATTAAAGCATGACACCACACAGCTCCAACCACCCTGCCCACACCTATTACAGAGCACAAAGCTGCCTGTCCATCAGTGTGCCCATGGGATGTCCCTAGCAGGGCTTGCCTCTGCTTACACAGGCCTGGCAGTGGGATTTCTGGCTCCCCCACGCATGGTGGTACAGACGCCCACCCAGGCACACCACCATGGAGCTGAACTGGAAGTGTGTCAGCAGGCAAAGCACCACACAGATGTGTGGGAGTGGATTTACAAGCACCTGCACATGGAGCAGCAGGCCTGGCCTTTGAATGACATCATCCAGCCCCAAAGGTGTGGCTCTTGTCAATCTTTCCCCTTGGAAACAGCAGATGGGTAAGAACTTGCCCTGTGGTCCTGGGACAGCAGGAATTCTTTTCCCCCCCTCCTATATGTTCATCTCCCTTTCTCCAAAGGGCAGAGCTTCAGTACCAGAAGAACCAACAACATCACAAAAGCCCCAAACAACTCCACAGCTACTCACACAACCTTCAGCATCAAGCTGCCTGCCGCAACCTGGCAAGCAGAAGCCTCAGGACAATGACACACATCATGTATCGCATTGCTCACTAAGCAGAGGTGAGCCCCATGCATAGGGTCCTGCCCCTGGGGAGGAATAACCCTCTGCACCACTGCAGCTGAGGGCTTGACCTACTGGAAAGCAGCTCTGTGCAAAAGGACCTGAAAGTGCTGGTGGACAAGTTCAGCATGAATCACCAAGGTGCCCTCAGGGACAAGGTCAATGGTCTCCTGAGGGACATTAAGAACATGAAGAGCAGGCCAAGGAAGGTTGTCCTCACTCTCTGCTCTGCCCTGGAGCACCAGATCTGCAGTACTGGTTCCAGTTCTGAGCTCTCCAGTTCAAAAGAGACAGAATTACTGCAGAGTGGCCAGTGGAGGCCACAAAGATGCTTAGGGGCCTGGAGAATCTCTGTGAGGAGAAGAGGCTGAAGATGGGGCCATAGTCTTTTCAGTGGTGTCCAGTGACGTGACAAGGGGCAACAGACATAAACTGGAACCCAGCAGGTTTCATCTGAACAGGAGAAGAAATTTTGTTGTGAGGCTGATGGAGTCCTGGAGCAGGCTGCCCAAAGAGGTTGTGGAGTCTCCTTCTCTGGAGAGACTCCAAACCCACCTGGCCACTGTGACTGTGGGCAACCTGCTACGAGTGCCCCTGCTTTAGCAGGGCTGAGTGGACTAAATAATCTTCAACCTCCACCACGCTGGGATCCTGTTATTGCCCAAGTTGCTCTTGAGAAGGGCAACAAAGCTGGTGAGGGGCCTGGAATGAGGAGAGGCTGAGGGAGCTGAGGGTGTGCACCCTGGAGAGGAAGAGGCTCAGGGGTGATAACATTGTTGTCTATGACTACCTGAAGGGAGGTTGTAGCCAGCTAGGGCTGGTCTCTTCTGCCAGGCAACCAGCAACAGAACAAGGGGACACAGTCTCAAGTTGTGCCAGGGGAGGTGCAGGCTGGATGTTAGGAGGAAGTTATTGCCAGAGAGAGTGACTGGCATTGGAATGGGCTGCCCAGGGAGGTGGCAGAGTCACTATCCCTGGAGGTGTTCAAGCAAAGCCTGGCTGAGGCACTTAGTGCCATGGTCTGGTTGATTGGCCAGGGCTGGGTGCTAGGTTGGGCTGGCTGAGCTTGGAGCTCTCTTCCAACCTGGTTGATTCTATGATTCTTCACCACACCTGCCCTTCTCCTGCCACAGGTTTACCAACGGGGGAACCCCTCCCAGCACCACAGCACGCACACAACATAATAAAGCAAGAGAGTGCAGTGTTCAGCAGGGCTTTGATGTGCAGCCAGCCCTTCAGAGGCACAGTACATGCTGTATGCTCGGTGCCGTCAGCTCCCGGCCTGAATCCTCCAGTGTTTTAGGAAAAAAGGTAGGGCGGGAGGAGGGTGTGAGAGGGGGGGGAAACAGACCAAGCTTTGTGGAATTCTCTTTAAGAGTGTATGCATGACTGTATAAAAGGAGATATTTTTTTCCCCTGACCTCAAAAAGACAATATTATTTCACACAGCCCTATTTCCAACAGCAGCCAAGCTATTTCTTCATGGAGCAGGAGCTGGTGGAGGCAGAGGCTGGGAAGGGGAAACCCTCTCGCACTCTCTCTCTCCCTCCAAGTACGACATGGAAATTCCTTGACCTCAGCTGCAGAGTTGATCAACACGTGTGCAATGGGCCAATGAAAAAGAAATTCAAACAGCAGAGTGGCCAAAAGCAGATGAGGGCAGGTGTGTAAGGGAGAAGGCACAGCCTGCTTTTTCCAGGCAAAGGGCCTGGCACACATGAAATAAAAAAGGAGACGTGCTGGGTTGGGGAGGAGGAGGAAAGCAGGGCTAAAAGCAAAGGTATTGAGACACTAGTTAGAAAAGCAAAGACTTCAAATGCCAGGCAAACAGGTTCTGATTCATAGCCTGAGGGCAGAAAGGCAGGGTGCACAGGCATGAAGGCAGAAATAAGTATTTATCTGGGGCCATGCTAGCATTCGGTGAGCTTCATGGAAAAGTTGGGTGTTCACTAGGAGTCCAGACAGAGGCAAACAGGTTCAGCGTCAGTCTAGACCTGGTAACACCAAGCAGTGACAACACTGTAGACCTGTAACCTTCTTTAAAGTTGTCTTTGCTTCCTCAGGAGGGCACTAGAGAAATTGGCTCCAGAGTAAAACTGCTTTCCTTGGCTGGCATTGAGGACATACCAATCTACTGTCTGCAGAAAGAGCCTTGCAAACAAGCTACCAGCAGGTAAAATGCTGTACAGCAACAACTGATCTGTACTGACTGCCCAAATCAAAGCAGACAGAGCCCTTTACTTCAGTAGAGAGACAGGAAACAATTGGAGAGAGTCCAGCAAAGGCTACAAAGGTGCTGAAGGGCCTGGAGAATCTCTGTGAGGGAGAAAGGCTGAAAGCCCTGCAGCTGTCAAGTCTGGAGAAGAGCAGCTCCAGAAGTGATCTGAACAATGCTCAGCAAGAGTTAAAGAGTGGGGGGCAAGAGAATGGGGCCAGACTCAGTGATGTCCAATGACAGGACAAGGGGCAATGGGTGAAAACTGGGGCATAGGAAGTTCCATGGAAACATGAGGAGGAATTCTTTCCCTGTGAGGGTGACAGAACACTGGAACAGGCTGCCCAGAGAATTTGTGGAGTCTCCCTCTCTGGAGCCTGGATGTGTTCCTGTGTGATCTGGTCTAGGTGATCCTGCTCTGGCAGGTGGCTGAACTGGATTGAGCTTTTGAAGTCCCTTGCAACTCCTATCTTTACTGGAAGGGTGGTCAGGGATTGAAACAGGCTGCCCAGGGAGGTAGAGGAGTCACCATGCCTGCAGGTGTTGGAGAAACCTGTGGCCACTTTGGGATGTGGTTTAATCGCCACAGTGGTGCTAGGCTGAGGGCTGGACCTGATGATCACAGAAGGCTTTTCCAATCAAAACAATTCTATCATTTTGTGATTAAGAATAACAGCAACTAGGTTAGATGTAAACTAGACTTCTGACCTGAGACCTAAAGTTAGGTTAAACCTCAATGCATCAGAGAATCATTTTGGTTGGAACAGACCTTTAAGATCCAATCCAGCCATTCTCTAACTCTACCACGACTGATACTAAGCTGTGTCACTCAGCACCACTTCTCTGCCTCTTTCCAAGACCTCCAGAGACTGGGACTCAAACACCTCCTTGGGGAGCCTAGCCCAGTGTTTGAACTTGAGCACTCAGAAAATTCACCAGACTGCTCTGTTGCTCTTTAGCTGCAGTTTCAGTACCTGCTGGGTTTCTCCACTGAAGGACGAGCCCTTGAAAAACCAAGAATGACACCCAAAATACTTGGTTCTTACTGCATCTACAAACACAGCCTTCTCCAAACACAGCACCCATTTGGGCCTTTCCTTTCTATCTAGATGTATGATGGATATCAATCCAGTTTCTCCCTCTCTGCCCTGCTCACCTGCTTCTCTTCTGCTAACATCAGACTTTCCGAGGTCCCCCCAGAGCTCCTGAGCCCAGGACAGGAATGTATTTATTAGGGCAAAATGAACAGAGGGTGTATGAAGCAGAAAATGAGTCTAGTCTGTTCAACTAGGGTTGGGCAAGCTTGTTTTGCCTAATTTAGAGGCCATTCAAACATTGTGGGTTTGAACATTACTGCATCAGTGTTTCGCTTAGGAAAAACTGTGAAAAGAAGAAAAAGAAGAAGAAAAAATAAAAAGGTGAAGAGAAGGAAGGGAAAAAAGAATCCAATGGAAACATAAATAGCTTATAACGTATATGGGGCACCCACTTGTGCCAGCAGAGACCTCCTGAGTCCTAACACATTGCACAGGCTTCCCTTCAGCTAGAAAGTTCCTTTAAAATGCTTCTCAAAGAGAGAGGTAAAAGAAAATAAAGTAACATACAGAGACACATCCCCTGAATTGCCACACAGAGGTGGAACAGGCCAAAAGAGATGGACACACATGCTAAGGACAGCTGGTCCTAAACTCTGACCCATCTTCATTCAGACTTTGAAGGCAAGGTCACATAGGTGGAGAATAGAGAGCTCTTTGCACAGCTCCGAGCCCACTGGACTAAGATGGGCGAGTTGCTGAGAGCTGTGAGTGAGGTGGACATGCTGCAAAGGCTCCATGGAACCTGCAGCTGGTCCAGCAGCTTTCTGCATCCTTCACTTGTACCTGGCTGTGTACAGGACTCCAACCAGCCCAGCTTTCATTAGCACTGCTCATTTTACAGCCCTCCTTTTCATCTTCTGTGTCTTGGTGGCAGTAATTTCCGTTTGGGTGACAACTAACAAGCCAAGAGAGCCCTTCCTCAGACAGAGAACATTATGGAAGCAGCCATCAACTAAACAGTAAGGCCTACAGATTGAAATGCTAACCTCATCTGAGGGGACAGGTGCACTCTTCCCAAACTGCATCCCAAAACCAGCAGCAGATTAAAATGTGAGGCAGGGAACAAGTAGAGAACACAGAGCAAAGAGAAAAGTGGAGACAGGGAAGAACTTTCAAGTGCTGCAGGTGCAAGGTTGTCCTCATTAATCTGCTCATATTAACCTATTCCCTGTCACACAGCTCCAGCACAAAAGCCAAGAAACCAGGTGGAAGCCAAACTGAGACTAGCCCACCTCCAGAGACACTGGTTGTCTCCTCACCCTAAAGTTTGCTCTAGGTAAAACCAGACACAAGAAACAAGAGAGACAGAGAGGTAGCAACGGACACTGCTTACCTGTCTGTGAATAAGATCCAAGGGCAGAGACCATGGCCTGACCCAACACTTCTCCTACTACCAGCACTCTGCAAACCCATTACACCAGCCCTGGAGAAATCTCACTCAGATGATTAACTCCACCCAAACCACCCCCGAGCCCTTTTAAAGTCCTACCAGCTGGGTGGGCTCATCTTTTGCTCCCATCTGCACCTGGGCTACACCACTCATCACCAGCAGCTCTCTTCTTGCAGCCTTTCAGTTATTAAAGGGAGCCAAGAAGAAAGCTGGGGACAGACTTCTGAGCAGGGCCTGTTGTGACAGGACAAGAAGTGATGGTTTGAACTGAAAGAGGAAAGATTTAGACCAGCTATAAGGAAGAAAGCTTTCACACTGAAGGTGGAAACACTGATCTGGGTCACCCAGAGAGGTGGCAGATGCCCCAGCCCTGGAACCATTCCAAAGCCTCTTCTTCCATGCAACTAGTGACAGAACAAGAAGACACAGTCTCAAACTGTGCCAGGGAAGGTTCAGGCTGGATGTTAGGAAGAAGCTCTTCCCAGAAAGAGTGATTGGCATCAGAATGGGCTGCCTGGGGAGGTGGTGGAGTCATCTTCTCTGAAGGTGTTTAACAAGAGGCTGGATGAAGCAATTAGTGCCATGGTTTAGTTAATTAGAAGGTGCTGGGTGATAGCTTGGACTCGATTATCTTAAAGGTCTTTTCCAACCTGGTTAATTCTGTGATTCTGTGACTTGGCGGTTTGAGCAACCTGCTCTAGTTGCAGATGTCCCTGCTGCCTTCAGAGCAGTGGACTAGATGGCCTTTAAAGGTCCCTTCCAATCTAGAGCAGTCTACAATTCTCTGATAAGCAGCACCCCTAAGAAGAGACAGGTTGTGTTGTCAGGAGGAGGCTGCAGAGGAGATGACACCACCACCACCACATTACACCATCCCTTCACCCTTGCTCTGGGATGCCCTCAAGGCACAGTCACACAAATGTCAGCAGGGCTGCCCCAGCCCTGCCCTTGCCTGCAACACAGAGGAAGGTGCTGTAATCCCTCTATGGTGGTGACCCCACACAAGAGGAATCCCTTTTCTTCTCCATACCATCTCTGCCTTCCCCCCTACACCTAATCTATATATTTTTTTCTGGCCCTATGTATACTTTCCAGCTCGTTTCCTCTTGCGGTTCTCATTTCCCGCTCCTAGGAGGTGAGCTCATGTGTTTCTCAATTACCAGCCAAAGAAAGGGAGAGGGAGAAAGCAATCTTATGGAAACAGATGAAGTCATCCCTGTCTAAGGCCATATTATGGCTGGTGCTCACAGAGCCACGATGCAGACATCTCTGCCCCCCATAAACCCTGGCAAGGCAGCCTGACTTTCCCGTTCCCAACTCAGGCAGTTCTCCAAAAGGGAAGATGCTCCATCGACACCCAGCTGAGTGCTGGCTTTTCCCTCTCATCACCCCTGCTCCCTCTCTCCTCCCACCCTTTTGTCCACCCGCCAGTGATCCCCACAGATCTTTCTGACTGGCTCCCAGCAGGCCACCGAGTCAACAGTGAGCCCACAGACCCCGCGCCAGGCTCCCAGCGCCGCGCACTGCGCCGACGGCTGCGCGGACGCCGGCGAAGGAGCGACACAAGGGAAATCTAAAGGCAATTAAAAAGCATAATACAAGGGGTTGTTTAGAGAAGGTGGTGGGGAGGAGAGAATCAAATTAAAATAAATAAAGGAATGTTTTAACGAGGGCAGCAGTGAAAGCAGGATTAGAGGGGCCTGAATGGCATCTCTATATTTCCCGTATGGAAGGGAGGGCCGCCCGGAGCAACCAGAGCTGACCCACAAGAGAAAAAAAGCCCTGTAGCTGGGGGCTCAGGCTCACAGAAACGTTTGGTTAGAAAGGAAAGAAGGTAATTGCTGCAAATGGAGACTCATTCAGGAAGCAGTCAGCCCTACACGGGGCCAGCTCTTGTGCCTTTAGAGAGAGCTATGGATGTTTCAGGAGCGCCAGGTTGAGGGATGGGAATAAAGCACAGGGAGATCTTAGGGAAAAATAACAACAAGAGAGAAAAGGCAACAAATCTCTCCTTCTCAGGGTTCACGTGTCCTCAGAGCTGCCCTTCCCTCCTTTCTTGCTCCCCAGAGGCACTTAGAATCTGTCAGAGGTCCTGCTCAGCTTTGCCTTTGCAAGTCCATCTGACAGCCAAGTAGATGGCTCCCAAAGCAGGGACCATACCTCTCCCTTCCCCCTGCCCCAGGAGAGGAGCAGGCTGGAAGGTGAGGCACAGGGCACGGAGGATGTGTTTACTCTCATAACACCCCTGTGAGGTGGGGAAGTCATAGCCTCATCTGACAGATGAGGAACAGAGGCAAAGCAAGATTAAAGGATTAGCCCAAGGTCACGCAGGAAAAGTTTGTAGCAGGAGTGGAAATTAAACCCAGGTCTGTCGGTCCAACATCAGTGCCTTGAGCACAAGACCAGACTTTCCTAGAGCTGGTCAACCTTTTATATTTGATAGTTTGTTTTATTTTCAAACAGAAAAACAGTTTATTTTCTAAATACACATTTTCATAGAAAAGGGAGACGGAGGAGCTCATTTCCTGGAGGGAGGAGGTGCTTTAGATCTTATTTATTTCTTTTTTAACTTAATTTCTTTTCGGTTTTAGCATTTCTAAGGTGGGGGCAGAGGGAGGGGGAAAGAAAAAAAAAGGAAAACAAGAAGCTGCAGAAATTTCAAAGCACAGGAACATGTTTCTTTTCATCTCTAATTCATCATGGGAAATATTTTCCACTTTCCAGCCAGCTCTGCCTGGTCTTTCTTCACCTTACAAGGTTTTTAATACCTTTTCACTCGAATTTTTTTCATAGCCCACTCTGGACTATGAAAGTTCACATCTTCTCAACACAGGGTTTTGGTGGAACACACATTTCCATCACTAAAAACCCACTGGTCAAAAAGGTGCCTCACAAATACAGGCAGCAGGTCCTCCTCCTTGCCTTGACATATGTAAACTGCGGGGCCAAATCTGGGTTAGCCTTCAGCTGGTGCTGACTCTGCTCATCTGATCCGTGCCAAGTCCACATGTCCCTCTGGCTCTGAAACTCCCCTGTTTTCTTCCTTTCATTGTGCCACCAAACCCTGACCTTCCCAAAACAGGCTCTAAAAGCCCCTCTGCAGGCTCTCCCAACTCCTCTTCACACATACATACAGGCAACAGGTCCTCCTCCTTGCCTTGGCATATGTAAACTGCGGGGCCAAATCTGGGTTAGCCTTCAGCTGGTGCTGACTCTGCTCATCTGATCCGTGCCAAGTCCACATGTCCCTCTGGCTCTGAAACTCCTCTGTTTTCTTCCTTTTATTGTGCCATCAAGCCCTGTCCTTCCCAAAACACGGGAAGCCTGTCTGAAAGCCTCTCCACAGGCTCTCCCAACTCCTCTTCACACACGGACCAGCTGAGGTCTGTGAAGGAGCAACTACTTGTCCATGATCAGCCTGGAGAGCAGCAGCAGGGCCGAGGAAAGAAGATGGGTTTCATTAATACAGAGCCTCCTTCCATTTAGACATGTGAAATTCAGCCCTCAGAGAGGCCCCTAGGAATTTGCCATCACTGTCCAAAATGGGAGGATTTTCACCCCGAGAGGCTAAGCAGCTAGAAAGCTGCATGAAGAGAACATGATTAAAAGGTGACTTGAGGATCCAGACAACTCAATTCCCAGGAAAACAACTGGGAATCGGTAGGCAGAACAGGGCTGGGTTATGTTCATGCCAACCAAACAGTTAAAATGAGCTACAGTTGAACAAAATGTGGAACACTTATATAAAAAAGCTGAGTGTGCCTCAGAAACAAAGATCTCTTTTCCTGTAATTGTGTTTAATGATCTTTGAAGAACAAGAGGACAATCCATAAGGATGACTACCACCATCACACATGTTCCTGTGACAATGAGGGAATTAGGCTGACACAAAGGCTAAGACTCTATCCTTACAAGGCACTACTCACTCCCAGCTTGCTCCCTGACCTCTACTTAAAGACTTACACAAGCAGGCAGACTTCACATATCACTGAATCACAGGATCACAGAAAGTTAGGGGTTGGAAAAGATCTCCAGAGATCATGGAGTCCAACTCCAGTGCCAAAGCAGGATCACCTAGGTCACATAGGAACACATCCAGATGAAGTATTTCACCAGCAGAACAGAAAGCATGTTAGAAACTTCTGACCGACATCAGTCCAGCTTATTCCATGTGCTGCACTTAAGCACCCCTGTACCACACACAAAAGGGTCTCACTCCCCTCCCTGGCTCCCAGCACAGCTGGGCTGTGTCTGGCCCACCACAGTACATACACACCACCTTCCTCTGGGCTGGGGAAGGTTAATCTAAGAGCAGAGCTTCAGCAGCATCAGAAGTTCAGGTCTTGGATAACTTTACTGACCTTCATGCCTTGAAGACTGCACTACAAGCTCCAGCAAAATCCTCTATTTTGACTTAGTCCCAAGGGAGGGCGTTTTGTTCCCTCTGGGACATGCTCCTTGAGCTTGAGTGGAGCACCTCTCCTATGAGGACAGGCTGAGAGACTTGGGGTGGTTCAGTCTGGAGAAAAGAAGGCTTCAAGGAGACATTATTGTGACCTACCAGTATCAGGAGAGGGCCTATAAGAAAGCTGGTGAGGATGTCAGGTAGTGATAGGACTGGGGGAAATGGATTCAAGCTAGAGGAGAGAGATTTCTATTAGACATCAGGAAGAAATTCTGCACCATGAGGGTGCTGAGACACTGAAACAGCTTGCCCAAAGAGGTGGTGAAAGCTCCATCCCTGGAAGTTTTTAAGGCCAGGCTGGATGTGGCTCTGGGCAACCTGATCTAGTGTGAGGTGTCCCTGCCCATGGCAGGGGGAACTGGAACTGCATGATCCTTGAGGTGCCTTCCAACCCTGACAATTCTGTGATTCTGGGACTTCTGCAACAGCCCAGGGCACTTCTGGTGAAGAGCTTGCTCAGAAATTTTGACCCACCTGAACCAGTACAGATGAGATGAGCAGTGCAGACCAGCATGTGCTACCTGGGACATGTCCAAAGCCACCGGGAGACCTTTGCATTTGGGCTGTGACTGCACCCTCTCTGTCACCACTTCTCCCATTATCAGCTTACTTAACAGGAGTGAAATTAAATTTATCAGATGCCCTTGTGCTCACACACAGGTTGGTTTGAGCAGGTAAGGTCCTTCTTTGCTGTGATCTGTACCTCATGGTCAGTGTTTGGTTGCTTCCTGAAGATACAGTACCAGGGAAGAGGTACAGAGAGATCCGAACACACTTAAAGGGCTGCCTGGGAGAGATCTGGGAGCTGCTGGGACAGGGAGCCACACGGGTGCTGACACCCTAGTCTTCACCCACTTTTGCAGGCCAGGTCTGGCTCTCCGGTTGAAATACCTAGAAGAGAATTCCTCAAGCCTGGAGCTAGGACTGTCCAGGCTGAATATGGTTTTCACTTCTTTCTCCCAAGTTCTGGGTAAGATGAAGTGAATTCCTGGAAACTGAAGGGTTTGGACACTGGAGCTGTAGACTTGAAAAAATACTACTTCTGGCTACAATGATTTATTTATAGTTGTAATCAAGGACAAAAAGGCTCTTCAGAGAGGGAGGATAAAGTGGAAACAAGGCCAGGCCTAGAAACCTAAGACTATGGGGATTCCCAGAGCAAAATTAATCAAGGGACTGGGTTGTTTTCTGTTTATTTTTTTCCTAAATGGTTCTCTCTCTGTTTGGCTTATCTGGCCCAGAGCTCTGCAACAACTACATTTCTGGCTCCTCACTGTGGGCTTCCAAGCTGGGCTAAAAACTAGAACTGGGACTGGGGACAGGTCTCAAACTCAAAAGAAGGGTTTAAGAGACTTCAGGGAGAAAGGCCACTCCACATCTCACTGCTAGAGCCATTCTCTGCTTGGCCACATCAAAGGCAGTGATGGCTTTGTGATGCCGCAGAGCAGGGAAAGCACAGAGCTAGAAATCTCCAACTTCACAGAAGAGGAAGAAAGTTTAAGGAGGAAAGAAAGAAGCCAAAAGTCCTTGCAACTACAAGAAAGCACATGGCAGGATTGTCTCTGTGCACAACTTTGATTTACAGCCTGCCAGGGTATGTATCAGTCCAGCCCCTAAAGAAGTAGGTGTGGTGCAACCCCCCAGACAACCCTTTGGGCTGCAGCTCTGTCGATGTCTTTTCATCTCTTTTAGTTTTGGGGCTTGCAAATATCCCCTGTTGAATAAAAGATCTGGCTCCAGCTGCCATGACCTGGATAACAAAGGAGGTGGAGGACTGCAGATCAATTCAGACAGCAAGACTGAAGGTGATCCTTTTGCCCCAGTGGTTAAAAACTCCTTCCAACCAAGGGCTCCAGTGGAGACCTCCAGGCTAGGCAGGACCTCCAATCACTTCAGCAACCTGAGAAGTGCCCATGCAGACCAAAATTAGGACTAACCTCTCCCTTAGGGAAAGTTTCAGAAAAAACAGAACCACTTTACTCCAAGAGACGCTGAGGTCACCTCTGTTTGTCCCCCAGTCTGGACTCTCAGGCCCCAACTTCCCTCTCTGGACTGGAGTAAGAGCCCTAGACAGCCTCCCAGGTCATTACCACATGTAAGTGCCGTCAGCTAAAAGGCTACTACAGGTTCTCCCTTCAACTTGCCTCTCTCTTGTTTACTTACTGCGTTCCAGCCTGGCAGAAGAGGCCGCTGCTCCCTGTTTGCATACACTTTGCTCCAAGAGAGCCTTTTCAGTCTGCTCTTGTTGCTTGACTCCCACATGGTGACAAGGATCTGCACTGCACCATCTCCATGCTACTTTTCATGCAGCTTTCTCCCCATGCTGCATTTCTGAGGCACTGAAAGATGAGTGGACTCCCAGCAGCAGGTGTCACTCACCAGATACAAGAAACACGGCTGAAAACAGTGGCAGAGGGGTAGAACCTCAACCTGAAATGGGGAAGGAGCACATCTTGATGAACTTCAACTCACAGGATTTAAAGAACTGGCTGAAACAATCAGCAATTACCTATGTGGCTCTTGCCAGGCACAGCTGAGGTGCACAACAGGGAGGACAAAGCAAATGTCAAGCCTTGAATTAAGTATGTTTGTGGATTCCAGAAGGAGGAAAAGTCAGGTTAGCCATGATTCCCAGAAAACAGCCTGAAACCTAAATAAATAATGAATAAATACCACAAGCTCTTTGTAAGCACAGAAGATAACAAAGTCTTAGGCTAATGTGGCTTTAATCAGAGTTCAATTGAGCCAACCAAGCTAATTTCCCTCTGTGACAGGCTGTGTGGATAGCAGAGAGGCCACTGATGTTACATGTCCTGACTTGCAAAGCTTCAGATGCAAAGCATCCTCCTAAGACGTCCAATAAATGGTCTCAAATAAACCAAGAGACTGGAAATAGGATCCTTGGATGTTAACTATCAGTGGGTCACTGTCAAAACGGAGGGATTAACCCAGCAGAGCTGTGTGGTGTTTGTTGTGAGTCCAGATTTCTTCAAAGCTTTCTCCAGCAACCTGGCCTTGTAAATTACACAGCTGCTATGTAGCTGGGAAGGACTGCCTGAAGACAGGCTGGAATTCTGATCTTGGCAGTGGGAAAAACATCTGAAAAGAAGTTGGATCCCATTCAGTAGAGATAAGGATGGGGGAAAACTGCACAATTCCTTAGAAAATTAGAGAGGCTGTTGAGGAGGACTGCAGCTGACTGAACATGAGTCAGCTACGTCCCACCACTAGAAACAAAGGGCAAATGTTGTCCTGGGTTGAACAGACACAGCCTGTAGACCATGTGGAGTAAACTTTCTGCTTTGGTTAACATGGCAAGGCCTTAGCCTGAGTGTCCCACTTAGTCTCAAGACAACAAACTTCAGAGAAGGTGTACACTGACTGGAAAGAGTCTGGAGGAAAGCAAGGGGAATGATCAAAGGTGTCAGGACACCTCACCCACAAGGAGAGCTGTGAACAAACTGGGGCTGTCCAGCATAAAAGGCAAAATCAGAGGGCAGGACAGAGTAAGAGTCTTCAGACTTCAAGAATCAGAGAATCATAGAAACATTCAGGCTGGAAAAGTTCCTCAGGATCACCAAGTCCAACCACTACACCTACTCTACAAGGGTCATCCTAAACCGTATCCCCAAGCACCACATCCAGACGACTTTTAAACATGTCCAGGGTTTGTGACATCACCTGGGCAGCTCATTCCAATGCCTGTCCACTCTTGCTGGGAAAAAAATTTCCTTAGGTCCAGTCTAAACCTACCTAGTCACAGCTTGAGGCCATTCCCTCTTGTTCTATCACTAATTACCTGTGACAAGATCCCAGCAGCAACCTCTCCACAATGTCCTTTCAGGTAGCTGTAGACAGTAGTGAGGTCTCCCCTCAGCCTCCTCTGTTTCAAACTAGCCATTCCCAGCTTCCTCAGTCACTCCTCATAAGAGTCATTCTCCAGGCCCTTCCCCAGCTTCCTTCCCTCCTCTGCACTGGCTCCATCAGCTCCGCATCACTCTCGTAAGGAGGTGCCCAAAACTGAGCACAACACTTGAGGTGTGGCCTCATTGGATCTGGGCCCAAGAGGACAATCCCCTCCCTGCTCCTGCTGGACACAGCATTTCTAACCCCAGCCAGGATGCCATTGGCTTTCTTTGCCAACTGGGCACATTGCTTGCTCATGTTCAGTTGCTTGTTAGTTACAACCCCCAGGTCCCTTTCTGCCAGCAGCTTTCCAGCCACACTGCCCCAAGCCTGTAGCTCTGCTTGGGGTTGCTGTGGCCCAAGTGCAGGACCTGGCATTTGGCCTTGTTGAAGCTCATGCCATTAACACTGGCCCACTGATCCAACCTATCCAAGTCCCTCTGCAGAGCCTCCCTACACTCTCAAAAAACAACACTGCCACCTAACTTGGTACCATCTGCAAACTTACTGATGACACAACTCTGCATCTTCATCAAGGTCATCAATAAAGATGTTCAACAGAAGTGGTCACCTGTCTTAGGAAGGCAGGGGGTCCAGTGCCTGGGCTTAGGAACTACCCTAGGCAGTTCACCTGCCTTCCTAAGCCCAGGCACCAGTCACCCTCCACTTAGGAAGCACAGAGCAGGTAACCAGCACGCACTGAAAGAAAGTGCTGCGTCACTGACGGTGGTTCAGTGGAGGCCACAGTGTAAACAATTCTGGGGCACTGCTCACAAAGAGCAGTAGCTACTAACACCCTTTGCCTCTTGCAGCCCACCCAAAAGAAGAAGGCAGTTTCTGCATCCTAGAAGAGCAGGCAGGCTGGGGTGCGTGTGAGGCTTTGATTGGAAACAGGCTGCTCTTCGCATTTCAGCTCTGCTTCTGGCCGTGGCTGACTATTTCCTCATTCCTGGATGGTCTCCTCATCCCAGATGAGGGAGCTGGTGTCTGGGGAAGACCTTCACTATTCATTACAAATATGTTCTCACCCTCTCACTGGTCTCTCCTCACTTCACCAAAGCATGCAGACAATTTTATTCTTCAGAAGCACCCATCAGCTCTCCCTTGACTGGCTCTGGCACTGCTGCTCCAATGCCTGACTCATGGAGAAGGCTTTCACCGATGGAAAGTACTCCTCTGGTTTCAGTGGGACATGAACAGGACCCCAAAGCAATGACAGTGAAACATGAGGAACCTGCAGCTTCCCCAGGTGACTTGTTGGATTAGAGAGTAGTGGGGGAATCCTGAAGTACAAGTGGAAGAGCTTTATGTTGGACCAGAACCATGCAGAAGGCAGAGCACCACCAGCCTACATTGCTCTGAGGGTTTGGGGGTGACCTCTCCTCCCCAGACACACCTCAATGTGAAGGCAACGTGGCTGCTTTCCTGGGGAAAGGATGAGATGCTGGTTGCAGGCAGAGCTGTGCGTTCCCATCCCCAGCCCAGTGAGTGGAGCAGGCCACGCTCCCAGCTGGAGGGAGAGAACAGTCTCCAAACACCAAGGGAGGGATGTCTCTAGTGCTTAGAAAGCCTAAAGGTCCAGACTTGAGAACAACAAGCAGCAACCAAAACCTCGTGGAATATGAAAGGGAGAAGTAAGTAAAAGCAGATGGAGTTGTGCCACAGAGGGCTCTTCCCTCACATTCCCAGCATACCAGGAATGGTCACCTCCCCTGCCCAGATCGGTTCTGTCCTCACTGAACTGGACAACTCTGCTCTTGGCAATCTCTGTCAGCCTCCATCCATGGGGAACACTAAACTTCTCAGCCCCAGCACACACACAGCAGACAGAGGGAGGTGGCTGAGCTTCCGCCACTCCAAAGCAAAGCCAACCACACTGCAGCCCTAGCACAACGACAGCACAACACAGGTACAAAACCAGATGGGATAAAAACCTTCAGTGTTTCACAGAACCACAGAATTGTCAGGGCTGGAAGGGACCTCAAGGATCATCTAGTTCCAACCCCTCTGCCATGGGCAGTTTTCCTGCTGCAGGGCACCTTCACAACTAAGATGTTTCTCCTCCTGTTCAGGTGGAACCTCCTGGGTTCCAGTTTGTATCCATTGCTCCTTGTTCTATCGCTGGGTACCAATGAAAAGATATTGAACCCATCTTCTTGACACCCACTCTTAAGGTATTTGTAAGCCTTAACCTGAAGATGAGGAGAAACTTCTTTGTTGTGAGGGTGCTAGAGCTCTGGAGCACGCTGCCCAGAGAGCTTGTGCAGTCTCCTTCTCTGGAGAGGTTCTAAACCTACCTGAACATTGTGAACCTGAGCAAGCTGCTGCTGGTATCAAGAACAGTGTGGCCAGCAGGACAAGGGAGGTTATTCTTCCATTGTACTCAGCACTAGTCAGGCCACACCTTGAGTACTGTGTCCAGTTCTGGGCTTCTCAATTCAAAAGAGATGTTGAGGTGCTGGAACATGTCCAGAGAAGGGTGACAAAGCTTGTAAGGGGCCTGGAACACAGCCCTGGGAGGAGAGGCTGAGGGAGCTGGGGGTGTGCAGCCTGCAGAAGAGGAGGCTCAGGGCAGAGCTCATTGCTGTCTACAACTACCTGAAGGGAGGCTGTAGCCAGCTGGGGTTGGGCTCTTCGCCCACACACCCAGCAACAGAAGAAGGGGACACAGTCTCAAGTTGTGCCAGGGGAGGTCTAGGCTGGATACTAGGAGGAAGTTGGCAGAGAGAGTGATTGGCATTGGAATGGGCTGCCCAGGGAGGTGGTGGAGTCACCATCCCTGGAGGTGTTCAAGAAAAGACTGAATGAGGCACTAAGTGCCATGGTCTGGTTGATTGCACAGGGCTGGGTGCTAGGTTGGACAGGATGAGCTTGGAGGTCTCTTCCAACTTGGTTGATTCTATGATGATTCTATAATTCTATGGTGCCCCTGCTTTAGCAGCAATTTTGGATTGGATGATCCCCAAAGGTCCCTTCCAACCCTCACCATGCTGGGATTCTATGATTTCCTTAGAGGCTTAAGGCAAACTCACAATACTAAAACGTTGTCCCCTGCAAGCGCAGATTGCATGCCAAGATCCCCTTTTAATTCCTGCTTGCAAAAGCAACATCCAAAAATACCTCACAGAAATATCATTTGCTCCTGCAGGAATGCCTGGTATAAGTTGGGGGGGGGGGGGGGGGGGGGGGGGGGGGAGGATATGGTTTAATTTTTCACCAATTATAAATGTTTAAGTCATGCTGGAAGCGAAAAATGCAATTCAACTTTAATTAGAGAGGCGTCACTAAAGCTCTTAGTATGATTTTATAGGCCACAGTGGAGATCAGATCAAATGCTCAAGTTTCTGCTGAACAGGGCAGAAAAGGCAAAGAGCAGATCACAGGCAGGAGGAGTCAGTTCACCAATACTCTGCTGATCTAGGTGTTACTTTCCTGCTCTACCTGAGCCAGAGGTGACTACTCTGTAAGGATCTTGATCACAGGCTGCACTGCTGCTTCACAGGAGGGCTTCAAACACCTGCACTCTGCCATGGAGAACACCTCTGGGAGATGCTGAGGCATGCTAAGCAAACTCTGCTGATTTTAAGACCAAGCACAAGCAGACCTGGAGGGGTTGGTTGATAACTGAAGATGAGCCAGCAGCACACCCAGGTGACCAAGAAGGCCAACAGCATCCTGGCCTGGATCAGCAATAGTGTGACCAGCAGGATCAGGGACTGTCCCTCTATACCCAGAACTGATGAGGCACACATCAAACACTGGGTTCAGTTTGGCTCCCCTACTACAAAACAGACATTGAGATGCTGGAGTGGGTCCAGAGAGGGGCAACCAACCTGGTGAAGGGTCTGGATGACAGGTCTAGTGAGGAGCAGCTCAGGGAACAGCCTAGAGAAAAGGAGGCTAAGGGGAGACGTCTATGACTCCCTGAGCCAGGTAGGGGTTGGCCTCTTCTCCCAAGGAAGTGACAGGACCAGAGAAAATGGCTTCAAGTTGTTCCAGGAGAGGTTTAGGTTGGACATGAGGAACAATTTCTTCATGGAAAGAGTGGTTTAGCCCTGGAACAGGTTGCCCAGCACAGTGCTGAATTCACCACCTCTGGAGGTGTTTAAAAGCTGTGTAAATGTGGTGCTGAGGGCCACGGTTTAGTGGTGGCCTGGCAGTGTTGGGTTATTGGATGGCATTGATGATCTTTAAGATCTCTTCCAACCAAGATGATTCTGTGACTCTATGATACCTTTCTAACTGCAGCAGCATCAGCTTTGCAATAGTCAAAGGCTGGTGGTTCAATAGCATCAGCACACAAACATGCAGACATCATCCTCCACAGGCATCACAAGAGGCTGTGTCTCTCCATGGTGACAGAATCACAGAATCAACCACGTTGGAAAAGACCTTTGAGATCATCCAGTCCAACCCAGCACCTAACACCTTCTAATTAACTAAAGCATGATACTAAGTGCATCATTCAGTCTCCCCTTAAACACCTCCAGAGATGTGGACTCCATCACCTCCCCAGGCAGCCCATTTTCCACTTGGTTCCATGCAGTGCTCCTACATCCTCTCTGCTAACTTAGATCAGAAACCATTTAGTTAAAGCAACAAACTTGAGCCCAAGAGACCTGACCTGTAGAAGAGAACTAACTGAAAACCTTGAGGACAGACAGACGTGTAGGAAAGATCCCAGCACTTCTTACCCAACTTTTCTCCTGGGATCAGAGTGTAGGGTTGTGAAACATATCAGAAAGCTGTTTGCTTCTTCCCTTTCCTAAGTTTGTGTCTGAGGGCTTAATTTTTATGGGGATGGTGTTGCAAACAAGCCAGGCAGGGCCTTTAGGAAATGTCTCTATCCCTGATCCTTCACAAGTGAGTCCAAACATTCTCCAGTTGGTCTTTGGAAATTATCTGAAGCAAAGAAGCTCTAACTCTGATGTGGACATGGTTGAAAGCAGTAAGGAGCTCCCAAGGCTGAGGAATGGCACCTACAGGCTTAACATATTTACATTAATCAAGACTCAATCAAAGGCTTTATTGGCACTCTGCGTTACAAACAGCACCAGAGATTGTTGGGAAGGTTTAGTCGAGGCCTTAGCATAACTTGCAGCTCCAGCACCCAACTCCAGAAACCATATAAGGTTACATACTTCATTAAATGTTAGCAATATGCTTAAAACTAAAACGATGGCATGCACTTTATATACAGTTTTGATTGTCTCTAATCCGTGTCAACACAGCTGTGCTGCAGACCTCCTAAGTCACTGCTCACAGCTCCATCTGCTCCAGCGAGGCTCGGGGGCTAGTTTGCAACTCACGGCAATTTCTTGAAGGTTTTATGACTCCTGCCTGTGAAAACTGCCTCTTGCGTGAGGCAGTGTCCAAATGTGACTAATGTTGCAAACTGTGTGGTGCAATGTGACTGAGCTGGCAAGTTGGAGGGACATAAGAAGGCAAAAATACGCTTCGCTAACTGTTGCAAAGGAGGAGCCGTCGAAGCAGTCTCCGAATCTCAAGCAGCACGTATTTCATTACATCAGCATTCTTCAAGGAATGCTTCTATTGTCACTGAAATTTAGGGCCAAGAATCTGAAGGCACGAGGACAAGAGAAACCAAAAAAAACCAGAATTACAGCTTTTGTGTCAAGCACTCTCTTAAAAAGCAAAGAACAGGCTTCTGGAAAAGCTGCCGCTTCCGCTTTACAACCACCCAACTTTACTGCCCCAGGAAGAGCAAACAATCTGTGCAGGAAGGTTTTTGATAGGCAGAGAGATGTCATCACTCCCACCTCTTTTACTAGCCACACAAACTTCAATGGGAAAAGAGAGGAGGAAAAAAAAACTTCCCATCAGCAGTGATGGGACTAGGGGTAGGACCTTAAATCCCAGGCTAAACTCCCTACATGCTCTGTAACAAGAAGTGTTTATAGTGGTGCTCAAGGAGGGGGGGGGTTGTGTGTGTGTTTTCTTCAGCAGTAGAATCACAAAGGTTGGAAAAGACCTTCAAGAGCAAATCCAACTGTTAACCCAGCACAGCCAAGTCCACCACTAAACCGTGTCTCTCAGCACCACATCAACACTTTGACACTTCCAGGAATGGTGACTCCATCACCTCCCCGAGCAGCCTGTTCCAGGGCTTGACGACTCCATCAGTGAAAAAAGTTTTCCTTCTATCCAACCCAAACCTCCCCTGGCACAAGGTGAGGCCATTTCCTCTCATTTTGTCACTTAGTACTTGGGAGAAGAGACCAATTCCCACCCAGCTCCAACCTCCTTCAAGGTTGTTATGGAGAGTTGCCTTCTCTCTAGGCTGAACACCCCCAGTTCACTCAGATGCTCCTCACTAGAGCTGTTCTCCAGACCCTTCCCCAGCTTTGCTGCCCTTCTCTGAACCCACTCCAGCACCTCAGTTTCCTTGTAGTGAGGGGCCCAAACCTGACTACAGTATTCTTGGTGTGGTCTCACCAGTGCCAAGTACTGTCTTAAGCCTGCTTGTCACACAATCAGAGAATCACAGAATTAACCAGGTTGGAAAAGACCTTTGAGATCAGCGAGTCCAATCTATCACCTAACGCCTTCTAATGAACTAAACAATACAGTCTCCCCTTAAACATCTCCAGGGATGCAGACTCCACCACCTCCCTGGGCAGCCCATTCCAATGCCACTCTCTCTTTCTGGGAAGAACTTCTTCCTAACATCCAACCTAAACCTGCCTTGGCACAGTCTGAGGCTATGTCCTCTTGTTCTGTCACTGGGTGCCTGGCACAAGAGCCCAACCCCACCTGGCTACAGCCTCCCTTCAGGTAGTTGTAGACAGCAATGAGCTCTCTCCTGAGCCTTCTCTTCTCCAGGCTGAACACCCCCAGCTCCCTCGGCCTCTCCTCACAGGGCTGTGCTCCCGGCCCCTCACCAGCCTTGCTGCCCCTTCTCTGGACATGTTCAACCACCTCAACATCCTTCTTAAATCGAAGGGCCCACAACTGGACACAGGAAGGGCTCAGAACTGGACACAATTTTGGATCTAAGCCAGGATGCTGTTTGCCTTCTTTGCCACCTGCTTAACATGACATTGTGAAAAGCCACTCTCTGTTACTATGGAGATTGAACCATTCAAAGACTTTGAAGAGCTGGTGATGAGGTGTTTCTTAGCAGAAAGAATACAACTACCAAATTCTTCAATCCAAACAGTTCTTCCTAACTTAGAGACTGACAAGCACACTGCCCAGTTTGTTCCTCCCTTGACTTAACTCAAACTTTTATCATTTGTTTTCAGAACAGCTTAACCATTCCCAACCCCAGACCTGGTTTTCCCCAAGGACAGAGAAAAGATCTAACAGAACACTGCAGGCTGCAGTTGCCATCTAGAAGTCAGCATTTCTCTCTGGTAAGGCCTTCAAATAACTGGGTCACATCAGGGCAGACTTGGCCTGGAGATCAGGAAGAAATTCTTGACAGTGAAGGTGGTGAGACACTGGCATAGGTTGCCCAAGAAGGCTGTGGATGTCTCTTCCCTGGAGGTGTTTTAGGCCAGATTGGATGAGGCCTTGAGCAACCTGATCTAGTGGAAGGTGTCCTTGCCCATGGCAGAGAGGCTGGGACTAGATGATCTCTAAGGTCCAATCTAAACCATTCTATGAATCTGTGAAGCTGATAAGAGGCCATGTAGCTGCCATCTCTTCAAAGCACCCTTTATATTACAACTTGACCAACAAATCCAACCCATCTGCAGACTCAGCAATGGCTCAGGACCTTAGTCCTGCCTGAGATTTGGGCAGTGTGCTGTGGGTGAGCCAGCCTGTTGCTCAGGTTTACAGGATGTCAGGGGTTGAAAGGAACTTCTGATGATCACCAAGTCCATCTCCCTGCCAGAGCAGGACCACATCATCTAGTGCAGGAACACATCCAGACAGGGCTGGAAAGTCTCCAGAGGAGACTCCACAATCACTCCAGGCAGCCTGTTCCAGTGCTCTGGGACCCTTACAGTCAAGAAGTTCTTCCTTATGTTGAGGTAGAACTTCCTGTGCTGCAGTTTCCATCCATTGCCCCTTGTCCTATCCCAGGGCACAAAGGAGCAGAGGCTGTCCCTGTCCCTTCCTCCCTGAACTCCAGCCCTCAGTTATTTATAAACATTCATTAAATCCCCTCTCAGCCTTCTCCTCTCCAGACTAAGCAGCCCCAGGTCTCTCAGCCTTTCCTCATCAGGCAGGGCTCCAGTCCCTTCATCATCCTGGTAGCCCTCCCTTGGACTCTCATCACATGCTTTTTGGATTTCACTCCTTTCCTTCCAGGAAGCTGAGACATTTATACCTTCTGTAGACATCCCAGTTAGTATTTCAAGTAAAAATGAATAATATCTGGCCAGCTCACTGCTCAAGTGAGACAACCAAGGAAAGTGATGTGAGTCAGCAGCTCGACCTATGGCTCATGAGTGGATGCTAAGTTTACGCCCAAGAGCAGCGCGATGTGCACGGGGAGATCTGTCTGTCTCTGCCATGTGCAGAGTGGGCTGAGCATTACTCAAGAGGCCTTTCTCCTTTGCCAAGGACCAACCTTGCAGGGTGACTTAAAGTTCCTGCTCTCGGTGTGAAGGCCCAGACAATGCTCCGAGAGCTTCACAGCTTGCAAGGAGGTGTCAGCACCCACAGAGCGCCTCTGAGGGAGGGTGTTTCAGTCACCACTCCACGTTTCCTAAAGGAGAAAGGCTCCACTGCTTCATTGATTCATGAGGAGTAACTCCTTCTCCATCACATCCCTCACCTTCTCTCCAGAGCAGCAGTCCTTTCCTCCCTTCCACCCACCTGGCTCACCACAGGCCTTCAAGGTGTGCTATGGCAAACCTTGTGGCCAGAGCAGGAAAGCAGAGGTATCTCCTCAGGCTTCCTTCCTGGCACAGCTCCCAGCTATACCAAACAGAGCCCTTTACTATATCTCCTTCATTGCATCCTAACTGCTTCCCGGAGTGCACACCACAGAAAGCTAGACTATTAAAAAGGGATAACTCAAGGAAGAAAGGATTCAGATGTCCACTTCTCTCCTGAGCAGGTCCAGAGTGCCACAACAATGGAGCTCCTCTGCTATACAGAAAGGCTGAGGGAGCTGGGCCTGTTCATCCTGGAGAAGAGAAGGCTCCAGGGAGACCTAATAACAACCTTCCAGCACCTGGAGGAGGCTACAAGAATGATGGAGAGAGACTGTTTACAAAGGCCTGCAGTTACAGGACAAGGGCAATGGCTTCAAACTGGAGAACAGAAAGTTTATATTGGATGTTAGGAACAAGTTCCTTGTCGCGAGGGTGTGGCCCAGGGAGGTGATTGGGGCCACAACCCTGGAGATATTCAAGGTGAGGCTCAACAGGGCTCTGGGCAACCTGATCTAGTTGAGGATGTCCCTGCTGACTGCAGGGGTAAGGGGGCTGGACTAGGTGACCTTCAGAGGTCCCTTCCAGCCTGGACCATTCTGTGATTTTCTACTTCCTCCATCCTTTTCTCATGGGAATAAATCCATCTATAATTCCCACCACCGTCACACTTTGGAGTCCCAAGGCAAACATCCCCCCGTCTACTGGGGAGAAACCTGCACGACTGCTGCCGTGCATGGGGATAGCTCCCAGCACTCAAACCCATCAGAAGCCATAAAGCCTAACCAAAGAACTTCTGCAGTTCTCAGAAAGATGAAGTACTTGGTGTAACTGGAAAGACCTTGACCTGGATGAGTAGGCCCAGTGGTACTGCTCAGGCTGGGATCAGAGAAAGGCAATGCTCCAAGAGCATTGCACTGCGAGCCAAGATACACACTGAGACTTGGGGACCTGTTTTAATTATGTTTCATTTCTCTCACTGCTCAGGAAACATGTAACAAGCTGAAATGTGCGTCGTGCCTGTAAACATTTACTTTCTTTTGCTCTTGTGCAATGCTGTGTCTCATTCACTTGGATGGTGCCTGGAATGCAGGAATAGCCATAACAGCAGCCCAGCCGCTGTCGGCTCAACTGCCCAGCTCCGACAGTGACCAGCATAAGCTGCTTTGAAGGAAGTTGCTAGAAACCCCCACACCAGGCAGCCTGTGGATTAGGTTGGTTCTGAGGGGACTTTTCTCCCATTCTGCCACACGATTTGTGTTTGACTCATGCCCCTAAAAATCACAGAATCACAGAATGGCTTGGCTTGGAAGGGACATTTAAAGCTCATCCAGTCCAACTCCCCTGCACTCAGCAGGGCACATCGGCAAGTAGAACAGGTTGCTCAGAGCCTCAGACAATCTGGAATGTTTCCAGGGATGGGGCATCTACAACCTCTCTGGGCAACCTGGGTCAGGATCTCACCACCCTCACTGTCAAAGATTTCTTAGAATCATAGAATCAACCAGGTTGGAAGGACCTCCAAGATCATCCAGTCTAACCTATCACCAGCCCCTGTCCAATCAACTTCCTTCTCTCCTTTTAGTTTTAAACCATCGTCCTTGTCTTGCTGAAGTCTGACCCCAGCTTTCTGATTGGCCTTTTTAAGCTCTGAAAGGCTACCAAAAGGTCTCCTCAGGCTGAAAGAGTCCAATCCTTGGACCATTTTTGCCAGGTGCCTGTCCACCTGTCAATCACTTTTCTCCTACACCAACCCATCCCACTTGTGCCTTTACTTTTGGGTTGTGTGGACTCTTCATACCCTGTATTAGAATACCACATACCTTGCACAGTCAGACACACGTGGCTGTGACTTCAGCAAGCCAGCAGCAGAGACACAGAAAATGAGGCACCCTTGGAGTGCTCCTCTGCAGGTCCCAGCAGCACTCTGGCCCCCTGTATACCCACAGCCTGTGAGCCAGCAGGCACATGGGATCCTGCCTCTCTCACTCACCAGAACGGTTGGCTTTGAACGGCGCAAGGGAAGGGCCATGCACACCAACAACAATTTGTGATCTTCTCCAGGCCTTCAGCAGAGAAATGATCTGGCAATTTGGCAAACCTCACCAGATGCCAAGAGGCTGGCTGAGGCCACAGGGAAGAGCTGGCTGGTCCAGGAGCACGCCCAGCTCTCCCCCGGCCCCTCCAGCGAGGCTGTCTGCTGGCTCTGAAAAGGAAGAGAACCTTTGCCCCTTCTTCTTGGGCCGAAGGAGCATCTGCAGGACTGAACCCAATGAAAGACAGCTGTGAAAGATGAAGGGAGGAGTGGAGGGGGAGGCAGGGAAATTCTGATTATTATGACTAGGAAAAACGCTATTAAAAAAAAAAATAAAGGGCAAAACTGATCCCCATATGGGAGGCAACGAAGCACAAATTCAAACCAGGCCACTAGGCAGTGTCTGTTGTCAGGCCTAGGGGCTGTGCTCACGTGTCCTGGGACCTCTGGATTTGCCCCCTCCATGCTGCTGTGGGGTTAGAGTTACCTTGGAGCATCCCAGGCTGTGGCCGGCATTGCGGCCGTGGGATTAGAGAGGCTCTGCAGACTGACCCACAGAGTTATTGGCCTCCCCACACAGACACATGCACAGAATAACCATGCACAGAATAACCTCAGCTCTGCCAGACTTCATCATCCCACCAGTCCTCCCCCTGCCTCAGCTTGCTTATTCCAAGCCATTCCACTGCTGGCCCCTTGCTCCTTTGGAGATCAGTTACTGCCTTTCTCCACTCCCACAGGGTCACTCACACTGCTGCCCTTTTACTGTTCTCCTTCTCACTCCACACTTCTACTTCTTCAGATCATCTTAGAATCATAGAATCAGTCAGGGTTGGAAGGGACCACAAGAATCATCTAATTCCAACCCCCCCTGCCATGGGCAAAGACATCCTACCCTAGAGCAGGCTGCCCACAGCCTCATCCAGCCTGGCCTTAAACATCTCCAGCCATGGGGCCTCAACCACCTCCCTGGGCAAACCCATTCCAGGCTCCTCACCACTCTCCTGCCCTCAACAACTTCCTCCTCACATCCACTCTGAATCTCCCCACCTCCAGCTTTGCTTGATTCCCCCTAGTCCCTGTCACTACCCTGATAGCCTAGAAAGTCCCTCCCCAGCTTTTTTATAGGCCCCCTTCAGATACTGGAAGGCCACAATAAGGTCACTTCTGAGCCTCTTCTTCTCCAGACTGAACAGCCCCAACTCTTTTCAGCCTGTCCTTATAGCAGAGGTTCTCCAGCCCTCTGAGCATCCTCATGACCCTTCTCTGGACACACTCCAGCATGTCCACATCCCTCTTATAATAGGGGCTCCAGATCTTCATCACTCGCTCCATCTGCCTACTCAAACATGTGCCCTTCAAGCTGTTCCTGAGCCGCTCCAGGCAAATCCTGGCAGCCAGGCTCTCTGGGGCAAGGCATCTTCAGCAGTAAGGTGGCCTTCAGGGTGCAGACAGCAAGCACAGCCCAAGCCCAATTCCCTTGTACATTTCCAGGGAGAGGAAGGAAATGTTCACCCTGTACCAGCCATACTGTGAGGTTCACTAATGATGTTACTGGGCAATGTCCCTCACTCCAAGAGGGACACTGAGGTGCTAGAGCAGGTCTAGAGAAAGGCAATAAATCTGGCAAAGATCTGGAGTCTGGGTCTGAAGAACAGGGCTGATGAGGAGCAGCTGAGAGAACTGAGGTTGCTCAACCTGGAGAAAAGGAGGCTGAGAGAAGACCTTGCTCTCTACAACTCCATCAAAGAAAGTTGGAGCCAGGGTGAGGGTTGGTCTCTTCTCCCAAGGACAACAAGGGAGGTTTAGATTACATATAAGGAAACAATTTCTTCCTCAAAAGAGTTGTCAAGCTCTGGAAACACGCTGCCCAGGGCAGCGGTGGAGTCTCTCTCCATCCCTGGAGGCATTTAAAAGCCACATAAACGTGGATGCTGAGGGCCATGGTTTGGTGGTGACCTGGAAATGTTGGATCAGCAATTGGACTGGATGATCTTAAGGATTCTTCCAGCCTACAAGAATTCTCTGAAAGCCAACTCTCCCTCTCTTCTTAGGTGTTTCTGCCACTGCTCTTGAAGCACAAGGAGAGGCTGCACACAAGGAGAGGCAGTGCACTGGGGGCTTGGTTCTTTGCTGGTGCTGATGATCAACATCCACAGAAGGAAAAGCTGGAGGACAGGCAAGATGCCTTCCTACGTCCGTGGGTGTACTCCCAGAGATGAAAAGGCTCTCCAGATCTCAAGGGACAGATGGTAAAAGGGTGGGTGGCTCAGTCTGCCCTGCTCTTGTGAGTCTGGCAATGCCCTCACAGTATTTGGTACTTGCCTTGGTGTTTTTTTATATGAAGAGGCCTCTATCCCCAAGTGGGTCTCAGTGTCTATTCAAAAGACAAAGTCATTTCTTGCGTACTCTAATGGAGAGAAAACATACACAAATGTGAACTGCAGAGTTCAAACCACAGAAAGAGAAAAGAAGCTCTTCAAGAAAATCCATAGGAAACCCTCCCATGACAAACCAGCCTCACATTTTTTTGGAGCCCAGCTCAGCTGTAGGAAAATCCCTGTGTCTGTTAAAGAGAGAGCAGGAGGCACTTCAGCTCAGCTTTTCCAGACATCCCCAAGCCCTGCACCAGGGCGTGGGCAAAAGGGGACCTGCTTTTTGAGATCCATCTCTCTGATGTCTGGATCTGGGGGAGAAACAGGAGAGAAGGGGCCCCGAAGACAGTCCACTCCTCAGTACTAGAGTGTTCCACAAACACACCCAGGGCCACAGCCAAATGCATTAGCCTGCAGCACTCCCAGATCCTACTCAAGAGTCTTCATAATTCCTCTTCTCAAGCCAAGAAAAACAGAGCAGGCAGAAAACAAATAACAGTGGGCAAGCAGGAGTATTTGTCCCTTACTACAATGGCCTTAAGCAATCAGAGAGGTAGGGCTGATGAACCTTTAATTACTTGTGCAATAATGACCCTCTGTTTCCAGCATTCCTTGGCAAGGCAGGAAGTGGCTGGAGCAGTCAGGGACCTGTTATGTTCTCCTCTCCACAGGCTTGAAATTGATACGAAGGCCCCCTCACCAGCTGGTCACAAGTTTCAAGACAGGCTCCACGGAGAGGTTGTTTATAGCTATTAAAAGCAGTGAAAAGAAAAATACAATAAACAGCTTCTTTTTTTTTTTTTTCCCTGACGAGTTGTTGTTGAACAGAAAGGCTCTAAGGTGTTCAAAGCTCCCAAAATACTTTCTCCAGATAGTTAAAAGGTGGTTAAAAAAAAAACCAAACAAAAGCAAAAAGCAAATTATGAAATCATCCCTTCAGTCTCAGTATGTCAATATTTTGTGTCACACTCAGCAATAGAGGGACTGGAGGGGCTACTTCTCACTAAGAACCCCTAAATGGGAGACAGAAAGACAAGTGGGGGCAGAATGATCACCCCTAGATAATTTCTATGACACAAAACAAAGAAAGAGAGGTTAAGAAATGGACCCATCTCAGTTGCACCAGAGCTTGGAAGTGAAGCTCACTCTCCTGGTTCCCAGAACTGACCATTCTTTCAGGAGGGAAATCAAGACATTCACAACTGGCAGGCATAGACAGTTGAGCTTGTTCAGCCTAGAGAAGGCTCCAGGGAGACCTTCTGGTGGCCTTGCAGTGCTTAAAGGGGCCCATCAGAAAGCTAAGGACATACTTTTGAGCAGGGCCTGTTGTGACAGGAGAAGAGGTGATGGTTTGAACTAAGAGAGGGAAATTCAAGCTAGAGAGAAGGAAGGAATGTTTGCCACTGAGGGTGGTGAGAGATTCTCCCAGGTTGCCTAGAGAGGTGGCAGGTGCCCCATCCCTGGAACTATTCCAAGTCAGGTCTGGGGCTCTGAGCAACCTGCTCTAGTTGCAGATGTCCCTGCTGACTGCAGGGGAACTGGACTAGATGAGCTTTAAAGGTCCCATCCAACCCAAGCCATGCATTCTATGCAGAATGTAGAAGGTGCTCTAATGCACAAGTACCACAGCCAAGACAGCTACCAGACTTGCCACATTCCCTAAGCTCCACCTCAGCTGGGATTCTGCAACATGACAGAGGCTGATCCAGAGGTCAGAAAAAGCAACCCCTCAGGAGACAGCTCGCAGACTATTTTGCCTCCTAAGGAAGTAAGTCTCTTCCTATCCCCACCTCCATCTGCTGCAGTCAGCTTGTGCCTTGACGTATGTGGAACTGACAACTTCCCAAAAACTCTTGTTCTCTTCATATTACCATCAGGCTCTTTGATATCTTGGTTATCCACAGGAACAGCCAGAGTGTGTCTGCATCCAACAAAGCTCTTGGCCCTGAGATTTTGTGGCAAAGAATTGCACAACACTAATCCAACTCCATGTGGAGTGAAAATACTTCTGTGTCAGATTCTGTCTTGTCCTCTTTTGTGTCCCACTGACAGTCTCTGCTCACATATATCATCAAGAGAGGTACTTTTGAGTAGCTTATCTCTAATCACACTGCCTCTTCCTCCTCTAGAATTGGTATTTTCAATCTCTTTTCACAAGAGGTCTTCTTTTTTCCCCTATGGAATCATAAAATTGTTTCAGTTGGAAAAGATCTTTAAGACCACCAAGTCAAACCATTGACAATATCACAGAGCTGGCTCCTTAAGTTCATCTCCTTCCCTTGGAGGTGAGTGCACAAAACCACATGGTGTGTCTCAGTATTCAAGAGATCCTCTACAGCATGGAAAGAGGTCCTGGGATGGCTGAGCAGCTTTTCTGATGGAGTTAAAAAAGGAGCTGGCTCTGTGCCCATCTCTTAACCTTAAGAGCCTCCTTGCACCCTTAGTTTTCTTCCCACTGTTCATTTGCAGTTGTTTCAGCATCATAAGACATGAGGAGGATCTGGCTAGGCAAAGCTGCCTCATCCTGAGATGCCAGCAAGCAGAAGTAATGCAGAACTTCACTTCCTTCTGCTGGATCTCCAGTCAGGTCACAAGCACTATTAAGGACAGCTGGAGAAACTGAAGCATTCAGAAGATGACTGAGTCATCTAACTCAACAAAGATCAGCAGCAGCAGGCTGCACACAGCTCTATAAAACACTAACTCCCTGGAATGAAGAGTTGTATGGGTGAATTCACCCCAAATTTCAGGGCCAGTTCATTAGGAAGGTTAGCAGGGAGAGAGTGGGACCATCTCTGGTTTGAAAACAACTGGCCAGAAGAGGTCCTGTGAGTAGAGTTAAGGCCACTGTGGTGTGAGACAGCTACTCAGAGCTTCACCATAGAATGGTAGACTCATTATGGTTGGAAAAGACCTCCAAGATCATCAAGCTTAACCATTAGCACAGCACTACCAGGTGCTAAACTAAACCATGACCCTCAGCACTACATCTACACAGCTTTTTAATCCCTCCAGGAATGGGGATTCCAGTAACTGCCCTGGGCACCCTGTTCCAGGGCTTGACATCCCTTTTGGGGACAAAGTTGTTCTGTAATGTCCTAACCCTTTCCTTTTGTTCTATCCTTTGTTATCTGGGAGAAGAGACTGAAACCCACCTGGCTCCAACCTTCTCTCAAGGAGGAGTTATACAGTGAGAAGGCCTCTCCTCAGACTCCTTTTCTCCAGGCTGAACCACCCCAAGTTGCTGCTTCTCACCAGCTTTGCTGCCCTTCTCTGGACCTGCTCCAGCACCTCAATGCCCTTCTTGTAGTGAGGGTCCCAAAACTGACCCCATTATTCAGGCTACAGCCTCACCAGTGCCAAGTAGAGGGAAATGATCCCTGCCCTGGTCCTGCTGGTCACTGCTGTCTCTGATCCATGGCAGGATGCTGGTAGCCTTCTTGGCCACCTAGACATATGCTGGCTCATATTCAGTCAAGTCTTAAAGCTTCTCAGGCCCTCTCACACTCACCCTGGAGATGTTTGCCTGCCCAGCCCTTAGCAGCAGGACCCAATCTTTGAAGTCCATGGCCCAGCTATGTCTGCACACATCAGCAGCAACATCAGGCCCAACAAGCACTGGGCAAAGCAGCAAAAGAAACAGCCTTCAAACTCTTTCAGTTCTGCTTCAAAAGGCTTGGAAGTTCTTCCCCTCCTCTTCCCTTCGCCCCTTCCATAAAGGCTTTGCACGCAGAGCAGCGTCTCTTGGGCCCTTCATTCTCTTGAGCAAAGTAAACAGACCTCCCTTGCAGCAACAAATGAACAACAAACAGAAAGGGGGGGGAGGGGGGAGAAGAGAGAAAAAACCCAAATCAAATAGTAATAAAACAACCCAAAACGTTGCTGCCAACTTGGTGATCTCTTTTCTTTTCTATTTTTTTTTTCTTTAGCATGTCTGATTTTTCACACAAAAAAATAAAAAATGTGCAAACTATGCCCTAAGGGTGACCCCTGCACAAGCTTTTGGTGGCTCCAACGTCCTCCATTCCTCCCTCACACCACCACAGCAATCTCCTCTTTCCCCATGCTCATCCCGTGAGTGCAGGGAGCCCTGAGAATCCTGGCACCCGGCTGGTTTGTGCTCTTCCAAGCATGCCAAAACAAGCTGAGCTCCTAAATCCCTTTTCAAATCTGCCCTTTGCCTGGCAATGTGTTTGCCTCCATCCTCTGTTTGTTTTCTTTTGTCTTCAGGTTCGTTGGCCCGAGGGCAAATGTTGTTCCTAGCACTGCTTTTGGGGTTGGGGTTTGTTGGGGTTGGGGGTTTGTGTTTGGGTTGGGGTTTTTTTTGGGGTTTAGTTTTTTTTTCCCTTTGGTATTTATCTTTCAATCAAGTGTTCTTCCTTGCAAGGATAAACAGGATGTTTAGAGGCTCTGGGTATGATGATCAGGCTTTGACAGCTGTTGTGACACACCACACGCTGGGTTTGCCATGTGTGCAAGCACTGGCACAGCTCTCTCTGCAGCAAGCTCTCCTCCTATGAGGAGTTGGACTAAATGACCTAAAAGGCCTTCACCAGCCCCACGTTTTCAACACAAGCTCATAGGAAATGCATTACATGATCCAGAACAACTCCTCAGCCTCTCCCTCCACTTGCATGGATATCACCTGCCCACCCCACAGCCACTCCCTTTCTAGCTGGCTCATCTGAAGAGATGAAGATGATCAGAGCACCTCTCCTGTGGAAACAGGCTGAAAGAGGTGGGGCTGTTCAGTCTGGAGAAGGCCCTGGAGAGACCTTAAAGCAGCCTTCCAGTACTTGAAGAGGGTTACAGGAGAGCTGGAGAGGGACTTTTACAAAGGCATGGAGTGACAGGACAGAGGTAATGGCTTCAAACTGAAGGCTAATTTAGATTGGACATTAGGAAGAAATTCTTCTCCATAAGGGTGGTGAGGGACTGGAAGAGGTTGTCCAGAGAAGTTGTGGAGGCTCCAAGCCTGGGAAGTGTTCAAAGCCAGGTTGGACAGGGTCTTGTGCAGCCTGGACTAGTAGGTGTCTGTGCCCATGGCATTGCAACTAGATGGTCATTTAAGATCCCTTCCAACCCAAACCATTCTGATTTCCCCTGCTTAGGGACACTAAGCTATGTGCTGCCTCTGAGAATTTTTTCTTTCCCAGGTACAGACAGACAGAAGTCAAAGATATTTCTCAGCCACACTGATTCAATACAAGGAGTTTCCCAAGCCTCTCTTTAGGAAAGGAAGTTTTCCAAGCCTTGAATCACTGACACTGGTCTGACTCCTACACCAAGAACTCTGGAAACTGAAACCTAGATAGCAGCAATTAAGAGGCAGATCCCAAGCAAGGCTCACCTCAGACACCATGTGAGGCCTCGAGATGCTCTCTGAGTTTTAATCCCTTTTCATGTGCAGCATTTACTAACAGCAAGAAAGGTTGAGAAGCTGATAGTTAGTCCTGGTTTGGAGTCAAAACCAAAGAGGTTTGCACCAGGCCCTTGGTTACTGGGTTCTGAGGCCACACTGTGAGCGACTATGATGCACCCTCCTGAATTCTAAGGGCAGCAAAGCTCATGAAGGACCTGCAGCACATCCTATGAGGGGCTGAGGGAGCTGGTGTTGTCCAGCTTGGAGAAGAGGAGGCTGAAGGGAGACCTTCTGTCTCTCTACAGATACCTGAAGGGAGGTTGGAGCAAGGAGGGAGCCAGCCTCTTCTCCATGATGACAAGCAAGAGGACTAGAGGAAATGGTTACACCAGAGAGGTTTAGGCTGGATGTTAGGAAATAATTCTTCACTGAAAGGGTTCTCAAATACTGAAATGGTCTGCCCAGGGCCGGTGGTGTAGTCACCATCCTTGGAAGATGATTTAATTGAAAAGTGAAGCTGGTGCTTAGGGACATGGTTAGCACTGACCCTGCAAGTGCTGGGTCAAAGATGGGACTGGATGATCTCAAAGGTCTCTTCCAGCCAAGGCTGCTCTGTGATTCTGCAAGCTGGTGTGTGCACCCACGGCACAACACTTTGATAAGCCCTGCAGTACCACAAGAGCCGACCTCTGTCTAAACAGCCATAAATCAGGAGGGGAAAAAAGAGAAAAGGGCTCGGCCAGGATGTCATCTTAGCCAGCCTAAAACCTTTTGCATTAAGGGCAATAATATTACAAGAATTACCTCTCTCCAAACACACAATTCCTAAACAGCAAGGCAGACTTTTCCCCATTACACCCACTGTAAGAAATTCACAGGGCAGATGACAACGTGTTGCTGACTTCCCAGCACTTCAGGCCCGGCTTCCTCCTCAAGGAAACTTTGTCCTGCCATGCTTGTCAAACTCAAACCTTGAAAATCCATTCCAGGTAAAGCTCAACCACAAGCTTCTGGCCTAGGCACAGAAACTAAATGGCATGAAAATTTTACAGTCTGTGTTCCTCAGAAGGGCAAAAAAGGGATTATCACAATGTTCCTTTTTAGCTGGGATACCTAAACCAGCCTTGGCGTGGAAGGCACCCTGGAAAGCCATTCTCAGACAACTGTTTTAAATTGGACTCTGAGCAGCCTTTCAGGAGAAAGCAGCATTGTCAAGATAACAGTTTTACAGCTTCCAGTCCTCCCAGCAAAAATAGAGCTTGCTTTGTGCACCTCACCCCCGTTCCATGAGCTCCCCAGACCTCCCCTTCTCCAGCACTCACCGCTCTCTGCAGCTGCTCCGCAAACACCGCGGAGCTGAAGAAGCCAGGGTCTGTCCCACACCCCTGAACATTCAAACGACCAAAAGAAGCTTCCTGGAGCCAAAAAAAAAAAAAAGCCCACCCCCCAACTTCAATGTAACTGGGAGAACCTAAAGGGAGTGGGGAATTCCCAGGCTGGTGAAGGCATTTTCCACAGTCAAGGAGGCAAAATTTTCCTACTCCTGCCATTTCAGTCATTCAGAAGTGCTAACGACTGGAACAAACTGCTGAATGGAAAAGACAAGGGGTGATGGGGACAAGTTACTGCTGGGGAGATTCCATTGGACTCCAGAAGAAAAATGTTTCCCCATGAGAACAGTTGGGCACTGGAATCATCTCTAAGGGAAGCAGTGGAGTCCCTGCGTGGGCAGTTTGATGACTCAGCCTGACAGGGTGCTGGGCCAGCTCATTCTAGCTTCACTGTGACCTAGAAAGGTTGGAGCAGATGATCTCTGGGGTCCCTTCCAACCTGGCAGTCTATGATTCTCTAACACCTCTGTCACCAGATGCATAATTTGGGGGTCCTAGTATGGGAGCAGGTATCAGAAACTCTGGATTATCTCTTCTCAAGCTACCCTCCTTGTAACTTGCCTTTCTTTTGCTCAGCCCCCAAAGGAAACCCCTGTGATCCCTTTGCTCAGAGCAGGAGCACTGGCTAAAAGGAAGAGTGTGTGCCTTTTCTGGAATGCACCACAAGGTTTTAGTTACTTCTTAACTACAATTTCTTTTATTTAGCCTTCTCTTGACCAGCAGCAGCCTGAAGAAGAGGGGACGATGCACACGATTATAAAACTGGCTCACTGCTGTGCAGGCCACACTTAATCTTTGACAGAGTGTGACTAGCACACAAGATCACAGGATTGTTTAGACTGGGAAAAGCCTCCAAAATCATCAAGTCCAATTATTAACCCAACAATACCAAGTCCACCACTAAACCATGTCCCTCTCAGCACCACGTCTACACAGCTTTGAAATCCCTCCAGGGATGGGGATTCCAACACTGCCCTGGGCAGCCTGTTCCAGGAACTGGCAACCCTTTTAGGGAAGAAATTGTTCCTCACATCCAAACTAAACCTCCCCTGGAATAACTTGACTGTGTCTCCTTTTGTCCTGTCACTTGCTGCTTGGGAGAAGAACCCACTTGGCTCCAGCTTCCTTTCAGGGAGCTGTGGAAAGCAAGAAGGTCTCCTTTCAGCCTCTTTTCTCCCGGCTAAAACAGGCACAGGCCCCTCAGCTACTCCTAACCAGTCCTATTCTCTAGGTCCTTCACCAGCTTCGTGTCCTCTGTACCCACTCCAGCACCTCCATGTCCTTCATGTAGTGAGGGGCCCAAAACTGAGCCCACCACTCTTGGTGTGTCCTCACAACTGTTGAGTACAGTGGGAGAATCCACCATGACTTTGCACCTAACCACTCGCCAGCTCAGCTGCACTTTTGCTCTTCACTTCAAGGGAGCTGTGAAGACTAACATTTACACCCTCTGAGGTCACCTAACGAGGCTCAGGTGACAAATAGTTACAAGACACAGTAGCTAAGTCCCCTGCAGACACCCACACATTCTGTGATCCACTTCAACCAACAAGGAACCTGCCCCTAGCACCCAGCCGAACACAACCTACAACACAAACCTCATTTCCAAGCTTCTGCTGCCTCTGCAATTCATCCTGGTTTGTTTTAAAAACGCATAAACACAAGCAAACAACCCAAAAGGCAGCAAATCCGTGTTTCCTCTCAAGTGTGCTGGTACTGCAGGGACAAGGCTCAGCGTGGCTTGGATGCCTTTCTCCACCAGTGTGGCCAACGCAATCGGTTGCGCATCCGCGACCTGTTCCAACATGCTGCTGTCACTGGGGGGGGTCACACACGTTCAGCCTCTCCTGTGGACGTCAGAGAGGCCAGCAGCTGCATAGCTCTGCACGCCAAGTGCAGGACCTGGCTTCTCCTGCACCATGCTGAGCATCAGCCTCTCCAGCCCAGTCACCGCTCAGCTCCTTGGAGGAGGCAGCTCACACATACGTGCAAACCCTTGGCGCTCAGGTATGGCTGCTGACACAGCCAAGGACAGCTCCACACCTCTGAGAGCAAGGCTAGATGTGACCTCAGCAGATCCACTCAGCCTCTGCTCAAAGCAGACAGCAGATGTGCTGAAATGAGCACAATTTAGTGAACAAACTGACCTAGCTCTGAGTCTTTTTCCCGGTTCAAAATCGGCACTGAATGGTTTTGGTTGGAAAAGATCTTTGAGATCATCAAGTCTGAGATCATCTAACTCTGACAAGTCTGCTGTTCAGACATGGCCCTCAGCACCACATCTCTGCCTCTTTTAAACACCTCCAGGGATGCAGATTCCACCACCTCTCTAGGGAGTCTCTTCAGGAAACAAGTTTCTGCTAATATCCAACCTAAACGCCCACCTGAAATAACTTGAGGCCACTTCCTCTTGTCTTACTGCTTGTTACTTGGGAGAAGAAACTAACCCTCACCCAACTCCAGCCTCCCTTCAGGGAGCTGTAGAGCAACACCTCTGACAGCAGGGCTAGATAGGACCTCACCAGATCCACTGAGCCTTTGCAACACCCAAAGCAAGCAGCAGGAGGTGATGAAAGGAGCACAGTTCAGTGAACAAACTCACCTAATTCTGGGTCTCTGTCCTAGCTTCACCACTCACTTGCTGTACTTCTCTCTGGTACAGTAGTGGCTATGAAAGAGTTAGATAATGGTTGGACTTGCCTTGAGCAACCTGCTTTAGAAGAAGGTGTCCTTGCCCATGGCAAGGGGTTGGAACTAGATGATCTTGAAGATCTCTTCCAACCCAAAGCATGCTAGGAATCTGACTTGATGATTTTGAAGATCTTTTCCAACCATAGTGATTCTGTGAGGATAAAATCTCTGCCTTCATATTCAAGCATCACCTCCTTTATCTTCTAGCTTATCTGGGCACTTTAGGGGGTGGGATTTGGGAAGCATCAGAACACATGAAGCACAGGCACTTCCTTGGAAAAAAGTGGCCAAGAAGGGACTGGGAAAGACTCAAGATCTTTTTTACTCTCTCTCCTATGGTAATCAGGAGCTTTCAAACAGGAAAATGGTGGGTCAGGGGCACTCATAGAAAGCCAGGTTGGAAAGGATCCAACGGATCATCTGGGCCAACCTTTCTAAACTTTGAATTTTCTGATTTTAATCTTACCTTAATTTCACAGGAGACCTATTTTAGAGGTAGCTGGCTGGTAGCACTGCTCCCTTAAGCAGCTTGTGCATCTGCCAGAGCTTGGTTGCAGCAGCTTCACACAGATACAGGTACAGTCCTCACTCTACTTCTTCCTTTTTGTGCCACTCCAGATAGAAACCTGTCTTGAACATGAGCTAGAAATTAATCACTCGTGGAAAGATCACAGAGCAGCAAAGCATGGTTACACCTACCCAGGGGCTTTGGATACTCACTCAACCTACAGCATATCTGAGACTGCAAATAAACTTCTCTCAGCTTGGGTCCTCAATGCCAGTAGAGAAGGTGGTGACTCCAACCTCTCCTGAGGATGCAACAGGGAAAGCAGAGAGGCTGGTGGTTAATGTATCTCTTGCTGTTACACCTAACACATGGAATATGGCCTCATCTACCCAAAACTATCCTAGACCTGACTGTTTGCTTGCTCAGGGCTGAGTAATCAGTTAGAAAGATACATGGCAGTACTGGAAGAATTCTTTTCATTTTCTCTCCACTGTGGTGACTTGCCTGTGTTACCTCTATTGCTCAGAACTTGGGCTAGATGACCTTTGCAGGTCCCTTCCAAACTAGACCCTTCTATGATTCTAAGGCAAATCCTATCCTAGGCTATATTAAGAGGAGTGTAGCCAACAGGGCAGGAGAGGAGATTCTGCCCCTTTGCTCTTATGAGACCTCACTTCAAATACTGTGTCCAGTTCTGATGTCCCCACCAAAAAGAGGACACAGAGCTGTTGTAGTGAGTCCAGGGAAGGGCCACAAAGATGATCCAAGGGCTGAAGCACCTTTGCTATGAGGATAGTTTAAGGGAGCTGGGGTTGTTCAGCCTGGAGAAGACTCCAGGAGGATCTAAGAGATGCCTCCCAATAGCTGAAAGGATCTTATGGGATCATAGACTGGATCATAGAAAGAAGTTTTTCAGCATGAGGGTGTTGAGACTCTGGAATAGGCTGGCCAGAGAGGTTGCAGTTGCCTCCACCCTGGGTGGGACAAGGCCTTGAGCAGCTAAGTCTAGTTGAGCGATGTCCCTGTCCATGGCAGGGAGGCTGGAGATGATCAAAGGTCCCTCCCAACCTAAGCCGTTCTATGATTCTATATTTGAGCTGACCCCAAAGGAACAGTGAAGAGGAACCTGATCTAGCTGGAGATGTCCCTGCTCACTGTGGGGGAATTGGACTAGATGACCTTTAAGGGTCCCTTCCAACCCAAAGCATTCTGTGATTCTATGGAAAAAGAGCAAACTCCATGACATGAAATGATAGGAGCAAAGCCCCAGCTCCACAGAGAGCTTGAGAAACAGCCCTTCTAAAAATCACTTATTAATAGGAGGAAGGAGGGAAGTGCACCAAAGGAGAGACCCTTGCACCTAGACAAATTCAGCCATCCTACTTTAAAACTGCAGGCCAGCTGCTGACTTAATCTGGAGTTAGCAGATGTCACTACAAACCCCTGCATGTGCAGGCTTCGCAGACATGCCAAACACATGAACTCCTTTCAGTCAAGTCAGTATTTTTCCACATCTACTATTGTAACTCTGCTGGTAGGCTGGAAGCAGCAAATCCTCCCTTATCTTCCTCCTCTCTGTGAGCATCTAAGCACCAGCTAACTTAGGATCCCCCTTGGAAACTGGACAAAGAAAGGGGGGGGACACGACAGTCACTGGGTTTGTAAGCCACAAACCACCAGAGGAATTGGGACTGTCGTGCAGAAGGGAAGTAGCAGGGGGAAAGAGGTGACTAATGAACAGGAGGGGGTGCGTAAAATCCTCCTTGGATTGCCTCTCTGGGGAACAGCTGTTTCCTTGTAAACATCTTGCTAGCTGTCCAAACAAGAAGTTCAGACACAGAACAATAAAGGAGAGCACCCGGGCAGAAGCATTCAAGGCAGGGGCTCATTCACTACCCTGCCAAGTGGCAGCATTCAAAAGCCAGAGAGACATCAGCCACACGTTTAACCCTGTCTGTGCTGGTGCCGTAGCAAACAGCCTGCAGAAACATCCTTCTCTATCGAGGTGAAGTCCTTCTCAGCCCTCTTTTTCCCCTGGCAGTTTCTGACACAACAGCACAAAGAGAACACAACACAAAGAGGAAATATATTCTCATCAGAGCAAGCAGAAACAACCACGGAGCCAAGAAATGAAAAGCCTGAACGTGGCAGCACTGAATGCCTGCAAAAGATCTACCACTGCCCTGGCATCACCAACTTTTAAGTAGAGGGAGCAGCAGCAGAAAAAGTAAAGAGTCTATTTATTAGTCTTGAGCACAAACCAGCCTACACTGGCAGAAGCATTTCTGGGCTAGCACTGCAAGGTAGATGTGGAGAGGGGCAGGAATAGCAGCACAGCTGTGCCAGTGAACATTCCTAGGGCAGGCTGGCTGCAGAAGGAACTACCTGCACTGCATGACAGCAAATAGGGACTGTGAACCATCTCTGTCTGTTTCTTCATGCTTCTGGACGTCAAACACACAAAAGGTCCCATCACAAGTCTACAAACCCTGTCTGAATGCCACACAAGTTCTAAAGGACTGCAAGCAGATCACAAGCACCCTTCCAGGAAAGGAAAGGCCACTTTGCAATGAAGTAACAGGATACAATACCTGCCAATAAGGAAATCCTATGTCCTAAGCCTACAGTACAGTTATCTTCACCTTCTTGTCCACCTCCAACCATTACCTACACCTTCATGTCCACCTCTGACTGATTGATCTTGACCTTCAAGCATTCCATTCAATGCCAACCACACTTACCCTGGGAAATTGCCTCCTGCTTCTACTCATAACCCACAGAAGCAAGAAGGTAGGCACAGGACACTTCTCCCAGCAGAAACAAGGAGAAGTGATTCCACATTTCAGGTAGCAAATGAGCTGCAGCCTGATTTATTTTACCTTTTGGTTTTTTTTATTTCTTTAGGGCCAGTTTTTTGTAGTCGTGGCACAAAGAGGCAGGAAAAAAAAACCAAGAGGCCAGGCAAGGGCTGCTGAAGAATAAACATTCATTACAAGAAGGGGAGAGTGCAAGTTCTGCTGATCATAATCCCTCTGAGCCTAAAGAAAGGCAGCTGGCTCACGGCATCAAAGTCCAAACCAATCGGGGACTCCACCTCGTCTGGGGTCGCCTTTCTCCTTCTGCTTCTGTGTTTCCATGTATTTATGCCTGTAGTCATCAAAAGCACGAGTTTCTTCATCTTGTTCTTTCTCTGGAAATAGGTTGGGGAACTGAAAGGTTTGTCCTTGGCCCTAAAGAGAAAACAAACGGTCAGAGAGACATTCCAGCCTTTCTGTAGTAGCTATGATGAACAGACCCAGGAGGAAAGACCACCCTGAAGTTTCAGCTAGTGCAAAATGGTACCTCTTAACCTCCCAAGACCTCTTTCCACCCCTCTCCCCACGACACAGAGATATCCCTCCCCCTCCAAAAAGCTGACTTTCAGCTTCCTCTCTTTGTGTGTTAATTAAGACACTGACATCTTTTCATTTTGTTAATGGATGAACGATCAGGAAACAAATGGACATTTCTTCAAAGACTCCAAAGCAGCTCAAAGACGTTGGATGAGTCACAGAGTAAAAGAAAGATGAGCAAAAGAAGTGATTTTATTAAAGTAGCACCACTGGGGAAATACATGGAGCAGACGTTCACGATGTTAACACTGAGGCCATGAGCAGTGGTTAAAGTTGTTTAGATCTCAGTGAAGGATAAGAGGCAACAGTGCTAACAGCTGTTCCTGGAGGGTGTAATGTGGGGATACAGAACAACAGCTATCAGAGGCCTCTTATCAGCAAGAAGGAAGACTACAGCATAAAACAATTACAGTGGGAACAATCTGTCTAATACATCACTAACGAGATTAAAGTGATTACATCTGCATCAGTCACTCTAAGAGACAACTCACTGCAAAGCAACATCAGCAGCACAGCTCCGTCTCCCACTTGGAAAATAAACATTTGCTTGGTCTCTGGTTTTTATCTAGCAGCAGGAAACCATTATTCTGGGGAAACCTTCTATCCCATTCACATCACCTACTTGCTTTTTAGTGGTTTGCACCAAGCACAACTTCATTACACTCAACAGTATCAACTCTTCCATTCTGTGTAGGACTCTGCGTAATAAAACTCACAACTGATAGCTCCTAACTCTGAAAGTACTCTCCAAAATACTTACAAACGGTACCATATGTTAACTTCTTTGGCAGAATACTGCATGCAGACATCACAACAAAAGCATCCTCCCACAGTAAAAACAATCTCCCACAGCATCCTCCCAGAGAAACTGGCTGCTCGTGGCTTGCTTGGGTGGACACACTGCTGAATAAAAACTAGCTGGATGGCTCGGCCCGAAGAGCGGTGGGGAACGGAGTTAAATCCAAGTGGCAGTCAGTCACAAGTGGTGCTTTGGGTCCCTCACTACCAGGCCACTGAGGTGATGGAGAAGGGCAACAAGGCTGGTGAGGAGCAGCTGAGGGAACTGAAGTTGTTGAGCCTGGAGAAAAGGAGGTTGAAGGGGAGACCTCATTGCTCTCTACGACTCCGTGAGAACAGGCTGGAGTGAGCTGGGGGTTGGTCCCTTCTTCCAAGTAAAAAGTAACAGGACAAAAGGGAACAGCCTCAAGTTGTGTTTGGGGAGGTTTAGACTGGACATGAGGAACAATTTCTTCCCCAACATGATCGTCAAGGCCTGGAACAGGCGGCCCAGTGCAGTGTAGTTCTCATCCCTGGAGGGGTTTTTCAAAGCTGTGTAGATGTGGTGCTGAGAGTCATGATTTAGTGGTGGGCTTGGTAGTGTTGGGTTAATAGTTTGACTCAATGATCTTAAAGGTCATTTCCAGCCTAAACAATTCTATGGTTCTACAATTTAATTGCTTCAGATGAAAACAATGAGTTGATTTTGTTCAGATCACCCATTCCTTACATTTGCACAACAAATACAATCAAACAAAAGGCCCAGTTATGAAACGGTTCCAGAAGAGACCCAAAGAGCCTTTCACAACACAGCTACCCATACAACATTTGGGGATGAGAAATGTGACATAATTAAATCCTAACAAAAACCCATCATCTTGCCCCTGACCCAGCTGAATGTGTGCAATGTTTCATTTAGCCATATACACTCCACCTGGTAATTTACAGGTGTGAAGGAATTCCAACCTCAAGGATATGCTCTGGAAAATAAAAACAAGACTTATCCCACTTGAGCTTATCCAGACTTAGAATCTAGGAAATATCGACTCATACCCAGCACTGCTCTGGTTGTTTTTGTAGCACATACTTCTTGGGGGTTTCCTAAAAGCCTGACCATACTACAAAAACAACAAGAGAGCTGCTGTGTACATTGCTTTTGCCTTGATTCTAGCCTAGATAAGATCAACTGGAACAAATCAAGGTTTTCCTTTCCAGTGTGTGTGTACTCTGGGCTTTCCACTCTTTTGTACCTTTCAATTGCCAACAGACATGCTTATGGCAGCTGTCTTGTGACAATCAGAGCACAGTTCGGTTCTGAGGCACAAAAAGTGGCTCTATCGATGTCTTTGTGCAATTCGAAAGCTGTAGCCTAGTTTAAGAGAGACAAGGAACTATGGAAGAGAGTCCAGCAGAGGCTACAAAGCTCCTGAGGGGCCTGGAGCACCTCTGTGAAGAGGAAAGGCTGAGAGCCCTGGGGCTGTTGAGCCCGGAGAAGAGCAGCCCCAGAGGGGATCTGATCAATGCTCATCAAGAGCTAAAAGGTAGGGGCCAAGATGATGGGGCCAGACTCTTGTCAGTGGTGCAAAGGGCACAAACTGGTAGCCAGGAGGTTCACTCTGAACAGAAGGAGAAGCTTCTCTGCTATGAGGGTGCTGGAGGCCTGAAGCAGGCTGCCTAGGGAGGCTGTGGAGTCTCCTTCTCTGGTGACATTCCAACCACCCCAGCCATTGTGATCCTGGGCAAGCTGCTCTGGGTGCCCTGCTTTAGCAGTGGGGCTGGACTGGATGATCTCCAGAGGTCCCTTGTGACCCTCACCACGCTGGGATTCTGTGAAACTCTTCCTGTATTAGCATCAGCAGTAAGCATCCTTGAGGCCAAGATTTTAGCACGTGGAAGCACTTGGCAAAGAATTTATTTTACATTCCAAAAATCCCTCACTGTTTTAACTGCACTGGGGGCAGGTCACTCAGCACTGTGGTACCTACAGAACAGACAGAGATGCCTCAAAGGACTCATCTGTCCTGGAGAGGAAGCCATTTTAGTGGAAGAAGTCAGAAACCAAGGCAGGCTAACATGGTAGGCACACCACCTACACTGAAAACTAGAGAACTATTTCTGCTGCTGACAGTGTAGTAAGGGACTGTTCTTATTAGGCAGCACTTCCATTCTGGGCTGGTTCCAGGAGCAGTGCACTCCTCTTAGTGGAGAACGAAGGAAAGCTGTCCCTAAAGCATACTACATCCCTGGTAATTGACTAAGCATTGCAAAACAGTTCTTATTATCAAAAGAGGGGAGAGAATAACCCAAAAAGATAGGCGCAGAGGCTGCAGTGAAACCAGACAAACCTCTCTCAGCTGTTTATCAAAGTGCTCCCAGCTCCCATCTCAAGGCTGGTGAAAGTCAAATATTGAGCTGAAAATGTCAATCTGTATCTGGAGCCTTTTCATAAACCCAAATCAGCACAGACAAGTCGGCTCTCTCCAGCTCTTGTTTTGTGAAGAAACTCTGCTGTTGGCTGGCAGCCAGACTCGATTGGAAAGAGCCAAGACATTACACCCTGAGAACTGAAGGTTGATAAATCTGAAGTAACAATACTATGCAGTAATACCACACGCTGTAAGACTCTGGAGTGATGAAAGCTGTATGAAAAATAGCTGTTGTGCATGCTCAGTAGCTGGTTTTCAGAAGGAGCCTGCATCTTGGGTATTTCAAAACTTCAGAAATACCAAAGGCATCAACTTACATAAAGCACTCTGAGGCTGTCCAGGCCTATTTACGTTCAGAGCATCTTCGACTCAATGCCAGAGGCTACTGAGGTTCAAGCTCAGATGCCACCTTCTCAGAAAAGAGGCTACCAAAGGAATGAAGTGATTAGCACTCCTTAAGGCAGCTGCTTTGCCTTCAACTTCTTTGTGGAAGTTCTCCCTGTTATACAGAACCCACGATCTGATTGCACCCTCAGAATGACATCCTAACAAACAAAGCACACAACTCAATTTCTACCAAGTTTCATCAGGCTTTTGTCTTGTTTTCAAACTGTTAAGGATATAAAATGTTGCCCTATTCAACCAAAAAGCTAAACTTTGTCTTATTCACTTGCATTTGCTCACTGGTTTAGCTTTGGCAAGCCATTTAACAGTCATCCTTTCAATTATACAACTAGTAAAATTCAGATAAGCTGAAAGAAGCTCTAGAAAAGGTTAGGGTTTGGTGCTCCTTTAGTGTCAAGCCCAGAAAAAGGGAGAAGAAATAAAAACATCTTGCTACCTGGCAGAGATGTGCTACAGAAAATCTTGTGAGACAGACACTGGCAAAAAAAGAAATCACTTTGTTCTCTACAGCTCCCTGAAAAGAGACTGGAGCCAGGTGGCTGTTGGTCTCCCAAAGGGAAAAAATACAAAATGAGAGGAAATGGCCTCAGGTTGCACCAGGAGACTTTTAGGTTGGACAGAAGGAAGAATTTCTTCCCTGAAAGGGTTATCAAGGTGTGGAACTAGCCACCCAGTGAAACAGTGGAGTCCCCACTCATGGAGATATCTAAATGCCATGTAGATGTGGTGCTGAGAGACACGGTTTAGTGGTGACTTGGCAGTGTTGGGTTCATGGTAGGACTTGACAAGCTTAAAGGTCTCTTCTAGCCTAAATGTTCTGTGATTCAACATGTCTGGAGGTGCTCAAGAAAAGTGTGGGCATGGCACTTTGGAACGTGGTTTAATGGCCAGGGTGATGCTGGGTTGAATGTTGGATTCTATGACCTTAGAGGTCTTTTCCAACCAAAACAATTCTATCGCTCTGTAATTTAATCTCATCATGGAAGTTCCTCTGCCAGCTAAAGAACTTTTCCAGCAGTGTGAACTGCTAACAGTGACAGTCTGGGTAAGCTCCAGAGTAGGCACTGAAATATCAAATAAAGGCAGTATGATGATGGCTGGGTGACAGGTTGGACTGGATGATCTTAGAGGTCTCTTCCAACCTGGTTGATTCTATGACTTTAGTCATTGCTATTCTCATTTTAAGTTTTTCCCTTTTCCCTGCAAACTCTAAGGTTATGTCCAGGTGAGATATGTGTGGTCCAATGTTTAGACAGTAGAAATGGGAGCCATTAAACCTAAGCTCCTGCATAACTCTAATCCTTGCTTCAGCATTGCTCAAATGCAGAACTGGTTTACACACATGACCTTGTGATGATTGATGTGTTAAATTATAGAACCATTAAAACTGGAAGAGACCTTTAAAATCATCAGGTTCAACCAATAACCTAGCACTGCCAAGTCCATCTCTAAACCATGTCCCTCAGCACCACAAGTTTTCAATTCATCCAGGGATAGAGACTCTACCAGTGCACTGGGCAGCCTGTTCCAGGCCTCAGCAACCCTTCTGGGGAAGAAACTGTTGCTTATGTCCAACCTAAACCTCCCCTGGCACAACCTGAAGCTGTTTCCTTTTTTTTTGTCACTTGCTGCTTGGCCTAAGAGATCAACCCCAACCTGGCTTCCTTTCAGGACATTGTACAGAGCAAGAAGGTCTCCCTTCAGCCTTCTTTTCTCCATGCTCAACAATCCCAGTTCCCTCAGCTGTTCCTCACAACTACTGTTCTCCAGACCCTCCCCCAGCTTTGGTGCCTTTCTCTGGACCTACTCCAGCAGCTCAATGTCTTTCTTGTAGTGAAGGGGCCTAAAACTGAACCCAATATTCAAAGTGTGGCCTCACCACTGCAGTACAAGGGGACACTCACCTCTATAGCCCTTCAAAATAAAAAGTGACCTAAGCATCAAACATTTTCCCCTTAGATTTCAAGCCTGTGAAATCACACCTTGTTCTCAGTCTGTAGAAGGAGTTAGCACAAGGAGTGGTACAAATTGCCTCCTTTCATTTTAATGAGAGGTTAAGTGACTGTAATTAGGTCTATGAAGTCAAGTGTTACCCTTCCCACAGCTGAGCCTCACGGCAGAAAATTGCTGGAAAGATTATCCAGCACAAACTCACTTGTACTTCTTTGACCTTTCTGTCCCTTGAAAAGTTTAGGAATGGAAGGTCAGCCCAGATATGATTGTGTAGGAATGACGCAGCAAACACAGATCCTGTAAACAACTGTGAGGTCTTCTGATTATTTAGATAATTGAAGCACTTACTACTGTCCTTCAGAATTAGGAAAAAAGTGATGTTTATAGTATCAACTGAAAAAAATGTTGGACTCCCAACAGCATGGGATTTGGTCCAGCAGTAGCAAAGGCAGCTCAGTTTAATAAGCCAGTGCATTTGAACACTTCTCCTCCTGTTGCAGTGGTAACATTTGATGGCAAAACAGCACAGAAAGCAGCCTCAGATATCCACAAGGTGCCAAAAGAAAACTGCTGTCAGATCTGATGTGCAAATGGGTTAACAGCTACGGACCCACCAGGGACTCTCGACAGGGACTGAGGAGAAAGCATTTGCAAAAACTTTCCCACCAGTGCCATCACTCAGGCAGCTAAATAGGTGTTAGTCCTAATGCTGACAAGGTCACACTCCTTTTTTACTGCCATCTCCACTCCATTTCTCAAAACAGGTTTAATTAAAAATAGGTCTGGATTCCAGAGGCTTGCCTACAGTTGTGCTCCCACGGGTGCTAACACCTGTTGAGCTACACCAGTGAGAGCACTACAGGAGGAGGAGGAGGAGGAGAAGATGTTGTTGTTGCTTTTTCATTTCCCTGGTGTTGATGCAACTGTGAATTTCCCCATTGGCTTTCTTCTCATTTTAACTAACATTGGGATAATTATAACTATACTAGAGTAAGGAAAAAGGTTGCTTTGTGACACTCATTTAATTTACTCTGCAAAGATATATAGCTATGGGCTCAATTTAAAAACATAAAACAGTGCAAAAAAAGTAGCATTTGATCCCCAGTCTCCAACTCAAACCTTGCTCACCACATTCCAAAAGGAGGGGGGGTAGAGGGGAAGCAAGCAGGCTGTGGAATGGTAAGATATTGTTGATCCACAGCCTTCTATGATTTGAGGTATTTTTTTAGTGTGAAAATATTATGCTTGGACAGATCATGTATTTGTCCAGTTAGAGCCTGAGAATAAAGTAAACAGCTCTGAATCTCCAAGAAATAGTATTTGGAAAAGGAAGGACAACAAGTCTTACATGTGGAACAGCTGGGGCACTAATCTGACACCTAAGGCTATGTTGACTATGACTTCATACACCTTCCACCTTGGAGACACTCAGAGTGAAGTTAATGGATCTGTGTGTTGTGCTGGGACACATAAGGTGATGTTTTATGAAGCAGGGAAGCCTAACTGGTCATGAGAATACACTCCACTTCATTCAGGTAAACCACACCACTGCCCTACAGAGTCATGCTGCAAAGAGCAACACTTCCACCTAGCGGGGAATGGAAAGATAGAGCCAGGAGCTTCCAAAAACACATCCTGAAGTTTTCCAGTCATAAGCAGTTTTAACTTGAAACTGGATTAATGAGAGACAACACAGCTGGTAAAAACGGTGGGAAAGCCCAGCTTCTCTGACTCACGGCAGATGCAAACTAATTCTCCTGAAAATAAGGATTTTACAGCGGTTACCAAAGAGTTTCCTAAATTAGGCAGCTATTAACAATGGCCTGCATGGGGCCCGTTACGGCCTGAATCACACCATGAATGAGAAGGAAGGCAAAGCCCTTCAGCTTCAGAAACGACTCTGGGTTTTTGGCCTCACCCACTGTTTAAAAGCTGGTGTGAACACACAACTGGGAGCTCATTGTCTGAGACATCAGCGCTAGTGATGAAAAGCGAAGAACAAAAGGGAGAAGAGGGGCAAAAAAAAAAAAGAAGGGACAGACAAACCTAAATGTTAAAGGAATTAAGAGACTCTAACAGTAATAAAAAAATAAAGAGCAGAGGTCAGGAAGGAGGTGAGAGGCAAATGCACAGCCCAAGTGTCACTGAGTTTAGGTAATGGTCGGGACTCCCTCACTTAAGATGAAACACAGCACTCAGAGGGGGTCCCTGATGTGCTCATGAGACAAGCAGAAAACATGGTGTTCTCTAAAGCCTCAGGATGACACTACTGGAGTGATGCAGAAAAGGACATCTGCTATGTCCTGTAACAAGGGCAGTCCTCAGCCACAGTACCCCAAGGCTCTGTGCACTGCCCAGCTGCAATGACCAGTTACTGCTGTGTGCCTGCCTCCAGGACCAAGTTAGTAGTCATTCCGCCACTACTCTTAAAAGGATAGCAGGTTCAGAGGTTTGATGTGACAGAAATGCCCAAAGGTGCATAAAATGAGTGGTTTGCTCCACAGAGCAGTAGCTTTTTGCTTTCTCCTCCTTACTCCCAAGTATCTATGGATTACAGACCACCTTCTCCTCAATTCAGCAGACAAGACACAAGGCTGCATTAAACACAGCAAAATAAAACCAAAGAACTTAGCACAGCTTCATAAAGCTTCCATCCTGGGAAAGGCATTTCTAAAAGCCAAGTCACTAGCAAGAGGTTGTGGCAATGGAAAAGTGATTGCAGTTAACTATTAAGGAATCATAGAATTGTCAAGGCTGGAAGGGACCTCAAGGATCATCCAGTACCAATCCCCCCACCATGGGCAGGGACACCTCACACTACATCAGGCTGCCCAGGGCCACATCCAACCTGGCCTTAAAAACTTCCAGGGATGAGGCTTTCATCACCTTCCTAGGCAACATGTTCCAGTGTATTGCCACCCTCGTGATGAAGAACCTCTTCTTAACTTCTAATCTAATCTACCCTCCTCTAGCTTGGATCCATTCCCCCTGGTCCCATCACTAGGAAGGAAGAACACTTGGGGGAAAACAATGTGTAAGAAACATCATTACCCTTGACATTCAGCCCCTCAGCTGGGTTCTTATGGCATCATTTATACCATACCTCTGACAGACAAACACCTAGCACAGACCTTCCAGGAAGGAGGATCTGCCCACCAAAGCAGAGGCTCTTCCTTGGAAAAGGAATGTGGGGTTTAGCCATCATAATGCAAAATGCAGAGGTGAAAATGTCTTTAACCTCAGTACAGTAAATCAAAGTTAGCCCTCCCAAAAATCCAGCTCTGTTACTTTCTATCAACTTTGCTCTATGTTCTTTTCAAGGTAAGGGCCCTCTAGAAAAACACTCCTCACTTTTCTTTCCACTCCTCTTCCCAGAAGGAGCTTAGAGAAAACCTTCCAAGCATGTTTCAACTCTGAGAAATTAAAAACCCATCAGACTTCCCATTGTTTGTGCCTCTTCAGTTTGACCTCAAGTCCATATGAAGCCTTACGTGGTCTTTAAGATCACAGAGTGTTCCCCCCACACTGAATCCTTGTCCCAGGATGGAGGAACACCAGGGTTGTGTTGCCAACAGCAATTTTGAGCTTATGGTTTTACAACCATAAATAGCATTCCTTTAATGTCATTTTGGTATGTGAAGGGGTTTTCTGTCACTGGTAGCATTTCTTTTTGACACAGAGACAGGTAAGCCCAAGAGAAGGTTACAATATGCTCCTGTTATGAAAGAAATTCATAAGAACATGAAGCTCCTTTTCCACTGGGCAACCAACATACATTTTGGAACCCAGTCTGGCCACAAAGCACGCCTGTTAGTCATGACTAAAAGCTCTCCAAGGAATATGCCTTAGTCTTCTCTGAAATCCAAAGAGCTTTAATAAGAAGTTCCCTACCCTTACAATGTATTCTTTCACTTACTGGACATTTCATTAATCAACCACACAAGTAGTGAATATTCCAGCACACAGAGTACAGGGTCAGCATGAAACTCAACTGGCACAGCAGCACCGAATGACATCAGACCCTGACTTACAGACCTCAGACAAACACGGGACTTGGAAACAGACCAGCTGTTTGAATCTGATTTTTAGACCAAGTCATTTAAATCACTTCATACACTCTGGAATGCATTAAATGAAAATGTCATTAAAGGACTGGGAGAAATATTCAGCCAATTCTCTGAACTTCTAGCTTGGTGGGTCCCTTCCTCCTTCCCTACCAACATCCACGTTAACTCACCAGCTGTACATAGGCAACCTTGTAATCTGGCTTCTTCACCCTCTGATTCTTGTGGTTCCTCTTGTTGTTTGCACCTGCAGAAATGAACAGAGTCCCATCTTGTACTGCCCAGGACTTGCAATTTCTCTGAAGCAAGACCAAACTGAGAGGAGATTTCACTAGCTTTGATTGGTCTTGTTTCTTTATTACCAGCACAGCACCACCACCACTCAAATGTACTGAAATCAGCAGTCACCACTTTCCCTCTATACAAGCAGGGATATGAGGTACCAGGCTGCTGACAGCCACACAGAGTTTTGCAAAAAAGCAAGGAGGTTAAGTCCCCTGAGTAGGGGGCCAGGAGTGATAAACTGTCCTCCCAGAAGCAAGGAGGAAATGGCCACCAAACAGCTTCACATTCATCCAGTTCTGCCTCACAGCTACCAGGCTCAAGGATCTTGTCTATACATCAACAAGTTACACTCCACACCCCAAAACGGCACCTTGCCTTTCTGCAGCTATGCTGGCCACAGCTGAGTGGGAAGTTCAGTTCATTTCCTGCAAGTCAGGCAGGCATTAAAGCTCTCAAATTAGGCATTCTAGGCCCCTGTCCTCTTTTATCCCTGAATATGTACACTACCACCACTGCCATTAGCAGTGAGGCACAAAATGATCTGCAGGACAAGCATGATTGTTTTGCAGGGCTGTTTGGAATTGCATGTGTTTGGCATTTAAGACTTTATAAAGTCTGGTTTTCATATAAGCAAATTACAGATGATCTTTCTGTTCTCTTCTTGAAGCTTTTTCTTTCATTCTCCATTTTTCACTATTACAGCTCATTTTTCCTATCCCTTTTGAAAACTGATCCCTACCCTTAACCATTGCAAAGACATCAACCCATTCCTTTGCTAAAGTCACTGCATGGAAAAAGAAAAACTCAGCCATCAAAGGTGTCCTAGCCAACAAGTCACTCTTCACTTGCTTAATGCAAAGATGACATTAAATACACTTGGCTTATTTCAGTTAGAGATGGGTTCCTCTGCTCCAAGTCAGACTCCAGCACTACTTGAACTAAGGAACAGAACTAAAACATGAGGAAAAACTTGTTGTTTTGAGGGTGATGGAGGCCTGCAGCAGGCTACACAGAGATGTTTTGAACCCCCCTTCTCTGCAGAAATTCCAAACCCACCCAGACATTGTGATCCTGGGCAGCCTGTTGTGGGTGCTTCTGACTTAGCAGGGAGGTTAGATGAGACCTCCAGAGGTCCTTTCCAACCACCACGTTGGGAATCTGTGAACTTGTGAATACTTTTTCTCTTAGGTTGATGTTTTGGGTTTTATTTGTTTTGTTTACAAGGGGTAAACACCACCAATGGGGGCACAGAAGTCTGTAGCAGAAGTGTGATAATGAGAGAAGTAAAGCTGTAAGTGTGCCAAGATAATTAACTGACATTATCTGCTGGTCTAACAGAATATTTTCCTTTGCTCTACAAATTTTGCCTTTTGTTAAGACTGTCATACCTTCCCAGTGTGCATACCAGGTCAGCCCAGCTCACATATGTGTTTTTAAGTTTCTGTCTTTAGGTTAATTACTCATTTTACTAGAATACATGAAGCAGTTCCTTTTGAAGTGCTGGTCTGCAAGGAGAAAGAGCAACTACAAAAGGATATAGGCCTAACTAGGCAACTGTCAAGAGAATAAAGCTTTTCAAAGTCAAGATCTTTCCTCTTAGAACTAAACCTACATCATAAACTAACCAAAGCATTTCACTATCAAGCGGTGCCTACTTATTTGAAGGGACAAAGAAACAACTAAGCTCATAGATGTATCTAGAATCAGAGTCTGTGGAAGTCTAATGGAGCTTTGGACAGGAAAAGTCTGCTCTGAGTGTGTAGGGATGGTGAATTCATCCCTTTGGTCTGTTCAGCCCCACTTACCATACTGTATCCTGGTCCTCACAGCAGCTACTGGCACATTGTATATTTTTTCAAGGTAATTCTTGATATCCAGTTTTGTCATTCTGGGCAATGCAAGAACATTTTGGGAAAGGGAGAAAGGAGAAACATCAGCATTTAAATAAAATAAAGCAGAGCCTGAGTATTTATAGACTGGTTGATACTCTGGAATAAATCTGTATCTTCCTTTTAACCAAGGTGACAGTGTACAGAAGAATAAACTCAACAGAGCTCACACACTGCTGCAGCAATTCAATGGCACACATTTTCTCCCCTGCAACCTCCAGGTATAGTCTGTTTTCAGTCAGAGTGGGTTGATTTTCTCACTGCCAAAGCTGAGAAGCCTTTCTAACCATCTAAATCGCAGTTTCTACTCTTTTCAGAGTAGAAGCTTGCAGGCTTTCACATCTTCAACCAGACTGGTCAGGCTGTAAGAGCGCTGACAAACACCTGGACATCACCTTGTTTCCTCCGGCTCATCTTCACAAGCACTTCCTTCCTCCTCAGCCTATTCCTGGGAAGGCTGAGCCTCACTAACACTCCGCAAGAGGAGGCAAGCAAAGCTCCTACTTAAACTAACGACCTTGCAGCCCTCTCAAAGCTCTCCCTGACGCAGAAGCTCCTCTCCCCAGCCTCAGAGGCGCTGGCAGAAGTGTGGCCCTGAGGGAGGTCTGGATGCTCTAGAAGCCGCGGGGGCCCTTCCCGCGGGAGAAAAGGCACAGCCCCTGGGCCGCTCCCGCTCCGGGCGGGGGAAAGAGGCGATTCTATGCCCCGCCGTGCCCGTTCCCACGCACTCACTCCATGGAGACGCGGAACTGGACGGTGTCCTCGGGCTGCGGCACGCCGGGCCGCACCGCCAGCATGTAGAAGTTGGGCCGGAAGATCCGCAGCTGCGGGCCGCCCAGCTGGAACAGCGGGTACCTGCGGGGGAAGGCGACACCGCTGACGGACTTACCGGCACCCCAACCCCCCTGCCCGGCCTGCCCCGCCGCGGCCCTGCCCTGCCCTGCTCGGCCTGCCCCGCCGCGGCCCTGCCCTGCCCGGCCCGGCCTGCCCCGCCGCGGCCCTGCCCTGCCCGGCCCGGCCTGCCCCGCCGCGGCCCTGCCCTGCCCTGCCCTGCCCTGCCCGGCCCGGCCTGCCCCGCCGCGGCCCCGCCGCTCACACGACTCTCCTGACGCGCGCCGCCATGGCCCCGGCCCGGAAGCGGCGCTAGAGCGGTTCCCGGCGCAGGGGGAGCCGTTCCCGGCGCAGGGTAGCGCCAGCTGTCGCCCTCTGCTGGCGCGGAGGAGCGCGGCAGGGAAAGGCGGCGTGGGTCCGGACGCTCACCTCTCCTGGCGAATGCCGCCCGCTATCGCGGCTCGTCCCGGCGCCCGACCAGCCCCTGAGCCCACGTCGGGGGGCGAAACAGCAGCCCAGGACGAAGGAGAGTCTTCCAGAGGAGACCAAAGACTGGAGGGGTGGGGGAGCGCCTGCAAAATGGTGCTTCTAATGGGGCTTGCAGCGCTGGCTGCTGCTGCTGGGTCTTTTCCTCGTGGGCACAGGAGGGAGATGATTCTTCCCCTGTACCCTGCTCTGATGAGAGCCCAGCGGGGATGCTGCGTCCGGCCCGGAAGCCCCAAGCCCAGCAGAGACATGGACCTGTCGGAGCGGGGGCAGAGGAGACCATATCGATGTTAGGAGGACTGGAAGCCCTCTGCTGTGAGGCTAGGCTGAGAGAGTTGGGCTTGGTCAGCCTGGCAGACCCTCAGGTGGCCTTTCTGTGTATAAAAGAGACAGGAGAGAGAGGCTTTCTCCAGGACTTGCCATGCCACAGTAAGGGGCAGTGGCTTTTAAACTGAAAGAGGTCAACGTTTGGAGTGGACATAGAATCAACCAGGTTGGAAGAGAGCTCCAAGATCATCCAGTCCAACCTAGCACCCAGCCTTAAACAATCAACCAGACCATGGCACTAAGTGCCTTATCCAGGCTTTGCTTCAACACCTCCAGGCATAGCAACTCCACCACCTCCCTGGGCAGCCCATTCCAATGCCAATCACTCTCTCTGCCAACTTCTTCCTAGTATCCAGCCTAGACCCCCCCCCGGCACAGCTTGAGGCTGTATCCCCTTGTTCTGTTGCTGCTTGCCTGGCAGCAGAGCCCAACCCCACCTGGCTACAACCTCCCTTCAGGTAGTTGCAGACAGCAATGAGCTCTGCCCTGAGCCTCCTCTGCTGCAGGCTGCACTCCCCCAGCTCCCTCAGCCTCTCCTCATAGGGTTTGTGCTCCAGGCCCCTCACAGCTTTGTCGCCCTCCTGTGGACACCTTCCAGTACTGCAACATCTCTCTTGAGCTGGGAAGCCCAGAACTGGACACAGCGCTCAAGGAGTGGTCTGAGCAGTGCTGAGCACAGAGGCAGAAGAACCTCCCTTGTCCTGCTGGCCACACTGCTCCTGAGCCAGGCCAGGATGCCATTGGCTCTGCTGCCCACCTGGGCACACTGCTGCCTCATCTTCAGCTACTATATAACAGCACCCCCAGGTCCCTTTTCTTCCTGTCTGCTTTCCAGCCACTCTGTCCTCAGCCTGTAGTGCTGCTTGGGGTTCCCATTTTTTTTATTCCCTTCCTTACTCAAACTTTTAGGTCAAATTCAGCTATACTTAGCATCCAAATTAGGAGGTCCCCCAAACCAACTGGCTTTTGTAACCTGCCCTGCAATGCAGCTATCTTTGTTGCTGATACTGAGCCCCATCCCAGTTGTAGAGCTGGATGAAACAATAAGTAAGGATTTGGCCCAGCTTCCAAATCCTTGTTAAATAAGGTACAAAAGGGCTGTTCCAGGGGGCTGCCATTGGAGCAGGTACTGGTCATGCTTTATTTACAAAATCCAGAGATTTGTACAGAACAATCTACAGGAGAGCAGAGGGTTGGGATCAGGAGGATAAAGGACGTGCTGAGCAGGAGGTGAAGAGGCCAGCCAGGTGTCATCTCAGTTCCACAGGGAACTTGCTTCCTTTCGCCTGAGGAAGCTGCCAGACCCCTCCAGGAAGAAGAAAAGCAGCTGCAATAGCCAAGGCAGGCTGATGATGTGGTTTGTCTTGTTGCTGAGGCGTGGGAACACAAGTGATTGGTGAAGGAAGAGAGGGGAGGCCAGCAGGGCTTCGGCACACTGCTAAGGACCATCCTGCCTGGCTCTTTACTTCCAGCGTCCGCCAACCTTGCCCTTGGCTCCAGCCTTCTTGCTGCTGCAATACAGAAGGGAAGAAAAACGTGTCAGGGTGTTGGCAGCAGTGAGGCTCTGTGCCCACTGAGTGTTTCTGGCTCTTAGGTTAGGTCTCAGCTGCTTTTGCTTCTCGTATGTTGGGCATCCCTGCCATAGAGCACATCCTGACACAAATATTGCTGATATCTAAGCATGAGGAGGAACATGTTTAATTTTCAGGGTGATGGAGACCTGGAGCAGGCTGCCCAGAGAGGTGGTGGAGGCTCCATCTCTGGAGAAATTCCAAGCCCACCTAGGCATGTTTTTGTGTGGTCTTCACTAGGTGAACCTCCTTTGGGTGGAACTTGATGATCTTCAGAGGTCCCTTCCAACCCCTACCATTCTGTGATAGTGTGGAAAGAGACTCCTCCTCAGGCTTAGCCAGGATGTGCACATGCTTGAAAAAGGGGGACCCTTCCAGATTCCTTCACTCTCAGGACAGAATTCCAAGTGGTCTCAAAACTAAATGGCAAGGCTATCCAGCCACAGACCTCTTGCTCCCTGCATTCACATCTGCTATGGTCTGAATTTTAGGATTTAAAGCTGTTTCTGGAGGAAATGTCCTCAGCAGCAGGGAGCTCTGGTCACATTCCCCACATGCTGTAGTCCTCTAGTAATGGAGGAGTAGAGCACATGGAGGAGTAGAAGGCAAACCTCTGGGCAACACTTGAAATGCAGTTGCCTTCCTCTGGCGAAGGCAGAGTGGCTTCTTCCTTACATCATGAGGTCAAGAGCCTCCAAATTAGTCCACACAACTACTTAGGCATCTCCTCCTGTCAGTGTCCCATCTTGCTCATGGAGTCTGTGGGAGCAGTTCAGCTACACCTGCCCACCAAAGCAGCTGAGGGAAACTCTTTCAGAGAGAAATCTTCTTGCACACAGATGGGCAACCCTGCATGCAAGCCACTTACCTTCTGGCTGAGCAGCACTCAGCCTGGAGTCAGAGAGGAGCCAGGCATGACATTAGCTGAGTTAGGTTCTGTGCCAACTCCCCTAGGCAGCACCTTGGGTTTGGGGCTCAGTGCACCACCAAACCTTTCCATCTCTCACACACAGAGCAGTGAGGCTGCTTCTTGAACTAAAGCACATGCAAAGTGGGGGCAGCTCTTTGACCAAGCACAAGGTGGTGGAGCATTGTTGTCCAGAGAGAGGCCTTCTGCACAACTGCTGGATCCTCTGGAGAGCAGAGAGGGGAACACATCTATGGAGATTCTTGTGGTGCTGCCCCATGGGTGCTGGAGCCCTGGGGCTGGCTGCCCAGAGAGGTTGTGGAGTCTGCTTCTCTGGAGAGTTTCAAAGCTCACCAGACATGTTCCTGTGCAACCTGCTCTAGGTGGCCCTGCTTTAGAGGAAGGATTGGACTAGATGATCTCCAGAGGTTCCTTGTAGCCCTCACCATTCTGTGGTTCTGTGACAGGGCAGGTTCAAGAGCACTAACCACCTCCACAGAAGGCTGTTGCACAGTGACACAGACTTACATGTAGGGGATACTTTACCTTTCAACCAAGTGAGACTTGGTCTTGTTTGAAAGATTCCCTTTTTACATGGCAGAGAGCAGAACATCTTAAATTCCATCCCATTGTCCCTTTTGCCAGCCTTTCCACAAGTTCAAAATCCACCAGAGAAACTAAGGAGCTCCTCAATTGAAGGCAGAGTCCTTTTTCTCTGCACAGGGACCTGTGGGGGTTGATGTTTTGCCTAACCTTTAGAGTGTGCCTTAAGGAGACTTAAAGTCTGAAGCAAAAGGATCAGTTGATCCTGGGATAACACCTAAGTGGGTGTTGCTTTGGAATGACACTATCCAGTGTGGAGAGAACCTGAAGTCCACAGAAATCTCATGAGCTATGAGCTTCTCAGATAATGCCCCAAGGGAGCTTTTTGTTTTCTGGAGGAAGAAGCATATAGTAATGGTACAGCCTGCAGTGGGTGGTGTGGTAGTGCCCCTCAGAAGAGCAGCAGCACTCAGGCAAACCATCTCAGCCTTCTGCAGCTGCACATTCTGCTGAGGTCTATCAGCCTACAGCTCTCTGCAGTAAATACCATGGAGAAGGTCAAGCCTTGTGTTTGGCACTTACAGATAACCAAGCCCCCGGTGCTACATTCATCTGCTGAGGCAGGGTGGCTTGGGGAAGAGGGAAGACAGTGCCTAGACACTCCTACAAGATGTCACCAAAGACCACCACTTCATTCCAGTGCCCAGTTCTGGGCTTCCCAGTCCAAGAAGGATGTAGAACTGCTTGAGAGAGTCCAGCACAAAGCCACAAAGATGATGAAGGGAATGGAACAGCTCTGTTAGGAGGAGAGCTTGAGGGAGCTGGGGCTCTGCTGCTTGGAGAGAAGGAGACTGAGAGTTGACCTCATTCATGTTGATAAATATGTGCAGGGTGAGTGCCAGGAGGCTGGAGCCAGGCTCTGCTCAGTGATGCCCAATGGCAGCACAAGGGGCAATGGGTGCAAGCTGAGGCATAAGAAATTCCGTGGAAACATGAGGAGGAATTTTTATCCTGTGAGAGTGACAGAACCCTGGGACAGGCTGCCCAGGGGGACTGTGGAGTCTCCCTCTCTGGAGATATTCACAATCTGCCTGGACATGTTCCTGTGTGATCTGGTCTAGGTGATCCTGCTCTGGCAGGGGAGCTGGACTGGATGAGCTTTGGAGGTCCCTTCCAGCCTCTGACATTCTGTGACTGTATGATTCCTGGCATGGCTTTGTTAAGAAGATCTAGAAGCATAGTGAAGGTCAAATCCAACCTGCAGTTCCTTCTCTGTGTCTTAATTTTCTACATACCCCAGGCTTTGCCTTGCCCTGATCTCTCCTAAGTTCACTGCAAACAGTGAGAAGACTTGGGAAAAAAAGAGAAGAGAGACATACAAGCCTTGTGGAAAGGAAGGTGGAGAGAGATGGTGAGTGAAGAGAGCTCATAACAGTTATCCCATCATGTTAGTCTTGTTACACACCATTCCTTACAACCTGAGCAGCCACTTGGTCACCTGCCATAAACAAGGGTTGTGTCCCCTCAAGCATTCAAAGCACCTCTCTACTCAGGTGTTTGAAAACCCCAGCAGTAAGCAGAAGGTAGTTTTGCAGGCGTGGTGTGAAGAAACATTTCCACACACACACCCCTCCCCTTGTTAGCTGTCACATTCACTTCAGTGTCTCCTTCATTTTCTCAATGTGAGGCAGGATGGGAGTTGCCCTTCCATCTCTGGCCTCATTCCATTGCAGCAAGAAAATGTGGGGGTGGAGGCTGAAGTGACTCTGAACACCAAAGAGATATCCCCAGGCCAGGAGCTAGCCAGGGGATATGGATACTTACTGCTTCTGAGCCTGATCGATCCGGTTCCTGAAGGTGATAATCTGCAAACAACACATGACCAGGGTTTTTAGAGACAAGGAAACCTCCTTCCCTCAGTGAGAGGGGAGTTTTACCTGCTGGAGTGCTGGACCCAGGTGCCTGTGGCAATGGTTAATGCATCCTGTGGAATGAAAGCTCACCCTTGCTTGAAGGAGAGGAACGTTGCTCCTTGGCAGTAAATCCACAGACCAATTTCACACGCCAAGGGAAAGAGCAGCCAGAATTTTATAGCCCTTATTAGAAGGGTTCCTACATATCCAAATTAATCTCCTGTGAACTCACACATCAAACTGCAAGGGAAGTGAGCCACAGCCAGTGTCACCCTGGCCAGCTGGAGAGCTCTTGGATGGCTTCAGCACCTGCATGTGTCAACTTCACTTTCTCACTCTTCCCCTCCTCCTTTTACACATTAGGAAGTGTGTTAGCTCTAAAAGCTGAAGTGATCTTTGGGTGGCAACCTCAGGAATGGGAAATGGGAGTCACATTCTGCTGGCTGGCAGAGCAGGAGGTGAGGAGCTTTCAGCAGTCACCACCTTCCCAGCCTCTCATCCAGTAAAGGGCATGAAGAGCAAAATATTTAAGGAAAGCTTCAGCAACCACAGAGGAAAAAGCTTCAAGTGGGGTCTCTGAAGACCTTCCCAAGCTCTTTTGATGGCTGCAGATCACTAGGGAGTCTGTCCTACAGGTCAGAGCATCTCTCTCTTTAACCATGTGTAAACTGCATAGGGCAACCTGATGCATGGGAAAGCAAACACCTACCTTGCACAGGATGAGCAGCTCATGGCATGACCTAGCATCTCGGACCTGGCCCAGAGCCCTGGGACCTGGCCCAGAGCCCTGGGCTACCTACTGACATCAGGGGACTCTTCCAGCTCAGGTGCTGGAAGAGCCCACCAGAACTCAGGTGTGAGAGAAAGAGCCTCTTCTGCCCCTTCATCACTTGGTAACCAAGTCAGGGTTCTACCTAGTTTCCCTGGGGTGCCAAAATGCTCTTGCCAAGATGTGTGCTTGGCTTCTGCTTTTAGTGTCATTCAAAGTCCTCCACTGGCCCTGCAGCTCCAAGACCCAAAGTTTGAACACTTAAAGTGACCTTTGACATTCCCTATGTGCAAAATAAGAACACCAAAAGTCATACACTCAGGGTGGCCCCCAACAAGAGGCAATTCCTGGCTTGTGTCTTTCCATGGCAAACAGAAACAAAGTGGGAGACTGGAACAGGACAACACGAGGAAGCAAGGATCAGCAGATCACCTGCTTCTGTACTTACTCATGGAAGCTTTAGCAGCTGCTACAGTGGTTTGAATTATTTATTTGCAGCCAGGGGTTGTTCCCAAGCATGGAGGAGAACCAGGAGTCTTCAGTGTGACCCAAGGACTCATGACTTACCTTCAGTGATAACCTCGTGCTAGTGACTGTAACACTCTCCAATGAAGCACCAAAGAGCAACAGGCACTAGAGCTGAAGAACAGCTCCAGTCCTGCAAGTCTCAGTTCCTTCCTTTGTCTCTCCCTTGCATCCTTGCTTGTGTCTCCCTCACTTCCTTTGAAGTTTTCACTTACCTTTCTCCTATTATCTTCGCTGTGTTCTAATTTTCTTCTGTGCATTTTCCTTCTACTTTGTTCATTCTTTGCACTTTCTTTCCTTGCCTGCCATCAGGTTTCATCTCCATACCATGTACATTTGCCCTGGCACTGCTTTAATTCCTAGTTTTCCACACCTACCTGACTTGTTATCCTTATCTTAGCCCTCTCCAGTATGTTGGATCTGGATAAGCACTTGCCACAAGGTGGAGGCACCTTTCCAAACCCCGTACTATTACTTTTTATGGAGCCCAAGCTATTGCACATATAGCCCCAAGCCTCTGGATGTGCATCAGGGTGCAGAGTATCAGAAGTTTGGACAGATAATTATTTTAGGGGTGGTCTGAGTTATTTAGCCACATCCCAGCTGGCCCCTGACTCTTTTCCTAAATGACCACTTCATCTCTTTTCAAAGAATGGAAGGAGAGAGAAAAAGGAAGGAAGGCAGAGACACAAGCTCCAGGTTTCTCTTTCCTCTCTGCTCTTGGAGCCAAGTGCCACTTTCTGCCTGGCACCCAGCCTCTGACCATGCTGCAGGCTCATGCATTGGGTAGCCTTTGTGGCTGCTGTTACACAGGCAAGTTCATTGTACTTACAACTTGGAAAGCTCCTGCAGCCTGCAACGCATTGTTAAAATCTAAGAGAGATTGAGATAGTTACTTCAGTGTTGCTCATTCCCTACCAGCATGTGTCTGTGTGCTTGGGTGACGTGGGAAAGAGATCCAGTAGGATTTCTCAGCCACTGATATCTGGTGTAGGTGTGTGCAGCCCTGTCCTGTGACTGTGTGCTGTCCACTTGCTGTTACCATGTGACACCTCAGTCAGATGCTCCTGTCTGGGGACAGTGTTCAGTGACTCCAGGGAGCTCTGTCCACAGGGAATCTGTCTGGGATGGGAATAAAACTTAAACCATTCAAGTGTGAAATCAAAGATGGATTTTAAATAGGCTACTTGATAATGGAAATGAGCAACTGGAGAGTTACTGAATTTGGAGGCCAGGGTTACCTATAGATGAAGAAGACTGAACAAGGAGTGTTTGAGCAGAGGAGGGGGAGTCCATGTTCCATTGGGGTTGCCTTTCCATGAGGCTCTGCAAACCTTCAATTTCAGCCTAAATCTGAAATCCAGTCCAAGGGAATGCAGTTCCTGGTGTCTTGTTGCATAGATTTTGCAGGAGGGCATTGCAGACCCAAATGCTGTCATGATGTGGCTTTGGCCAGAGAGGTCACAGAGATGTGTGCATTTTGATCCCTGTGCCATTAACAAAATGGCAACTCACCTCGTATTTTTTCCTCTTGATCTGCTCTGTGAAGTCATACTTCTCAGTCTCCAGCTGGTACAACCAGTCCCACAGCTCCTTGGCCTTGTCCCTGTGTGTTCGTGGGGAAAGGAAGATGGGAGAACCACATCATCACATCATCTATTTCCTGCAGCTTTCACATCACTGGTAGGGAGGGGTTTTGCTTTTTGCAGTTCACACATCTTCCTGCCAACCCTTTCCACTCTCTGAAAGCCACTCACCATTTTCAAGGTCACATTTTCTCACCTAAGAACATTTTACCCTTGCCTTCTTGTGTGTGTCACACACTAACATGTTTCCTGTACATTTAATCATAGAATCAACCAGGTTGGAAGAGATCTCCAAGCTCATCCAGTCCAACCTAGCACCCAGCCCTGGCCAATCAACTAGATTGCCCCACTAAGTGCCCCATCCAAGCTTGGCTTCAACACCTCCAGGGATGGTGACTCCACCACCTCCCTGGGCAGCCCATTCCAATGCCAATCACTCTCTCTGCCAACAACTTCCTCCTAACATCCAGCCTAGACCTCCCCCAGCACAACTTGAGACTGCCCTCCCTCTGCTAATGCTCATTGAAACAAAAGAGCCCAGGAGAATCAGATGAGAGAGAATGAGGACTCCAAAGGCCACCCAGATGAGCAAAGCAGCTGACATTGTGCAATCTGCTCTGCTTCAGGGCTGAGGTGAACCAGCATGTGAAGTCCAGACTCATCTGATGGCTGCTGTGCACCAGAGCACTCAGCTCCCAGGGCTCCAGCCTCCATGGAGATCTGTACTCATGTCTCAGCAGCTCTAACGCACCTTTGGGAATGCTGCAGATACCAATTTAGGTTTGTCCAACTGGTCTCAGAGCTGGGTTTATGTTTGTCCCTAGTCCTGTAAGTGACTAATCCTAGTTGGCAGGAGTGGCTAGTGAAGCTATGAGAGGAGCACAGCTGGGTGGCTACCAAACCTTCAACACTTCCCCACATCCCTCTTTCCCCTCGAAAGGCACAACTGAACATTATCCCATGATGAATTTCAGGGAAGACCCTCCTGTCTACTTCATTTTTTCACTGGAGCAGGCCCCAGGAGAGTAAGGCCAAGTTCCAGTGGATTCCATCCAGCAGACTGGGATAAGGCTGTTACCTCAGCTTGTCTTCATTCAGGTGGTCGATGTTCAAGGGCTTGCGCCTCTCTGCCAGGACCTTCTTCTTTGTCTCTCTGGCTGTTTGCTTCTTTCCTCTCTTTTGATCAGCCTGTTTTCAGGGCACCAAATACCATCAGAATGCAGACATTCAGGCTGAATTAAACTATTTCAGTGGCAAAGCATGTAAGAGGAGCTGCTAGGGGTCTAGGAGAAGGAAAGTAGGGATGTTTTCCAACTCCTCATAGAGACTGTTCCTGGTCGACCCCAGGGGTTAACATTTACATGCTTCCTCCACTGGTCTGTGCTTTTTACCTTAGCCAGGTAGCTGCTGTATGTAGCACCCATGGAGGAGAGAGCCTTCTTCTTCTTGAGATCATCCTCAGCTTTTCTCTTGGCATCCTCTTCCTCTCTCCGTGCCTTTTCCTCCTGTGGAGTGTGACACACGGAAGAAAGTTACCCTGGGGGAGTCTCAGAGCTTGGCCAGCAGGGAAGCTGGCAGATAATCATGGGGATGGCAACTGGCAACAGCTTCCTGCCCTTGCTTTAAGAGGGTGGTGGTTTCTTCTTTGGGCTGAGACAGGCAGAACCTGTCAGGTGTTTGTATATCTAGAGAGATACAAGGACACTTGAGTACCACGTTCAGTTTTGGGCTCCTCAGTTGAAGAGGGACAGGGATCTGCTGGAGAAAGTCCAGTGGAGGGCTAGGAGGATGATGAGGGGACTGGAGCACTGCCTGATGAGGAGGGGCTGAGGGACCTGGGGCTGCTTAGTCTGGAGAAGAGAAGACTGAGAGGGGATTTAAGAAATGTTTATAACTATCTGAGGGCTGGGGGTCAGGAAGGAGGGACAGGCTCTGCTCACTTGCTGCCTGGGACAGGACAAGGAGCAATGGATGGAAGCTGCAGCACAGGAGGTTCCACGTCAACAAAAAGGGGATCAGCTTTACTGTAAGGGCCACAGAGCAGTGGAACAGGCTGCCCAGAGAGGTTGTGGCATCTCCATCTCTGAAGACCTTCAAGGCCTGTCTGGATGTGTTCCTGTGTGAGCTGAGCTAGATTATGTGGTCCTGCTCTGGCATGGGGGTTGGACTGGATGATCTCTTTGGGTCCCTTCCATCCCCTGGCTCCTGTGAGCCCGTGACACTCACCGCAAGCCTTGCCTGGCGCTCCTTCTCCTTCTCAGCCCGGATCCGCTGCTGCTCTGCTCGTTCAGCTCTGCGCTTCTCCTGCAAGTGCCAGAGGCATCATTGTGGCTCTATCTGCCTCCAGTATTAAACCACATCACCAGGAGCTCTGGTCTGCAGAGAGTGAGCCACCTCCTCCCTTGCCAGAACATGCAGAAGGGTCTCATGTGTGGTCCCAGGCAGAAAACAAGAGGCTGAGAGAGGGGACAGGGGTGAGGAGAAGCCTTTTGGTGGTAGCTTGAGCAGTCTCCCTCCCTGGAGATATTCAGAACCTGTCTGGATGTGTTCCTGTGTGATCTGCTATAGGTGATCCTGTTCTGCAGAGGAGCTGGACTGGATGAGCTTTCGAGGTGCCTTCCAGCCCCTGACATGATGTGATGCTGTGGCACATGGCAGTACAGCTCCTTGCCAAGGTCTGAGAGTGGCTAAATGGACCCAGATCCTCATCTACAAAGGACCTGTGAGTCAAGGGAATTGGCAGTGCAAGGACTCACAATCCTCTCCTTGAGTGCAACCAGCTCTTCCTCTTCCTTTCTTCTGGCTTCAAAGTGGCTGTCAATCAGGGCCTGCAGCTCAATCAGGTCTTTGTTCTGCCTTTTCTTTTGGATGTCCTAGAAGACCAGGAAGATTAATTAAGTGAGCTCATATTGCTCTAGAAACATCCTGGACATTCCCAGCACCCTGCTGGGTGAGAAACAGAGAAACAAAAGCAGGAAGCATCTGCAAATATCATAGAAACATAGAATGGCTTAGGTTGGGAGGGACTTCAAAGCTCAGCCAGCTCCAACCCCCTGCCATAGGCAGGGACACCTCCCACTAGAGCAGGATGCTCAAGGTCTCATCCAACCCAGCCTTGAACACCTCTAGGGAGGGAGCAGACACAACCTCCCTGGGCAGCCTGTGCCAGTGTCTCACCACCCTCACTGCGAAGAACTTCTTCCTAACATCCAGTGTAAATCTCCCCTCTGCCAGTTCAAACCCATTCCTCCTCATCCTGTCATTACAAGACTTTGTCAATAGTCCCTCCCCAGCCCTCCTGTAGGCCACTTCAGCTCCTGGAAGGCCACTCCAAAGTCTCCTTCTCCAGGCTGCAGAGTCTCAACTCTCTCAGCCTGTCCTCATAGCAGAGCTGCTGCAGCCCTCTGAGCCTCTTGGTGGCCTCCTCTGGACTGGCTCCAATACTTCCATGTCCTTCTTGTGCTGGGGGCTCCAGAACTGCACACAGGACTCCAGGTGGGGTCTGAGGAAAGCAAAGGGGCAGAATCCCCTCCCTTGCCCTGCTGCCCACACTGCTCTTGCTGCAGCCCAGCACAGGGTTGCTGTCTGGGCTGCACTCACACTGCAGGGTCCTGGTGAGCTTTGCATCATTCCAGACCCTCAGGGCCTTTTCCTCAGGGCTGCTCTCAGCCATTCCTCACCCAGCCTGGAGTTGTGCTTGGGATTGCACCCACCCAGGTGCAGGACCTAACACTTAGCCTTGTTGAATTGCATGAGGTTGGTCTGGGCACACCTCTGCAGCCTGCCCAGCTCCCTCTGGATGGATCCCTACCCTCTGGCAAGTCGACTGTGCCACACAGCTTGGTGCCATCTGCAAACCTGCTGAGGGTGCACTGATTCCTCTGTCCATGTCACTGACAAAGCTGTTCAACAGCACTGGTGCCAGCACTGACCCCTGGCACTGGTCTGCAGGTGGACATTGTGCCCTTGACCACCCCTCTCTGCATGCCACCACTCAGCCAATTCCTTATCCTGCAGTGCTCCACCCACCCAGTCCATGTTTTTCCAGTGTGGTGACCAGGATGTCATGTGGGACAGAGCCAAGTGCCTCACTCAGGTCCAGGCAGACAATGTCATTTGCCCTTCCCTTGTCCACTGCTGCTGTGACTTCATCATAAAAAGCCACTAAATGGATGTCTATAGGATAACTTAAATGGTTGATGGTACAGATCAGAGACAGTCCAGGTGACAGGAGCCCAGAAAGGAGCAGAACCTGCAACTCCCATTCCTCTACACCATATTTAATCCCTGGCTTTCTTCACATTTCCTTAGCTGCCTCCTGTTTGCTCTGGGCTATGAATCTTACCTGGGAGGTGTTCCTGCATTTTGGGACAAGGCAGTAATTTCTGTGGAGCCTCTTACCACCAGAGCTTCTGTATTGTTTCCTGCCAACTTGCTAGGAAGGGATTAGGATGTCTCCTACTAACATCTTGGTGGCATTTTAGGTGAAGGATCTCAGCCACAGGTGTGCATAGCCCTGCTTTAATTCAGCCTGGTACCTTCAAACCATTTGCAACAGTGATCTCACAGCTCCTAAACCACTTCCTTCATCTTTCCTTCATAGGCTGGCTTCAAAAACTCAAGGAACAACAAGAAGGAGAAATGCATGATTTTAGCTTAGCAGTGAATGCATCCAGAGCAAATCAGGCAGCAGAGCCTTTCAGTGAAAACAGGCAGCAAAACATCCATGCCCTTGACCCAGACTTGATCCTCAGCAGTATTCAATACAGGGATTGTACACAAGCTGGGGCCCTTTCATTTGGAGAAGAGGAAACTGAGAGGTGACCTCATTCATGTTGATAAATATGTGCAGGGTGAGTGCCAGGAGGCTGGAGCCAGGCTCTGCTGGGTGATGCCCAATGGCAGCACAAGGGGCAGTGGTGCAAGCTGAGGTATAGGAAGTTCCATGGAAACATGAGGAGGGATTTTTTTTCCCTGTGAAGGTGACAGAACTCTGGAACAGGCTGCCCAGGGAGGTTGTGGAGTCTCCCTCTCTGGAGATACCCACAACCTGCTTGGATGTGTTCCTGTGTGCTCTGCTCTAGGTGATCTTGTTCTAGCAGGGGGGTTGGACTGGGTGAGCTTCTGAGGTCCCTTCCAGCCTCTAACATTCTGTGATTCTGTAATGCTCAGGTACAGACAGACAAAGAGTCAGGCTCAGGAATACTTACATCAAAATCTACTTTCTCACCCTCTGGTATTTTAGGAGCAGTTAGCCTGCAGAGAGTCAAACCCAAAAATGAAACAAACAAACAAACAAAACCCAAAACAACAGCAACAAACAAACACACACCCAAAAAAGGGCTGTTAAACTTCAAGAACAAGCACCTTTTAACATCACATCCTGTCCTGCCCTCCCTCAGCAAGGAAGATCACCCAGATGTTGGTGGAGATACAGCAAGTCATTGCAAACTGACTCCAGAATAGCACTAAGTACTCTTACCTTTCCTGGACAGGGATTTACCCCTAAAATGCCTTTTCATTCCCAAAGCCTATGGTCATTCCCTACCACACAGCTGGGCCCTGAGGCTGGTAGTGCTGCATGCTCTGCTCTAGAGAGCTGGTGGTGTGAGAAGGGAAGGTGCTGGAACCCAGAGCCAGATGGTCCGTGGGAAACCTTAGCTAAGCCTTAGTCAGCCTAGCCCAGCGTTGGGCACCCTCCCTGGTGTCAGTGATGCTGGGAGAGGGGAGAAAGGAGAGGGGAGAAAAGGAAAGAAAGGAGAGGGGAGAAAAGGAAAGAAAGGAGAGGGGAGAAAAGGAAAGAAAGGAGAGGGGAGAAAAGGAAAGAAAGGAGAGGGGAGAAAAGGAAAGAAAGGAGAGGGGAGAAAAGGAAAGAAAGGAGAGGGGAGAAAAGGAAAGAAAGGAGAGGGGAGAAAAGGAAAGAAAGGAGAGGGGAGAAAAGGAAAGAAAGGAGAGGGGAGAAAAGGAAAGAAAGGAGAGGGGAGAAAAGGAAAGAAAGGAGAGGGGAGAAAAGGAAAGAAAGGAGAGGGGAGAAAAGGAAAGAAAGGAGAGGGGAGAAAAGGAAAGAAAGGAGAGGGGAGAAAAGGAAAGAAAGGAGAGGGGAGAAAAGGAAAGAAAGGAGAGGGGAGAAAAGGAAAGAAAGGAGAGGGGAGAAAAGGAAAGAAAGGAGAGGGGAGAAAAGGAAAGAAAGGAGAGGGGAGAAAAGGAAAGAAAGGAGAGGGGAGAAAAGGAAAGAAAGGAGAGGGGAGAAAAGGAAAGACAGGAGAGGGGAGAAAAGGAAAGAAAGGAGAGGGGGGAAAGGAGACAGAAAGAAGAGAGGAGAAAGAGAGAGAAAGAAGAGGGGAGAAAGAGACAGCAAGAAGAGGGGAGAAAGAGACAGCAAGAAGAGGGGAGAAAGAGACAGCAAGAAGAGGGGAGAAAGAGACAGCAAGAAGAGGGGAGAAAGAGAGGGGAGGGTGGTTTTGCAGCCATGGACTCTCACAGAGGCTTACTGCTGAGCTACCTACATCATGGAGTAGTCTGAGACTGCTGTATCTTGGACAGTTTGTGAGTCCTTTGACTCAATCAGAAGCTGGGCTCAAGACATTATCAACTGCTGAGACATCCCCTGGAAGCAGCAGAAAGCCTAGAAAGGCAGGCAGGACCAGCTGGATGTTGCATGAGGGAGGCTTGGATGAGGACTTTTCCTGACCTAACAGAAAATCTAACATCTTCTGCCTGATCAGAGAAATGATGGCAGGGTTTTGCCCTGCCCCTCGTACTTACTTTATCCTGGGCTTCTCCTCTGTATTTGGAAACATGGAGCAAAAGAGGAAGGGAAAAAGAGGGAGAACAGTTAGACCAAGAGAGGTGATGCCAGCTGCTAAAGTAGGAGGAGGGAATGGAAATTTAGTCTGGGGGGGAACATCCCAGAGAAACTGGTTAAACCTTGAGCATTTCCAGAGAGGGCTACACAGCCTCACACACTGCTGCTGCTAGGAGTGCATCTGGGTTCACCCTGCAAGCAGAGTTTGGCAGAACAGAAGAATCCAGAGACTGTTAGCAAAGTCCCAAAAGTAGCATGGCTTCTTGGCAATGTGAAATTGGTTCTTTTTTCCCCTCAGAGCACCCTGACTAAAGCTCTAAGGAGGGCAGCTGGGCTGGAGGCTGGGAGAAAAATGTTGCCTGTTGCAGCTAATCTGAATTCACAGGGGTGCCAGTGTCAGCTTGGCTCTGGCAGCTTTACCAACTGCCTCACCTGGAGGTCAGGAGGGAAAAAAGGCTTCATGACACTTTTTCTCCAGGCTTATTGACTCCTAATATAGCTGAGGGCACACGTCCCTGGGATACTTGCTGCCATGGGGAACATGCTTATTCTTCTGCACTGTATGGTGCTCCTCAAACTCAGTTTGGAAAGGTCACCCTGCCTTATCAGGCATCCTCTGCTGCTGAGCTATGTGCAGAATTCCCAGGGGTGTTAATGGGAATGGTCTTTGCATCTCCAGGAGCAGTCTACCTAATGCCTTGACAGGCAGGCTCAGCCACCACAGAGAGGCTGGCAGCTTGGGCTCACTGGCAATCTGAAGTGTTCTCCTGCCACAAGTGACCTTTCCCTGCCTCTCAGGGGTGTGCTGACTTAGGAGACACACGTTTGTGCTTGTAATCAATTTGTTGATGTACTGGAAGGTGTCCAGAGAAGGGCAGCAAGGCTGGTGAGGGGCTTGGAGCACAGCCCTGTGAGGAGAGGCTGAGGGAGCTGGGGGTGTGCAGCCTGCAGAAGAGGAGGCTCAGGGCAGACCTCATTGCTGTCTACAACTGCCTGAAGGGAGGCTGTAGCCAGGTGGGCTTGGTCTCTTCTGCCAGGCAAGCAGCACCTGAACAAGGGGACACAGTCTCAATCTGTGCCAGAGCAGGTTCAGGCTGGATGGTAGGAGGAAGTTGTTGTCAGAGAGAGTGATTGGCATTGGAATGGGCTGCCCAGGGAGGTGGTGGAGGCATCATCTCTAGAGGTGTTCAAGCCAAGCCTGGATGAGGCACTTAGTGCCATGGTCTGGTTGATTGGCCAGGGCTGGGTGCTAGGTTGGTCTGGATGATCCAGTCTAAACCTGCCTAGTCACAGCTTGAAACCTACCTATCTAAGTCTAAGCCTACCCAGTCATACAAAGGAGGCTAGAACCACCCCTGAAGAAAAATGCCATCAGCCAAGAGCTACTTTTGTGTTTCTCCAATTATTTCTTAGTTGCTTTGCTTTTCAAATAGTCAGTGAGCTCCTTAACATATTGCTTACATTGGGTTTTTTTTCCACCTGGGCAGAGGAAAAGCAATCACAATTAACCAGTCTGTCAGGGATGTTTCTCAACAGAGGATTCCCTTCCCTCCTGGCATACCCAGATCATTTTCACAACCATTCCTGTTTAGCTTCAAGCTGCCAGTTAGTAGCACTTCAGAGATAGGGAAAAAAACAAGAGTGGGCAGGAAATGACTGAGTGTGTTTGTTGACCTTGGTTGCCAGGATGGACACCTGCCTGTCAGTAACTGAGTTTGGTTTCAGCTGCCACCAACTCAGCACTTTCAACTTCATTAAACCAACAGACAATTGTATGAAAGAAGGAAAAACAAACAAACAAAACACATGGTTTAGTTGCTCTTGAAATAAGAAAGTGGAGTTAGACTATTTCAAAGTACACCTCCAGAAAACCAGAAAAGGGATAACAAAGAAACAGAAGGTTAAAAAGCCTCCTTCATTAAAAATCAATCAACCAATCTGTCCTTTGCAGGGCATGGACCCGGTGTTGGTCCATGCTGGATGCACCAAAAGCAGCCCAGGGATATGATTTCTTTTGAAATGCTCCGTTTGGATTGTTGGATCTTTTCTTTTCTATACACTGAGTCAAGGAACTGGGCCAAAAAGCTGTGGAGAAGCAGGAATCATCATGGCAAATTCCTGTTCCCATGGTGGATTTTGATGGACGTTGTGTTCGTACTGCCCATGAGCCACGGGGCTGTGACAAAATCCCCAAGGACAACGCTGCCAAAAGAAGGCAAAAGCCACTGGAAATCCAAGTTCACTGCCTTGGTGATTAGACAGCCTCTTGAGTTTCTGGTTTCCAAAAGGATTAGCTCAGGGAGAGCACACATCACCATCAACAGAACCATGCTTTGTCCTGCCCAAGCCAGGAGATATCCACACAGTGCTCGCCCCCCAACCCCATGGTCTGTCAAGTCCAGTTGAGCTACCTTGGCTTCATTCCAAAGATCCCTACAACACCCTCACCCTTAATCCCACTTCTCAGAAGCAATTTAGCTAGCTCACACTGTGTCCTTGGGGAGGGGGAATATACAAATACTAAAAAAGAAAAATCAATAGGCTGTTAAAAAGAAAATGAAAGAAAGAGAAAAAGAAGGGAAAGAAAAGAGGCTTGGGAAGGTCCTCAGGGTATTGGCCTAAAGAAGGAAAAAAAGAGCCTGAAAAAGGAGCAAGAAAATTAAAATAAATGGAGGGAGGGGGAAGGAAAAAGTGACAAAAGGAAACAAGAGAAACACAAGAAGTGAAGGATGGTTTGGAGTGGTGTTGGGCTTTAGAAACAGCTGGCCAGGTGTTCAAAAGGTTTGGGGGCAGTCAAAATGCAACCAAAGCAACTTCCAATGCCTGGAAAAATCCATGAGAGTCTTGCTGCATGATTAAACTGGCTTTGAGTTTGGTCCAGAGAGGCTAAATTAGCTTGTCAACATATGAGAGCTAAAACTGCCCCTGCATGTGCTTAGATTTGGTCCTTTCACATCACTCCTGTCCCACCCACACACTCCAGCACCCACTCGACCCAGTATTATGAGCACACTGTCTTAAGCCCATAGCCTGCCCCACCAGCCTGGATAAACTGATTGGCCTGCTTGAAGTTTAGGAGACATTTAAGAGCAGAAGGGGAAGAATCTGTAGGTTCAGACCTGCAGACCATGACCTCCTAAAGCTGGGCTAGGAAGGTACATCTGTGTAGGGCTCAGCTGCGTTTCCAAGCGTGCCACTGTGATTGAAAAGATACTTTCCTGCTTTGGGGGTGGATAGAGAAGGTTTGCTGATTAAGAGCCACAACACAACAGACTGCAGCTAAAAGACAAGTCCAGGGCAAGCTTCTGGAGCTTGTTTTCCACCATGTACTATCCTGATGAGGATGTACAGGCCTGTCAAGAGAACAGTGACACCCCCGAGGGGCATTGGATATGCACAGTGTGAGCGATTCTTTTCGGCAGAGATGGGGTTTTCTTTTGGCCCAGTTCCTGAGTTTAAAATCAAGTGAAAAAAAAACAGAAACAAATGCAGGGGTGAGGGGGAAAAAAAACAGAGAGTGAACTGTTAGAAAGATGATTTTGCTGTCCTAAGACAACAGCGAGCTACCATCATAGTTCTCTCCTTCTTCGTCAGCTGCAGGTTGAAGGATAAAAGCAAAAGAGAAGAGGTCAATCCCCAGCCAGGACTCTTCTCCTAAGAGCAACTCTTCCCACTCCCTCCCTGCTAGGGTGAGAACCTCAGGCTCTCTGGAGAGGGAACAAACTGTGAAAAGAAAAACCACCTTTGTGGTGGTGGTTTGATGTGGCAAACAAACAGCCTGGGTTCACCCACGGCCATCCAAGCAGAGACCTTTTCCCTCCCATGCTCTCAGTGCTCTTGAACAAGGTCACTGTTTCAAACACTGTTTCCCCAGCACTGGAAAAGAAAGAGGAGTGAGAATCTGTAGGTGCATCACATACCTTCTTCATGGGCTTCCTCAGCTGGTGTCATGGTGCAAGCAGTGATGGAAAGACAGGAAATAGGAAGGGAAGGGGGAGAAACACAAACGAACCACAAACACAAAAGAGAAGAGAGATGTAAAGCTCTTGGAAGCCTGAGAAAGAAATAATGAAGGAGGAAAATAAAACTAAAGGAGGGGAAAAACAACTAAAGGAGGGGAAAAACAACTAAAGGAGGGGAAAAACAACTAAAGGAGGGGAAAAACAACTAAAGGAGGGGAAAAACAACTAAAGGAGGGGAAAAACAACTAAAGGAGGGGAAAAACAACTAAAGGAAGGGAAAAACAACTAAAGGAGGGGAAAAACAACTAAAGGAGGGGAAAAACTAAAGGGGAAAAAAAGGAGGAAAAAACTAAAGGAGAAAAAAAAAAGGAGGAAAAAACTAAAGGAGAAAAAAATAAAGGAGAAAAAACTAAAGGAGAAAAAACTAAAGGAGAAAAAAACTAAAGGAGAAAAAAATACTAAAGGAGAAAAAAATACTAAAGGAGAAAAAACTAAAGGAGAAAAAAAACTAAAGGAGAAAAAACTAAAGGAGAAAAAAAACTAAAGGAGAAAAAAAACTAAAGGAGAAAAAAACTTAAAGGAGAAAAAACTAAAGGAGAAAAAAACACTAAAGGAGAAAAAAAATCTAAAGGAGAAAAAATAAATGAGGAAAAAACCCCTAAATTAGGAAAAAACAATAAAGGAGAAAAAAAACTAAAGGAGAAGAAAAACCTAAAGGGAATTTGTGAACAAAGGCAGGGAGGAAATCTCTGGAGAGGCTACCTGGAGTTAAAGGTGCTGTAAGGTTAAAGTAGTAGTAAGCATGGAGATTAAACGAGAGAAGGGCTGCAAATGACCATTGTGGTTAATTGTTTCTCTTGTTTTGTTCTCTTCTACCAGCCCAGGGCTCCTGCTCTCTCTTTCAGACACACATACACACTCTCATGCTGCAACTAGGTGGAGTAAAAAAGTAGTCATCACATACCTGGCTCTTGAACTTCAGGTGTGAAGTGTCATGGAACAAGATGCAATGGGAAAGAAGAGAATGAGAACGAGAAAGTTGTTATTTTGCACTCCCAAAATGCTCCTGAACCAAAAGGGATGTGGGCAGAAAGGAGACAGGGAGAAGGGAACAGAGCGAAGAGGTAAACCTGAGGTAGAACAAATTGATTACATTTGAGAGAGACAGAAGTCACAGGACAGGGGAGGAATTTGGTCAGGTGAAAGAGGCAGCTCGAGGATGACAGTGCAGGGCTTAAAAAGAACTCCTGGGCATGATATGGCATGAATCACAGCCTGGCAGCTCCGTGTACCTGCATCTGCAATATGCACATGAACACAGTCGGCACTCCCACAGCATCGCTGGATCCATCCTCTCCTGCAGCAGCATTTCAGTCAGCTGAACTAAGCCCGAGGTGGTTCAGAAACCCACTGAAATACCTGCTGCAACCCATCATCAACCTTCAGCTACCTTCCAAAAGAAGCTGGGTTCTCTCTTCCAGATCTATGGCTCAGGCCATTTTTCTTCCTTGAAGACAGGTCTGCTGTCTCAAGATATCTACTGCTGCTCCTCACATCCATTTGCAACAGAGGGTTACAAATGGATTGCTTCATAGGAAGAAAAGGTTCATTAGAAGTCTGTGCAGGGCTACCTTTCATGCTGGGCTGTTTTGGCAAAGCAAGAATCAGTCAGCAGTGGGGATTATGCAGGGCAGGTTTTGCTTTCCAGCCATATGTGCACCACTGAGTATTTTGCAAAGCAGGCAGAAGGGTAATGCAAAATCTCCCAGCATTCATAATTCCCTGAGTAGGCTCAATGGGTCAAATTCTAGCCTGAGATTTCAAGTGAAGCTTTCCCAATAGGCAAAAAAATCATTCTCATGTCACAAGAAGCTTTCCCAGTAGGCAAAATAATCATTCTCATGTCATGAGAAGCTTTCCCAATGGGCAAAAAAAAAATCATTCTCATATCATGAGAAGCCTTCCAATAGGAAAAAAGGAATCATTCTATCATGAGAAGCTTTCCCAATGGGCAAAATAATCATTCTCATGTCATGAGAAGCTTTCACAATAGGCAAAAGAATCATTCTCATGTCATGAGAAGCTTTCCCAATAGGCACAAGAATCATTCTATCATGAGAAGCTTTCCCAATGGGCAAAAAAATCATTCTCCTATCATGAGAAGCTTTCCAATAGGCAAAAGAATCATTCTCCTATCATGAGAAGCTTTCCCATGGGCAAAAGAATCATTCTCATATCATGAGAAGCTTTCCCAATGGGCAAAAAAATCCTTCTCCTATCATGAGAAGCTTTCCAATAGGCAAAAGAATCATTCTCCTATCATGAGAAGCTTTCCCATGGGCAAAAGAATCATTCTCATATCATGAGAAGCTTTCCCAATGGGCAAAAAAATCCTTCTCCTATCATGAGAAGCTTTCCAATAGGCAAAAGAATCATTCTCATATCCCATGAGAAGCCTTCCAGTAGGAAAAAAGAATCATTCTCCTATCATGAAATGGAGCTTTCCCTGTAGGAAAATCCATTCTCCTCTGACAAAACAAAGCCTTTCCCTGTAGGAAAACTCCTCCTCATCTCACAGCACAGAATTTAACCCATTCCACAAGGACGCTTCTAGCTGAGCTACTCTTTTGCAGTGCATTCCCCTGGCTTTTAGTCCAATTACTCATGCAACAGGAAAATGTCCTTCTGCTGATTACTGAGGGGAAACAAAAGAAAGGAAAAAGAACCTTTAAGCTGACAACCCAACCGCCCCAAAGGCATGCAACTTCCAAGCCAGGATGAACAGGTAGGTTGTTATCTCCTGTCACCTTGCATTCCCTTGCCCACACAGCAGACAGGCACCAGGGAGTTAAATCACATACCTGGAGGGGGAGCTTCATTTAGTAGGAAGTGTCAGGGGGAATAAAAACCCCAAAAAACCCAAAAAAACATAGGAAAGGAAGATAAAAGAATTAGAAATAAGTTATTCAGGAAGGGGAATCACTTCAAACTTCAGTAAGGCTGAGTGAAAGGAGTGTCATTTGCAGCCTAGGTTATAGGGATGGAGTGTTAATGTGAGTGGAAAGTAATTGCAGTGGCGTGTGAAGGAGCTGAGGAAGGGGATGCCATAGAAGTGAAAGATAGAGGGAATTTGAATGTTGATGACTGACAGCAATTGAAATCATGCAAATATATAAACAGAGGGTAGCTGTAACACTGGTGATGCTTAAATGTGAAAGAAAGCTCCTTAGAAGGTGACTCTTCAGTTGCAAGCAATAACGACACTTTCTGATAAGGGAAAACGCAGTTAAGGGATGGATTGATTCTTCCTCACTCTGATTTTCTTCAACAGCTTCAAATTCCTATCTACAGGAATGCCTCAGATCAACGCATAGGAATTTGGGTGCCACACAACATGTGCTTGGTTAGGTGGAAAGGGTGAGCAAAGATGAAGGAGTTAAAGACAGAATCACACAGCAACAATAGCTCTGAACTTGGGCAGGGCAAAGCTGTGGCTTAGATGTTTTAGACAAAGGCAGCGTTAATAACCGAGCAGCTGAGTGGTCCTGCAGTGATGTGAAAAGCTGAGGCAGCCTCCTGCTAACAGAAAAGTTGTCTGTTAGATTTACATCTTCTGCCATTTATACAGACTTAGTTTGAAACTGGAGAAGGGAGCTGGAGTTGTTTAGCCTGGAGGCTGAGAGGTGACCTCATTGCTGTCTACAACTACCTGGAGGAAGGCTGTAGCCAGGTGGGGTTGGGCTCTGCTGCCAGGCACCCAGCAACAGAACAAGGGGACACAGTCTCAAGTTGTGCCAGGGGAGGTCTAGGCTGGATGTTAGGAGGAAGTTGTTGGCAAAGAGAGTGATTGGCATTGGAATGGGCTGCCCAGGGAGGTGGTGGAGTTACCATCCCTAGAGGTGTTCAAGCCAAGCCTGGCTGGGGCACTTAATGCCATGGTCTGGTTGATTGTTTAGGGCTGGGTGCTAGGTTGGACTGGATGAGCTTGGAGCTCTCTTCCAACCCGGCTGATTATATGACTTTAGATTGGACATTAGGAAGTTCATTACTATGAGGGTGGTGAAACACTGCCACAGGTTACCCAGGGAGGTGGTAGAGGCTCCATCCCTGAACACATTCAAAGTCAGGCTTGGAGAGGCTCCGAGCAAGCTGATCTAGGTGGGGGTGCTCCTGCTTCCTGCAGAAGGGTTGGACTAGGTGACCTCTAGAGGCCCTTTCCAACCCAGACCATTCTATGATTCCCTTTATGTTAGAGAGGGAAAAGAAACCATGGAGGTGCTGTAGGCATGGGTTTATAGCTAATCGGGTTATGTTAGGACCTGGTGTTCTGCACAGATTTAAGGCTCAGAGGAATGTCAAAGCTTGAGACCAGTGCTCAAGTTGTGAGCAGCAGTTCAGTAAATAGCAGGGGAAAAGAGGTAGAGAGGCAGGCAAAGCTGCTACTGGCATGGCAGCAGTGATCTTTAGCTTGTGCAAACCAAGGTCAGAAAAATCTTAGGAGCAGATAACAGACAAGAAGACAGAGAAGAGATGGAAATGAGAAGAGGAGGGAGCTGAGGAGCAGCTCACAGATGAACATTGAAGTGTTTAGTCATGCCAAAATCAATCACCCAGCTTCCACCTCCCTGACTTCCAGCCTAGCAGAAGCACTGCTCCGAGCTAAGCTGGGAGGCTGCTCTCCCTCTGCAGACAGCTGAGTGTAACACTTGGACTGTTGGCAGAGCTGGGGAGGCTGCTGGGGTGCCTCTGCTTTGGCAGAGCTGGGGAGGCTGCTGGGGTGCCTCTGCTTTGGCAGAGCTGGGGAGGCTGCTGGGGTGCCTCTGCTTTGGCAGAGCTGGGGAGGCTGCTGGGGTGCCTCTGCTTTGGCAGAGCTGGGGAGGCTGCTGGGGTGCCTCTGCTTTGGCAGAGCTGGGGAGGCTGCTGGGGTGCCTCTGCTTTGGCAGAGCTGGGGAGGCTGCTGGCGTGTCTCTGCTTTGGCAGAGCTGGGGAGGCTGCTGGCGTGTCTCTGCTTTGGCAGAGCTGGGGAGGCTGCTGGCGTGTCTCTGCTTTGGCAGAGCTGGGGAGGCTGCTGGCGTGTCTCTGCTTTGGCAGAGCTGGGGAGGCTGCTGGCGTGTCTCTGCTTTGGCAGAGCTGGGGAGGCTGCTGGCGTGTCTCTGCTTTGGCAGAGCTGGGGAGGCTGCTGGCGTGTCTCTGCTTTGGCAGAGCTGGGGAGGCTGCTGGGGTGCCTCTGCTTTGGCAGAGCTGGGGAGGCTGCTGGGGAGGCTGCTGGGGTGCCTCTGCTTTGGCAGAGCCACTCCAAAAAGCACAGGATCATCTTCACAGTTTGGAGTAGGCTGCAAGCTGAGATTCTACTTTATAGGTACTAAGCATTCCAAAGATGCTGTTGGCAGTGTGAGGCTGGCTCCAAGGCCAGGCAGTGCCTGTGGGTCCAGCTCACACAGCCCTGGAGTTGCCTGCAACCTTGTTACTCCTATTTTCATGCATCAGTTAGCTCTCCTCCTCGTTATTGCATGCCACTGAGCAGAGGAAACAGTTACTGGTGGAAGGTGTGAGGAAGCTGCACGTTACAGGTTATCATTAATGTTTGATTTTTCTCTTTGTCTCTTTTCTTCCACCACCTTTGAATTCCTGAGGATAACTTCAGAGTTACTGGTATCCTTTGTCAGCAGAAATCACAGTTCCCACTACATTTTAAAGGTTTCAATCCTCAAGATTTTGGTTGAAAAAGACAATGAAAAAGATAAAGTTTCACAACCACAGAAGGTTGCAGAGGTGGTTTTGACATCTCCAGAACAAAACTTTTTTTTTTCCTTTTATGCCTTGGGACAATCTCTCAGTCCAGATTTGTTCACAGTTTGGGTTGGAAAGGACCTTAAAGATCATCTACTTCCAAACCCCCCCACCATGGGCAGGGACACCTTCCACTAGACCAAGTTGTTCCTGCATTTCACTACATCCACCCCACATTATCCTTTCTGGATGCTTCAGAAGCATCTGGGAGGGGGAAAAAAAAGTCTCATTTTCATTCTGAAATTTGGAAGTTTTCCATAAAGGAAGGAGGAGGAAAAACAAAAGAAAATAAAATGTTGAAACAATGATATTTGTTTCAACTAAATAATGAACCTAATTCCCAACAGCTGCCAAGCAAGGCACTCCTCTTTCTGCTTTATTGTTGGTTGAGAGGTTTCCTCTTTGTCCCAATTCAGAACATGACCCAGTTGTGGAGCTGCCAACTCCACAACTGAGTTTTCCAGCACACAATAACCCTTCAGATTGATGCAGAGGAATTCAGAAGTCACATACCTGGTTCATGGACTTCTTTAAGAGGGAAGGAGCAGGGGGAAGAGATGCAAAGAAAGATAAGAGAATTAGAGCAAGAACCAGAGGCTGATTAAATCACTAGATTTAATCTACAGAGGTCCAAATTACACTTATTTACTTATGCATTTGTTTTAGCCAGGTTGGAGGGGTTAAAGGGATTAAAAAACCATTAATGAGATTAAAAGAGGAATAGAAGGCACAATTAGAACATCATGGAGAGGAAGGACAAGGGGATGTTGGGAGATAAAAGATGCAGGTGACTTACATATATAGCTATAATGTCATAGGTCAAGTGCCACTGGTAGCCTTTGATTGACAGAAATATTGACTTGTTTTTGAATCAAGTCCATTCCCCAGAGGTTTGACTGTGCAAAAAGGTGATAAGCAACCTCCTCTTATTCATGTGCATAGAAAACCCCAGCCCCTGTGGGAATCAATGGGCTCGCTGGAGCTAGCATTGATTCCCTTGAGGCTCAGGATTTCACCACTGGTGTGCAGGGAAGAAGGGATAAGCATCTCCCTGCTTCCCAACCTGCAGGATGAAGTGTCCAGTGAAAGCCTGTCTGGACATGCAAGGAAAGGGAGGCACAAAGGCAACTGGAAGGTAAGGGTTGGGTTTGGTGGGCTGATGCTTTAATAAGTCTCACCTACTGATTTACTCACCTGCTGATTTACTGATGACAGGCATTGTCTACCAGAGCTGGGCTTCAATTCACATCATAAATCCAAGCAGAAACACAGCCTTGCTCCCCACCATTTAGGAATAATGGACATTAACCTCCCCCTCAAACACCAACAGTTATGGAAGGAATAAGCAGCTCTATCCTTCCTGCAAATACTTTGCCACCAAAACGAGGCCACTTGGGCCAATCCTAGCCCAGAGACCTTGGAGTGAAGTGGTGTCACTTTTGTTGCTCATTACTTCAGATGCAAGTCTCTCCACATCAGCATTTTTTAAGCTAAAAGAAGAGGATTCAGGCTAGAGAGAAGGGAGAAATGTTTGACACTGGGGGTGGTGAGACCCTGTCCTAGGTTGCCCAGAGAGGTGGGAGATGCCCCATCCCTGCAACCTTTGCAGCTCGGGTTGTTTGGGTCTCTGAACAACCTGCTCTAGTTGCAAATGTCCTTGCTGAGTGCAGGGGAGTTGGACTGGATGACCTTTGGAGGTCTCTGCCAACCCAGATCAATCTGACATTCTGTGGTCATACATTACTGCAAAAGCAAGCTCTGTCTTGGGGGGAAGGGGGCAGGAAGGGACCAAGGGACAGTGTGGCTGTCCCCCCTCCAGCCTCAGCTCACAGTGCAGAAGAAATGCTTTTAGGAGCCACTATCCCCATACCAACTGGTATCTGTATTGAGAGCCTGGTTAGAGACATCAGAGCACTGGCAACAGAGCAGCAATGCCCAGCCTGTGCTATGGGCATTGCTCTCAGCACAGCAGTTAGTGCTTATTGCTCCTCATGCTGCTTATCCTACAAGATCCAAGCAGCCACCAGCAAGTGTGCAGAGGATGTTTTTGCATCCTCTTCTCCTCAACCACCTCCAGAATTCCTGCATGCCTTCCTGCTCCAGACAGAAGCAGAGGAATTCACAAGTCATGACACAGCCCTTCCTCATGAGCTTGAGTGGGTGGCAGGAGCCACAGAGCTCAATGCAGAAGACAAGAGGGTTAGAAACAGCAGAACCCCTTACACAAAATGGGGAGGGAGAAGCCTGACATTATATTACAAGGAAATCAAATCAGCATGGAGAAGAGAAGGAAGGGTACTGATGGTCTGAGCTATTAAAATCAAGCTGATTTAAGTGGCCATTTCTCTTCTAATGCACGTCTCTGCAGCCCTGCACAAAGCAGCATGCTGTTCCTCAAGCCTGATGCTTGCCCAAATGGATTCACAGCCTGAGGCCAGCCAGTTTTTGGTGGCTGCATGTACTGCCATGAGGCAGCAGCCTAGAAAGCCCGTGGCTCACAGAGGAAACCCATCTTTAATCACTCCCAAAGCTGAAGCATCGATATTGTCACCAGCTGCTTCATTAAGCAGGCTTTAAGCTGAAAACAGGCTGTGTGGGAAGAGGAACATCAGCCCAGAAAAGCAGGACAAACCCTGCTGCAGCAGCAGACTGCTCGTGGCCACATCTGCACATCATCCAGAGGAGAGGTTCCACCCAGAATGGTCCAAAATAAGTCTCCCAGGGAGACCCAAGCAGTCTCAGAGTGAAGGCTTTTCAGAGGTTTACATTTCCCAGTAGCTTTGGTGCTGGTGGTTTGTAGACAGTTACCAGGTGGCATCACCAGCAGAGAGTCAGCATCCAGACACAGCATGAAAGGAGGACAAAAAGCCAGAATGGGGGAGAGGGTTTTTTTCCCCTATATTCATGTGCCTGTATGAATATTGGATATATTTTTAACTCCTTTTCCCACCTTCTGTCTTCCTGGCTAAATCAGAGCTTACTCTGAAAGATGGGAATTCAGGAGTCACATCACAGATGCTTCAGGTGTGAAGAGCCACAGAACAGGGCTCAAAGGGACATTAGGAGCAATACATGGGCTAATAATGCTGTTAAGACAGAGGGAAAAAATGTATCCCAGTAAAGGATGCACTAATGGCCAGGAGGAGAAGGAATCTGAGGCACGTGTGGTTGGGAAATGAGTTCACCATGAGAAGGAAAGAGGCAAAAACATATTGAAAGAGGGAAATTTCATAAACCATACATGCTGAAATGTCTCTCTAATTCCAGTCCTAGAGGAACAACCTCCTGCCATGGCCTGGATGGGCTTTGTGGTGAGCTACACCCATGGCAAGAGGGGCCAGCAAGCCAGCACTGGTTGGACCTTGCACTAAGATCCTCCTTCTGTCTTAGCCCATGGCAGTGCTGGTCGTGGATCAGGAAACAAAGACAAGAGAAGCAATAAGGCCTCTAGAGTGAATGAGTCCTAATGGTTTTGCACCACCCTTTGGTCTCCCCCTGTGGCCAAAGAGAGGGTGGGGAGCAGTTTGGAAGGTGATGCACATACCTGCTTCTTGAGCTTCATCAGGTGGGACATGGCAGGGAGCGAGAGCAATGAGATGGAAAATGAGAACAGTTAGATGAAGAGTGTGTGAATGCGACAGGAGGGTCTAAAGCAGCACAGGAGGTACAGAGCAGGCAAACAGAGGGTGGGATGAAGTGGAGGCAGGCCACCAAAGCACACACAGGTACAAGAACTGTAAACCCTTCAAGCCCTGGATGCTGTCAAACTCTGCAAACCACTCAGAGGTCTCCCCCAGCATCCTAATCAGGTTTAACCTCCTTTCAAAGGTGCCCTCAGCACAAAGCCTTACAACCGTGGAACCAACCTACCCTTTGGCTCCTTCTAGCAGGAGCACTGCAGCCCAAATGGCTCAAGTACAGATGTTGGGCTTCTGTTGCAGCCCCTCCTGACCATCACACCTTCCAAAAGCCACATGCAACGTGAGGAGGGGAGGGGAGCCAGCTGGGGCTGTGTGCCAGTGTCTACACAGAGATCATTAGCAAAGAGCTGCGTTCTGCAGTGCTGTTACTCATATTACATACATCATTTGATGGATTAGAGTCTATAAACCTATAACATATACTCTGCATTATATAGAATACTGGCATGAGTATATTATCTAGGCCTGTAATATATCATTTAGACCTGGAATACATTATATAGGCCTGTAATATATTATATAAACCTGTCATGTATTATTTAAACCTATAATATATGCACTGCATTCTATAGAATACAGACACAACTATATTATATAGGCCTGCAATATATTATGTAAACCTATAATACATTATATAGGCCAGTAATATGTTATATAAACCTATCATGTATTATTTAAACCTATAATATATGCACTGCATTCTATATAATACAGACACAACTATATTATATAGGCCTGCAATATATTATGTAAACCTATAATACATTATAGAGGCCAGTAATATCTTATATAAACCTATCATGTATTATTTAAACCTGTAATATATACACTGCATTATATATAATACAGCCACAAGTATATTATATAGACCTGCAATATATTATATAGACCTGTAATATATTATATAGACCTGTAATATATTATATAAGCCTATAATACATTATATAGGCCTGCAATATTTGATATGAACCTGTTAGATATTATTTAAACCTATAATATATACACTGCATTATATATAATACAGATACAAATATATTATATAGGCCTGCAATATATTATATAAACCTATAATACATTATATAGGCCTGTAATATATGATATGAACCTGTCATATTATTTAAACCTATAATACATACACTGCATTATATATAATACAGACAACTATATTATATAGGCCTGCAATATATACACTGCATTCTATATAATACAGACATAAGTATATTATATAGACCTGCAATATATTATATACACCTATAATACATTATATAGGCCTGCAATATATGATATGAACCTGTTAGATATTATTTAAACCTATAATATATACACTGCATTCTATATAATACAGACACAAGCATAATATATAGACCTGCAATATATGATATAGGCCTGCAATATATGATATAGGCCTGCAATATATGATATAGGCCTGCAATATATGATATGAACCTGTCAGATATTATTTAAACCTATAATATATACACTGCATTCTATATAATACAGACACAAGCATAATATATAGACCTGCAATATATTATATAGGCCTGCAATATATGATATACACCTATAATACATTATATAGGCCTGTAATATATGATATGAACCTGTCAGATATTATTTAAACCTATAATATATATACTGCATTATATATAATACAGACACAAATATATTATATAGACTTGTAATACATTACTTAAACCTCTAATATATTATTTAAACCTATAATATATACACTGCATTATATATAATACAGAAACAATTATAATACATATTATTTAACCCTATTATACATTATATAGACCTATAATATACTATATAAACCTGTCATATATTATTTAAACCTGTAATATACACCCTGCATTATAGATAATGCAGACACAATTATATAGACCTATGATATATTATATAGAGCTGTAATATACACCCTGCATTATCGATAATGCAGACACAATTATATAGACCTATGATATATTATATAGAGCTGTAATATACACCCTGCATTATCTATAATGCAGACACAATTATATAGACCTATGATATATTCTATAGAGCTGTAATATACACCCTGCATTATATATAATGCAGACACAATTATATAGACCTGTGATATATTCTATAGAGCTGTAATATACACCCTGCATTATCTATAATGCAGACACAATTATAATACATCATATAATATGTTATTTAAACCTGTCATAATGTTATATAGGCTGTAACATATTATATATATATATTACATATATATATGTGTGTGTATATATATAGTATATAGGCCTGTAATATATTATATAGCTATATATTTTAGCCTATAATATATAATACACTGCATTATATAGAATGCAGACATATAATTATAGTAGATAATATAATATATCATATTATCTATAATGCAGCCATACCTTAGCACAGATGGATTTTGACTTCAAAATCCATATGGATCGTTAGCTACCAAGCTCCACAGGAGAAACCAGTTGACAGCTGCTAGGAAGCTTTCCAAGTTATGACTCAGTTCTCCCACAACAGCCTTAAAACTCAGCCTCGGAACCTGCTGTGGCTTGGAGGAAAGGACTGCATCTGCTTTTCCCCTCCTGCTTCCTCCCCAAAGTCAGAGCAGACAAAGAATGGGGCATCCCTGGTCAGATTCAGGCAATGGATAAGAAAACCTCTTGACCTGCAAATGGTTTGCCCTAATATCTTTTGCCTCCTGCTGTCTTCTACCACCTTTAAAAGTGAACATTGACACCCACCCCCCACCCCCACCCCCCACCCCCAGCCCTGATGTGGGGAAGAGATGGAGCTGAGAAGCTCTTTTACATACCTTCTTCTTGAACCTCTTCTGGAGGTGGGAAACATCATGCAGCAGGAAGAATAAGAAGTGCAAGGGGGGCGGGGGGAGAGGAAAAGAATTAAACCAAGAATTATACCAGGAAATACCCAATGAGAACATTCCCAAGGTTTTGCCAAACTCCCTGGGCATTATGGATGAGTGATGGAGTTACAGGGTGAGAGAGGATTAAAAAAACATCACATTTTGATGGGTGTATGATGGGGTTATAGATAGTACTGAAACATGGGAGCACGACTACTAACGAAAATCACATTAAAGATAAAATAGCAGCCAATATTTCAGTCTTTATTAGAGCTGGCCCAAAAAAAATGTGCCTAAACCTGACTTTTTTACCAAAAAAAAAAAAAATTAATCCAAAATAAGATCATTGTAATTGGTTTGTTGTGGTTTTTTTTTTTTTCTCTTCCTCAAACAGCATTAAAATAAAAAAATTAAAATCACTAAGATTGATCAAGTGTTGAAACATTAAAGTGATTGATTCCTGAATTTCACCAGGTGGGCATGAGTGTCGGTAGGGGGTCTCACTCTCTTTAGGGATCTAAGGGGTTTGGAGAGGAAGGAGAGGAGATGACACCCTTGGGACAACAAAAGCAGCTCAGTCAGGCAAACAGTGCAGTAAAAAGAGGTAGATCAACCCAAATCAATCAATCAATCAATCAATCAATCTTCACTTATTTGTTTGTTTGCTTCCATACACATATATATAGATATCTATAATTAAATACATCTATGTGTGTGGGTATATATATGTATAAATGATATAGATATATAATTGTATATGCATGGATTCTATTTATTTATATATACATTCATTTTTAATGTCTTTTGAAACAACAAACCATGTATGTATATATATATTATAGTGTATATTATCCAGTGTGTATATATATATAAACTAGATACATAGTGTACACTATCCACACTTTTAAAAGATATATATACATATATGCATGGATTCTATTTATTTATATTTATATATATATATATATATATATATATATATATATATATATATATATATATATTCATTTTTAATGTCTTTTGAAGCAACAAACCATGTGTATATATATATATTACAGTGTATATTATCCAGTGTATATATATATATATATATAAACTAGATACATAGTGTAAACTATCCACACTTCAGATATATATATATGCATGGATTGCATATATATATATATATATATATATATTCATTTTTAATGTCTTTTGAAGCAACAAATCATGTATGTATATATATATATTATAGTGTATATTATCCAGTGTGTATATATATATAAACTAGATACATAAAGTACACTATCCACACTTTTAAAAGATATATATACATATATGCATGGAGTCTATTTATTTATATATATTCATTTTTAATGTCTTTTGAAGCAACAAACCATGTATATATATATATATATATTACAGTGTATATTATCCAGTGTGTATATATATATATAAACTAGATACATAGTGTAAACTATCCACACTTCATATATATATATATGCATAGATTGCATATATATATATATATATATTCATTTTTAATGTCTTTTGAAGCAACAAATCATGTATGTATATATGTATTATAGTGTATATTATCCAGTGTGTATGTATATATAAACTAGATACATAGTGTACACTATCCACACTTTTAAAAGATATATATATACATGGATTCTATTTATTTTTATATATATATATATTCATTTTTAATGTCTTTTGAAGCAACAAACCATGTATGCATATATATATTATAGTGTATATTATCCAGTGTGTATACATATATAAACTAGATACATAGTGTACACTATCCACACTTTTAGAAGATATATATACATATATGCATGGATTCTATTTATTTATATATATATATATTCATTTTTAATGTCTTTTGAAGCAACAAACCATGTATGTATATATATATGATAGTGTATATTATCCAGTGTGTATATATATAAAAACTATATACATAGTGTACACCATCTACACTTTTTAATATATATATGCATGAATTGTGTTTTTATATATATAAAAATATTAAATTAATATATATTTTATATATATATGATGTATTTTGAAACAAGAAACCATATATGTGCATATCTATATAAAAAATATGTATGCAGTGTACATATATACACACTGGATAATACATAGTGTATATTATCCACCTTTTTTAATATCTATATGCATGGATTGTGTTAATTTTTTATATATATATATAAATTTTGATGTATTTTGAAACAACAGACCATGTCTGTATATATATATATATTATGTGTATATTATCCAGTGTGTATATATATATAAACTAGATACATAAAGTACACTATCCACACTTTTAAAAGATATATATACATATATGCATGGAGTCTATTTATTTATATATATTCATTTTTAATGTCTTTTGAAGCAACAAACCATGTATATATATATATATATATTACAGTGTATATTATCCAGTGTGTATATATATATATAAACTAGATACATAGTGTAAACTATCCACACTTCATATATATATATATGCATAGATTGCATATATATATATATATATATTCATTTTTAATGTCTTTTGAAGCAACAAATCATGTATGTATATATGTATTATAGTGTATATTATCCAGTGTGTATGTATATATAAACTAGATACATAGTGTACACTATCCACACTTTTAAAAGATATATATATACATGGATTCTATTTATTTTTATATATATATATATTCATTTTTAATGTCTTTTGAAGCAACAAACCATGTATGCATATATATATTATAGTGTATATTATCCAGTGTGTATACATATATAAACTAGATACATAGTGTACACTATCCACACTTTTAGAAGATATATATACATATATGCATGGATTCTATTTATTTATATATATATATATTCATTTTTAATGTCTTTTGAAGCAACAAACCATGTATGTATATATATATGATAGTGTATATTATCCAGTGTGTATATATATAAAAACTATATACATAGTGTACACCATCTACACTTTTTAATATATATATGCATGAATTGTGTTTTTATATATATAAAAATATTAAATTAATATATATTTTATATATATATGATGTATTTTGAAACAAGAAACCATATATGTGCATATCTATATAAAAAATATGTATGCAGTGTACATATATACACACTGGATAATACATAGTGTATATTATCCACCTTTTTTAATATCTATATGCATGGATTGTGTTAATTTTTTATATATATATATAAATTTTGATGTATTTTGAAACAACAGACCATGTCTGTATATATATATATATTATGTGTATATTATCCAGTGTGTATATATATATAAAATTATATATCTAGTGTATAGTATCCACACTTTTAAAAATATCTATATGCATGGATTGTGTATATTTTTATGTATATATTCATTTTTTATGTATTTTGAAACAGCAGACCATGTTACATACACATATGTTATATGTATAGTGCATATTATCCAGTATATATAGATAGATATATACACACATAAAATCTATACCTAGTATATACTATCCACACTTTCTATATGCATGGATTGTGTTTATTTTATATATATATAATTTTAGGGGGCTCATTTTAAACAAGAAGCCAGGCCAAGTTTCCCACCAGCTCAATAAGGGACACCAACATCCATCACTGCATTGATATCTGCAGCTCAGAAGCAAATCTTACACCCAAGGTATCAACCCTTCGCTCTGGGTTTCTTCCTCCACGCTGGGAGAGGCAAACCCAAAAAGCAGAAGCCATGGCACATACCTTCTTCCTGAGCTTCAGGTGGCAAGTGTCATGGGCCAAGAAGCGACAGCAAGCAGGGAAAGGAGAACAGAAAACATGTTAGGTACTGGTATTGGGGTGAGCTAAGGCCTGGGGAAATGGAAACCTTGGGTTAGAAAGTGATGGAGAGAAGTTACGTGGAAAGGAAGTGGATGATTTTGGGGCAGAGAACACAGATGGAAGTGGAGAGCAAGGAGATGAAAGACCTCAGAGGAGACAGGCATGCAGATTAATAGATACAGCAACAGGAAGGTTGGCTGCCTGTCATTGGATATTAATCATTCATTCTTGAAACCCAGAAGTAGGCAGTTAGGGAGGGCAGGAAGGAGAAGGGCAGGAAATGCTTCTCCTTCAAGGAAGGTTTGTCTGTAGGAGCATCACCCTTTGCTTGCTCTTTGGACATTTGACAAGGCACGAAGGATGGAGCATGAGGAGCACCTTCACCTCCATGGCTTTGCCCTTCCCGGCAGGACTAGAGAGTCAATGACGGCTGAAAGCAGATCTGTGGCCTCTTTGGGGTCTCTGCTTTCATAGTTTTGAGCTCTTGACCTTCTCAGAAGCAGTGCTGGGAGAACTGGAGACATAAGGCTGATGTACCTCAGGGCAGCAGCTACTCTCAGCACAACTACAGTGTCCCCTCTGTTCCCATCGCAGCTGCTTGGAGCAACTTTGGGTTGCCTGTGGCCACAGACAGATCTCCACACAGTTGCACGTAAAATCTTCAGGATGGGTGTTTCTACTCAGCCCAAGTCTCTGTCTCAGAGCTGCTGTCATACCCTTCACAGACAAATATTCCATTTCCCAGGGAACACTTTTGCCCTGGAGCCTTTACAAGAGGTCTTGGACACTAAGGGCAGAACCTAGGAGGTTTGGCCCTTCTCTCTGCCCCTCACAACTTGAGGAAATGAAGGATGACAACCAGCAGCTAACCTGGAGCTGATGTGTCAAAAGGCAGCAATACATGGCCAGAGTCTTCCTCTCCCTGCTGCCCACAGGAGCTGAAACGACTCCGTTAGAAACGGTTCTAAGGCTGGAAGCCCTCTGCTGGGAGGCCAGGCTGAGAGAGTTGGGGATGTCCAGCCTGAAGAATAGAAGGCTCCAAAGAGACCTTCTGGTTGCCTTTCAGTGCTTAAAGGGACTGATCAGAAAGCTTGGGGGAAGAATTTTAGCAGGGAGCAGGGCCTGTTGTGCCAGGACAAGGAGTGATGGTTTGAAACTAAAATAGGGAGATTCAGAATGGAGAGAAGGGAGAAATGTTTGACACTGGGAGTGGTGAGACCCTGTCCCAGGTTGCCCAGAGAGGTGGGAGATGCCCCATCCCTGCAACCTCTGCAGCTCAGGTTGTTTGGGTCTCTGAGCAACCTGCTCTAGTTGCAAATGCCCCTGCTGAGTGCAGGGGAGTTGGACTGGATGATCTTTGGAGGTCTCTGCCATCCCAGAGCAGTCTGACATTCTGTGGTCATACATTACTGCAAAAGCAAGCTCTGTCTTGCAGTGAAGGGGAAGGGACCAGGAAGGGACCAAAGGACAGTGTGGCTGTCCCCCCTCCAGCCTCAGCTCACAGTGTAGAAGAAATGCTTTTAGGAGCTGCTATCCCCATACCAACTGTACTGAGGGCCTGGTTAGAGACATCAGAGCACTGGGAACAGAGCAGCAATGCCCAGCCTGTGCTTTGGGCATCGCTCTCAGCACAGCAGTTAGTGCTGAACCCAGCCTGTGACTCTAACCTGGGTGAGAAGGGCTTTCCATGCTCCACCTTGCCAGACCAGAGCTCTGTCTCACAGCTTGTCAAATCACCTTTTGCCAGCTAAAGGTGCATTAAAACACTTCATCCACACCAGTTGGATCCCTACCCCTCCTTTTCCTCAGCAGTTGGGCATCCTGCTCCTCTTCTCAGTTTCAAAGTTTAAACTCAGTCCATGGGCATCACCAAAGAGCTGGTTTCAGCCACCATAAGTTGTGTGGCCTCTGCCCCAGTCCCTGCTCTCAACCACTGCGAGCTGATGGGCAGGGCTCATTCACTCCCAGCTTGCCAACCATTCCCCTGCAGCTCAAACAGCAGATGAGGAAGGCTCTGCACTTCCTGACCCACACTTGACTGGTTTTAGGGTTTCCAACTGATTTCCTGATCAAGTGTTTCAGATCACCTTTAGCAGCCAGCACCAAAGAGAAGGGTGAACTACAGACAAGGGGAAAGCAGGACCAAGAATCAAAGAAAGAGAAAAACGATGTTCCAGGTTGGTTTTGTTACCTTCTTCTTCGTATTCCTCTACATGGGAATAGGGGGGGAAAAAAAGGCAAATAAATCAACCATCAGCCATGATGCATTGGTAGCACATTACACACAGCAGAGCCCTTTGTGTTCACAGGGTTGCTGGGCAAGGTGGTCTCAGAGAGGCCATGTCCACAAGTAAAAGAGCAAATAAAGAGGTAGTCGAGACCCCATCCCTGGAGATCTTCAAGGTGAGGCTCTGAGCAACCTGCTCTAGCAGAGGGTGTCCCTGCATGCTGCAGGGTGGGGGGATGGACTAGATGACCTTTGGAGGTCTCTTCCAACCTAAACCCATTCCATGATTCTGAAATGACTCTGAGAAGTAAAAGGTGCCAACAGGGGAGGGTCAGGTTGTGGAGCCTTTGTCTATAGACATCCCAAACTCACCTGGATGTGTTCCTGTGTGGTCTGCCCTAGGGGAATCTGATTTGGCAGTGGGAGGTGGACTTAGATGATCTCCAGAGGTCCCTTCCAACCACCTTTTATTTTTGATGGGGGCAGACTAAATCAGCTCCAGAGGTCCTTTCCAACCCCTACCATTCTATGACTCTATGATACTGCATTGCTCTTTTTCTTGGGGGACAGGACCTGGGGTGTGCAGGTGTGGTAGAAGGAAGGAGGTGGCAGAAAGGACTCCAAAGTGTAAGGGAGGGGGGGGAAGAGGGTAAACTAAAGGTGTATTTGTATCTACATTGCTTGTAAGGCTTTGCGTTTTAAAAAGGGAATGACACAGGCAAAAGCCTCGAAATACATTGCCAGCAGGTGGCAGTGGCCATACAAAAACTGGCAGCGTCCTGCAACAGGAGCATCAACGTAGCGCTGGGACCCGAAGAGCTGCCCGCAAGCTCAGAGGCAGCCCAAGTGCTACAAGTGATGTAGCATCACCGCCACCAGGAGCTGGTGACAGTCAGAGGTGCAGAAAAGACACCTCAGGTTTGTCCAAGCGTGCTGGGCTGCCACTTGGCGCTAGAGCCTCAGCAATGGGCAGGGAGGGGAAGATAGATGTGGCCAGTGAGTGCTGCAGGCTGGGCTGGCAGCAGTTGGGAGACAGATTTAAGACTTACCCTCTCCTTGATCCCTGTGAGAGAGGAAAAAATAAAAGGTTATTGAGATTAGATGAATATTTCTCTCACCTCATATTATTGCCAAGCTCTCAACCACACTCTGAAGCAATCCAACACACTGTTATTTGACATCTAGTCTGTGGCTTCTGCTCTTCTCCCACCCTCACACAGCTCTTCCTGGAGCCATTTGGTTTTAAGAGTAATAAAGCAGCTGGTTGGTTGGTTTTGATTCTGAAGGGTCTGTACCCAGGAATAATCCCACCACCACAGGACTGCAACATGATGCTCTCACAGCTGATGAAGGTGGAGCTCAGCCCTGGTGTGCTGGGCAAGCTGACCTCCAGCTGATGGCTCACTGCAGGCTGATGAGCCACAGGCTTCTTGAACCATAGAGCTGTGTGATAAAGATGTGGCACAAACCAGGTGCTTATCCCATGGCAGTTGCTACATCACAGTCCGTTCTAGTTCCTTGCTCCCTTTTGCCAGCTTCTTCTGCTCTGCCATCACTTTGCATGAAACCCAAACCCAGGAGCAACCCCAGGGCCAGACACTAAACAAGGGACTTGTTAGCTAGGGATTGCCTTAAAAAAGGAGGCCAAAATCACCTTTGGAAAGCATCCATGATTGATATCCTTGTTAAAGCTCCTTGTTAAATCTTGCCCAGCCTGCTCCTTTTTTTTAATGGCACAGGCTGAGCTGAAACTACCTAACAGAGGAGGGAGCTAAGTGACCACTGCCCATGATGCCTCCGGTGTTACCAACACACTGAACCTCCCCCATGGCTCTTCCACTCCACCCTGTGCTTTATTCCTCCTCCTCTGTCCTGGCATGGCCACTGAGGCCAGGACAAGCTGAGCTAGGTGGAGGGGTTTGGAGGATACCCTATGCTGGTGTCAGGTGAACTTTGATGGACCCTTTGACACTCAAAGCCCTTCCTCACTGCCTCGGTGGGGGATGACTTTGGGCTGTGCAGAGAGCAGTACCCAGCCCTGGTCCCCGTGGAGATGCCCTTGCTCTGATGTGTGGAGCCAAGCTGAGCCGATGAACACGCAGGTGGCTTCCTCTCTACTTACACTTCCTCGGTGTCAGACATGTTGGCGAGGAGTTTCTGAGGAAGAAATGGAAAGAACAGGGGGGAAAAGAAGTGTTATTAGTGAGAGGCCTCTTTAAAACACCAAGGCAGGAGCAGAGGGGTTGACATGAGGCAAAGGCAGCAAGTCTGTCCCCTCACCAGCACTGCCAGTTTGGGAGCAGTGCAGGTGAGAGGAGAAGAGAAGAGGAAGAGGAAGCATTCCCCTGGAAACACATGCTCCAGTGACTCAGCTGCTTCCCACACGCAGGCCCAGGGGTAGAAACATGGACCTGGCTTTAAGCTGCACTGCAACCCCCCCACCCCAGAGCTCAGGGAGACAGGCATGAGTCAGAGCATCCTCTTGCTCCCATTTGGTATTTCCATCACTCCAGCAAGATCAGAGAAGCTTCTCTGACTTGTACACTACCCCAAGTGGGGAGCTGCCAGCTCCACAGCATCAGGCAGAGCTAAAAAAATAACTGAAACTACACCACACCCAGAGATAACCCCGGAGATAACTGCCTGTGTGTCAGCACCCAGAAGTGTGTCTGCTTTCTGCAGCTGGAGAGCCAAGGAACAATCAGCTGTTGATTGCCTCAAGATGAAAACTGGCCAAGTGCCTGCTTAGGCAATTCACAGCAGTACTGCAGCCTCACAGCTTGCTGGGGGTTGGAAGGGACCTCTGGACATCATCCAGTCCAACTCCTCTGCTAAAGCAGGGGCACCCACAGCAGCCTGCCCAGGAGTAGTTTGGAATCTCCCCAGAGAAGGAGACTCCACAACCTCTCTGGGCAGCCTGCTCCAGGCTTCCAGCAACCTCACTCCAAAGAATTTTCTCCTCCTGGTCAGGTGGAACCTCCTGGCTTCCAGTTTGTGCCCCTTGTCTTGTCTCTGGGCACCACTGACAAGAGTCTGGCCCCAGCCTCTTGGCCCCCACCCTTTAGGTCTTGCTGAGCATTGATCAAATCCCTTCTGGGGCTGCTCTTCTCCAGGCTCAACATCCCCAGAGCTCTCAGTCTTTGCTCCTCACAGAGCTGCTCCAGATCTCTCAGCATCTTTGTATCTTCCACTGGACTCTCCTCAGTAGCTTCCTCTCTCTCAAACTGGGGAGCCTAGAACTGGACACCAGACAGCATAACCTGTTGTCTTTATTGCAACCCATCCTCACACCACAGGGCAGGAATGAACCCAATCATGGTGCTGCTTCTTCACAGCCTCAATTGCAGCCAGGGAAGGATAAGGGACAGATAGGGCCACTCTGCTGGACCCTAAATGTGTGTTCCAGAGCCTCAGCCGTGGTGCTGCTATTCAGAGAGCATGGTGGTAACAGCAGATGCTGTGCCTGGTTTGGTGACAGCAGCAGTACAACACTATGGCTCCTCTAAAAGCCTCAGCTGCATGGAGGAGGTGTGCAAGGGCCCTTAGAAAACTTCCCTCCAAATCCACTGGGGGTCTTAAATTAGAAACCAAGCTCCTCCTCACTGGGAAAGCCAAGCCATGACTTCCATGACTTCATTACTCAGCTGATACATGAGAGAAGTCTTGAAGGAGCAGGTGGGCTGACTTTGGTTCAAAAGGAACAACTGCAGCTCAGCAGCTTTCTATTTCTGAGGAAGGAGTAATCCCACAGGCTCTAACCCTGCCCTATAAGGGCTTCTCTCCCTTCCCCAGCCATGACCCTGAGCACCACACGTTAACACCAACAGGATTTAAGCCCTCCATGGTCTAAGCAGCAGTAAACAGCCAGCATTTGTCCTCCTAGCTCCTCACTAGTCCTCGTTCTGAAGCAATGGCTGTGTTAGGACCTGATCCAAGCAGCTAGATGGGAGGGTGATCAACTGCTAGGGAGCAGAAGATTTGGGTCCAGTGATCTCTTGGTTCCAGGCTGCTCCGTTTGCCCACTCCACTCCTCAGGTACACCTGCATGGTGGGGTTATGGGTTCTAATCCCACCAGGCAGAAGCCATCTGGGCAACCTGATCTAGTCAAGACATTCTTCGGGGTGGGGTTGGTCTAGATGACCTTTAAAAGTCCCTTCCAACCCAGACCATTCTGTGAACTTGGAAGGAAATTCCATTTTGTAAAAGCCTTTTTCTGCTACATCAACTCCTGCTGCTGCTTCTATGACTGACTTGGATTCTACCACCACCTCTGGTCTCTCTCCCATGGTCTTTTTTAATCTAGATCATGAAATCTTCAGGATAAAGACTCCCACTTGCTATCTGCACAGTGCCTAGAAAGGTTTGCAGTGCCATTTCAGCCTGCAAAATTGATTCAGGCTATTAGTAACAATGCTTGACAGCATGTTGGTTTATGCAGCAGGGCAGCAGAGCTTCTCCTGGCAGAAGCCTGTAGAAGGAAGCTGCCAGATGCCCAGCTGTTGGCTTCTTCCAAAATGCACAAGCTATAAAACTCAGGGCAACAGCCAAGCCTCCCATGGATTCTGCCTGTGATTTATAACCCCCAGAGTTCCATGGTGGAGGGGAAGAAAAAAATCACAAACAAGAGGATTTCCAAAGGGTTTGGGGCTAAACTCTTCTCTCCCACTCCAGTGAGAAGAGTAATTCTGCCCAGTGCTGGGGAAGAAAGCAGCTGGGGAGCTCTCTGTGTGCACACAGAGAGCAAAAGTCTGCTCAGGGTAGGGCAGGCAATGAAGCGCAGCTATCGAAGTCAACAGGAACCTTTGCAATCAGGCTTTCCATTAACAGTTACTGGAATGAGCTCATCTGGTCTCCAATTTAGCTCTAAGGACATCTTGCTGAGGGTTGTCACATTGGCTGCTCTCTCCACCCTTCTACATTTGCTACTCCAAGCGCTGAGAATGAGATTTTGGGTAGCATGCATCTGCCTACCCTCAGAGCCTAAGCATCCCCCCCTTGCACTGCAGCACCCCCAACCCCAGAGGGGTGGTTCTGGGCCCTAGATAAGACAGATTATTAACCAGTGCATTGGCAGACTCTGTGCAGAGGTGATTCATGCACAGAAACCCCACAGAGCAGGGCAAGGGGGACAAAAAATTCCAGGGGGAGATGCAGGTTTCAGCCCTGCGATGGCCAAATGCTGAGCCAAATTTGGTTGCTTTATGAGGAGGAGCAGGCACTGAAGCTAACTCCCACTGCCTAGAAAGCCAGAAAGGTCTTGCCTCAAGGAGGACAAGGCATCTGCCCACCTCATGGCATTCAAAAGCCATCTGGTCCCTCAAAGTGAGGGGGCAAAATATTGACCATCATAGCAACAGCCACCCAAGACGAGAAAGGCTCTTCCACTGCTCATGCAACCAATGCTGCCATGGTGGCAGCCAGCAAAAGTGAAGCCTATTGACACCCAAAAGGCAACAAACCAAACAATCTGCTAAGAGCTAGGTTTTGGTGGTTGGTGTTGGGTTTTTTTTCAGTTAAGACTAAGTTTGTTGAAGGCAATGGAAAGTCTCCAACTGGCTCAGGATTGTCCTTTGGTGGAAAAGACAACGCACAGCAAACGCAGCCCAAGATTAAGGCTGTTAGCACCTCAAGGCAATAACTGAGCTTTGTTTGTAATGGGGTCTGGTCTTGGCTGAGGTTTGAGGATGTAATAAAACCAATTAGTGAATGCTGCCCACCAGCTGGAAAGGAATCAAAACACATGGGAAAAAAGCCAGCCCAAAAACTTCCTGCCTGCTTCTGCTCCTTGAAGCTGAAAGCAAAGGTTGTTTCCTGCATTAGTGGAAGCTAAGCAGATCGTGGCTGGAAGGACAAAAGATGTCACTTCAGAACATGGTTTACTGGTCATAGTAATGTTGAGTTGATGGTTGGGCTCCATAATCTTAGAGGTCTTTTCTAGCCTTAATTATTCTGTGACAAACACCCTGACTCTCAGCCATGTCCCTTCTGGCCCCAAATGCTCCTGTCCTTGGCTGAAAGAGCAGAGCCAGCACATCCCAAGAAGCCTCTTAGCAGCTGAGAATGCACCCAGGAGGGGGGGGGCAGAAGGGCTGCTTTGCACCTCCAGGCCATCCCTGGAAATAACTCATCCATCAATCCTCCCCTCCCAAGCCAGCCCATACAAGGGAGACAAGATAGCAGGAGCTGTATGGACTAGAGGGGAGGACAAAAGTGGCCATACATTGGCCATGGGACCTGTCAGGGAAAGACTAGGGGGGTGGTCCTACTAAGCAGCTCCTGGGCACACTTTCTGCTGCAAATCCACTGCATACATTTTTTTATGTACTTAGAGAGTCAAAAAGATCTGGATTACACATCACAGAATAGCTTGGGTTGGAAGGGAGCTTAAGATCATCTAGTTCCAACCCCACTGCCATAGGCAGGGACACTTCCTACTAGACCAGGCTGCTCAAAGCCTCATCCAACATGGATTAATATACATTACTTAAGATTATTTACATCCTAATATATCATTATAGCTAAGTACATCTATATACTTTAAGATCTATTTCCTCCATCCCTCTGCCTCCATCCTTTGTTTCTCAACTGCTCAGGACTTCCCATCACAAAGCATTTCTCTCCCCCAGGCTAGAGAATGAAGCACCCACTCCAGTGCTGCTGCCAAAACAGGGGCAGCAGGACTCAAGTTCTGCTGCAAGCTCCACCAACACACAGCAAAATCTTCATCCCCTGCCCCAAAATTTGCCCTTCAGCCTTGTGGTTGGGGCGATGGGATCTAGCTGATGCTGAGTGGGGTCTGCAGGAACAACGATGCTGAGAGAGGACTGGAAGACAACAACTGTGTTTTGCTTCTGTCTCCTGTCTTCCCCTGTTCTTGCATCCGTGAGGGATGGCTGCTTGCCCCAGCAATCACCCCTCAGCCCTGCTCCCATCCCAACTGCTGCCATCATTGCCTCCAGTGATGGTGACACTGCCTTTGCAGGATCCTCCCTACTCCAACAACCAGAAGTTTTTCAGGCTGAGGGGGAGAAGCCTCCCACACAGAGAGGAGTCCCTAAAGCAGGTGCTCAGGCCAGAAAGGCATAGCAGGAGCAGCCCAGCACTGCTCTGAGTTCAGTTTCTCTCCCAGTTTTCTCCTTTTCCATGGGAAGGAACAGTTTTCCACGACCACGTTTGTGTTTCTCAGGTCTCCAGCCCCACAGCCCCCCTCACCTGCCAGCAGTCTCCCAACGGCCCTGCCCTTCATTCCTCCCTTCCTCCTCAGCTGTCCTTTTCTCCAGGTGGCGTGGAAGAGCAGTGCTTCCTTCCCCCTGCTGGACGAAGTTATCCCAAACTACCCCAAGAGATGCCATTCTCCCAAGTCCCACATCTTCAGTTTGGGAAGGTTTTCACTCCCACCACCACTGATCCGGGCGAGTTCAGCCACCCAGATCTCTGCGGGTGACACAAGCCTTGTGTGATGCCCGTCCACAGCCAAGAAGCAGAAACGCCTTTTCCTTCAGATCCTGCAGACCATAACCCTCCCCTGACGCTTCTACTTTCAAACCTCCCCCTTGTGGTTTCAGCCCCCGGCAGCATCCCCTGGCAGGGCTCCTGCTTACCTAGGAGGAGCAGAGAGAAGCGCTGAGCTCCCTGACGGAGGGCACAGGCGGGCTGGGATCTGCGAGCGACCTAAGGTGATGCAGCTCTCAACTTATAGTGACATTTGATCCTCTGGAGGAGCCCATTGGCCCCGGACTCCCCCGGTGGGCAGGGAAGGGAGTAGGCACAGGGTGAGAGAAGAGGGGGGGGATGGAGGGGGAAGCAAGGGAAGGAGAAAAAAAAAAGGTCATACTATGTATAGGAGCAGCTGGAGGAGGCGCACGGATGATGTTGAGATGGGAGGGACATGTATGGAGGGAAAAAAAGCCCTCCGAGGCTGATGCTTCTATATTTACAACCCCACCAGGCAGGCAGAGCTTAAAGAGGGGTATCTGAGGCAAAGGCATCTCAGGAACAAATGCGGACCCCCCCCCCCCCCCCCCCCCCGCCCGCCCAAGCTCCGCGGTCATGGCTTAAAACCTGTTTGCGGCACCCCTGGCGCTTGCAGCGGCAGGCTCTGGCGCCTGGGCAGGGCAGGAGCTCGTCCCTGCTGCCCCCCTCCACGCCAGCAGGTGCTGGCTGTGCTGCAGGGCTAGAGCCTGGGGAGCTCCTGCCACCTGATGCTCCTTGAAAGCAGCACTCAGGGGGTACCAGAGGAGTCCCAGGCACGGCGCTGGACGTGCGCGGCACACACCCCTCGCTAACACTGCCAGGGCTCCGCCGTGCGTCGTGGCTGGAGGCAAAAGGCAGCCAGAAAGCCTGCCTGTCCTCAAGCCACACTCACAGCCTTCCTCAGCACGACACCGGAGCATTATTAAGTCCAGACCTCTCCGGGAGGGCAAACCCCAGCTGGCTGGGCGCCGCCTTTAGGTGCTCGGAAGGGTTTTGCCAGCCAAGCACTCTCCACAGCGTCACAGCTGAGGACTGCAGTGCCTTGCACAGCCCCTCTGGTCACGGTTTGCATTTCACTACACCTCGCAGGCTGCAGCTCCCCATCCCCTCCCTCCCACCCTCCGTGCTCTTGGCAGGGCTCCCCCGGCAGGCAGAGCCTGCCCGCTGCTGTGCCCGGCAGCTCCAGCACCCCCTTTCTCCAGCCTGTAGGAGCAGAGGCAGGTGATATTTTTGGCCTGAGTCACAGATCGATTCCTGCCCATTCTTTCCCCTGCTGCTTGCAGGACAGAGGCCCCAGCCGAGGATGTAGAGCCCAGCTTTGGATCCGTGGAGCAGGAGCCCAGCGCTGCAGCCTCCCATTCCCCAGGTAACCTGCATGAGCCCACGGCCCCTTGCGTCCCAGCTTTGTGTTCTCCAGCTGGCCAGCAGCTCAGCCTTAACCTCCCCAGCTCAAGCCAATGCCTTTATCACTCGATGGGTGGGAGGGGAACAGTGCACCCATCCTCAGCACCCTGGAGTTGGCTGGGTGAAGAAAGCAGGGTGGGCACCCTGCCCTGCCAAGGAGAGCGGCACCTGCATGGTGGGGACACGTGGCTGGACCTCCACTCCCCCTCCCCAGCTCTGCTGAAAGCCTCCATGCAGCAAACCAGCTCCCAGACTGGGAGTTCAGCACCAGCCAGCATTTTTATCACCTTCCACTGGCTCTTCTTTCCCTCACCAAGAAATCCTGTGCTGCCCAAAGCAGCAGCAGAGGCCCCAGCTCTTTCTCCTTTTATGTTCATGGTGGACCCAGTTTGGCAATGGTATGCACCAGCCTCCATTGCCTGCCCCTTACAGCTGGTCTCTGCTGCTGCTAGGGACATCAGGGCTTAGGTCTCCCCAACAAGGACTGCATCAATCCATTAAAAAGAAGGGGGGGGGGGGGGTGGTGCATGTGTGTGTGCAAAGGGGGGTGAATGTTGGGTTCACACCAAGGTGGTTCTCAATAGATGTGAGCCTCAACACTCTCATGGTCCTACCTGGCCCATTTGTTGTTGGTTGGTTGGCAGGAGTGATGAGAGCACCTTGGATGGTTGCACAGCCTCAGGCAGACTTGGGCTGCCTGTGCAGAGCAGCAGGGAAGAGCTCCACGTCACTCCCATTTCCCTCTAAGCATCTTGACAAATGTGATGTTGATGCAGGCTCCAGCAGGGACAGGTAACCAGATGCTTCTACCTGCTGCAGCTCTGTTTTCAGATAGATGAGATGCCAAAACTGCTGCCTGCAGCAGCCCCTTGGCTCCTGTACACATCTGTGCTCAGCTCAGTTCCTGATCTAGACACACTGGGCAGCTGCTCCAGACAATGCCCATCTTGACATCAGGCATCATGCCTGTGCTTCTTCTCCATCAGCACCCCTGCCAGCACAGATCATCAGCTTTGTGTTGTCCCCCAGTGCATCCTTTTGGGCTGCCTCTGTGTCTATGTCATGCATCTTGCTTTCAGTCCCAGCATGAGCTGGTTCCCTCATCCCACGGGACTGAGTGGATCTGCTCCATGGCTCTAGGAAGAGATCTGTCTGCTGCACACATCTGCTGTCTTCTTATTCACAGCCCAGTTTCATTCCCTCCCAGCCTCTTTTAGGTTTGCCCTTTCTTCCCTTTGTGTGTCTCTCTGCCTTCTTTGGCACAGGACTGAAGTCCTCTCCAAGACTTCTTTCACACCTTAGCCACATCCCCATGGCTACTCACACTTACCCTCCATCCAGTCCTTAGTTCCTCTCTTGCTGCCACCACACAGCAGCTCCATCCACAAACCTGCAACATTTCCATCAGCAGCTCTGCCTCTCTTCGCTGTACAGGGTCCTGCTCTAGGATATGTGTTTTGTGCTTGACATCATCTCTTCTCCCTGCATCAGGACAAGGTGTACTTGGACTCACCTTGGAGCTGCTGCAGTCAGCCATGCCAGCCTAGAGAGAAAGACAACCACTACCAACCACCTCATACTCCCTATTCATGCCAAAAGCCATCAGATTTGGGTAGGGGAGGGTGCAGCAAGCACGTCTTGGGGAGAGCTCCTCTTCTCTCCACCTGCCAGGTTAGGAGGTGGCACCACAGCCAAAGAGAGCATGCATGCAGCTCATGGGCCAGGGTTTTAAACTGCACCAACCCACCCACCTGCCGACCTCAAACCAGAGCCTGGTGTGCTTTTGCAGAGAGCAGCTCCACCTGGGAGAGGGTGCAGCAAATCAATGTTCCTCCTGGAACAGGTGGAGCTCTGGAGAAGTTTGCACTGGGTAGCCTACCCTGACATCACATTTCAGTTGGTAGAAGCTCCCAGAGCAGTTATGTGAGCTAGGTCACAAGAATAAGACATTGTGCAGCCTGCTCTAGGCGAAGCTGCTCTGTCAGGGAAGTTGGACCAGATATCTCCAGTGATCTCTTCCAATCCCTACCATGCAGAAGTGTTTGCTTCTCTTATACCCTCAACTATCATGCTCATCACAGGCATGGGCAGCATTTCCATGGTTCACTGCCTCTCCAGCAGCATGCTGCTTAGCCAGGAAACTGGGAAAGTGCTAGAAAAGGGCATTGGAAAAATCATTGCAGTGCTGGAAGTCTGAACTCCCACCTCTGGCTTCATGTCCATGAGAGGTCACAGAGTTTATCAATACATCAGCTGGATTCTTCCCATCAACAGGTGCCAATTCACAACCCAAGGGAGATCCAGGTCCTCAAATGAAAGCACACCTGACCTCTATTCACCTTCATCATCTACTGACCAACACTGAGCTGACTGCTCTAATGCTGAAGTGAATCTTGTTTTGCTCTGTGAGCTGGGCCCAAAGCACTGTGTGCAGTTCTGGAGCCCCCAACACAAGAAGGACCTGGAACTGTTGGAGCAAGTCCAGAGGAGGACCATGAGGATGCTGAGAGGGCTGCAGCAGCTCTGCTGTGAGGACAGGCTACAAGAGTTGGGGCTCTGCAGTCTGGAGAAGAAAAGGCTTCAAAGGAGACCTTATAGTGACCTTTCTGTATCTGAAGAGGGCTCCAGGAGGGCTGGGGAGGAACTATTGACAAGGACTTCTAATGACAGCATGAGGAGTAATAGACATAAACTGGCAGAGGGGAGATTTACACTGGATGTTAGGAAGAAGTTCTTTGCAGTGAGGGTGGTGAGACACTGGCACAGGTTGCCCAGGGAGGTTGTGACTGCTCCCTCCCTGGAGGTGTTCAAGGCCAGGCTGGATGAGGCCTTGAGCAATCTACTCTAGTGGGAGGTGTCCCTGCCTATGGCATGGGGTTGGAACTGGCTGAGCTTTGAGGTCCCTTCCAACCTAAACCATTCTATGATTCTATGACCCCTTGAGGTCCTTCCTCACCCAAGTCTGGCCGCAACTCTGTGCTTTCACCTTCACACTAGAGCTGCACAGAAGCTTTTACTGACCACTTTATCCACCCAAAAGAAGTTAAGTGAAGTTACTTGTGAGGAAAAACATTCTGCTTGCGTTGTTCCATCATAAACATGTTTCTTTTCTCCTCCCTTGCTCCCAAAGTCGCATCTGGATGCTTCCAGAACAGCAACCTTTGATTGGGTTTGCATGATACATCCTTCTCCTGGGTCTGGCATTTCTGTCCACTCAAAAGAGCAGCACAGAAACATCAAGTGATCCAGGGAAACGTGGTGGTGATGCTCACTGGGGAAGGGTGGGGAGATGTTTTTCTGTCTCATGACACCCAGCTGTAAAACTTCCAGGGTGGGTGGAAAACATAAATCACGAGAGCCACTGGAGAAGGAAAACTAAATCCTCATCCAATTCCTCCCCCTTTCTTCTCTTTATCTCACCCCAGAGAAAAGGATTCTGCAGCGAGGCTTAATCAGCAGTTCAAGGTTAGAGTAGATGCTCTGTGCTCACTGAAACACTCCTTCCAGCTTAATTGAAGTCAGTGCCAATAAAAAGGCAGATCAGATAGTGCCTAAGTAAGTTCTCTCAGAAAGGACAGAATGCAGGGAGATATAATTAATTATTTGCAGTTCCTGGGCAAAATCCAACGACCTGTTTTATGCAGCCAGTCAAGCAAGACCAGAGCAGCCTTCACATTTAAACCCAGCTCCTCTGTTCCACAGAATCCCAGCATGCTGGGGAGTGGAAGGGACCTCTGGAGATCACCCAGTCCAACCTCATTGCTGAAGCAGGGGCACCCAGAGCAAGTTGCCCAGGGTCACAATGGCCAAGGGGGTTTGGAACCTCTGAAGAGAAGGAGACTTCACAAGCTCTCTGGGCAGCCTTCTCCAGGCCTTCAGCACCCTCACAGCAAAGAAATTTCTCCTCCTGGTCAGATGGAACCTCCTGGCTTCCACTTTGTGCCCATTGCCCCTTGTCTTGGCTCTGGGCACCAGTGATGAGAGTCTGGCCCCATCCTCTTGCCCCCCACCCTTTAGCTCTTGCTGAGCAGTGATCAGATCCCCTCTCTGGGGCTTCTCTTCTCCAGGCTCAACACCACCAGACTGCTGCTATTTTACTGGCAGTGCTGGGATCCTGAGGAGCTTGAAACACCTCAGGAGGACCAAAGACCATGCTTCATTCCTGGCTTGTCCAATACCTCTGCTTGGCCTTTTGGGCTTGGGATCTCAGTCCTTATTCTGTTTCTTCTTCCCCAGCTAGAAGTGCAGCCCACACCATTGCTCCTCTCGGAGCAGCCACTCAGATACACAGGAGAGCAAACAGCAGCTTGTGGGTTCACCTACCTGAACGCTGGAGCATAGCTGAAGAACCTCAGGATGCCAACACCTTCTCCTGGTGGTATTTTCATCACATCTCAGAGGTGCAGAGGCATAAGGAGGAGAATAAGGACAACAAAGCAGCAAATTACCTGTGGATGCCTCCAGCCACCTCCTTGATGTTCACCTTGCTTCTGGAAGGAGGGAGTCAAGCAACACTTCCATAGTGAAAAGAACCCATCCTCATCTTATCCCCTCAGCCTCTAAGAGTAGAAGCACTACATCTTTGCACCAGAAAGCAGGAAGGGATACGTGTCCTTGGGCACTTTTAAACTGGTGAAAAGGTCTTAGTCACAATGGAGTGAGATTTTTTTACCCTTCTTTAAGTTTTCAGTTGGGTTGTCTCTGGTTGTCAATGCCTGAGGTTCTTCCAAGCAATGCTTCAAGTGCTGGAGAAACACAAAGTCATTATTGCTCCAAAAAGACAACGGCAGTTTGGAGATGTTGAAGGCATCAATGAAAGAGGAATTAATTGCTTGAAGGACTGGACATCTAACTCCCAAATCCTTCCTCCAAGGAGCAGCCTTTCCTGCAGAGCCAGGCATGATCTCATCTGGCAGCAGGGGAGGGAGAAAGGAAATGGACAGCTCACCTCCAACAGCAGCTCCAAAACACCAGCACCTGCATCTCTTCTGTGAGAACTGGCTTCAGGGGGGCCACTCTGATGGGTGTGGGAAATGCTTTGCTACCCTTAACCCATGACAGAGTGGCCAGAAGTCAGATGAAAACCCTCTGGTTTTCATTTAGGTGGGACAAGACCTCTCAACTCCAACCATCAGCCAAGTCCACTTGAGATACATTAGCTCCCAGAGTCAATGAGCAACAAAGCTGAGCAGGATGCTGCTGGAGAAGAACCAAGAACCTGCCTTCAGAGGGGACTTTCTGTCCTAGCTCACCACCCTTCCAAAAGCCAGAGGGAACCCACCAAGCTGAACCTGGGTGCAAAGCTTCTTTGTAGGCCCTCAAAGAGGCCACTTCTGCATGCCCCCCATCTCCCTGTGAGCATATTTAATCTACCAGCACCTCAGCACCCACACCACAGTGTCCTGAAAGGCTGTGAGAAAGCAAAGTCTGAACTGGGATGGCAGCTGGAAAAGGGATGAAAACACCCCAGGACCAAGAGGCAGCAGATATCTGCATGACCTTTGGGCAGCTTATGTGTTCAGCCAGGACAAAGGCATCTCTTGGTGCCATCTTTTCCAGTGGCCTTAGCCTTGACCTTTGAGTCAAACCACACCAAAGCCCCAACCAAAAATCCACCAAACAACTCCAACCCATCCTGTGCTCCCAGCACAGCATTTTCTGGGCACCCTCTGCATACAGCAAGTTCTTGGCCAGGAACAAGCAGGGATGGAGCCAGAACTTGTGCTCTTCCTCTCTAGGGATGGCAGCAATCAAAGCACATCTCCACATTTGCATTTTGCAACCCTGCCTTTTGCAAAACAGCAAAGCTGACCAGCAGCAAACTTGAAAAGCCTCCAACTGGTTTCATTGCCTGGAGCTCCTCTGCTAGAATATCTTGTCCTGGCAAGTCCACCATCATCTGCCCTTCACCTCTCTGGTGCTTTGAGATGCCAAACTTTGCAAAGCCATAGCTGAGGGCATGCAGTGGTGTTACTTGATAGCCCTTCATGCTAATTTTAGGTGATGGAACTTTTCATGCCTTCACTTTAGGTAGTTTTGAGCAGCCTCTTGTGCTTTCTGGCTTCTGTAAATGCTACTCTTTCCACCTGATGTTCTGAACTTTCTGACAGGGCTCCAGAGAAAACCACCAGGACACCTGAACTGATCTTGAAGGAACAATGAGATGTTAATTCTGTAACCAGAAGCAACAGATACAATGCAGCCAGCACGCAAGTGACTGCAGATGGAAGCAAATCACACACCAGTAAGTGCTGGATTTCATAGAACCATAGAATCAGTCAGGGTTGGAAGGGACCTCAAGGAGCATCCAGCTCCAACCTCCCTGCCATGGGCAGGGACACCTCACACTAGATCAGATTGCTCAGAGCCACATCCAGCCTGGCCTTCAACAGAGATGAGGCTTCCACAACCTCTCTGGGCAACCTGTGCCAGGGTCTCACCACCCCCATGGGGAAGAGCTTCCTAACATCCAATCTGAATCTCCCCACTTCCAGTTTTGCTCCATTCCCCCCAGTCCTGTCACTACCTGAGAGCCTAAAAAGTCCTTCCCCAGCTTTCTTGTAGCTTCCTTCAAATACTGGAAGGGCACAGTGAGGTCTCCTCTTAGCCTTCTCCTCTCCAGGCTGAACAACTCTCAGTCTGTCTCCATAGGAGAGCAGCTCCAGTCTCCTGACCATCCTTGTGGCCCTTCTTTGGACACATTCCAGCATCTCCAGATCTTTCCAATAGTAAGAGCTCCAGGACTGGGCACAACTCTCCAGGTAGGGTCTCACCAGAGTGCAGTAGAGGGGGAGAATCCCCTCCCTCACCCTGCTGGCCACACTTCTCTTGCTGCAGCTCAGGCTCTGGTTAGCTCTATGGGCTGCCACTGCACACTGGCAGCTCATGTTCAGCTTCTCACCCACCAGCACCTCCAAGTCCTTTTCTTCAGGGCTGCTCTCAAGCCTGTCACTGCCCAGCCTATATCAGTGCTTGGAATTGCCCTGACCCAGATGCAGGACCTTGGACTTGGTGGTGTTGAACTTCAGGAAGGTAGTTTCATCTTTCTTCAGCTGATACTGAGTCTTGATTTTGGTGTAGAACATTGCTCCAACCCTCAGCTCTTTGCTCTGGGAGGTGTGCTTGCTCCATCTGCTTTGGACATCCAAGACATCATCCCTGGACACCCTAGGTCATCAAATGGTTTGGGTTGGAAGGCAGCTTAAAGATCAACCCCCCCGCAGCAAGTAGGAACATCTTCCACTAGAGCAAGTTGCTCAAAGCTCCCGAACAGCCTGACCTGGAACACCTGCAGAGAGGTTAGATAAACAACTACTCTAAGCTAGAAATTTCTCTGAAGATAAGTTGAGACCACCTGAGGCACTACCTGGGTGTCATCCTCAGGCTACTAGCACCTAAATGAATGAGATGGATAGAGAAGGTGAAGACTGAGAAGCAAGATGGGAGCCAGGACCAGTGCCTGATGCTCCTGTTTTGGCCAACCAGGTTGGAAGAGACCTCCAAGATCATCCAGCCCAACCTTGCACCCAGCCCTGGCCAACCAGTCCATGGCACTAAGTGCCTCATTCAGGCTTTGCTTCAACACCTCCAGGGAAGGTGCCTCCACCACCTCCCTGAGCAGCCCATTCCAATGCCAATCACTCTCTCTGCCAACCACTTCCTCCTCACATCCAGCCTAGACCTCCCCTAGCACAACTTGAGACTCTGTCCCCTTGTTCTGTTGCTGCTTACCTGGCAGAAGAGCCCAACCCCACCTGGCTACAGCCTCCCTTCAGGCAGCTGCAGACAGCAATGAGCTCTGCCCTGAGCCTCCTCTTCTGCAGGCTGCACACCTCCAGCTCCCTCAGCCTCTCCTCATAGGGTTTGTGTTCCAGGCTCCTCACCAACTTTGTCACCCTTCTCTGGACACCTTCCAGCACCTCAACATCTCTCTTGAATTGAGGAGCCCAGAACTGGGCACATTTTCCTCCCCCCCCCTTACTTTCTTCACTGCTCTACACCTCACCCCCAAAAGCCTCAAGCCACCTGCTATTTATCTGAAGGGTGATGTGTGCATAGCTTTGGCACCACCAAACCACTTTTACTTAGTGTTATGATGAAGAATTTGGGCACCTTGGTGAACTTTGTCCTCTAAGTCAAATTGCTCCACTGCACTCAAAACCCTGAAGGAGCCCCATCCAAAATCCCCAGGAAACAGCCTGTGGTCTGCCTCCTTCTCAGGGTCCTTGTGATGAGTCTGAAGCAAAGGTCAGCTCCAACTGAACTTCTTAGCACTGCCAGGTCAATTTATCTGCTTGAAAAGGTTATTTATATGCACAGGCACATATACATATATATCATACAGCATGAAGGGAAGCGTGTTGAGCTGGCAAGAGCTGCCAACAGACCAACCTCAGAGCCTCGTTCAGCAGCAGATCAGCTGCCACTTCATTATTTATAGCCACCCTGCTCTTTGAGCATGTTTATTTGCCTTCCCTAAGGTGGTGGTGGCAGGAGGGGAAGCTCTGACATTCAGGCCCAGGTGTCTCTGAGTCTGACCTTTCCTCCAAAGAGCAGAAAGCTGCAGACACATTTCAAGGAAGAGTCAGCTGGAAACTCTAGACCTGTGTCCAGCACCTCCCTGGAGAGGCTCAGTGCAGAGCTGCAAGCAAGAATTGAGCAGAGATCTATCCATTAACCACCATGGAACCATAAGGAAGGTCATCCAATTGAGCCTGGGATTGTTTTCTACCTGCAAAGAGAACCAACTGAAGCCTAGACCCAGTCTGGAGGCAGAGCAGGAGCTGTGCAAAGACACAACATTCCAAACAGATTTGAGTTTCCCAGCAGCTAAGCTTTCCCCAGGCTGAAATAATGCTGCTTTATGGCCTGCAGGGAACAGGTCATAATGGTTGTGGCCCATGGTTTTCAGCTCCATCTCACTTATGCTCATAGTAAATCTTGGTGGAGAGAAGGCAGCCCTGATACCTGCCACAAAAACATGAGCAGCAGTTGTGCTGTTACTGTACCCCCACCCTGGCTATGCTACAGTAGGACCTTCCCCTTCTGCAGAACCTAAATATACAGGAAAGGGAAAGGAGAAATTCAGGAGAATCACAGAATCATTTTGGTTGGAAGAGGCTTTAAGATCCTCAGGCTCAGCTGTTAACCCAGCACTGCCAGGTCACCACTACACCACATCCTCCAGCAGCACATCTGCACAGCTTTTAAACCCCTCCACCACTTCTAGGTTGTGACAATCCTTCTGGGGAAGAAATTCTTCCTCACACCCAACCTAAATCTCCCCTGGTGCAACTTGAGGCCATTTCTTCTTGTCCTGTCACTTGTCATTTGGGAGAAGAAACTGTCCCCCACCTGGCTCCAATCTCCTTTCAGGGAGTTGTGGAGAGCAATGAGGTCTCCTCTGAACCTCCTTATTCAGCCTGGAGAAAACCTCAGCTCCTTCAGATGCTCCTCAGAAGGAACACCTCAAAGCTAGAGCCCTGGAAGCCCATATAGGGGTTCCAGCCCCTCTTGGGGCCATCATCCTGCCCAAGGGGATGGTAATTTGGGATACACAGAGGGAACGAATGCAGCCAGCAGACACAAGGACCAGGAAATAATTACTCTATCAGACTCTGAGGAGGCTAGCAAGAAAGACTCACTTGATGCCCCTCCTTACTCTTGTTACAGCCAAAATGCAACAGTCCCAGAAAAGGGTTGAGCTACATCTTAGAATGAAAGCTTCAGAGATGCCAGTGAAGCAAAACACAACAACACTGTGGAAAGAGAGAGCAGGAAAGGCAAGGTCTCAGAGAAGGAGCTTTGTTGCAGGAACTCTACATTAAGGAACTCCTCAGAGCTGCCATGGTTACAACATCTTCCTCAAATTTTATTAAATGCTTACCCCCCCAAAAAAAAACACCATCCAGAAACAACCCCTCCCCCCAAAAAATACCAAAACCAGACAACCCCAAAGCTCCAGGATGCAGTAAATTCAAGCAGAAAGCACACTGAGGCAGCAGGTGAGAGAAGATGCCCTGCCCTCCATCGAGGGAGCAGAAACAAGTTGCAAAATCATATTGACATGGGAAGGGGGAAGAAGATTTTAAAGAAGGGGATGAGGGACAAGCTAAAACCATGAAGTGTAAAGATGTGGGACAGTTGAGAAAGAGCCCTGGGATTTGATTTCCAGCCCTCAGACCCAAAGGCCAGAGTGCCATTCTGCAGGGGCTCAGTTTCCCCATCTTCACAGCAAGCCCTGACCTCCCCAAGCAGCTCTCTAGGATGCTCTTTCACCAAGGCAGCTTCCAGCACAAGAGCAGCAACCACAGCCCCTGTCCACCTCCAGGCAGGTCATCAGCCTCTGGCTTTAGAAGAGTTTCAACCACTAGCACTGGAGCCCACAGGTTAGAGAGCAAGCAAATCCCTTTTCCCAGTTAAGGGAGGTGATGCCAGTGGCCAGCACTCCTCACCTAGGAAAGGAAATCTCCAGTCCACGTTGGACAGGGAGGGGACAAGAGCAGCTCTTGGAAACAAAGCTGCTGTTGGCACTGCTGAGATAGCAAAGCAGCAGGAAGGTGCTGACATGGGTATTTAAGTGATGAAAGGATGCTCTGGGAACTAAAGGAAAGCAGGACTAAGTGGAATGATTTGCTGTACAAAGACCAGAAGATGAGATGGAAGTCCCTCAGTGCGGGTGGTGTAGAGGGACAGAGGCTGCTTTGTAAACAGGGGAAGACTTTATCCACAGCTAGCACCAAGAGGGTGATAAGTGGTCCTTGCAGCCTCCTCACACTGAAGATAGTCCCATCACTGCCTTCCTCACAAACAGATTCTTCTACTGGGTTTCTGCTGAATTCCCTCTCTTACCATCCAGCCAGCAAGAGCCACAGAAGTGGAAATCCTTCACTATGTAGCAAAAGCTCTGCCAGCTCAGGAGGGCAGCAGATCCCTCTCTTCCTTCAGGAAAAAGAAAGGGGGTGGGGAGAGAGGAAGCAGAGCCACAGCCTCCCAGCTCCTTAGTAGAGCCAGATGAAGACAACAAAACAACCCTCCCAGCCCCAAAAACAACCCCAACAAAACAGATAGGAGAAGCCAAAGATTCCCACAGGAGGTTAAAAGAGGGATGGAGTTTTGCCAGCTGATCCTGTTCCTTTCATCCAAGCGGAGGCAACGTGGGGCATTGCTCACACCCCAGATGGGTCAGGCTGTACCAAAGCAGGCTGACATCAGGCAGCAGAGGAGAAACATCCTTCAATTATCTTCTGTGCAGTAGAGGAAATAGAGGCATTGAGGGTCGCATCGAGCCAGGACCAAGCTCAGCTGCAAGACAAGAAAGCAATAAGTTTATGAACCCCATTTGGCTGGCAATAAGCAATGCCCAAGCCTGTCCAGAGGCTGCATCTTGGCTGCCACTTATAGATGGTTTCCTCCCATCCCTTTCCGCAAAGCTCCATGACCCAGCCCAGGAAGCTTCAGCCCTGCCGGACAGTGCTACGTGCCCACGACAGAGCAGATGCCAAGGGCTGCACATCCAGCAGAGGTCACAGCTATCCAAGCAAAAGGATGGACGTGCTCCTGGCCTGCCATCCCATCCCGAGAAGGACATCAGCACATTTCCTTCCAAGCCAGAGCAAGCCTCTAAGTAAGGAAGAGTGTTCCTAGGGCCCCTGGCAGCCCCAGCGCTCTGCTCAGGACCATCTGCAGCAGTATCAGGTTCCCGCAGGTCCCGAGCTGCTCTCTGTGTGACAGCTGGTGCAGCCAAGGGACTCCAGCACACAAATGACTTCTCCATCCTGTGATAAACGACTCCTCCATGCTGATGTGCTCTCCACCATGCCTGCTTTGGGGCTGACTGCAGATGGAGTGGAGCTCAGGTGAACAGTTGGGGGCCTAAGAGTAGGTGACCAATCCTCCAGCCACCTGCACTCAACCAGCAGCAGAGAAGCTTAGCCCTTGACTCTGCTTCTAGCCCCATTTCCTTCCAGCTTACCACAACCCATCCAAGTTTCTCAGGCAGCGTTTTCCCTGCTTTCCCTGGCTTTTCAGCTCTGGCCTTCCTGCTGCCAATAAAGCAGCTCCATCTGTCCCTTTGCTTTTGCTTCATTAGTCAGTAAGGAGGAAGGCACTCCACACATCTTGCTTGCTGCAGAATTTTTCTTGAGCACACATTGCTCTGAAGGAGAGCAAATCAAACAAAGCCAAGCATGACAGGGAAGGCAAACAAATGAGGAGTTAACTTCCTTTTGCTGTCTCTTAGCATCTCTCTGCCACCCTAGTCAAACACAGACTCCAGCACAGCCAGGTGCCATGGAAGTTACCACTCAGGTGGTCTCAAAGACTCACAGCACAGCAGGTTTCAGGTCAGATGGGATAATGAGAAAGCAGCAAGAGTGATTAAGAGCACAATGACCACAGCTTTTGAAGCTCTAGGGCATGGGTTGGCCTCTAACTTTAGGACCAAAGGCAAAGTTTTCCTGCTACATACAGGTTATATCTCAGCTTCCCACTGCAGGAAACCTCTCCAGCAGCACCTGGCATCAAGATCCTGCTCTGACCCAGGTGGGCAGCTACCATTTTTCTAAGGACAAGGATAAAACCTCAAAGTGCTGATCAGTGGTTGGGAATTACACTGCCCTGCCTCTTTAGTGTTCCCAACACAAGCCTGAAGAAGGTCAACCTTGTAACTGTGGTTTACAAGCGCTGCTAGATCACAGCTCATCTTGTAGGACAGGCTGTCCACATGAAACAGCAGCAGGTGAAATCAGTCCACAATCAATCCCACCATCAGAGACACGTCCTGGCTCCCCTTGCGGCAGATAAAAATCACACAGGCAATTACCAATTCCTGTACAGACAGAACCAGGAGCATTGCACAGCACAAGTGTGCACCTCAAGCATTTTGGCTTTCTGACCCAGGGCAATCCAGAAGAGCCCCAAGGCTGGGGATGAGAGCAGATGGATGATGAAGGAATGGACTCTCAGCCTTTTTTTGGGGAGAAGCTAGGTGCAGACATATTTTTAAGGTAGGTCTTAGAACAGAGCAAGTCCCAATGCCAGCCTTGTGCGCAAGGCACAAAGCTGATAAGCTGCTGGGAATGCCCAGCAGTTGTCACCCTCAGCTGGCAGAAGTCCCCTCCAAGCTCCCTTGCAGAAACAGCAGGAGGTTTTTCAAGACTGGAGCTGAAATAAACCACAGAGTCCTAGACTGGGTTGGAAGGGACCATCAAAGGTCATCTAGTCCAACCACAGACATCTGCAACTAGAGCAGGCTGGTCAGAGCCCCAGACAACCTCACCATCTACCACCATCTCTGGGCAACTTGGGCCAGGGTCTCACCACCTTCAGTGTCAAACATTTTTTCCATCTCTCCAGTCTGAATCTCCCTCTCTTAGCTCAAACAGTCACCCCTCATCCTGCCACAACAGGCCCTGCTCTGAAGTCTGTCCTTAGCTTTCTGATTGTCCTCTTTCAACATTTAAAGGCCACCAGGTCTCCCCACAGCCTTCTCTTCTCCAGGCTGAACAACCCCAACTCACTCAAGACTAACCTCCCAGCACAGGGTTTCCAGCCCTCCCTGGCCACTAAAAAAATACATGGTTTCATCTTTCTGTCTCCACCAGGCAGGAAATCTGAGCAGAAAGCAGAGCTGGTAGAGCAGGAAAAGCAGTGCTGCATCCCCCAGGAGCTGCACTGTGCCAGCCAAAGGTGGACCAGCTACAGCTGTCACTGGGGGCTAAGACCTGCCCCAGACCAAACCTGTTCCTATTTGACTGAAGGATGAACGATGCAGGCAGGACAGCAGCAATGCTCTCCAAAGGAAAGAGAAAACTTGGGTTTATCTTAAGCTGAGAACATGAGAAGTTTGCTTGACAAAGCAAGGCAAGGCCAGAGTCAGTGCAGTGACAATGCTCTGCCCCACCAGCTGGACTCAGCCCTGACATCTTGCATTGAGCAGGGACATCTTCCCGACGGCTGGAACCGCTCGAGCTGGATGCTGGCTTTGACTCCAGTGACATGTGGAGTTCATGGCTGTGCTAACAACTGGGCTTTGGAAAGCCATGAAACATTCCTGGTTTGGGCCTCTGGAGAATGTTTCACAGCTTCCAAGTTTGAGACCTACTCTGTTTCTCTTAACGTTTCCTTCCAAATCCCCTAAGGACCTGCCAAAGCACAAACATCTGGAGGCCCAAGGAGAGCTCCCTGCATTCTGTGCCAAGGCCAGGAGAAGGGCTCCAGGCTTGGCACTGCAGCTTTCCCCCTAGTACATCCCTTGCCCTGTCACACCAGCCTCAAGACTGATGGGGGTAGCTTAAGGAGACCAAGGGTGAAGCTCTTAGTCCCACAAAACTGACTCCACAGTTGTAGCTTTTGGAGAGAGGAAGAGGAGACCTTATAGAATCAGTCAGGGCTGGAAGGGACCACAAAGATCAGCCAGTTCCAACCCCCCTGCCTTGGGCAGGGACACCTCACACTAGATCAGGCTGGCGACAGCCTCGTCCAGCCTGGCCTTAAACACCTCCAGGGATGAGGCTTCCACCACCTCCCTGGGCAACCCTTTCTAGGGTCTCATGGTCCTCACGGTGCATTCCAACACCCAGTCTGAATCTCCCCATTTCCAGCTTTGTTCCATCCCCCCCAGTCCTATCACTACCTGACAGCCTAAAAAGTCCCTCCCCAGCTTGCTTGCAGGCCCCCTCAAGACACTAGAAGGCCACAATATGGTGGCCTCTGCATGAGCATGCCAGAGACTCACCCACTTCATGCTAGATCAGGCTGGCCACAGCCTCATCCAGCCTGGCCTTACACATCTCCAGGGCTGAGGCTTCCACCACCTCCCTGGGTAACCCACTCCAGGTGTCACCACCCTCATTCTAGGCTCTGTGCTTGCCTGCAGGAGATGACCATGCTGATCACAGTATCCTCCTCCGTCCAGCCCGCGCCCACCCGCCACCACCTTGCTCCCCCTCCCACGCTGCCCAAGCCCGGCAAGGACAACCTGAGGCTGCAGCGGCTGCTGCGGAAGGCGGCCAAGAAGAACGCCGCCCTCGCCGCCGAGCAAGCCAAGGCCTTTCGCTCCAGCCTCTCGCCCGTCAACGAGGCCAGCCCTGACCTCGAGCACGAGGAGGATGCCCCCCGAGAGGAGGCCCCCGAGGCCACAGCAGCGCCCTCTGCCGGCCTCCCCGCGCAGCCGCCCCTCAGGCCCGTCCTGCCTCGCATCTGCTCCCCCTTCCGCAGGAGCAAGCCCTTTGCGCTGAAGGTCACGGAGCAGAGGCGCATCGCCGAGCACGTCCTGCTCACCGCCTCCGCCGCCATGCCCCTCTTGCAGAGGCCAGCGGCCGCCCAGCAGCCTGCGGGCACGGACACTCACCTCCCCGCTCCACACCTCCCTTCTGGGGCTCTCTGCCCCCAGCCCCCTCCTCCTTCAAGCCCACCCAGTAACCAACAGGTACCAGAGGTTACCTGTGTCACCCAGGTGCACACTTATTTCCACAGCTTCAAGCCCCCCAGGGCTAAGACACCCACACCAAATCAGGCCCAAGGACCTGCCAGCCAAGAAGACAGAAGGCCTTTTTCTCCAGCCCCTGAAACAAGCTGCTCTGAGCCATCTCCAGAGCAGATACCCACCCCACTTGATGACAGCAAGGCCACAGCTCCTGCACTGGAACCTGTCGTTTTTGCTGCAGGGGCAGAGCCTCCTCCTCAAGCTCCTAATGAAGAGTCCATAAAACCTCCTTCGCCCAAGCCCAGGCTTGCTCCTACTGAAGAGTCCATCAAACCCCTTTCACCCAAACCCAAGCCTGCTCCTACTGAAGAGTCCATCAAACCCCTTTCACCCAAACCCAAGCCTGCTCCTACTGAAGAGTCCATCAAACCCCCTTCACCCAAGCCCAAGCCTGCTCCTACTGAAGAGTCCATCAAACCCCCTTCACCCAAGCCCAAGCCTGCTCCTACTGAAGAGTCCATCAAACCCCCTTCACCCAAGCCCAAGCCTGCTCCTACTGAAGAGTCCATCAAACCCCTTTCACCCAAACCCAAGCCTGCTCCTACTGAAGAGTCCATCAAACCCCCTTCACCCAAGCCCAAGCCTTCCCATGCCCATGCAAATAAGCCTCTGACCCACAGAAGTGATGCTGAAACACCTGCATCAGCGACAGCCCCTGAATTACCCAAGCAAGACCATGACACCCCAAACCCACCAGCACCCTGGAGGCAAGCACACCCAGCGACAGCACCTCCAGCACAAGCTGACAGCACCAGGGCCACCTCCACAGGCACCCAGGTAGAAGCAGACACTCAACTTCAGCCAACCCCCAGCTTACCAAAGACCAGCCCTCCCCTCAAAGCTGAGCCAGCACTGTCAGCAGAAGCAGCAGAACCTCCTGGAGCTGGCGCTGGTGGCTGGCGTCGCCTCCGCAAGCACTTGATGGTGCAGCCAGAGCCTCCCAGCTTCCCCGAGCCTGAGGTGGGAAAACCGAGCCAGGAAGAAGGCAGCAAGGAGAAGGACGACTCGCAAGCAGTGGTCAGTCAAGACTGCAAGCTGCTTAAATCAAAGGCCACCAGGATGTGGGATGCTATTTTATACCAGATAACGCTTGGCAAGAAGAAGCAGCAGCAGCAGAGAGCAGAGGAGAAGCAGCAGCGGAAGGAGGAAAACCTCTTCCTCCCGCGCCGCTTGCCCATCCTCCTGCACAAGCCGCGCTTCGACGCCCGCAAGCTGAAGGAGTTGGCTGCCAAACCCATGACAAAGATCAGCACAGTCTTTGAGGTGAGCCGCTTCAGGCCTGAAGGAGCTGAGAGGCACACCAAGAGCTTTAACAGAACGGCCTCAGGGTGGTCAGTCAACTGAAGCCAGGCTGCTCCTCCTCCAGGAGCAGCGCCAGCGAGGAGCACCCAGGACTGGCTTTGCTGCCCGACAGAGCCAACCAGACAGCTCAATAAAAGCCCTCCAAGCCAGCAGCCTCATGCTGTGGGTTGAAGGGTTACTCTCCGTAGCTATACAAGCTTCAAAATCCATAACGTGCCACATCCATAGGTCATGAGCCAGGAAAACAGGCATGGACTCGTGCTTGAGATCCAGCAACAAGGTCTGTATGCAGGAACACAGGGAAAAGAGGGGAGGGAATAGAGTGAAGGGAACAGAGTGAAAAGGGCAAGTTGCCTGTAGAAAAAAAAAACATTTTGGAGAAGGAGAATGGAATAAGAACTTATTTTGTTGTGTTTAACACCCTAGAAACAGAAGCAGCTGTAGATGAGACAAGGTGAAAGAGAATGACTTGCTCCACGTCTCCCCTAGCATCTCAGAAACTGAACTCAGAGGTGACAGAGCATCAATTCATGATCAATTCCTGCTCTGTCACCTCTGAGCTCAGTTTCTGAGACTCTAGGGGAGCACAGCATCAATTCAGCTTCCCCACTGGAAGTACAACCCACACTCACCTGCTGAAAACCAGGTGGAAACTCATCCTGTCACCCAAAACACAGACAAGGGACAGCAGAAGCTGTCCATCCTGTTGTCACAAAGCAGCTTCCTTGCCCAAAATAATGGGCAGCACCATCTGATGTCCCCCAGGTCAGTCCACCAAACTGTGGTGCAAGGAAGACTGAATTGTGCTGCAGCAGTCACATTTTGATCTCTAGTTAAACATGGTCTGGGTTTTGAGTATGGTCTGGGGCTGGTGTTTTTCTGATAACCAGGAGCCTGTTTCAGCTGCTTGAGATGGTACAGCAAAGGGCTGCAGAGGTAAGGGGACTATGAAGAAAGGCTTGAAGGACTTGGGGCTTTTTAGCCTAGAGAAGGCTGAGGGGAGATCTCATCGATGCTTCAAGGGTGGGTGTCAGGAGGATGGGGTTAAGCTTTCTTCAGCAGTGCCCAGGAACAGGACAAGAGGTGTCAAGCAAAAAGCCAAACATAGGAAGTTCCACCTAAAAATGAGGAGCAACTTCTTTACTTTGAAGGTGGTAGAGTGCTGGAATAGGCTGCCCAGATCATAGAATCAGTCAGGGTTGGAAGGGACCACAAGGATCAGCCAGTTCCACCCCGCCAGACATGGGCAGGAACACATCACCCTAGATCAGGCTGCCCAGAGCCTCATCCAGCCTGGCCTTAAACACCTCCAGGAGTGGGGCTTCTACCACCTCCCTGGGCAAGCCATTCCAGGATCTCATTCCCCTCATGGTGAAGAGCTTCTTCCTAACATCCAGTTTGAACCTACCCATTTCTAGCTTTGTTCCATTCCCCCAGCCCTAGATCAGAGTTGGTGTCACCACTGTGAGTCATTCATAAGCCTCCTGAGTGGCACCCCTGCTGTAGGTGAACCTGCTCCAGCAGGGTAGTTGGACTGGATGATCTCCAGGGGTCATTTTCAGCTCCTAGCACTCCGTGACAGCTTCAGCACATAAGTATCCAGCTCTGCATATTTCACAAGGGGTTCTCCTAACCACAGACAGCCTCCTTTTCAGGTAGGACATCACAGTCACAGCCCTACTGGTGCCTGATGCCCCAAAAAGGGGGATTGAAAACATCCCCCCTAACTCTGTCCATCCCCAGAGACAGCTGTGCTTTCCAGCTTCACAGTCACCCTTTGCATCTCCTTGCCACCAGGCTTAAGAGCTGGAAATGAGCTATTTCTGTTTCATGAGGGACTCTGGCATATGCTGGGATGTTCCTGCACAGCTAATATAGGATTGCTATGTTTAGTCCAAACAGGAAACTCGATACGCAGCTCTTTACCTTCTCTTCATGAGTGGAGGATATGGAGCTGAGCAAAAGTTGCTCAAGCCAAGCTGCAAACAGCCTCAGAAACAAAGCCAAGAGACCCTTTTGCTTTTTTGAACTCCTTCAATTTAGTGATGATGCTGCAAGAAAAGCTCAGCTATCCTCAAAGCTTCACCAAAGTTCTCTCTTTGCTGGTCTTATCCTCTCTTTTGTAACCCCTTCCATACTCTAAGAGGCAGGGGGGGAAGAAGGAATAATAATCCAAGTATGTAAAGTTTGGACTTGTCTGAGCCCCCCCAGAACACCAAGAAAAAGCTGAAATGAGATAGGTTGGAAATGCATCCTGAGTGGATCCCAGGTCAGTCTTTGAGGGATGATTCAAGAAGCTTCAAGAGGAGGCTATGGAGAAGAAGCACTCAGAGGCACAAAAGCCATAAGCCAAAGAGTGCAGTGCAGAATCACTCAGCTGTTAAGGTTGGAAGACACCTTTGAGATCAAGTCCAACCACTCACCTTGAGCTTGCAATCCCCACCACTACTGCTAAGACATGTAGGACTCCTAGTGCAGAGAAGATGACCTTACCACACAGCAATAAAAGGGCCCCTAACTGCAGCACAGCTTGATGGGTGTCTACACACAGGTCTGCAGCAGGAGATTCATTACAATGAGGGTGGTGGAACACTGCAACAGGCTGCCCAGAGAGGTGGTCGAAGTCCCATCCCTGGAGATACTCAAGGTGAGGCTTGACACAGCTCTGGTCAACCTGATCTAGTTGATGTCCCTGCTCACTGCAGGATGAATGACTTTCAGAGGTCACTTCCAACCCAGGTGATTTTATGATCCACAGCATTAGTGTGGAGCTGAGCAGTCAACAGAATTACAGAATGATTTTGGTTGGAAATGATCATTAAGATCATCAAGTTCTTAACCCCAGCCATAGCCCAGCACTGCCAGGTCACCACTAAACCATGGCCCTCAGCACCACATCTACACAGCTTTTCAAGTCCCTCCAAGGATGAGAAGTCTACCACTGCTCTGGGCAGCCTGTTTCAGGATTTAGCATACATTTCAGGGAAGAAATTGTTCCTCATCTGCAAGCTAAACTTGCCTTGGCACAACTTGAGGTCATGTCCACTTGTCCTGTCCCTTGGTGCTGACACTTTGTTCCTTGGCATTACTGATAGACTCAGAAAACTGGTTACTCTTGGGAGGCTCACTGAGCCTGGCCAGAGAGGATGGTTTCAGAAGCAGCTGTGCTTTAATCTGCTGTGTCCTGTGGTAAGGATGACCACCTAGAGCAAACCAGTGCCTTTCACACAAGGCTATGTGTTGAATCTGCTGGGCTTCCCCAAACTGTGTCTACCAGCTTGCCCTGTTGCACAGGGAGGGGGAATGGAGAATTGCTGTTGGGGAGGGCAATTCCCACAGTGGGAAGCAGTGGAAGGCAGGTCTATCTGCATGGTTTAGTCCCCCTGCTCCAAGAGTGAAGAGCAGAGGTGTACAGCAGGTATGGCAAGTCCTGCAGAGGCAGATCTTGGTGTGGGAACATCAGAAGAGAAAACAAATGCCTGGAGACAACAGATTTTCACAAGCAGCTGTGTTGGGAGTCATTGCAGTGCGTCCCAGACTGAGCAAGGAAAGGGAATTTCACTGGGCATGGAGTCTGGGAGGTTTTCAAAGTCAAACAGCCTCAGACTCAGCCTAGATTAACCCTTGCAGAAAGCATCTTGCTCTGCAGCCTGCTCAGACGTCCCACAGCTCAGGAAAGAAGGGAAGGAGGGGAAGACTCTAGCTATGAGCAAGCATCTGGAAAGCTGATAAGATGGTGCTGAGTGAGTGACACGGGGGGGAGGCAGAGGCTGTGAGAGGAATAGGCAATCGTGAATGGAAAATGTATAAAGATAGTTGAGGGGGGTAGAGAGGAGCTGGGGAGCAGGATCCTCAAAGCACACAAACCAGACAGTGAAACACCCAAGAATCACAGAATTAACCAGTTTGGCATAGACCTTTGAGACCTCCAACCTACTACCTAACAGCTTCTCATTAACTAGACCATGGCACTAAGCGCCTCATCCAGTCTTCCTTTTAAACACCTCCAAGGATGGGGACTCCACCACCTCCCCGGGCAGCCCATTCCAATGCCAATCACTCTTGCTGGGAAGAACTTCTTCCTAAGGTCCAATCTAAACCTGCCCTGGCAGAGCTTGAGGCTGTGCCCCCCTCATTCTGTCACTGGTTGCCTGGAGAAGAGACCAACCCCTACCTGTCTACAACCAAGAAGAGAAACAAGCCAAGATCCTTCAGCTGTCAGAGCTGTTCTGCTATTCATGGATCACAAAAACCTTCTTGTGAAGGAATCCATAGAGCAACATCATTGCACTGCTTGGAGAACTGGATGGATCCTCAAGGTCATCCCGTGAAGTTGTTGGCCCTTCAAGAAAGGATGCTGGGAAAACGCCAGAGCTGACAACACTTTCCCCTCTGAACTGCTTGCAAAAGCTCAGAGAGGGCAACCAAACCCTGTTCACAACTCAGCAAAATCTGTTTGAGGGCTGGAGCAACTCTCCTGTGAGGAGAGACTGATGGAGTTGGGGCTGTTCAGTCTGGAGAGGAGAAGGCTCCCAGGTGACCTTATTGTGGCCTTTCAGTATTCTAAGGAAGCCTGTAAGAAAGCTGGGGAGGGACTCTTTAGGCTCTCAGGTAGTGATAGGACTGGGGGGAGCAGAACATAGAAATGGTTAGATTCAGACTGGAGGTTAGGAAGAAATTCTTCAGCATGAGGGTGGTGAGACCCTGGAACAGGTTGCCCATGGATGTAGTGGAAGCCTCATCCCTGGAGGTGTTTAAGGCCAGGCTGGATGAGGCTCTGGCCAGCCTGATCTAGTGTGAGGTGTCCCTGCCCAAGGCAGGGGGGTTGGAACTGACTGATCCTTGTGGTCCCTTCCAACCCTAATTCTAACTGAAGCTCAGGTGGATGCTACTTCATGTAGACTTCAGGAAAAAGAGGACTGATCAAAGATAAGGCCTTAAAAAAAGGTTTTTGAAAGCACCTAGGCAGACAAACAAGTTGAGGATGAAAGTCCTGTGCATTCCTCCTTCTTTACATCTGAAAACCAGCTCTGGGGCAGGCTCGGGTTTGTGCTGCTGCCCATCTCAAAGCCACATTCATGAGAGCTTCTCTTCTAAATGGGTACCACAAAAGGAAAAACAACCCAAACAAAGCTATCTGCTTGCACTCAGAAACCAGCTCCTTGGGGAGGGGGGAGAAGGAAGGAAGGAAGGAACACAGCCCCCAGAAGAATTCAGAAACAAAAGGTGTTTTGTAGCACACTGAGTTATTTATAAGCCTGGCTATGAAATAAAGCTTCTTTTTTATAGCAGGAAAAAAAGAAAATGAGCTTGTTTTCACTCCCAACAACTTCCTCTCCCTTGCCTGTGCCAGATGCTGCCTGGCTGGATCCAGCCAGTTATCACCTCCCTTGCCTGTGCCATTGCTCCTTACTGCCACAGCCCTCCACCAGCACCCACTCAAGATAACGCCAGGATATCCATTAACATAATAGGAGCAGGAGATCCAAAGGACCCTTTCAAGGGGACACGGAGACAGCAACCCAGCTCTGCTGCACAACCCTTTGCTGCACATCAAAGGAGAGGTCTTTCTTCTCCGTTGGTCCACCCAGCAGAGCAGACATTCATGTCCTCCTCACTACAGCCCTATTACGTGCTGGTGTCAAGAGGTTACTGCAATCATGAGAGGTTTTTTTTCCCCCTGACGAATTCAGTAACTCTGGAAATGAGACTCCAGAAGCATCTGAGTTTCAGGAGTACATCAGCCCCATGCTCAACCAGAACGACCTCCAGCTGTCTGTTTCTCCTTGCAACTCAAGAGTGTGAGAAACCACAGTAGATACTTGCTAATTCAAGGCAAAAGGCAGCATCCAAGGGACTTATTCTGCAAGTTAAGCTCACAAGTATCCAACTTTCAGCAACACCAGAAGCTCAGACATCAAGCCAAACCCCTCCTTCATGCCCACTCCCTCCCAGCTCAGGGTCAGATGTTTGCCCAGAAGCAAAGCTCCAGCTGTTACCAGCCAATAGCTTTCCATCCCCCCCCCAGTGTGGCTGGCAAAAGTAACCCCAGATGTCCTGCCAGGAGAGTTGCAGGTGTTATAGAGCACAAGGTCACACCCCACCTACCTGGTTAATGTGTTCTCCAGGCACATTATTGCTCTGCAGCATCATCTATCAACACCTTCTTGTACTGGCCATGGCCCGTGGCAACAAATTTATACCTTTTGCCAGGAGTAGCCTGAACAGGAGAGAAAGAAGGATCCAAAGTCAGCATTTTTTCCTCCCTCAAATATGCAGCTCAGATCAAAGAACTGAATCCAGATATAATTGAGGGCTTGGAGACACTCTGCTCTGTACTCCCTTCTTGCCCCTCCCATGTAAACTCTCTGCACAGACCATCCACCACTTTGCATCTTCCTGTTGTCCATCTTGCACTTGCTGGGTTAGCTTGCATTATACAACCACAGGCATGATGGGAGAGGGCTCATCTGAGAGTCCAGGCACCCCTCAACCCAACTTTGGTGCCACCTATGGCAAGACTTTGGTGCCACCTATGGCAAGAGCCAATTTCATTTGCCACGTTGCTGGTAGCAGTACCCACCCAGGAGCATACTTGGATACTCCTCTCCCAGCCTGGACAGTACCAGCAGCAGCAGCACTAAACCCCAGATCTATCTGTAACTGATGATACTCTTCACTTCAGTTCCACTCAGTTTTGCATGTTTTTTTTTACTCTGGAGATTCAGAAGTCTAACAAGAGTGAAGTAGCTCACACCTGCAGTTAAATGTGAGCCTAGAAGGCTGAGGCTGGGGCTCCAAACATGCTGTTCAAGAGACCCTTCAGTACCCCAGGCTAGAAAACTGTTTCCCCTGCTCTTTTAGCACAGGTTGCAGTGATAAAAGCTCTTCCTGCCAGTAACCTGAGAGGTGTCCAATTGCACTGATGGATACAGGCAGCCCTACACAGCATCTTCCCAATGCATCCCAACCAGCCAAGAGCTGCTCTCTTTCACAGCAGAGGCAGTGCCTCCATACCTGTGTTCTGACTCACCTTGACGTTGGCCTCAGGCTTGGGAGTGCCCTTCTGTTCCCAAAGGCTTCTCTTACTCACGATGTCTCCAGCCACAATGTCCTGAGAAGATCAAAGAATGGCTTGGAAGGGACCTTCAGAGCTCAGCTAGTCCAACCTCCCCTCTCCCCCTAGTCGCAGGGGGGGACTAGAGCAGGTCCCTCAGAGCCCCACACAACCTGACCTGCAATGGTGCCAGGGATGAGACATCTGCCACCTCTCTGGGCAACCTGGGCCAGGCTCTCACCACCCTCAGGGTAAAACATTTCTTACTTTTCTCCAGTCCTCTTAGTTCAAACAATCACCTCTCATCCTAGGACAACAGGCCCTGCTCAGAAGTCTGGCCCCAGCTTTCTGAGCAGCCCAGTTAAGTCCTGAAAGGCCACCAGAAGGTCCCCTGGAGCCTTCTCTTCTCCAGGCTAAACAAACCCAACTCTCTCAGCCTGGCCTCACAGCAGAACCCCTCCAGCCCTGCCACCATTGCTGTGGCATCCTCTGGCCGTGCTCCAACAGGTCCCTGTCTGTGCTGAGGACTCCAGAGGTGCCCCAGCACTCCAGGGGGGCTCAGCAGGGCACAGCAGAGAGGCAGAATCCCCTCCCTGTCCTGCTCCCCATGCTGCTGGGGATCAGCCCCAGGATATGGCAGGGGCTGGGCTGGATCCTCCTGTTCTCCTCTGGCTTTGAGCCTGTCACATGCACTCGTGTGACCCCAGCTGTCTCTCTGCCAACACCCTTCTGCTGTGCAGGGTGGATCTCAGCAGAGGGGTAAGATTCCCTCCCTTCACCTGCCCCTGGTGCTGCAGCACAGGACACAGCTGTCTTCTGGGCCAACCAGAAGATGATGTTCTCGTTACCCTTTACTGCTAAGAGCACTGAACATGCCTTTGTCCACCTCCCTTTCCAGGCCACACATCTGGTCTCCTTTTTTCTAGTCATAATATCTGACCTGTGACAGCTGCAGCTGAAACCCCATGACTGTGAAAGCCTCTTCCTATTCCCAGCATACCCAATGCTTCCCCTATCTCTCTCCCTCTCCAAGGGCTCCAAGATATTTGTTTTCTTGAGTTCATTAACTATTGACACCATGTTTACATCGTGGCTTTATTTATGTGGAAGGAATTTTCAGCTCATAAACACAGATTTGCAACCAACATGTTAACAGAAGCAGCCTCAGAGTGCCCAGAAAGTGACATTACTGAGAGCAGTGCAGAATGTCCTTTGCAGTTTAAACAAGCTTGTAAGATTTATCACTTTGGTACTAAATGCAGCTTGATGCTCAACATCTGGAGCTCACTGCTAGCCCCTGCATAAGACATGTTCTGCCCACCAGTCGACTGCATTCCCATTCCCAAACCAGAGCCTCAAACAGCATCCCTGAGGCTTTCCTGGCTGTACCACCAAGGAATGGGTTGGGAGCCTAGCATGGATAAAGCTAAGCTCTAAGGACTTGCATCCTGGTGGGAATGGAGCTTCAGTACAGAATGATAGATTTGGTTTGGTTGGAAGGAACCTTTAAGGTGATCCAGTCCAAGCAGTAACCCAGCACTGCCAGGCCACCACTAAGCCAGGGCCCTCAGCACCACATCTACACAGCTTTTCAGTCCCTTCACCACTGCCCTGGACAGCCTGTTCCAGGGTTTGGCAACCCCTTGGGGGAAAAAGTTGTTCCTCCTGTCCAACCTAAACTTCTCCTAGCACAACTTGAGGCCATTTCCCTCATCCTGTCACTTGCTCTTTGGGAGAAGAGCCCAATCCCACCTCACACCAACCTCCTTTTGGGGAGTTGTAGACAGCAATGGAGTCTCCTCTCAAGCCTCTTCTTCTCCAGGGTGAACAACTCCACTTCCCTCAGCTATTCTCCAGACCCTTCACCAGCTCTGTTGCCCTTCTTTGGGGCCACCTCAGCACCTCAATGTCTTCCTTGTATCGAGGAACCCAAATCTGAATGCAGCACCCAAGCTGTGGCCTCACCAGTAGCCAGTACAAGGGGACAACCTCTGCCCTGGTCTCGCTGGTCACACTACTGCTGGTCCAGGCCAGGATGCTGTTAGCTGCCTTGACCATCTGGGCACCCTGGCTCATTCAATTGGCTGTCAACCAACCCCCCCCACCCAAGCCCTTCTCCAAGCAGCTTTCCATCCACTCTCCCCCAAGCCTGGAGCATTGCATTAGCACAGTTGCAATACCACAGATGCCTTTAGGGCTGGTGGACATCACCACTGAGCCACACCAACAGACTAACACAAGCATTGTGCCCTCATTGCAGCCACTCTGCCCTTGCACATGCAGAAGTCCAGCAAACCTCCTACCTTACAGGGCTGGGTCTTCACAGCAGACTGAGCTGCCACCTCTCCAGTCTCCCAGAGGCTTTTTGTGCTGGATACCATCATGCTCATGTTAGGAAGGTCAAGAGAAGGCAGTCGGACAGGTTTGGGAACCTTTGTGGAGGTCTAGAAAACAAAGAAAGAAAGATCACTCTGTCATTAGAAGTCCTCAGGGATGGGGTGGTTGTAGAGGGAGACTTGTAAGGTCTTGCTAGCTCCTGGCAGATGCTCCCACCATTTAAACAGGGAAAATGAGGAAACAAGGATGGGACAGCTCACTAGAAGAAACCTGCTTCATGCTGTGGTGGAAGATAGAGGCAGGGGAAATTGTTGCTTCCATCCGAGGGGAGACAATTCAGTTGTCAGCTCCCAGATGGTAAGACTGAGAGGCAGAGTGGGACAGCAACACTGAGCAAAGAAAGCTCCTTGGAGAGCGGGGACAGAGAGACAACCCAGCAGCCCACCTCAATAGCCTGTGTGTACTGCTCCAGCCTGTCATCGATCTTCGACACAGGGAGGGGGGGCTGGGACTTCTTTATGCTGTTACTAGAGAGCAGAGAAGAGGATTAAAGAGATCTCCCAGGGCCTCAAGGAGCCTGTTGCTCCTGCCCTGCCCTGCAGCAGGCCCCTTTGCAGGAAGGGAGCTGCTTTACCCCAAGCCAACCCCAGAAATACCTTTTCTCTATGGAGCGGTTCAGCGACTCGGTCCTGTCCGTGATCTGAAGTGGCCAGAGAATAGAAAGAGATTACTTTTGCCCATGGACCTCAGTAGGTCACCTTAGCTGAGCATAATTCAACTGTGCCTCTTCTCTGACTGCTCAGACTTTGGTCAGAAATGCCTTGCTCAGTCCCACGTTCCCACACCGGTCAGAGGCAGCGACCATCCCCCTTCCCTTCTCTTTTCCAAGACAGGTGAGCAGAATCCCAAGCAAAAGCATCAGTGGACAGCAGCAGCTCAGCCAGTTTGAGAGGCAAACTGACCACATACAGCCTCAACGAGAGCTAAGCAACCACCAAGACCATTTCCTCTGCTGCATCCTTCTCAGGCACTTGGTTTTCCTAGAGAGGGAAAGTGGCAAGTGTGGAAAGAGCAAAGTAGAAGCACTCCCAGCCACATCTGTAGAAGAGCCAAGCAGGACAGGAGCACAGGCATGAGTTGCATCAACATATCCACACCAGAGAAGCTCACAGACAGGGTAAGTCAGCATATGGAGCCAGCTGCAATGAAGCTCTTCAAGTCAAACCAGCAGGAAAGAGCTTGGCACAAGAGGCTCCTATACAAGAGCTCTTTGGCCAAGACAGGAAGGTGAAAGCTTCACATCCACTGAACAAAGGAAAGCTGAATTGTTGCTAAACCTCTTGCATGCACCAGAACAAGAGCACAGAGTGAAAAATCACTTTCAAGGAGAGGCTCTTTCTTAACACCAGTTCCTACAGAGCCAAGAAGCAGCAACCAAGCAACAAGAAACCATCTCTGCCCCATAAAACTGCTGCTTGTGCCACGGGAAACATCACCTGCTAAATGCTGCTTTATGCATGCTAGCTAAATGCTCCTTTTAAGATGCTTTCAGGGTGCCAGTGGTAAATTTCAGCTAAGCAGAAGATTAGACAGCATCAGAGAGAGGCCACACTGAACAGCTGTGCCCAAGAGCACAGCCAACAAATGGTGCAACCTCAGCTAATAGAGATGTGTCAGGCACTGAGCTGCTCTGCAGGGTCCCCACACATCAGTGTGACAGATCAGGAGCCAGCTTCTTCTGCCTGCCTGCTGCCAGCTCATTCCTTTGCTCAGTGCTGCAGGAATTGATGCTGGCCTCTGGGCCATGTCTTCAGAAATAGAATTGCTCAACCCATTGACAGGCAAGCTGGGACCTTCTGGGGCATAACAGCACTGGAAAGGGGAACCTGGTAGCTCCCTGCCTAGGTCTCAGTTTCTCAGTCATAAGTGGATAAGATATCAACAGGCAAAAACCTTGTCCACCCTGACAGAGAGGTGCGAAGCATCCAGAGGTGCTTCCAAGAGATGCTGTGGGCAGCCTGATGTAGTTGAGGATTTTCCTGCTGGCTGCAGAGAGGCTTGGACTGGATGACCTCCAGAGGTCCCTTCCAGCCCAGCCCTTTCTGATTCTATAAAGCAGGTTCAAGTTAATCACCAAGCAACCTAGAGAAAAGGCTGCAGGTGACTACAGATATCACAGTCTAGGTGGGAATAGGTTTTCCCCAAGCTACTTGGACACCACCTTCCCCTGCCCAGCAGAACAATTCCTCACAGCATTTCTCTGGTGCAAAGCACTTTCTGGAGGTCAGAAGCAGCCACAGTTGCTCACCTTATAACCCAGAGCTCACAAACAGCTTGAGACAAAGCAGCACTGAAACGAGGCTTCCCTCCTGCCACCACACAGCTACATCAGACTCACAGAATGTCAGGGGCTGGAAGGGACCTCAAAAGATCATCCAGTCCAATCCCCTGCCAGAGTACCAGATCCCACAGGAACACATCCAGGCAGGTTCTGAATATCTCCAGGGAGGGAGACTCCACAACCCCCCTGGGCAGCCTGTGCCAGGGTTCTGTCACCCTCACAGGGAAACAATTCCTGCTCATGTTCACATGGAGCTTCCTATGCCTCAGCTTCCACCCACTGCCCCTTGTGCTGCCATAGGGCATCACCCAGCAGAGCCTGGCTCCAGCCTCCTGGCACTCAGCTTTACATCTTTATAACCACGAATGAGGTCACCTCTCAGACTCCTGCAGGCTGCAGAGCCCCAGCTCCCTCAAGCTCTCCTAAGAGAGATGTTCCACCCCATCATTTTTGTGGCTCTGCACTGGACTCTCTCAAGCAGTTCCCTGAGGTCCTTCTTGAAGTGAGGGGCCCAGAACTGGACACAATGCCCCAGGTGAGGCCTCACCAGGACAGAGTTGAGGAGGAGGAGGAGAACATCCCTCTACCTGCTAACCACAGCCCTTCTGATCCCACCCCAGAACAGCATTGGCCTTCTTAGCCACCAGAGCACACTGCTGGCTCACGGTCAAGCTTCCACCCACCAGGACCCCCAGGTCCTTTTCCCTTTCACTGGTCTCCAGCAAACCAGTCCCCAACCCACTCTGGCACATGGGGCTGGACTTCCCAGGTGCAAGACTCTACACTTGCCCTTGTTGGACTTCATCCCATTTCTGCCTGCCCAGCTTTCTGCCCTGTGGTTTATCTTGATCTACATCCAGGCCACACTGCCCCCAGACTGAACCACCCAACATCTGCCTGCTCCAGATGTGCATCCAGCCACAGCTGGCAGGGGAGGTGAACACTCCCCCTTCCCCCTCCACTGCAGATGCTCTCCTCCTTCCCCTACAAGCAATATTTCTGCTGTGCCAAAACACCTTCCTGGTGGTCAGCACGTTTAATTCTTTGTGTTCACACAAAGCCCTGCTGGATGAGGTGTAAAGATCCTCCTGCCTTTGGAAAGATCCCAAGCTCATAGTTCTCCTGAGCAGCTTTACACCCTCTGGGCTCTGACATCACCGCTACAGAACGCAGGCTGCATTGCTAACCTTTCCCTGGGCTAAGCCCAGCAGCAGCTCAGCTCAGGAAGCTGTGTGTGTTTTGGGCTTGTAGTCACAAAAATTCCAGCCCATAAAAAGGTGTTTGGAAGTGTTTCCTACATTTCCCCACCAGTCCCACTCCAGGGCTATGTTTTGGCCACCTCCACTCTACAGTCTTAACATTAGCATGTGGCCTCCATCCAAACCATGTTCTCCCCTCTTGTTATTTGACTTTAAAAAGGCTTCTCCCTTCAGAAGCAGGGCAGGGGGCTGCTGCCTGCCCTCCCCTCACTCAGAAGCAGGGCAGGGGGCTGCTGCCTGCCCTCCCCTCACTCAGAAGCAGGGCAGGGGGCTGCTGCCTGCCCTCCCCTCACTCAGAAGCAGGGCAGGGGGCTGCTGCCTGCCCTCCCCTCACTCAGAAGCAGGGCAGGGGGCTGCTGCCTGCCCTCCCCTCACTCAGAAGCAGGGCAGGGGGCTGCTGCCTGCCCTCCCCTCACTCAGAAGCAGGGCAGGGGGCTGCTGCCTGCCCTCCCCTCACTCAGAAGCAGGGCAGGGGGCTGCTGCCTGCCCTCCCCTCACTCAGAAGCAGGGCAGGGGGCTGCTGCCTGCCCTCCCCTCACTCAGAAGCAGGGCAGGGGGCTGCTGCCTGCCCTCCCCTCACTCAGAAGCAGGGCAGGGGGCTGCTGCCTGCCCTCCCCTCACTCAGAAGCAGGGCAGGGGGCTGCTGCCTGCCCTCCCCTCACTCAGAAGCAGGGCAGGGGGCTGCTGCCTGCCCTCCCCTCACTCAGAAGCAGGGCAGGGGGCTGCTGCCTGCCCTCCCTAAAGGGAATCCTTCCTCTTACACTCCATTTACTGGTGCAAGAAGAAGAAGCACTCCTGCAATCCTCCTGATCTACTCAGCAAATACTGACCAAGAAGCTAATAGTAAAGATCTAAATGCAGGTACCAGAAGGTCTCCCCAGAGCCTTTTCTTCTCCAGGCTGAACAGCCCCAACTCTCTCAGCCTGCCCCCACACAGGAGGTGCTCCAGCCCTCTGATCATCTCCACAGCCCTCTCTAGACCCTCTCCAGCAGTTCCATATCCTTCTTGTGCTGGAAGCTCCAGAGCTGGAGCCTCACAAGAGCAGAAGGGCAGAATCCCCTCCTTTCACCCCCTGGCCGCTCATCTTTTGACGCAGCCCAGGACACGTTTGGCTTTTGGGCTGCCAGTGACCATTGCTGGCTCATTTTCAACCACCTCATCAACAAGCACTCCCACACTCTCCTCTGCAGGGCTGCTCTCAATGCACTCAGCACCCAGCCTGGATTTGTGCTTGGGATAGCCCCTGCCCAGGAGCAGGACCTTGCAATACCACCCAGCAGATGTTACAGCCTCACCACTCCCCTCACTTCTGCAAGTGACAAGCTTAAGCCTCTCAAAGACCAAAATCCTCTCACTCCAGGAATCACTTCTGTGCCTATTGTATGTAAAGCACAGGCACAGAATGGAGGCTTTGCTGTCAACACAACAGGAGTCAGGAGATGCCATTCAGGCACTGTTAGAAGAGGAAGTGTCACAACAGCAGTGATGGAGGAGGACACCATGCTCCAGAGGTGAGGAATCCCAGATTGTTTAAGTGACTTGAGTCAGAGGGTTGGATTTTATTCTAGGTAAGATAGGGAAATTCCACTGCTTCAGGCTTTTGGGTTGGGTTTTTTCCTCCCCTTGAGGGGAGGGAAGGGAAATTTCATTTTCTGATGAAGTTCACATGTAGTCTTTGACCAAATTCACAAGCTGGAAGCACTGACATCTTCCACAGCATTACAGCATTCCCTGGAGCCCTCAGTGAACTTTAGACTTTTACAGTGATTGGCAAAGTAGACACAGATCGTTACAGCCTCCAACAAAGCAGGGGGAGAGGAGGTTGACAACCAAGGCAGATGAGGGAAACAGATGAAGTGATTTGCCCCAGCCTGCAGCAGGGATGGGCTAACAGGACTCACACTCTGCTAACCTAAGCCCCGGATCACCTTTCCTTGCCGTTAGTTAGGTGCTCTACTGCAATCACTGCCCTGCTGCCAGAGGAGCCCTGAACACCAACCTTGGTGGAGCACACAGCAATGGGATCAGAGGACAGTTCCTCCTCCTCTTCCAGGCTGGCTGGGCTTGGAGCCTCCTGGTGCTTTTCCTGTGTTTCATCATCATCCTCCTCATCTTCAACTCTCCTCCTTTTCTTTTCCTGAGTGTAGAAAAGGAAGAAGGCAGGAAGTGAGCTGCTCAGGCTGTGCACCAGCAGTGGTTTGTCCAGCCCCCTGGGCTTCCTGCTTTATGCTGAGCATACAAACTGAGGTCACATCATCTCATTTCACAATGTCCAGAGAGAAGCTCATCTTGGGGGAGAATCAGAGAAGTTTGGGAGGCTCAGTGTTTTAAAGTGATATGGCAATGGGTCCTTGCATCAGTTCATAGCTATTTCTTACCACTGTTGAGGGAGGAAAATGTGAATTGCTCATTTGGAGGCCACAAGGAGCTGCCTTTAGATAAAGGGGTGGAAGAGGTCACACACCTATCAGGTGCAAAAAGCACACAAGCCTCAGCAAGTCAAAAAGCCATTTACAGCAGAGGATCCATGAGGCTCAACCACCCCAGCTCTAGGGCTTGCACACCACTCCAGATCCAGCTTGGTCTCCTGTTAAACAGCAATTACCCCTCATCAAAAAAGAGCAAAGAGGAGAAACCTCAGCTGGGAGCAATACAAGACTTAGAGAAACATGAAGCCAAAGTGCTCCAGAGGTGCAATAAAGGCTGGGGAGAGGGGAAGAAAAAAAAAGACAAGCAGCAGTAAAATTTAGATTGGAGTTCTCATGGTGGGCTCCTCACTGCCCACAAAAGCCACAGGAGAAATAGCAGCACTTTCCTTCTCAGTGTTGCAAGGAGATGACTAAACCACCACAAACGCTGGGACCAAACACATCACCCTCTTGAGAGAGCTGAGGCTGCCTGCAGCGAGTCCAAGGAGGCACAAGGGTGAGAAGGGCACCAGCCCCAGGCTATGCCATCAAAGCACATCTACCCAGGCTCAATGCCCAGCTGCATAAGCAGCAATAGTGAACTGAGTTCTCAGAAAGCAACCCCAGCTCTCCCACCAGCTCCTCCTGATCCCACCTTTAGTTCAGCTCTCTCTTCTTCATCCTGCTCTTGGACCTGTTCTTCCTCCTGGCACAGCCTTTCTTCCTCCCCAGTAGCCACACTCCCCTCACAGGTCTCCTCTGGGCTGTGCCCATCCATCTGAATCTGTTCCAGTTTGGCTTCTGCCTCCCTCACACCACTGTCCTCTTCTTGATAGGACTGTCGTGGAGATCTAGAAGTGGAGGAGAGAGGTTAAAGAAGCAAACCACATTGTTAGGAGCCTACAGATGCCAGCAGGTACCTCAGACCTCTAGAAATCCCATTTTATCACTCCCCAAAGCCTACAACTTGCAGGGTTTCTTACACACAGTCACTTCATGGTCTCATCCAGCTCTAGGTGCCCAGATCTAACAGCAGTCACATTACACTCCCACATTTTGAGCCTCCAAGGGAATGCAGACAAGAGTTGTGGCAGAGCCAATGGTGTCTGCACCTTTACAGCCTCACCACAGGCAAGATGCTCTGGAAAACAGAGCCTGGACCTCAAGCAGAGGGCACCACCACTGTGATGAGGTGCAGCCAGAATCCTAGGTCAGCCAGCATGCTCTGTGGTCCCCACCCCCGTGGTTCCCAGCATCAATTCAACCTGAGAGCACCAAATAGAGCCTTGTTTGCCTCAACTCATCTTCCCTGCTAACAGAGCTTCCTGCTGGAGGAGGATCCAACCAACAACAGGTCAGCTTCTTTGTCAAAAGTCCCTTTTTCCCTAGCTGGTAAGGTAAGCTCCAGGACTGCACAGCCACCCTGAGCCCAAGACTAAGTTTGGCCCACAGGACTAACTGGCACCTCATGGCACTCATCTCACAGCCCCAGCAAAACAAGGAGTCCCAAAGCAGCCTGGGATCCCCATTGGCTTAGGTTCAGAAACCAAACCAACCATCCCAAAGCCACACACAACAGGATTCTTCTAGATGGCCCTGCTCACTGCAGGGGAATTGGACTAGGTGACCTCTAAGTGTCCCTTCCAACCCAAACTACTCTTAACCCCCTCCAGGTCTCCAAGGCTGCAGAGAGGAGCTCCAAAGCTATGTTTAAGCAGTTGGCTTTGCCAAAGCAGAGCAGCCCATGCCTTTGGGCACAGAGGCAGTGGGAACATGCCACCCTGGAGCTCTCCCTGGCTCACAGCCATGCACCAGGATGTCAGAATAGCTTTCTCCTCCCATCCATCCCCTAGAAGATCACAAGCAAGCCTAGAGAGCTGGCTAGCAGGCAGCAGCCAAAGCACAAGGCTGACTCACCACTTCTGCCTCAACAGCCAGCACCAAAACATGAGGAAAAAAGGTCAAGTAAGACTTTTCCACCCACCCCTTTGCTGCTGAGAAGGCAGCTTCCAGGACATCCATCATCCAGCCCTCCCCACTGACCCCATGGAATAAAAGCTGATGAAGATTTTAGCTCTCTTGGCCTGTTACTATGCATTCTCCCACAACAGCACAGAAACCAGCAGCAAACAGGCTCCAAAGGTCCAGGCAAATAGTTTCTCTTCACCAAGAAACCAACAATGCCTCCAGCTAAAGTACCAGCTCATACTGAAACTGAAGGCCAGCAGAACATGATGGCAGGAGGCCATAGAATGCCTCTGGCACCACAGCAATTTCAGAGAATCAGTCAGGCTCAGAAGGGACCACAAGGATCAGCCAGTTCCAACCCCCCCTGCCATGGCCAGGGACACCTCACACCAGATCAGGCTGGCCACAGCCTCATCCAGCCTGGCCTTAAACACCTCCGGGGATGGGGCCTCAACCACCTCCCTGGGCAACCTGTTCCAGGGTCTCACCACCCTCACAGTGAAGAATCTCTTCCTAACCTCCAGTCTGACTCTACCCATTTCTAGCTTTGTTCCATCCCCTCCAGTCCTATCACTACCTGACAGCCTAAAAAGTCCCTCCCCAGCTTTCTTGTAGTCCCCATACAAGAGGCAGATGGTCCAATACAGCTCCCACTCTCCTGCATGCAGCTTCTACCACAAAGTGAGGAACCAGAAGCAACAAGAAGATATAACTCAAGGAAAGCACAAGCTGTGGTAGGTCCACCCAACAGAGAGCAACTGTCTCCATCCCCCCATTCATAGCCAACACCTAAACACTGTCCAGGTGAGAAAAAAAGACACCTAGTCAGGTAAAAGAGAAGTCAGGAAACCACAACACTGTCCCAGCATGGTGCATGCCCACCAGACCCATAGCCTACCTGTGGTGCCACCACACTCCAAGCCTGTCCCTGTGCAGGACTTTTATAGAGGACAACCACTCACCAGGACACGATACCAGCATCTGCAAGAAGTCTCCCTCCCAGCAAGCCCATCAAACCTAAACTCCTTCATCTGTGCTTCCCAACCAGGCTCCTTTAGAGCTCCACTCATCTCTGATGGGCTTCACCTGCAATGGAGGACACCTCTCCTGCTCAGCAGCCTGCTGCCTCACTAGAGAATCACAGAACCACCAAGCTTAGAAAAGACCTTTATGATCATCAAGCCCAACTGTTAAGCCAGCACAGCCAGGTCACCACTAACCCACATCCTGAAGTGCCTGAGCACCTCCAGGGATGGTGACTCCACCACCTCCTCCTCCCTGGGCAGCCTGTTCCTCTGCCTCACTGTTCTTGCCATAAAGAAATGCTTCCTAATCTCCAACCTAACCCTCCCCTGGCACAACTTCAGCTCATTTCCTATCATCCTATTACCTGATACTAAGGAGAAGAGACCAACCCCCATCTCGCTGCAGCCTCCTTTCAGGGAGCAATGAGGTCTCCCTTCAGCCTCCTCTTCTCCAGGCTCCCTCAGCAGCTTGACAGAAGCCCTCCCTGTTCCCCTAACCCTTCACCAGCTGCATTGCCCTTCTCAGACCAACACCAGCACCACAAACCAAACCCAAGGAGCAATTTGTGGAGAGGATAACACAACCCTTTCCAGCTCATCCTCTTCTGAGGGCCAAGGAGGGAAGAGCAGTAACTGTTCTCCCCAGACAAGCTCATTCAAAAGGGGCTTGGAAAAAAGAGGCAGCACTTCAAAAAGCAGCTGGGGCTGGATTTGCCTCGCTCCCACAGATGTGACAACCAACATCCTGAGGTGCTTGAGCAATGCTGGTGGGGTCAGGGCTGCAAAGGTGCAGCCTGTGGAGAGGTTCAGCTGTGGTGTTTGGGAGAAGGCACGGAAGAGGCCAGCTCTGTTTATTTGCTCAGCTGTAAATATTAATCTTAGGCAATTTTTTCCAGTCTCAGGGGTAAAGAAGAGGCTTTGTCATCACTGGGCCAGAGCTGCCCACGAAATCAAGCTGCTGAGAGAGCTGACCTGCAGAGTTCCTGTGCAGGTAGATGGTGGTGTCCAAGGGAAGTGGTTAAGGCAGGAGTATGGATCAGCTCAGCAAGGGCTGAGACATAGGAGGTGGGGACTGAGCAGCTGGCAGATGAGCAACTTTCTGGGCTCTTTGCTGCCTGTTTTTCTCCTGCTGGAAGAGAAGTCTAGCACAAGGTGGGCTGAAGCCATAACACTTCACTCTGCTGTCATGAGCCAGGAAGCAGCAGTAACTTTAGAACAGCTTTTTAGGCTGGCCTGGATTGTGTTAGAGGCCATTTCAGCCCCTGCAGCAGCTCAGGTGGCTTAAATCTGCTGTTGTCACTCCTCCAAGCCCAAGGCAAAGTCCTGGCCGGCTGCCACTGCTGGGAAGTGCAAAGCTCAATCCAAACATCCCTGGTGCCTGGGGCGGTTCCCCAGCCTCTTCCTCTCTGCTAGCCCAAATGGCATGAGGACAGCACTGACCCCAGCAGCCCTGCCCGATGATGCTCCAGCCTCTGGCTTTGTTCTGTGTGTGCTAGGCTTGACCTGGGCTGGGTCACCCCTCCGTGGAGATGCTCCTTTTTGATGGGGTTTGTTGATTCCACTCCCTTTGGTCCAGTTGTGTCCTACCCACCTCTGTTTGCGCTGCTCAAGCTTCTGGGACCAGTCACTGAAGCCCTCATCCTCCTCCAGCTCTGAAGTCCCAGATGGCTTAAAGTCATAGCTGAAACAGCAAGAAGGAAAATTAGGGGGAGAGAGATGCACATAAACCCCAAACATGCCCTGAAAGACCCCCAGTTATTTCGTGCTCTTCCCTCTGGCTGCTGCCAAATCCCATTTGAAGCTTTATCCTCTTTGTCATGTGCTTAGGAGCACTCCTGTGCAAAGAGGGTCTCTTGAGGCATCACTGCAAGGTAGAGAGGAAGAAGGAGCAACTCCACATCCCTACCAGGAGCCTGCTTGGTCTCTGGTGCTGCACACAGGCAAGCAGAGGGCAAGCAGCGTATTAAAACTTCTGCATCAGTGCTGGCCCTAACTTGTTTGGACCAAAGGCACTTCCAGCTCAGGTGCTGCTTGTCCTACACATGTGCACAGCCCCAGAGAAAAGACAGGAGCCAGAGTTAGCCTGAGTGGATCACTGAGTAAGGAAGGAGTAAAGACTCAGAGCTCAGGACACAAGCTTCAGTTCATAGGTTCTAGAATGGTTTGAGTTGGAAGGGACCTTAAAGATCACCTAGACCCAACCTGCTGGGGCAGGGACATCTTCTGCAAGCCCAGGCTGCTCAAAGCCTCAGCCAGCCTGACCTTGGACACTTCCAGAGATGAGGCAGCTACAGATTCTCTGGGCACTGCCTCACCAAATTCACAGCATAGATCTTTGTGGTTATGTCTAATCTTTCAGTCTGCAGCTGTTACCCTTTCTCCTATCACTGTGCTTCCCAGAGAAGAGTCACACCTCAGCTTTCTGAGCAGCTCCTTGAAGCACTGCAAGGTCACCAGGTCTCCTGGACCCTTCTCTTCTCCAGGCTCAACAAGCCCAACCCTCTCAGCTTGGCCTCACAGCAGAGCCCTGCCAGCATTGCTGTGGCCTCCTCTGGCCCTGCCCCAACAGGTCCCTGTCTGTGTTGTGCTGAGGACTCCAGAGCTGCCCCAGCACTGCAGGGACAGGGCTCAGCAGAGCACAGCAGAGGGACAGAATCCCCTCCCTGTCCTGCTGCCCATGCTGCTGGGGACAGGCTGGCAGCACTCAGTGCCAGCTCATCACCCACTAGAATCCAATGCTGGATCTTGCTGGGCCAGGCTTCACCAGGAGGGTGTTCCTTTTTCTCTGGCCATCCCCTGGTCTCCACTGCAGCTGCTGACAGCCACCTGGGCTTGCTCATGCAGCCAGGGTCAGCCCTGGCTATTAATCTTCTGAAAAGCTTTGCTTTCCCTTGTGTAAACACTTCCCTCAGCTCTTCCCGTGCTGGGACACATCCCATCCATGTCACTGCTGTTTGTGCAAACCCTCCCCCAGCACTTCCTTGTGCCAAAGGGACAGAGTGAAGCTTCTCCCCTCTCTGCCCCTCACTAAAAGAGAAATAACCTGCCAAATGGTGGCTTTGCAGGAAGAATCACAGAGGTGCTTTGGGTGGAAAAGATCTTGAAGCTCATCCAGTCCAAGTGTTCTCCAACTCTACCAAGGCTGGTGCTAAACCATGTCCCTCAGCATCACACCTATGTCTCCTCTGGACACCTCCACGCATGGCCTTGGGAGCTGGAGGGATGGAACTCAGCTTCAGCAGGGCTGGGCTGGCTCTGTGCCTTCCCTGGGGGCATGTTAGCAGAGGGTCTGATCAGTTCCCAAACAGCACTGTTCAGCCTCCTTTGCTCCTTGAGAGATTCTCCAGTGGCTTCAGCGCAGATTTGTGGTCAGGACCACAAGCACCAAAGCAATTCTGCCTCGGGCATCATCAGTGCTGCAGCTCATCTGAAGCCCTGAGCAGAATCCCATCCTGATTCTGCTTCAAATCAAAGTCTTCTCCTGGGGCATCCCCAAGCTTCTGCTGCACATGCTGCACAGTGGGTTGCCCAGGGAGGTGTCTAAGGCCAGGCTCAATGGGGCTCTGGGCAGCCTGATCTAGGGTAGGGTGTCCCTGCCCATGGCAGGGGGGGTGGAGGTAGATGATCCTTGTGGTCCCTTCCAACCCTGACTGATTCTATGATTCTATGCTGCAGGAGACAATCCAGTCCTGGATGCAGCATCCTAAACTTAAGCAGCCTCACCACTCAAAGGTCTAAGGAGATGCTGAAGCATGGCAGGAGCTGAGCTGTGTTCACACATGTGGCTGAGCAGCTGGTTTTGGTGCATCCCCCTGTGAGCACGCCCGGAGAGGGTGCATGATTTTGCAAACCCTCAGAGAAATGCTCCATATTTCAAGACAGGGAGGTCATGGAGGAGGCCAAGAGTCTCCTGACACCTCCTGAGAGGCCAGAAAGGCAAGGCAAAGGCTCACTCATGGATCTGAACCTCTGAAATGTGAACTAACCTGGGAGTGCCACATCCTAACTCCCAGGTGATATGACCACCCTGCGTCCCAGAACCAGCTGTGAAGCTGCCACCTCCTCAGGCCAATGTTTGCAATGAGGCTGCCCACCCAGGACCCCTGGCTGAGAGGCAAATTGCCTTGTGAATGCAAGGAAAGGAATAAGAAAACCCCAATGATCCTGATGCGTGGACAGCACACATCTGGTGCTGGCAGCTGTGTGTCCTGGGAGGTCTGTGGCTCTGCACAGCAGAAGGGTGTTGGCAGAGGGACAGCTGGGGTCACACGAGTGCATGTGACAGGCTCAAAGCCAGAAGAGAACAGGAGGATCCAGCCCAGCCCCTGCCATATCCTGGGCTAATCCCCAGCAGCATGGGCAGCAGGACAGGGAGGGGATTCTGCCCCTCTGCTGTGCCCTGCTGAGATCCCCCTGCAGTGCTGGGGCAGCTCTGGAGTCCTCAGCACAGACAGGGACCTGTTGGAGCAGGGTGAGAGGAGACCACAGCAGTGATGGCAGGGCTGGAAGCTCTCTGCTGTAAGGCTGAGTCGGGATTGTTCAGCCTGGAGAAGAGAAGGCTCCAGGAGACCTTCTGGTGCTTTTCAGGACTTAAATGGGCTGCTCAGAAAGCTGGGGCCAGACTTCTGAGCAGGGCCTGTTGTGACAGGACAAGGGTGAGTGGTCTGAACTAAAAAATGGGAGATTCAGACTAGAGAGAAGGAAGAAATGTTTGACACTGAGGGTGGTGAGACCTTGGCCCAGGTTGCCCAGAGAGGTGGCAAATGTCTCATCCCTGGAACCATTGCAGGTCAGGTTGTTTGGGGCACTGAGCAACCTGCTCCAGTTGTAGATGTCCCTGCTGACTGTGGGGGGATTGGACTTTAAAGGTCACCTTCTGGTGCCCTTTCAGTGCTCTACAGGGCTGTTAAGAAGGATAGGGAGGAATCTTCACCAGAAAATGTAATCACAGGACAAGGAGTAATGGTTTCAAAATGAAAGAGAAGAGATTCAGCAGATTCAGACTAGAAGAGAAGGACATTTTTGCCACTAAGAGCAGTAAGAGCCTGTCCCAGGCTGCCCAGAGAGGTGGGAGATGCCCCATCCCCAGAACCATTGCAGGTCAGGCTGTCTGGGACTCTGAGCAACCTGCTCTAGTTGCAGATGTCCCTGCTGAGTGCAGCAGGGTTGGGCAAGATGTCCTTGGAAGCTCCCTCCCAACCCAAACCAGTCTATCATTCCATCAGCACGGAGCAGGGAGCAAAACATCTCATTTCAGGCATTGTTCTTCTTGTCATTGCCCCTCCACAGACGTTCAAGCACTCCATCAAGCTTGAGCAACACCAAGGATCCCACAGGGTCAGCAGTGTGTCTGCTCCCATCCCGTGGGATCAGGGCTGCTGCTGTGTGCCAAATCACAGCCTTCCCCCCACCCCCATAAAGCAGAGTCCTGAGATCTCCTTTGCCATTTCAAAGACCTTTTTGAGTGCTCAGCCAGCCCCTGTGTGCAGGGGGGTGGCAAAGCTAACAATTATTATTGCTTCCAGCACTTCTGTTTGCTTTCAGGGCAGGCTGCAGGGAGTTTGCCTGCGGAATATCACTGCCTGCATGCCCACAGAAGACTTTGAAGCTTCTTTGCAATGCTTTTAGGGCAAGAAAATGAACAAATCTCCAACAATATTGAATGGAGCTGGGGGGAAAAAAAGCCCTGAAAAAAATTAGATTTTTATATATAACTTTTGCTCTTTTCCCATGGAATTGAAGCTGCTGCAGCTTCTCTCCAACTCTAATCCCAAATGCAGCCACTGCTTTTCCACTGTGTTTAATATGGTTTGGAATAAGCTGAACACATGCACAGTGTTCAAGGCAGAGTTTGGCAACTCGGGGTGCAGACTGGCTTTTGTGTCAGCTCCAGAGCTGCAGAGCACCTGAGCTGCTGAACTGTGGCCATAGAGATGCTGCAGTGGAATGCTGCTACAGGATGCTGTGGTGGGAAGATGCAGTGGAATGTTGCAGTGGGATGCTGTGGTGGGAAGATGCAGTGGAATGTTGCAGTGGGATGCTGTGGTGGGAAGATGCAGTGGAATGTTGCAGTGGGATGCTGTGGTGGGAAGATGCAGTGGAATGTTGCAGTGGGATGCTGTGGTGGGAAGATGCAGTGGAATGTTGCATTGGGATGCTGTGGTGGGAAGATGCAGTGGAATGTTGCAGTGGGATGCTGTGGTGGGAAGATGCAGTGGAATGTTGCATTGGGATGCTGTGGTGGGAAGATGCAGTGGAATGATGCAGTGGATTACTGCAGTGGGATGCTGTGGTGAGATGTTGCTGTGGGATGTTGCTGCAGAGTGCTGGAGACAGGAGCTGTGATCCTATCCCTTCTCCAGGGGTTTCCTCTCTGGCAGCAGATATCTCACCATCTCCAGAAATGTCCCCAGCACCAGCCCCATTAAAGAATCAAGTTAATGTTACCCTTGGAGCTGCTCCACACTCCCCAGTGCTCAGGCAGCATCCTTGAGGGAGGACGGGGAGCCCTGTCAGAAGAGGGGAGCCCTCACTTGGTCACCAGCACCATGACCAGCCCAGGGCTGTGTGTCACACCCTCAGACACATGTCTGTCTTCTCACCCATCAGCACTTCCCTCAGTTTAGGCAATGGATGACTGACAAGTCAAAATGTAAGCAGGCGGTGGGGGTCTCCCTGCCCAAGCCCAGCCTTACCCAGGCTGCCCTAGTTTCAACTCTCAGAGCAGTAAATCACCCACTCCCTCCCCACCCCCACCCCCCAAGAAACCCAACCAGCAAAGCAGGGAGTTTGGCTTTCCCTGCCCAAGCCAAAACAGACTCTTTGTTTAGTCTGGACTACATCCCCACCCCAAACTTCTGTTGGAACCTCCCCAAACCATCCCAAACACCACTGACACCCGCTCTGTGGGGGCAGCAGGGCTTTGCAGTGAGATGAGGTTGCTGAAGGGTTTATCCACGAGTGTTTCTTACTGGTTTTCCTCTGCTGGACCCCCACTCTCCGAGCAGGAGACGGTGCCATTCAAGCCCTCCTCCGCCTGGGATCTCAGCTGCTTCTCCCGCTCCCGCCGCCGCCGCTCTCTGGCTGCCTCCTCCTCGTCTTCCACGCTCCACTGTGCTGTCAGCCTGTCAAGCCAGAGGGAAAACTTATCCTTAGCCATCGGGCAGTGCCTGTGACACCCAGCAACAAGCCCCTGAGGTGCCTGGCCTCCCCCCAGCAAGTGGAGGGCTCCTGCTGAGGAGTCTTCCCACTATGAGTGGTGGTACTCAAAGCGGCATCTCCATCTCCATCAGCAGAGGGACCAGCGGATAAGGTGGGACACATGGGCTAGGAGAGGGGTCCAGGAGAGCCTTTCCCAACCCTGAGGAATATGAAATCACAAGATCATTTTGCTTGGAAAAGACCTTCAAGATCAACAAGTCCAACAAGCCTCTAACGCTACCAAGGCTGGAGCTAAACCATGCCCCTCAGCACTGCATCTCTGCTTCTTCTCAACACCTCCAGGGATGGGCATCCAACCACCTCCCTGGGCAGCCTCTCTCTTCCAGTCCCCACAGGTCAATCTGCTGAGTAGGAGACACAGTTTGACATCAGTTCAGACTGAAGCAAAGGGCTTGTGGAAAGGAGAAGGAAAAGTTTGGTGCCTTTCACTCCAAGAAGGACATTGAGGTGTTGGGGTGGTTCCAGAGAAGGAAAACAAGGAGCATGAGTCTTGTGAGGAGTGGTTGAGGGAATTGGAGACAGGAGGATAGAGGGAGACCTTCTGGCTCCCTGCAGCTCCCTGAAAAGAGCTTAGAGAGAGATGTGCAGGTGGAGGTCAGTCATCTTCCAAGTAACAAGTGACAGGACAAGGGGAAATGGCCAGAAGTTTCAAAAAGGGAGGTTTAGGTTGAATGTTAGAAGAAAGTTCTTCACTGAAAGGGCTCTCAAACACTGCAACAGGCTGCCCAGGGCAGTGGTGGAATCCCCATACCTGGAGGTTTTCAAAACCAGTATAGATGTGGTGCTGAGGGCCACAGTTCAGCAGTGACCTGGCAGTGCTGGGTTAATAATTGAACTTGATGATCTTCAAGATCTTTTCCAACCAAACCCATCCTCTGACTCTGTGTAAAAGACTCCTAAAATGCCTGAGTTGGGATTTCTTTCCTCCCAGGCTGAGTGAACATGGGGCACATTTCAGCTGACCCCAGAAGTGCCACTCTGCCCAGCTTTGCCCACAGCCTGGACTGTGAACCATACAAGGGGGCCTCACTTCACCGTAGGCATCATGAGGGTGTTGCTTTCAGCTGAGGTTCAGGGCAGATCTCCCTCTCTTCCAGCAAAGCAAACACCAACCACAGGTGGGTATTTGGTTCAAGAAACGTTTGGCTTTTCTGATGACACCATGACCCTTGGCAGCCTCTCCAGGGGGCGCTCACTGGGAGTGTACTTTGCTGGCAGGACTGATGAGCTTGGCCCTGGTTATCATCCCTTTGCAGAGCAGTCCCACCCCAATCCTGGCAGGAAGCTGGAGGTGACCCCCCACAGCCCTGCTCTCCCCAGTTCCCACCTCCCCAAGGAGGCAGAGCCATTTGGAGCCAGGTCACCTAATCCTGCTGAGCCCACAGGGACCCAGATCCCAGCACTGGGCTTCATCCAGGAGCAGATCCCAGGACTGAGCTCCATCGCTATGTAATTCCTGCCTGCCCTGTTTCGGGTGGGGTTGTAACTTCAGCTGCCCTTTCCCCTCCTGCCTCCTGCCTACCCCTTGGCACCTTGGCTCTCCGTGGGGAACAAAGCAGACCCACAGCAGAGCCCAGGCTCCCCTCCTCCCTTTCTCTGCTCGCCCCACACTCCTATTTCTTGTTTTCACCCAGGTTCCCATAGAAACCCTTGTCTAAGGGGCTGGCAGGAAGCCACCGTGCTGTTGTGTGATATTTTTTCCCCCCTTCTCTCTCTCTTTTTTTTTTAATACATAAATGAAGTCATTCATTAAACTCTGCCACCATCTCCCTCCCTCGTGTGACAGCTCCAGATAGGCTCCCATCGCAGAAGCCTCTTAACCCTCTCCCGTCTGCAGCGCCCCGGTTAGGAGATGCAGGGTCCAGGACCGATCCGATTGGGATTGAATTCCTTCATCCCCTTGGGAAAGCACTGCAGAAGCAGCACTGCACTGACAAACCCCTTCTCCAGCTTGGCCAGGGTGCCCAGGAGAGCCCAGATGAGGTCCTCCCCAAAGCGTTTAAGCTGTCTGCCGGTGTGAGAGCAGCCATGGTTGGCAGCCCTCTCGCTTCCCCAGTTGGATGTGACTAACTCTCTCCCCATGACCTCACCGGCTCGCTATTCTGTCCCTGCGTCCTCACAACAGGCTGAGGACAGAGCTGGGGGCGACTGTTTTGGGGAGAAGGATTGTTCTGGAGTAGCAGGGAAATGATCTTTCCCAGCAAAGCAGCCTCCGAGTTGCCCACCGCTGGCGCTGCCATGCTGGGGTTGCAGTGCTGGAAGCTCCATGCCTGCTCCTTCGCAGCAATCAGGGTTGTGGGGAAAGGGCAACAAAGCTGCTGTAGGGTCTGGAGAATCTTATGAGGAGCAGCTGAGGGAATTGGAGTGGCTTAGCCTGGAGAAGAGGAGGCTGAGGGGAGACTTCATTGCTCTCTACAGCTCTCTGAAAGGAGGTTGGAGTGAGGTGGGGGTTGGTCTCTTCTCCCTAGTATCAGAGAGTGATTTGCCATTGGAATGCGCTGCCCAGGGAGGTGGTGGAGTCACCATCCCTGGAGGTGTTCAAGCAAAGACTGGATGAGGCACTTAGTGCCATGGTCTGGTTGATTGGACAGGGGTGGGTGCTAGGTTGGTTTAGATAAGCTTGGAAAGGTGATAGGTTGGACTGGATGAGCTTGGAAGGGTGCTAGGTTGGAGTGGATGATCTTGGAGGTTTCTTCCATCCTAGTTGATTCTATGATTCTAAGAAGAAGAAAGGACCTGAAATTGTGCCAGGGAAGGTTTAAATTAGAGATTAGGAAACATTTCTTTCCTGCAAGAGTGGTCAAGGATTGAAACAAGCTGCCCAGGAAGGTGATGGAGTCACCATCCCTGGAGGTGCTCACGAAACATGTGGACATGGCACTTTGGGACACAGTTTAGTGGCTGTGGTGGTGTTAGGTCAATGTTTGGACCTGATGATCTTAGAGGTCTTTTCCAGCCAAAACAATTCTATGATTCTATCAAGCCTCCACTCACCCTGAGGTTCAGAAATGCCATCACTCTCCAGTAAACACCTAAAACCAGGTTACTGGTGGGATTGGAGCTCACCCTCCTGCACAAACAAGCTGGCAGAAGAGCAAGGCTAAATAAGAGATGCTTTGGGGTAGTCACACTGAGAAGCAGAGGGAAAAGGATGATTCCTCTTTGACCTAGCAGCACACATATTTGTCTTCAGTGAGAAAACAAACAACCCAACCCAACCAACAACAAAAACCACACCAAACCAACCAAATCACAACCCTGAAACAAGCAAGAGACCAAACGCTGCCAAGGTCCTTGCACTTGGACCAGGCGTAAAGGTTTGCTGGGGCACAGAGGGAATGATGCCATTTGAGTTTGGATGAGGCTGAATGTGAGGAGAGGGTCAGCTGTTAAATTGCCTTTGAAAGCAAAAAGGTGGAAAGATTTCATTTCCACGTGGTTGCCCTTGCTGCAGCAGGGGCTGCGCTCTGCCCCCTTCGCTCTAATTGCTCCCAATCACATTAGGGAGCTCCTCGTGTTCAGCCTGTGGTGGGACAGCACAATCACCTTACCCACTGCTGGGAATAACTGCCCAGCACTCTGGGCTCAGGCTGGTACCCCTGGGTATGTCTGCTTCTCCTCCAGACAGCCCTTCCCTAGCCAAGTCTCAGGCTGGAGAGTTGAGTGCAGTCGTGAAGTTCAACCAGGGCAAGCATAAGGTCCTGCTGCTGGGGAGGAACAACAGTGAGGGGTGACCTGCTGGAAAACAGCTCTCTGGAGAAGAAGAACAACAGTACAGTGAGGGGTGACCTGCTGGGAAACAGCTCTCTGGAGAAGATGAACAGTACAGTGAGGGGTGACCTGCTGGAAAACAGCTCTCTGGAGAAGATGAACAGTACAGTGAGGGGTGACCTGCTGGGAAACAGCTCTCAGGAGAAGATGAACAGTACAGTGAGGGGTGATCTGCTGGAAAACAGCTCTCTGGAGAAGATGAACAGTACAGTGAGGGGTGACCTGCTGGAAAACAGCTCTCAGGAGAAGATGAACAGTACAGTGAGGGGTGATCTGCTGGAAAACAGCTCTCTGGAGAAGATGAACAGTACAGTGAGGGGTGACCTGCTGGAAAACAGCTCTCAGGAGAAGATGAACAGTACAGTGAGGGGTGATCTGCTGGAAAACAGCTCTCAGGAGAAGATGAACAGTACAGTGAGGGGTGACCTGCTGGAAAACAGCTCTCTGGAGAAGAACAGTACAGTGAGGGGTGACCTGCTGGGAAACAGCTCTCAGGAGAAGATGAACAGTACAGTGAGGGGTGATCTGCTGGAAAACAGCTCTCAGGAGAAGATGAACAGCACAGTGAGGGGTGATCTGCTGGGAAACAGCTCTCAGGAGAAGATGAACAGTACAGTGAGGGGTGATCTGCTGGGAAACAGCTCTCAGGAGAAGATGAACAGTACAGTGAGGGGTGACCTGCTGGAAAACAGCTCTCTGGAGAAGATGAACAGTACAGTGAGGGGTGACCTGCTGGAAAACAGCTCTCTGGAGAAGATGAACAGTACAGTGAGGGGTGACCTGCTGGAAAACAGCTCTCTGGAGAAGATGAACAGTACAGTGAGGGGTGATCTGCTGGAAAACAGCTCTCTGGAGAAGATGAACAGTACAGTGAGGGGTGATCTGCTGGAAAACAGCTCTCAGGAGAAGATGAACAGTACAGTGAGGGGTGATCTGCTGGAAAACAGCTCTCTGGAGAAGATGAACAGTACAGTGAGGGGTGACCTGCTGGAAAACAGCTCTCTGGAGAAGATGAACAGTACAGTGAGGGGTGATCTGCTGGAAAACAGCTCTCTGGAGAAGATGAACAGTACAGTGAGGGGTGATCTGCTGGAAAACAGCTCTCAGGAGAAGATGAACAGTACAGTGAGGGGTGATCTGCTGGAAAACAGCTCTCAGGAGAAGATGAACAGTACAGTGAGGGGTGACCTGCTGGAAAACAGCTCTCTGGAGAAGATGAACAGTACAGTGAGGGGTGATCTGCTGGAAAACAGCTCTCTGGAGAAGATGAACAGTACAGTGAGGGGTGACCTGCTGGAAAACAGCTCTCTGGAGAAGATGAACAGTACAGTGAGGGGTGACCTGCTGGGAAACAGCTCTCAGGAGAAGATGAACAGTACAGTGAGGGGTGACCTGCTGGGAAACAGCTCTCAGGAGAAGATGAACAGTACAGTGAGGGGTGATCTGCTGGAAAACAGCTCTCTGGAGAGGAACAACAGAACAGTGAGGGGTGACTTGCTGGAGAACAGCTCTCTGGAGAACAACAGTACAGTGAGGGGTGGCCTGCTGGAAAACAGCTCTCTGGAGAAGAAGAACACTCACCTAGGAGTGCTGGTGGACAAGTTCACCATGAACCAGCCCCTGTGGCCAGGAAAGCCAATGGTCTGCTGGGATGCATAAAGGAGAGTGTGGCCAGCAGGCTGAGGGAGGTTCTCCTATCCCTCTGCTCTGCCCTAGGGAGGCCATATGAGCCTGGTACTGGGTCCAGTTCTGGGCTCCCTGGTTCAAGAGAGACAGGGAACTAAACAAGAGAGTACAGTGGAGGCTACAAAGATGATGAGAGGCCTGGAGCATTTCTGTGAGGAGGAAAGGCTCAGAGCCCTGGGGCTGTTGAGCCTGGAGAAGAGACTTCTCAATGCTCAGAAAGAGCTAAAGGGTGGGCAAGAGGATGGGGACAGACTCTTTTCAGTGGTGCCTACTGAATGGGCACAAAATGGAGCCCAGGAGGTTCCATCTGAACAGGAGAAACCTGTTTGCTGGGAGGATGCTGAAGCCCTGAAGCAGACTGCCCAGAGAGGCTGTGGAGTCTCCTTCTCTCTGGAGATCACCTGGCCATTGTGATCTGCCCCTGCTTTAGCCGGGGATTGGACTGGAAGATCTCCAGAGCTCCCTTCCAAGCCCCACCATGCTGGGATTCTGTGAAGAAGCAGGCTATAGCTGCCAGTGGGACCCAACACAGGGTGGGGAAATGGGAAACAAGAAGACATGAAGCTTGAAGACTTGCAAGATGATCTACAGCATTCTACACTCCTGCATCCAGCCACCTGCCCCTGCAGAGAGATTTCCCCATGAGGAGAAGGAACATTCACCCCCCTCACACAGACATTAGGGAGACTAGATATGGGGAAAAGGGAGGGAAGAGAGACCCCTTCATTGCCCAGGAGCTATGGCAAGGCTTGCTCTGGCAAGACCTCATCACAGAGCCAGATCATTTCTCTTATGGGGTCCCTAGATCTCTGCAAACAGCTTTTGGAGGTCTTGGGCTGAGGCAAAACACTTTGTGGGAAGGGTTTATCTCTGCCTGAGGAAGTGAGGAGATCTTGCAGGTCCAAGGACTGATTGGAAGCACTTCAGCTCAGCTTTGGCCGTGCAGTTACAGTTTGCCAAGCAGCTGGGATGCTCAGACATTTCCTGATCCAGCTCTTGACTTCACCTCTCTGCAGACCCCCAGCCAAGGCTTCCCCTTTGCCCTGCAGAACACCTCCTGCTGCTGCAGCACAGCGATACAGGCACCCGTGCTCCAGCTGCTCCACTCCACACGGCCCTGGAAGCCTGCTCCAGACAGGCCAGCAGCACTGGGAAGGTCACGTTTCCTTTGGGCAACTCCTCACCAGCACTTGAGGGGATGATGATACTCAGGCAAGGGAAAATTCTGGCACCAGCCGAGCTGTGCTCAAGGGAAGCGCTGCAGAGCCGAGCAGCCTTCTGCACGGCGCGAAGGAAGCTTTGCTGGCCCCAGCCCAACCTTCAGCAGTGCAGCTCATGCCAGAAAGGAAAATGAAAAACCTCCCAGAGGCTTGGGGCTTTGCAGACCTGTGCCAGAAAACCCCAGGAACCCCCTACCAGCACGTTGGACATTCCTGTCTCCTGAGCTCGCCGGGGTACTGGGCCAGGAGCGGGTTGACTTTGGTCACTGCCTCTGCCGGGTAAGCTGCCCCGCAGAGACAGGGCTCATGAGGGAGAGCTGGGCTCAGGGGGAGCCATGCTCCACTCCTGGCATGATGGGAGCTGCAACTTTAGCTTGTTTCCTCTTGTCCTATCACTTGTTACTAGGGAGAAGAGACTGACTCTCCCCTGGTTTCAACCTCCTTTCAGGCAGCTGTAGAGAACCAGAAGGTCCTTTTCTCCAGGCCAAATAACAACTCCTCACCAGCCCTGTTCTCCACACCCTTCACAAGCTCCATTGCCCTTCTCTGGACCCACTCCAACACCTCAACACCCTTCTTGGAGAGAGGGCCCCAAAACTGAATCCAGTACTCAAGGTGTGGCCTCACCAGTGCAGAGTACAGGAGGAGGATCACGTCCCTAGCCCTGCTGTCACAGCCTGGGGTTTATTTCAGCCTGGTCCCTGCCGAGATGGTTATCCTAGCTCTGAAAGATCAGCTTGGCAGCCACAGCCAGACAGAGGTGCTGCCTGAGCCTCTCCCTCCCATACATTCATGTCATTCCTCAGCTGCATCGCCCTGTGCAGAGTCCAGCCTACAAGGCTGGAACAAGAATGGGGAGGCAAGGAGAAAAATGCCTCTGTGTGCTTCACCCTCAGCCTTCTTCTCATACCAAGCATCCCCACCCGGAGCTGCAGAGCCTCAGCCCTATCTCCTCCTTCCTCCTGTAAATCACAGCTCACCCTCAAGATGCAAACAGCAGGACAGAGCCACTTCCCACCCGGAGCCTGTCCACACCAAGCCAGGGGAGCTGGGCAGGGGGGGAAGGCGTCACACAGAGGGTGATAAGGACAGGCCAAGGCATCTGAGCAGAACATGATACAGCCCAGGCTGTCACCCAGCAGAAGGGGAGGGAAAGCCACAGGCAGCTCAGCAGAAACTTATCTCCTCCTGCAAAAATGAAAGCAACTCTTGGTCTCTTGACTGAACCTTGGGCTTTCTCCTCTGCAGCACATCCCATTCCTGCCCCAAGGAGGATGTGTGGATGTGCAGCCACGTGCCCCACTCAGCCTTTGTTCAATTCCCTGCAAGGATTGACCTGTCACTGCCCTGTGCCAGCCAGAGGAGCTCCCAGGCTGCTTCCCCAAGCAAAACAAGAGTCATTTGGGAAAGGCGGTGGCAAACAGCAGGAGGAAAAACTTAGAGGAGGGATGTGGGCAGGGCTGGTCCTTCATCAGCAGGCTTAGGGTCAGGTCTAAGAGGGAGATGTTAGGGTTTGGTTGGTTTCGGTGATCTTAAGGTCTTTTTCAACCAGGTGATTCTATGATTCTAGCAAGAGCCTCATGAGTTCTTCCCAGCAAGAGTGATTGGCATTGGAATGGGCTGCCCAGGGAGGGGGTGGAGGCCACCATCCCTGGAGGTGTTTAAGAGGAGGCTGGATGAGGCTCTTAGTGCCATGGTCTGGTTAATTAGAAGGGTTAGGTGACAGATTGGACTCGATGATCCAAGAGGTCTTTTCCAACCTGCTGAATTCTGTGACTCTGGTCCAGCAGCTGTGAACATGCCCCTAAGCTCCTCATTCAAACAGCTTCCAAACACCTCCAGGGAGAGTGACTCCACCACTTCCCTGGGCAGCCTGCTCCAGGGCCCGAGGAGCCTTTCAGTGATGACTTTTTTTTCCTTACATCCAACCTAAACCTCCCCTGGTGCAACTTGAGGCCATTTCCTCTCGCACTATCACTTACTACCCGGGAGAAGAGGCTGGTCCCCAGCCCACAGAGGCACAAGGCAGCTGATGGGAACGACTGCTTCAGTTTGTTAGTGTTGGTGTTAATCACGGCAGGCAGAACCCCAATGAATCCCTTCCAGGATGATGGATTGCACCCCCAGGACCGTGGGTGCTCAGCACACAGATAGGCTGCGGCAGTAATGGATGAACATCACCGGTCAGGAATTTGGCCGGGGGGGAAGGAGGGGGAAGGGATTTGAGCCCTCTCAGTGCTCCATGGTATTCAGTAGGTGTGAGAAATGGGTGCTGGATACAACCTCGACCCAGGGCCCTTTCTCACGGCCTCTCCATCTCAGCCCCAGGGCCGCAGGAGTGGGAGTGCTTTCCGAAGGGCAGGAAGTCTGCGCTCTGTTTGTGCAAGGCAGGAGTGTGCTGGGGGGAACAGACCTCTCCCGGAGGCTGAGGCTGCCTGACCCAGCTTCTGAGTGTGCTTCCCGGCTCTCTCAAAGGGAAGGAGAGGCTGAGGGAGCTGGGGGTGTGCAGCCTGCAGAAGGGGAGGCTCAGAGCAGAGCTCATTGCTGTCTACAACTACCTGAAGGGAGGCTGTAGCCAGGTGAGGTTGATCTCTTCTGCCAGGCAAGCAGCAACAGAACAAGGGGACACAGCCTCAAGTTGTGCAGGGGAGGTCTAGGCTGGATGCTAGGATGAAGTTGTTGGCAGAGAGAGTGATTGGCATTGGAATGGGCTGCCCGGGGAAGTGGTGGAGGCACCATCCCTGGAGGCGCTCAAGCCAAGCCTGGATGAGGCACTCAGTGCCATGGTCTGGTTGATTGGCCAGGGCTAGGTGCTAGGTTGGACTGGATGAGCTTGGAGGTCTCTTCCAACCTGGTCGATTCTATGATTCTGTGGAATGAAGCCTCCACAGCCTCCCTGCCCTGGCTACCCTCATCCTGACACAGCCATGATGGAAAAGAAGCCAGGGAAGGTGAGCAACAGTCTTACCCCTGCTTCCAAATGAGACTAAGAGTGAGAGAGTTGGGGTTGATCAGCCTGGAGAAGAGAAGGCTTCAGGGCAGACCTTTCAGTGCTTTAAGAGGCCAATAAGAAAGCTGAGGACAGAGTTTTAAGCAGGGCTTAAAAAGGGTAATGGTTTAAACTAAAGGAGGGAGACTCAGACTGGAGAGAAGGAAGAAATGTTTGACATTGAGGGTGGGGAGACCCTGGCACAGGTTGCCCATAGAGCAATGGGCATACATGGTGACCATGGGCATAGTGGTGGTAGCTGCCCCATCCCTGGCACCATTGCAGGTCAGGTTGTTTGGGGCTCTGGGCAACCTGCTCTAGTTGCAGATGTCCCTGCTGAATGCAGGGGGGTTGGACTAGATGGCTTTTGAACCTTCCAACCCAAACCTTTTGATGTCTCTGTGGTTCATACCAAACGTGCTGCTTTTTATAGCACCACTGCTTTGGCCTTCAGTCCTTCATTTTGCAGCCCTTAGGGTGACCTGGTCCCCCCCAGTCCCAGCAGCAGGAGGGACTTTGCTACCCAGGAACTGGCAGGAGGCAGTGGGGAGGCCGTGGGAATGTGCTGCTCTGCTTCCCTGGGAATGCTGAGGCTCCTCATTTATGGACATCACTGAGATGTGCTGCAGCAGGACTCAGTCAGCAGCAAGCCCTCAGCTCCTGCTGAGCTGAGGCAACATCTCCTCATGAGAAAAACCCAGGGTCTGCCCCAAAATACTGATCACAGCTCCTGGGCTCAGCCATCTCAGCCTCTTGCCAAGGGACAGAGACAACTGTCAGCCCCGGTTGCCCTATGCCCACCATACAGCTGAGAGATGGTGCTGCTGATGTTTGGTGCCCAGCTGAGTGTTCTTCCTCAAAGGAGTGAAGTCATACAAACAGTGGAAGAACAGCAATGAGTCTGGAAGCTGAACATTCATCCCTACACACTGTCCCAGCTGCAGACATCAGCAGCACCATCCACAGAAACACAGAATCATAGAATCAGGCAGGTTGGAAGAGAGCTCCAGGCTCATCCAGTCCAACCTAGCACCCAGCCCTGCCCAGACAACCAGACCATGGCACTAAGTGCCCCAGCCAGCCTCCTCTTAAACACCTCCAGGGACGGTGACTCCACCACCTCCCTGGGCAGCCCATTCTAATGCCAATCACTCTCTCTGACAACAACTTCCTCCTAACATCCAGCCTGAACCTGCTCTGGCACAGTTTGAGACTCTGTCCCCTTGTTCTGTTGCTGGTTGCCTGAGAGAAGAGCCCAACCCCACCTGGCTACAGCCTCCCTTCAGGTAGTTGTAGACAGCAATGAGCTCTGCCCTGAGCCTCCTCTTCTGCAGGCTGCACACCCCCAGCTCCCTCAGCCTCTCCTCACAGAGCTGTGCTCCAGGCCCCTCCCCAGCCTTGCTGCCCTTCTCTCAACACCTTCCAGCACCTCAGCATCTTTCTTGAATTGAGGAGCCCAGAACTGAACACAGCACTCAAGGTGTGGCCTGAGCAGTGCTGAGTACAGGGGCAGAAGGACTTCCTTTGTCCTGATGGCCACACTGCTCGTGGCCACCTGGGCACACTGCTGGCTCCTCTTCAGTTCCTCTCTACCAGCACCCTCAGGTCCCTCTCTGCCTGCCTGCTCTCAGCCACTCTGTCCCCAGCCTGTAGTGCTGCTTGGGGTTGTTGTGGCCAAAGTGTAGAACCCTGCACTTGGCCTTGTTCAGTCTCATCCCATTGGCCTCTGCCCACCCATCCAGCCTGGCAAGGTCCCTCTGCAGGGCTCTCCTACCCTCCAACGCTCCACAGCTGCTCCTAGCTTGGTGTCATCTGCAAACTTACAGATGCTGGACTCAATCTCCTGGTCCAGACCATCAATAAAGACACTGAACAGATATTGGATGCATCCAGAGAAGGAGACTCCACAACCTTTCTGGGCAGTAGCTACCTCCCAGGCATCAAACCATGTCCTGGCATCCACCACACCCTCCCAATAATGAAGTCACAGGAACATGCAATCATTTTTGCTTAGAAGAGCCCTTTAAGACAATCAAGTCCAGCTGTTAACCCAGCACTTCTAGGTCCCCTTTCAAAGCACCATGCAGCCTTCCCAAGCTCTTCAAGCTCCTTGTTCCCAGCTCAGCACTCAGGAGGTCAAGAGAGAAACACTGGAGTAGAATCTTCCCTGCTGAGCCACATTCTGGCAAGCTCCAGGAGGCACAGCGTGCGGGCAGAAAGAACAGCGTCCCGCAGAGGTGGGCAGAGCCTCCCCCTCCCATCAAACTGGATACTGCCCTCGGGACATACTCCAAAGTTCAAGGAGGTTGGGGAAGTTTAAAGCTACTCCTTTGCTGGGGCATGGCCAGAAAAGGGCAATGAAGCTGGTGAAGGATCTGGAGAACAGGTCTAGTGAGGAGCAGGTGAGGGAACTGGGGTTGTTTAGCCTGGAGAATCATAGAATCAACCAGGCTGGAAGAGACCTCCAAGATCATCCAGTCCAACCTAGCACCCAGCCCTGGCCAGTCAACCAGACCATGGCACTAAGTGCCTCAGCCATGCACTTATTTGGCTCCCCATATTGATGACTCCACAGAAGATGAAGCAGCACAAGTCCCATCCTACAGAGAAAATCCTTTGGTTTATCAGCCAATCTAATTTTGACTCATTTTCTTCCCCTGAGCCTTCTCATGTTTGAGATTCAGTTCCCCTTCCCCACAGCATTATTTGCACTTCAGACTCCACAGTGTGGCAAAGATGCAATTAGAGCTGCTTGTTTGTTTGTTGACAGTGCAGCCACCACGCTTCAGAGCCCCTGCCCTGGGCCAGGTCCCTCATTATGAGCAGCAAGGAATTTGTCCTTTCCCCCCAAACAGATCAGAGCTCCCTTCCTAATGACACCAGAGAGCCTCTCACAAAGCAGCTCAGAGAACCCACATCCCTCTCTGCAAACCCTTCAAGCTCAGAGAACCCACACCCCTCTCTGCAAACCCTTCAAGCTCAGAGAACCCACATCCCTCTCTGCAAACCCTTCAAGCTCAGAGAACCCACATCCCTCTCTGCAAACCCTTCAAGCTCAGAGAACCCACACCCCTCTCTGCAAACCCTTCAAGCTCAGAGAACCCACACCCCTCTCTGCAAACCCTTCAAGCTCAGAGAACCCACACCCCTCTCTGCAAACCCCTCACAAGGGAGGTTCTCCTGCCCTACCTGAGTAAAGCCTCACTTGGTTCTGGTATCTGGCTCTGGGTGCCCCAGTTCAACACAGACAAGGACCTACTGGACTTTTCCCACTGAGCAGGTCAGAGTTCCCTTCCTAATGACACCAGAGAGCCTCCCACAAAGCAGCTCTGAGAACCCACATCCCTCTCTGCAAAGCCTTCACAAGGGAGGTTCTCCTGCCCCTCTGCCCTACCCGAGTAAAGCCTCACCTGGAGTATTGTGTCTGGTTCTGGGTGCCCCAGTTCAACACAGACAAGGACCTACTGGAAAAGAGTCCACTGGAGGCTGTAAGGTTGTTCAGGAGCCTGCAGCACCTATGCAAGGAGGAAAGGCTGGGGCAAATGAGCTGGAGAAGAGCAGCGTGAAGGGGGATCTTCTCTTTATCAATATCTAAAGGGTGGGGAGTAAGAGGACGGGGCCAGACTCTTTTCAGTGGTGCCCAGTGACAGGACAAGGAGAACTGGGCACAAACTGGAGCCCAGGAGGTTCCATCTGAATAGGAGGGGGAAACTGTGCTGTAAGGCTGCTGGAGCAGGCTGCCCAGAGAGGTTGTAGAGTCTCCTTCTCTGGAGTGAGTCCAACCCCACCTGCCCCCCCTGGGCAAGCTGCTGTGGGTGCTCCTGCCCTAGCAGTGGGGTTGGTCTGGATAATCTCCAGAGATGCCTTCCCATGACTGCTGTGCTGGGATTCTGTGACTCCCCCCATGGCTGCAGACCCCATCCAGGCACTGGCTACCCAGCTCTGGGGATGTGACAGGCACAAGCCACCAGGGCATGTCAGAGGAGCAGCATCAAGCACGGGTTCCCACTAATCCAGTTTCGAGGCGAGGCTTAGCCGGTTTCCAGAGAGGCTGATTTGTAGGTTAATTAAACAGCCATCTTCTTTTGTGAAGCACTCGATAAATAGAGGGAGAGTAAAATTCCAGCAGGAGCTGATAAGGAACTGAATGAATGGACATGACAGGCACTGGATCCCTATCTTACTTACAGGAATTCATTAGGAGGATAAGGAGAAAGAGAAGGCGACCAGGAGATAAAGCAGTGTTTGGAGAGGACTTCAGAAAACACAAACTCCGATGGGTGTGTGAGGGATCACAAAGGGATCAATCTTCCCCTGGGCAATATCCTGAGGCTGTGCCCCAGGAGGGGAGTGCCTGGGCATGCGGGGCAAAGGCAGGGAGGTAGATAACCCTGCAATCCCCATTCTTCTCCCTGCCTCTCCCAGGTGGTTGCTCAGACGCTCTGCAGTCCCAAGGCATAACCCTGGGCTCTCTCCAGCCTCCAACCTAAACGGCTCCTTCCCACCTGCACCTTCTGCAAAGCCAGCGAGGAACAAGGCAGCCTCGTTTTTTGCCTCTTCTATCCAGCCCAGCTGCAGGCTGAGAGGAGGTGAAGGATGCTCCCCAGAGTGCTGACTCAGCGCTTCAGCCTGCAGTGCCTCTGACACGGCCCAGTGTTCGCCAGCACATCCACACACACGCACCCCCGAGCTCCATGTGCACTAAACCTGTCAGCAGGGGGGGGTGGAAAAGCCATTGCATGCAAGTTGGGCTCCTGGGATGGATGTTTAGGGCTGATGGCAGCCAGGCACTCCTCCTCCACACAGGCAGGGGTGCTCAAGGAATGCATGGATGTGACTTAATGACCCTGGTGGTCTTAGGTTGACAACTGGACTTGATGATCTTAGAGGTCTTTTCCAGCTGAACCAATTCTATGATAGCTGAAGTTTTGTCTCAAGCATAAAGCTGGATGCTTAAGTATTGGGTCTTGGCTCTTCAACCACCAGGCTCTTACACTGGTGTCAGCTCAGGCTCCCTTAACCCAGCTCTAGGACAGCCTGGCAAGCAGCTCCCTGAGCTGAGCCATGCTCCAAGAAGGTAATTCCCTGATTGTCCTGCTGATGCTCTGCAGCAGGGGCAGCCAGGTGAATCTGGGCATCACACTGAAATCCCTGGTGCTCACGAATATGGCTCTGAGCAGCTGCTTTCACTCTTGTGCTCCAGGTCACCGATGCACCTGGGGACCTCCAAAGAGCCTAGGAGCTACACAGTGGCTGCTCTGCCTGCAGTCACCTTGGGACAGACAAAAGCAGAGCACAGCAATCTTGACAGCAATAGATCTTCAAGTCAGAAGCCTCAAGTCATTAATTGACTGAAGGAGCTGGTGCCTGCACAAGAGGTGGAAGGGCTGGCAGAGGAGGAAAACAGCTCTGGGAGAAAACACAACTGCCAAACAGGCTGTGCTGTGCTCAGAGCAGGTCCTGCCTATTCTCCTGTCTATTCCTGGGAGCGTTATTGGGGTTATTTGGGTGTAAAACATGGAGCAGATCCCTCAACACATCTTCACACCCCATCTCCCTCCTCATCTGTAAGCAGGACGGGGAAACAGAGTCACAAAGGCCAACCTCAGCCAGATTAAGCGTCATAACCCCACTCAGGACAAATGTCATCCCAGAGTTCCTCTGGCAAAAGTCCCTGTGAGTTGCTGAGGCACCAAAAATCCCTTTTCCACAGCAGAAGGAACTTGGAGATAGCATTAACGACAGGAAAACACCCCTGGCTGGGGCTGTGTGGAGGACAGCCCTTTTCTGTGCATGAGGCACATGTGCTTCCCCTGCTCCCTCACACCTTGCCAGCCAGCTACAAGCAGATGATTCCCACCCCAGTTCATTTGCCTGGCCCTCCTCAGTGCCAGCTGGCCCTGGATGCAAGCTCATCTCTGCCTGATGCACACCCACACAGATCTCCAGCCCTCGTGAGCCCCTGCCCAAGCCCTGTTCTCAAACTGGGATGCATAACCAAGATCCCAATGCACTGAAACTGGGGAAAGAAGGCAATGGGCCAAACAGGAGATGGCCAGAGAAGGCAGCTCCTCCTGCACACTCTCCAGCCCAGGCAGCTATGCACCCAGGGGTAGCTTTTCTGCAGGCTTCACCAGGTCCAGAACGGGGCCTGGGAGAAGGCAGAAGGAGCTGTCTGGTTGTGGGAGCCAGTTTCACTTCCAGGTTAAAAAAACTAATTTGAGAGGTGAGGTTTAGAGGATGCATCACCAGGGAAATCCCACATTAACTGGAAAACACCTGTCTAAATAACCCCCACCCTGACATCTGCCATTCTGTCATCTTCCACCTCCCAGCTGCAGACCAGCAGGCACGGTTGAAGCAAGCACAAGGGAGCCAAGAGGTGCCCAAGACACAGGATACAAGTCCAGTACTCCCTAATTACACCTCTCACACATCCAGCTCCTCAGTTATATACAGAGAGGTGAGGAGTGCCTCCCTCCATCCCAGTCAGAGCCAGCAGCATAGCACAAAACCTTCAGCCAGAGGAAGATCCTGGAGACCCAGGGAGGAAAATTACATTGGATCCCTGGAAGTGTTTGAGACGAGACTGAAGGAGACTGTGAGCAACCTGGTCTAGAGGGAAGTGTCCCTGCCCAGGATTTGGAACCAGATAAGCCCTTCCAACCCAGACCATTGTGTGATTCTAGGCTTTCCAGCCTCCTGTGAAGAGCAGAGTGTCCACATGGAAAGGAATCCCAGTGCCAGCAGACAATGTAGCCATGCTTCCCAGATGAGGAATAGGAATGAACCCACTGGAAGCATCCACCTCCCTACCCTGGCAATTGTACTTGCAAGGGAAAGGTTCAAAGGTTCAGGATGCAGTCCAAAAAGTGATGCCAGCTCGTGGCATCCTGGGAGGATCTGGACCATTAGAGAGCTCTGGATTGGGAATGCACATCCCAGACTGCCCAGTGTGTATTTCCCACCAGAAAAATCATCTCTTTTTTCCTAGGCAGAAGCCCTCAGCGCTCAGGGACACAAAAAAGACACAACACTGAGATGTCTCTCGCACATAGGGATGGGGGGAGGGGGCGAGGGGGAGTCAGGCAGCTCAGGTGCGTGTCACAGCACAGTTGTGCTCAGCTCTTTCAGCTGGGTGCTTCTGGAAAAGCCATCAGTAAGTTGAAATCTGCTTTTCTCGTAGTGCTTTTGGGGGAGGAGGAGGAGGAGGAGAAGGGAGGGGTGATGGTGGTGGTATCTATTTCCCTTCCTCCCAACGCATCGCGCCTGCTGGAGAAAAGGGCTGAGAAAGAGATTCAGCCTATTTAAAGGGGCACGGGAACGGTCGAGCCGGACCACATCGCCTTTCTGCACACACACCGGGCAGCACCCAGCCGGGTCCCCCCAGTTCGGGCAGCAGATAGCCCGATGCAGGCTCCCCCCTCCAGAAACAGCATCCAGCTGGGTCCCCACTCCGCCAGTGCAGGCAGCATATAGCCTGAAGCAGGGACCCACTCCAGAGACAGCACCCAGCTGGATCATTCCGATGAGGGCAGCACCCAGCCTGAAGCAGGGTACCCCCTCCAGAGACAGCACCCATCTGGGTCCTTCCAATGCGGGCAGCACACAGCCTGGAGCCGGGTAGCCCCTCCAGAGACAGCGCTCACCCAGGTGCCCCCAAAGCGGGCATTACTCTGCCTGGAGCCAGGTCCCTCCTCCGCAGACAGCACCCATTTGGAAGCTGGGTCCACCTCACGGGCAGCACCCAGCCGGGAATGGGGTTCCCCCCTGCATCGTGAGCAGCATCCAGCCTGGAGCTGAGCCCCCACTCCCGGGGACAGCACAGAGCCGGATCCCCCTATCGCGGGCAGCACCCATCTGGGAGCTGGGTCCCCCCCTATCGCGGGCAGCACCCATCTGGGCGCTGGGTCCCCCCCTACCGCGGGCAGCACCCATCTGGGCGCTGGGTCCCCGCCCGGCAGCAGCACGCACCGAGGGCAGCATCCAGCCGGGGACCGGCGCGCCCCCACCGCGGGCAGCACCCACCCGAGTGAGCGCCCCCCAGCCCGGGGGGCAGGTGGTGTCTGCTGACCTGATGAGGTTCTGCAGGCCCTGCTTGCTGGAGTTCCTCCTGAGGATCACGCTGCTGCCGCTCATGGTGAGCAGGGCCGAGGGGCTGCTGCCGCCCCTTCCCCAGCGCCGCAGGCGGCTGCCCGCTCCCCCCTCGCCGCCTTCAGGAAGTTCTGCAGCCGGGTTCCTTTTGTTTCTGCGACTCCCCCCGCGCTCCACACCCCCGGCTGGTCGCCTTCACCTCCACCTTCTCCTCCTCCCCGTGGAAGTGTCAGAGGAGGCTGAGCCGGCGGCGGGTCCCGCAGCACAAAGCCCGGCGCTCCCCGCTCCCACCGAGGGGGGGTTTCCCTCGCCCTCCTCTGCTTTAACTCCTCGCTCCCTCCTTCATCATCTCCAGCCCCCTCCTCCTTTCCTTAGTCATTCCCTCATCCCCCCCCCCCCCTTCATCTCATTCCCCACCTCCCCTCTCCTTCATGCACTCCCCCCCCCCACCTTTCCCACCGCTTTCCCGATCACACAAAGCAACTCAGGAGCACAACCCCAGGTTGGCAACTTGCGCTCTGAGGGTTACAAATCACTCCCGGTCCATTCGCAGCAGAAGGCTTCTGCAAAGGGCTCACCTCCAAACGGTGCCCTGGCAGCTGGAGGTGAACCCAGGGGCACACGAATGTGGCTGGGGCTTTGTGCCGGGAAATGCTGCTCTGGAGAGAAATCTTCTCCAGGGATGGAGACAGCAGCTGGATCTGTGGGGAAGCCACTGGGCTGCAGCCCTGGGCAGGCAAGCAGCCCACAACCTGCTTTTGCTCCCAGAACTTCCCCTCACCTGCTCAAGAGACCAACCCTCCTGTGCCTCCACAGACACCAAAGTGGGCAAGAGGGGGAAAAAGGCAAGTCCAAAACTCTGGCTTGCTTCCACGAAACACTGACATCTTGTGAGATGGAAGAAGTGAGTGCTTGCTGAAGGGCTAACAACACAGCTACCTGCTCTACCAAAATGCCTATCCACCACGGTTCAGGTGATTGCTCTTTGTGCTACCTGTCTCATCATGGGAGCACTCATGGAAAGAAGTAGTTCTCTTCCCTGATCTGCACCTCCTGGTCCACTTGTGAGGAACAGCACTTCTGCCATACCAAACTAACAAGTGACTGGACCTGTACCCAGCAAGTTCCAGCCCTGCTTCATCCTTGAACACAGCCTGGACATCTTACCCTATGGCATGTGGAAATACTCCTCTGGTTGTCTCTAAGATGGGAGCAGAGTCACACAGCCTGGTAGGGAGCTCTGGAGCTTATCCAGCCCAACGCCACTGGTAAAGCAGAGGCACTCACAGCAGCTTGCCCAGGATCACTTCTGTACTGTAAGGGTCACAGAGCACTGGAACAGGCTCCCTACGGAGGTCATGGAGTCTCCTCTGGAGCCTTTCAAGGCCTGTCTGGATGTGCTCCTCTGTGATCTGTGTTAGATAGGATTGTCCTGCTCCGGCAGGTGTTTGGAGTCAATGATCTCTTTGGGTCCCTTCCAACCCCTAACATCCTATGCTCCTGTGATCACAATGCCCAGGTGGGGTTGGAATTTCTCCGGAGAAGGAAATTCCACTGCATCTCTGGGCAGCCTGCTCCAGGTCTCCAGCACCCTCAAGGCAAAGATTTCTCCCCTGTTCAGGAGGAACCTCCTGGCTTTGTCTGTTCTCATTGCCCCTTGTCCTGTCAACTGGCCACCACTGAAGAGTCTGGCCCCATCCTTTTCCCTCCCACCCTGAGCATTGAGCAGATCATCTCTGGGGCTGCTTTTCTCCAGGTCCAACAGCCTCAGGGTTCTCAGCCTTTCTTCTTCACAGAGATGCTCCAGGCCTTTCAGCATCTTTGTGGCCATCTGTTGGACCTCCTCCAGCAGTTCTCTACTGAACTGCAGAACTCAGAATTTGACATAGCCATACAGATGTGACCACCCTGCTTTGAACCTCACCTTCCTTCTTCACTCAGTCCTTCTCATCTCATTTACATCTTTCCTTCCATACACATCTGCAGAAGTGTTTCTTGCCACCTCATAACCTGAAACGGGGAAGTCACCCACGAAATACACCCAGAAGCCTCAACAAAAGGGAAGTGCATTAAGGGCAGAGCAGGAGGAGGTGCCCTTCCTCCTGCCCACCATCTCCTAATTTCAAAACAGCTCTATTTTTTTGCTTGTCTTTTTTTTTTCCCCCTCTTTCCTGCAGGTATTTACTAAACACCCCCTAAGTGGTGAGGAGCAGCAAACTCACTCAGCGCAGACATTGGTGCTGGCCTCGCCCTGTGGGCAGCTCAGACACCACATTGCTTTCTAAATTTGGTGAGAAGATGCAACGAGTCCACCACAAAAGGTCTCTGTTGCTGCAAAAGAGCCTGCCCCAGGCCTGCAGGTACTCACAGGAGTAATGAGGTTGAAGCATGTAACCTTCCTGTTGAGTTCACTGCAGTTGCCTACATGCACCCACAGGGTTTTCCTTCTTACAATCATAGAATCAACCAGATTGGAAGAGACCTCCAAGCTCATCCAGTCCAACCTATCCCCCAGCCCTATCCAGTCAACTAGACCATGGCACCGAGTGCCACATCCAGGCTTTGCTTGAAGACCTCCAGGGATGGTGCCTCCAGCACTTCCCTGGGCAGAGTGTCAGCCCAAACCTGCCAGTGCTTCCCAGCCAAGCATGCAAAGCAGAGGAGCTGTGGCAGGCAGAGACCCAGGGAGCAGCCTCGGTCCAGCAGCAGCTGGGGGCTGGAGGAAATGGCAGCAGCACTCTGGTTGCAGGCAGAGATGCTGAGCGAGCCGCGGGGAGCTGAGGAGGGGCAGGGAGGAATGCAGCTGCTGTCACTGGGAGAAGGCAGGAGCTTGCTGGGTGTGGGGAGGGGAAAAGGCATTGGTGAGGAGAAGAGGTGAGATCCTCCATGGAAACAGGCAGAGTGGAAAGCTGTTGGTTCCCCCAGCCTTGCCACCACACTTGGGTTTATCTCCTGGGAGATGCCACCATGAGCACCTCGCCTTTGGAGCTCTTGGCAGATGGCCACCCCTGGGCCCACAGCTCATTTCTTCTCAGAGATGGGGGCCTCCAGTGAGCAAGGCTGACAAAAAACATGCCTTGGCTGACGAAATCCAGGCCCAGAGAGAGGTCATGACATTAGCTCTTACTGGTATAAGGTGCTAAGATCTTTTGGAGAGGCCAGAAGTGAAACAGTGAGGAAAGGAGGCCCAACAGGCAGCAGGCTCCTGGGAAAAGACATTCCCTAAGTACTGAACTCTGCCTGGAAAAAGCCTCCTGCCTTCACAGGTTGTGCTCCTTGGCCTCTGGGGAAGGTTTTCTGCCCTTCTCCCTGGCTTTTATCTTGGAGAAGGGCATCAGGTATGACAAGGAAACATCCCTCCTCTAACATCAGCAGGGTCCTGCAGGACCACAGGAAGAGGAGAGCAGAGCAGGACCCTCTATCTAAAACCACAGCTTGCAAGGAGGAAAAGAAGCTGTGCACTGACACAAGGACATTCACCATGGAACAGGGAACATGTTGACCTGCTGCTCAAAAGCTCCCAGGCTAGGCCTGATGGCCCACAGAGAAGGGAGAAGTTCCACATCATCACTCTGCAGAGCAGAAGCACCTTCAGTCCCTTCTCCTCCCTCGCTTGCTGCCAAGCCAAGGTGCATCCATCAGAGTCACACCACGTATCCACCAACAGTCAAGTCAGCACCAGCCCCACAGCTGCTCGAATCCTTCCACAGAAGCAAACTTCCCAGTCCCATCAGGAAGGGGGTAGGAGTGCAGCAGACACAGGAAGAAAAACAAAGAATGAATTCATCTTTCAAGCTTCTGGCACGGTTGAAGCTCCTCCATAAATCCCTACGGCAACAGCACACCCCACCAGAGGAGCAGGAGTGTGGGGAGCACCCAGAAAGCACACCCCAGGGAGCTTCCCAGAGCTCTTCCCAGGCCTGGGGCAAGCAGAGAGGGTGAGATGGCAGGAGAGAGAGAGCATCTCCATCGCTGCAGGAGGAGGGTGGGAGGCCCAGAGAGATAGGGCTGCCCCGGTTCCTGCTAATTACACAATCACTCTGCTATGTAGGGCTGCTTGCAAAATCACTTGGAGGCTAACACATGGTCGAGGGGGGGAGGAAAGAAAGAGGAAAAACAAAGCTCTCACCCTGCTGCAAGAAAAGTGATTTTCTGCCCTGTTTCTAGGATGCAAAGCACTGTCAGCCTAAGCTACAGCTGCCTGGAGGGACAGTCCTTGAAGGTGCCACCAGCTGCCAGCATGGTTTCCACAGGTCCATGCCTACATGCCAGTCATGAGATTCCACCTGATTTGGCAGGAACAGCCTCACTTCTTCAGGTGAGGCAGCCCTTTCCCAGCTGGAGACCCTGCACTTCCACCAGCAGGATGCTGGAGTAGATGGGGGTCTCTGTTTTGCCTTTGAAGTGATGCATCCTTCCCCCTACCATCCCAAGCCTCTCTCCCTATCCCAACACCTCCCCAGCCTCTCTCTCTTTCCACCGTGCCCACACAACTCCCACTTTTAAACCAGCCTGGCAGACATCCCAGCCCCAGTTCAGTGGAAGGGGCACACCAGTTGGTACATCAGCTATGTGGATGATGTGGCTTACACAGAGAGGCTTTGTCTGTCTCTCCTCCATTTCTCATTCCCAGTTAGCTCTGTCAAGCTTTCCTTGCCTGCACTCAGTTTTTGGCAGCCAAAGCCAGAGGCCAAACCAGAGCTAATCCCAGGGAAGCAGAGTGTCTCACAGCCAGAAGTGGCACATTGTCTCCTTCACACCACAACAGCTCCTTACAAGCTCCAGCAGTGAGCTGTCAGGAGACCTCACCCATGCAATTAGCTCAGGATGCAGGGGGAAAGAAGCTGTGATGCTCTCCAGTAAGCCTTCTTCTGCCTCAGCCATGAGTCAGGAGGAGATGCTTCCAAGCCAATGTGGGAGCCCATGGGGGTTCAAGGAGGGGGTGTTGTAAGCAGGAGCTCTCTTGGCTCAGAACTTTGCCTGGCCCACACACTCAGAAGAGCACCATGAAGAACATGTATCATCATGGATGAGGTTCAGAGTCAATAAGCACCATCTCATACCAGCTCAGGGATGACTTTGTTCCTGTGGCATCCAAGAGAGGCAGAAATGAGAGGAAAAGGAAATGAGAGGTTCTGGAAGGAGCCTCTCTCTTCCTCTACCCCACTGCTACCCCTTATCCTCACCTCACTCCCTGTGGTGCACCCCATGGGTACATCCATGAACCTAAAACGCCAAGAGTTTGCTGCACCTCCTAGCGAGAGGGAAAAGACACAAGCTAGGATGCTTTCGCTCCAGGGCTGACACAAATGAGGACAAAGGATGAGAGGACCAAGGGAAAAGGAACCTGAAGAAACATCTAAAAGCTGGAAGCAGATAGAGGTGGTGTAAGCATTAACTGGGAAGTCCAGGAGATCAGTTGTGCTCTGTGCTGTGCAAACAGGGGGAGATACCACCTGGGCCACTGTGATGAGCTACCACCCGGGGTGTTACAGACCAGGGCCAAGGCCAAGTGACTCAGCCAAGCCCTGAAGGCATGCAGCTGGTCCAGCAGGTCGAGCCAGTGTGGTTCCTGCAGCATGCATGATATCTGTATAGTAGGTTAAATCAACAAAGCCATTGGGAAAGAGACAGGAAGACAAAACAATGGCTACAGATAAGACACTCCCAGCCCACAAAAAAAGGGTCACTACAGGACAAGAAGAGAACTACTGGCCCTGAAGAGACCAGCTTCATCTCTTTGGGATGCCTTGGGCCAAGAAATTGGACAAAAGACTCCATCCAGAACAAATAAGCCCTCTAGGTGCTGCCAGAGGCTGTCCCACCCCACCCACAGACACTGCAGTTGTCTCAAGAAGGCCTTAGAGCATCACATTGCCTTGTAGTGACATCCTCAGTCTTTGGCCATCAAGGACTGGAAACCTGCTGAATGAATCTGAACTTTGAATGTCCACTTAAGATAAATAGCCTTGGCTTTGGCTGCACGGATTAGGAGGGCAGAAGCCTGGAACAGGCTGCCCAGGGGGGTGGTGGAGTCTCCCTCTCTGGAGGTGTTCAAAACCTGCCTGGATGTGTTGCTGTGTGATCTGCTATAGGTGATCCTGCTCTGCAGGGAGGTTGGACTGGGAGAGCTTTGGAGGTCCCTTCCAGCCCCTGACACGCTGTGATTCTGAGTGACATGGGGCAGCTGAAGTTACTCTCAGGTGTCTCCCATGTGTAGCATAAGAGGAGCACAACCTATAATGGAGCCACCACCTCCTTTTGCCAAGTGGCATCAGTGTGATGTGCTTAAGCACCACCCAAAGCCAAGCAGCACATTGAGTTGATAGGTTTGCAGGAAGCAACTGCTGTGTGAGCCCAGCCTCGTGTCCCAGCCATGCTCAGCTGACCAGCACAGCTTTCAAGAAGTGAAACACAGCTTCTGCCCAACATAAACTTATTAGCTCATCCGTGGCTGGCTGCAGGCTCTGATGTAGGACCACATTGTGCAACACAAGCAGTTTCAGCAACCACTAATGCCTGACTCTCACTGCTGTGCTGGCTGCTCCAGCTGGGCCCAGTGCAGACTGATGGACAGGGAACCCCCAAGCATCATCTTCCAAGCTCTACCCTGTCCTGGGGAAAAGCATCTGGCCAGATTACCAATACCCACTCAGGTCTGCCTCACCAAAGATGGGAGCTTTTATAAAGGACAAGCAAAAAGCATCGTGTTGTATCCAAAAAGCCTGAAGACCACCACCTGCCTCCATCAAGGGAGAGGACAGTCTTGGATGCTCCAAAGGGAGGCCCAACATAAGGCTGAGCTGAGCCTTTCTGCACAAGTTGTGTGCAGGAAGATGGTACCTGGGGCAGAGAAGCAGCAGAGACAAATGCCACCCCAAGGAGACCACCAGAGCAGGGTTGCATAGCCTGTGTGTCACATTAGGCTGTCCTTGAAGGCAGCTCAGCTCAGACACGCTGCAGTCAGCTCCTGTGACATGAAGCTAAGTGACAGCTCTGCAAGGAGGCACTTAGTTTAAGAGGAGATAATTACTGCCATCACTTTTACTAGGGGGAGAACTTTGGCCCTCCCAAAGAGCTGGCAGTTGGTGCTGTCTGGGGTCTGTCAATAGTTCAGGGATGGTCAATGCTAATGGCTCTGAGCAAGCTTTCTCTGGGAAGCAGACTGCTTCTGCAGCACAAAAGCACAGGCAGGCAGCAGCACACAAGAGATCCTATTCTCCAAACTGCCTGGCAAGGGCTTGTTAAAAGGGCATTGCACATCCTGCCACCAGCAGGCACCTGGAGCGGGGAGAGAAGCTGCTTGGTACTGCAGAGGTCAGCCCTAGCAAAGGATCTCTCTTCCAAAGGAGCATCTAAGTGAAGGGCCTGAAGACTTTGCTGATGCAAACTGGCCCAGCTGTAGAGCAGACAGGGAGAGAGCAGGGGACAGAATCACAGACTTGGTTATGACAGAAGGGACCTTTAAAGCTCATCCAGCCCAACCCCTCTGCAGTCAGAGACATCTTCAATTGGAGCAGGTTCTCAGAGCCCCAAACAACCTGACCTGCAATGGTGCCAGGGGTGGGACATCTACCACCTCTCTGGGCAACCTGGGTCAGGCTCTCACCACTCTGTGTCAAACATTTCTTCCTCCTCTCCAGTCTGAATCTCCCTCTTTTAGTTCAAACCATCACCCCTTGTGCTGTCACAACAGGGCCTGCTCAAAACTCTGTCCCCAGCTTTCTGCTTGGCCTCTTTTAGCACTACAAGACCATCAGAAGGTCTCCCTGGAGCCTTCTCTTCTCCAGGCTGAACAAGCCCAACTCTCTCAGCCTGGCCTCACAGCAGAGGGCTTCCAGCCCTGCCAGCACTGCTGTGACCTCCTCTAGTCCTGCTCCAACAGGTCCCTGTCTGTGCTGAGGACTCCAGAGCTGCCCCAGCACTGCAGGGTGAGTCTCAGCAGAGCACAGCAGAGGGGCAGAATCCCCTCCCTGCCCCTGCTGCCCACACACTGCTGGGGATCAGCCCAGGACAGGGCTGGCAGCTCACAGATGAACACTACCAAAAGCATTTGGGCACTCACATCTGTGCAACAGCAAGAGAACACCAAGCCAAATGAGCTCCAGAGAAACCAAGTTTTGCAGATCTCAGACCAGTTGGTCCCCAGTGGCTCCAACATTTTAGACCACCAGGTGCAAGTCACCCATCAGGCTAACACCAGGAGCCCACTGCCTTGCCAGGGTCACTCATCAGTGAATCCAGTTCATGCCCTTTCCTCTTCATCCACATATCCCCTGGAGAGTTACCAGTCCCATCAGGCTGGTATGAACCACCACCACCACCACCACTCCCCTGAGGGGAACCCAAGTAGCTCCTGTGTTCTCACCCCATATAACTCAAGATGGAGCTACCAGCATCAGCTCTGCTGCCAGCCCCAGGAGGGAACTTATTTAAACCAGCAAATAACAGAAGATATTTCATCCTGCCTGGCTGCAGGTTTCTCCTGCAGCGGATGGGAGCTGCCAGCCTCCCTGCTCAGGCGTTGCATAAGCAGTAGTGGAGCCCCCAGCAAGCTGCTGCAGACCTGCCCGTGAGAAAGACAACTCTGAGTGCTGAAACCTGGGATTAAGACACTGCAGCGGCTGCCTCGAACATCTGGTGCCTGTTAGGATGGATACACTGGCAGGGGGAACACACCCAGGCTCCAAGAGAGGCTGCTTAACCCATTCCTGGCTGAGCCTCCTTGGAGCACTCAGGCTGAAGACTCTCAGAGAGCTGCCCAAGCCTCGAGAGGGTTTGGCTCACATCTCCACAGTGCTCTGTGCTCCCCAGCTGATTTTGGGAAGCAGTTCAGCTATCCCAACATAGGGGACAAGTGGTGCCTTGGGTTAAGACACCTGGCAAAGCCTGGCAGATGCCACACGGGTCCAACATCACAGAGTCACAGAATGGTTTGAATCAGAAGAGACCTTAAGGATCATCTAGTTCCAGTGCCCCTGCCATGGGCAGAGACACTTTCTGCTAGACTTAGCTGCTCAAAGCCTCATCCAGCCTGGACTTGGACACTTCCATATGAAATCAGGCAGCCCTTGAGGACCACAGCAGATCTGCACTGCCAGTCAGAGACAGATTATGGTCCTAGGAGCCACTAACAGCCTCTGAAGCCAGGGCAATAGCTTCCTTCTGCCATCCTCCCAAAGAAAGAGCTATTCCTGATGAAAATGCAACATCAGGAAGGCCTTGGAGCACCTCCCAGCCAGGTGGCCTGTCCAGATGAGAGTCAGTGTTCCAAGAGAGGAAGAATCCAGGCTGGATGATGCCTAGAGAGGAGCAAGTCCAGCTCCAGGGAGAGCACCAGGGCAGAAAGGAGCCCACTCAGCCATGGGGGTCATAGAACCATTGAATTATTTTGGTTGGAGGACACCTTTAAGATCACTGAGCCCAATCACTGATTCAGTGCTGCCAGGTCACCACTAAACCATGTCCCTCAGAACCACATCTACATAGCTCCATCACTGCTCTGGGCAGCCTAGCCCAGGGACTGGCAACACTTTGGGGAAAGAAATTGTTCCTTGTGTCCAACCTAAACCTCTCCTGGCACAACTTCAGGCTGTGTTCTCTTGTCATATACCTGTAACCTGGGGGAAGAGACTGACCTTCACTTTGCTCCAGCCTTTCAGGGAGCTATAGGAGGGAGTGGGAGATGAAGGCAAAGCATCAGGCAGGGTTGGGTCAGTGACAGTCAGAGCAGAGTGCCATGCTGAAGTTAACCACTTCTGTGGTGTGAAGTGAGCTGGGATACCTCCTACCCTTCCAGTCACTGCTAGGAAAAGGGGTTTCAGATTTTGGACAAAGCCAGGACCCCCCCTGAAGCATTACACCTCACAGACCACACGTGTCTGGGGAGGATGCCCAGAACAGAAGGCACACATCTCTAGCCTGAATCTGGCCATGCCCATGGAGCTGCACTTGTCCCATTTCACAGCATCACAGAATGAACCAGATTGGAAAAGACCTCTGAGAACATCGAGTCCAACCTATCACCTTCTAATTAGCTAAACCACAGCACTAAGTGCCTCATCCAGTGCCCTTTTAAACCCCTCCAGGATGGGGACTCCACCACCTCCTGGGCAGCCCATTCCAGTGACAATCACTCTCAATGCCAACAACTTCCTCCTGACATCCAACCTGAACCTGCTCTGGCACAGCTTGAGACTGTGTCCCCTTGTTCTGCTGCTGGGTGCCTGGCAGCAGAGCCCAACCCCACCTGGCTACAGCCTCCCTTCAGGTAGCTGCAGACAGCAATGAGCTCTGCCCTGAGCCTCCTTTTCTGCAGGCTGCACACCCCCAGCTCCCTCAGCCTCACAGGGCTGTGCTCCAAGCCCCTTACCAACCTTGATTCCCTTCCCTGGGCAGATTCAAGCACCTTCAGCTGCAGCAACCCTGGGAAAGCCCACACAGCTTAATCCATAGCTGCAAACAGACCCTGCCCTGTCCCAGGGACACGATCCCACTGTGGTATCCCCTGATACGAGCTCTCCCTTGGGGATCTTTCAACCCCAGGGCTTGCCTGCTTGCTCCATGCAAGCCATAAAGCCCTACCATGGCCACAAGACTGTGCCTGGCCACCTCCCCTTTGCTCACTGCTGCAGGCTTATTGCTGCTGTCGGACAAGTCAGGCCAGGCAGAGCTCGCCCTCTCGTGGGGTATGGCCAGGGGATGTCTGAGCCCCCCTCATGCAGAGGTGAAGGGTGCTCAAGGGGTGCAGGCTGACCTTCTGCCCCCCTTCCTCCAGAGAAGCAGGAGCTCCAGCAGCTCCTCAGCCAGCAGATGTGCTTTGGCACCCCAGCAGTGTTGGCCTGGCAAATCCTTCTGCTAGCTGCCCCCAGGATGGGCCCTAATAGGAGACAGCCAGCCCAGCCTTCCCCACAGCCAGGTCTCTCCAAAATCCCACCCCAGCAGTGCCAGTTTGGCAAATCCTTCTCCTAGCAGCCCCCAGGGTGGCCCCTGAAGAGGACAGCCAGCCCAGTTTTCCCCACAGCCAGTTCTCTCCAAAATCCAGGGTGCTAGAGATTCCCACAAGCTCCAGAGCCAGGCTTTAGCCCCAAGAGTCTTCACTCAGCCAGCAGAGAGCCTTATGTGGTTAAAACCCCCACTGAAGTTCAATCATAAGCTGCTGAGCAATCCCCTCCTTTAACACACACCCCAGACCCATGGATATAGGTCCCAAAATAAGCTCAGAGGCTGCTTGGATTTGTTTCTTTTCCCCAAGGAGAAAGGGGCAGTGAAGGCACCTGACACCTGCCTATAATTAGAGCTGGTTCTTTAGGCCACTGCCAGAGCACCTATAGCCAACTTGGAAACACTCAAGTGTTGCCCAGCTTCATTAAATCCTCCATCTGGCTTCCCCTGCTCATTTCCCTGCTCTTTTTCCACTTCAGTGAGCCCAGCTGGGTCAAGCTGTGACCAGTTACTCCTGAGCAGGGATCAGCCATCCCTCCATCCCCCCTCCCCAAGGAATCTGGTGCCTTGAGGGGTCCAAAGATTCTCCATGTATCAGCTTTCCCAGACAACCTCCTTCCAACCATGGGTATACTTAGCAACAGCACTACTCAGCCTAGCACAGACCCTTGAGACTCATCTAAGGCTCTGGAGAATTCAAGACAGCTGGGGGTAGATGTGGTAAAGGCTTGGGGCTTGCTAGGACAGCACAGCCTCTTCCCCAGGAGGTGACCATACATGGGCTTGCCAAGGGCTCCCTGCAGCTTACAGAGTGGGAAGTCTCAGAAGGAAGGAGATGTGGGAAGTTTCAGAGAAGCCAAACCCTCATCTCAGACCCCACAGAGAAGAGAAAACTGCCTCAGGAGCCAGGCTGCTGCTCAAGGTGGAGATACCCTGCAGAGCACAGCCCCAAATCCCTGCAGGGATCTGCTCAGCCATGAGTGGCCAGGGGCCACCCTGTGAGGCCAGGGGCCACCTGCAGCCTCCAGAGCTTTATGGAGAGTCCCCCAGGTACCAGACCCAACACACATTGGTTTACCTAGCCCTGGCATACAGCAGAATTCCCTCCCCCACACCGTGGGCTCCCAACCTCCCACCCATCAAGGCAAGGAGGGTTGACTCCTTCATCCTGCACCACAGTGTCCCACCAGGACAAGACAACCCACACAGCATCCTCTCCAGAGCAGCCCCACCCCAGCAGAAGCTTTGTTTGTGAAGACTTCACACCAGGCTCCCACCACAGTGACCACCTGAACAGCAGTTCTGGGGCTGCAGAGCCTGGAGAAGAGCAGCCCCAGAGGGGATCTGCTCAATGCTTAGCAAGAGCTAAAGGGTGGGGGGCAAGAGGATGGGGCCAGATTCTCATCAGTGGTGCCCACAAACTGAAATCAGGATGTTTCATCTGAACAGGAGGAGAAACTTGTTTGGTGTTAGGGTGCTGGAGCCCTGCAGCAGGCTGCCCAGAGAGGTTGTGGAATTTCCTTCTCTAGAGAGGTTCCAACCCCACCTGGCTATTGTGATCCTGGGCAAGCTGCTGTGGCTGCCCTGCTTCAGCAGTGGGGGTTGGGCTGGATGACCTCCAGAGGTCTCTTCCAACCTCCACCGTGCTGGGATTCAATGAATTTCAGTTTATGGAAGAGAGCATCAGATGTGTTGGCATCATAGTATCAGCCAGGTCAGAAGAGAGCTCCAAGCTCATCCAGCCCAACCTAGCACCCAGCCCTGGCCAGTCAACCAGACCATGGCACTAAGTGCCCCAGCCAGGCTTGGCTTCAACACCTCCAGGCACAGCAACTCCACCACCTCCCTGGGCAGCCCATTCCAATGCCAATCATTCTCAATGCCAACAACTTCCTCCTAACATCCAGCCTAGACCTGCCCTGGCACAGCTTCAGGCTGTGTCCCCTTCTTCTGGTGCTGGATGCCTGGCAGCAGAGCCCAACCCCACCTGGCTACAGCCTCCCTTCAGGGAGCTGCAGGCAGCAATGAGCTCTGCCCTGAGCCTCCTCTGCTGCAGGCTGCACACCCCCAGCTCCCTCAGCCTCTAAGCCTCCCCACCTCCAGCTTTGCTCCATTCCCCCCAGTCCTGGCACTCCCTCATAGCCTAAAAAGTCCCTCCCCAGCTTTTTTGAGGCCCCCTTCAGCCACTGGAAGACCACAAGAAAGTCACCTCAGAGCATCCTCTGCTCCAGCCTGCACAGCCCCAACTCTTTCAGTCTGTGCTCACAGCAGAGATGCTGCAGCCCTCTGAGCATCCTCCTGGCCCTGCTCTGGACACACTCCAGCATCTCCACATCCCTCTTGAAATAGAGGCTCCAGAACTGGATGCAGAACTCCAGGTGGGGTCTCAGCAGAACAGAGTAGAGGGGGATAATCACTTCACCTAAGAGCACTGTTCTGACTCCATCCATACCCAGGGCTGCTTGGAAAGAGCTTTGTCCTCAGGAAGAGAGGATCAGAGAGCTGAGCAAGCCACAGGGCGAGCAGAAGTCACCCGAAAACAACAAGCAAACACTTCCTTCCTCCATTTTGTGAGTGGAAACCACCAGAGCCCAGGGTTTAAACACTGCCAGTAAAGGCTGGAGAAGTTTGGGGCTGCACATGAAATGGTTCATGGATTGGGAGGGAAAAGAATTCCCTGCATTCTAAAAGCAGAAAGGAAGCTGCTTCTGCTCCCTGCTTGTGCTGTCCAGCTCCACAACACAGCTAGGGAGGGAGAGCAAGAGTAGGGTCCTGCCCCTGGGGAGCCCTGCAGCAGGACAGGTGAGGGCTGCCCTGCTGGGGAGCAGCTCTGTGGAGGACGACCTGGGAGTGCTGGTGGACAAGTTCACCACGAGCCAGCAATGTGCCCTCGTGGGCAAAAAGGCCAATGGCCTGCTGGGTGCTTTTAGTGTGACCAACAGGTCAGGGGAGGCTCTGCTAATCAGATGTTGTGCTGAAGGGTTTGGTTTAGGCAGGCACTTGCCAGTGTGAAACTAATGATTGGACTCGGTGAGCTTGAAGGGCTTCCTAACCTAAGCTTCTGTGCTCTGCTTGCCCTAGCAAGGGCTCACCTGCAGTACTGTGTCCAGCTCTGGGCTCCCCACTTCAAGAGAGACAGGGAACTAAAGAAGAGACTTCAGTGGAGGCTACAAAGCTGCTGAGGGGACCTGGAACAGCTCTGTGAGGAGGAAAAGCTGAGATCCCCAAGGCTGAGAGCCTGGAGAAGTGCAGCCCCAGAGGGGATCTGAGCAATGTTCAGCAAGAGCTAAAGGGTAGGAGTCAAGAGGATGGGGCCAGGCTCTTGTCAGTGGTGCCCAGGGACAGCACAGGGGGCAATGGGCACAAACTGGAAGCCAGGAGGCTTCACTTGAATTTGAGGAGAAACCTGTTTGGTGTGAGGGTGCTGGAGCCCTGCAGCAGGCTGCCCAGAGAGGTTGTGGAGCCTCCTTCTCTGGAGAGATTCCAACCCCCCCTGAACATTGTGATGGTGGGCAAGCTGCTGTGGGTGCTCCTGCTCTGGCAGGCAGGGTGGACAGGATGAACCCCAGAGGCCCCTTCCCACTCCCACCCTGCTGGGATTTCGTGGCAGCCACTCTGACATCAGCATTCACACACATCTCTAAGGGCTCTAAGAGTCGAAGTCCTACACAACAGACCCCTCCAGGCAGGTGAAATCCAGCAGGACACAACAAAGGGAAAGGAGACCTCAGCCCCACCAGCAGTGCCCACCGTTGGCCCTGGGACATACCTGCACCACAGCAAGAGTGGAACGAGAAGGTTCTGCTGCCTTGGGCCACCTCCAGACCCTGCTCCTTGCTCCTGCAAGATGAGCTAAGCTGGCAGTGGGAGCACAGCCAGGCTGGGGTGGTGCTGGAGACACCATGCTGAGAAGCTTTGCGACTCCCCCCAGCAGCCGAGGCCTCCCCTTTGTTCCAGCAGAGCCGTGCAGGGAACCTTGCAGAGCCTTTTGAAGCTCCCAGCGAAGCCTTCAGCCAGGGCTAATTGCTGTCAGGTGTCAGCCCTGCAGCCCTTAGTGACAGCAGCTGGCACACCTTGCTCCTCCTGTTGTCACTCAAGGGGGGGTTCCTATCAGCATGAACTGTGCTGGCTTTTAGAAGCCTTGGACAGAAATGCTAATGCAAGCTTTGAAGCTGGAGGAGAAAGCTCAGGCAACCCCCTAAGATCCCCAGATTGAAATCAGGCAACCCCCCAAGCTCCCTGGATTGAAATCAGCAACCCCCCAAGCTCCCTGGATTGAAATCATGTAACCCCCTCAAGCTCCCTGGATGAAATCAGGCAACCCCCCAAGCTCCTTGGATTGAAATCATGTAACCCCCTCAAGCTCCCTAGTCTGAAATCAGGCAACCCCCCCAAGCTCCCCATATTGAAATCATGCAACTCCCCACCAAGCTCCCTGGATTGAAATCATACAATTCCCTCAAGCTCCCTGGATGAAATCAGGCAACCCCCCAAGATCCCTGGATTGAAATTAGGCAACATCTCTAGCTCCCTGGGTTGAAATCAGGCAATCCCCCCCAAGCTCCCCATATTGAAATCATGCAACTCCCCACCAAGCTCCCTGGATTGAAATCAGCCAACCTCCTAAAATCCTTGGATTGAGATCAGGCAACCCCCTCAAGATCCCTGAATTAAAATCAGGCAACTCATCCCCCAAACTCCCTGGATTGAAATTAGTTAAGCCCCCCAAGATCCCTAGATTGAAATCAGGCAACCTCTCTAGCTCCCTGGATTGAAATCAGGCAACCCTCCCCAAGCTCCCTGGATTGAAATCAGACAAACTCCTAAATTCCCTGGATTGAAATCAAGCAAACTTCTAAATTCCCTGGATTGAAATTAGGCAATCTCCCAGGCCTCCCTGGATGCTCAGCCTGACTCCAGTCCATGTCTGGGTTGTACTCCTCAGCCAAGCTTATCTCTGCCTGCTTCCACTACAGACAGATGTGGTCTCTGCTGCTGATCTCTCTTCTCTCAACCCACCCTGGGAAGCTGCACTGGAGTGAGCAGACCCCAGATTTTACCATCTCTGCTGGCAAAGGCACAAAGCAGAGCAAGGTCATGTCTCCAGGCACGGGGAGATGTCCAACCTTGTATCAGCCAGCCTGGAGCACTGACAAGTTAACCCAGCTGGGGACATGGGGGGCACAGCAAGAAATGAGATGTGCCCAGAGATCACTGCAGGGGGAGGAGGCAGCAGATCTCCACCTACTAGCCTTAAGGATGGGGTTGACTTCAGCTGTGGAGCAGGTCCAGAGCCTTTGATGGAGCTGGGGTTCTCCACTTGGTCAAGTCCCTGCCAAGGGCTCCGAAGTTCAAGGGAGATGAGAACTTTGGGGTGTCTAAGCCTGTCCCTAGCTGGAGCACCTTGTCAAAAGCCTGCAGGAGCATCCGATCTGTGTCAGCCCTTATGGCTCACAGCATGGTAGGGGTTGGAAAGGACCTCTGGAGATCACTGAGTCCAACCCCATAGCTGAAGCAGGATGACCTAGGGCAGGCAGTCTTTTTTGTCCCCACATCCTCCTTTCCCACCATCACCCTCCCTCTTCCCCAGCCTCCCACGTTCCCAGAACTGGAAGGCAGCCGTGGCATTGTGGTATGGAGTCTCCAAGCCTCACCTCTCACTCTCCCCAGGGGATTCCTCTTGCATTGGGGTCACACCTTCTGCACCCTCCTGGCACCCCTCTGAGTCTGACATCTTGTGCCCAGCCAGCGCAGTGGCCCCGCAGGCAGCTCCAGTGTGAGGGTGCTGCTGGGTTTTGCTTTTCCTGTGCTCAGCAGAAGTGAGCTGTGCCGGAAACTTCGTGGGCTGAGGGTTTTAGGGGGGATGGGAGAGGAGCAGAGCAAGGCAAGTATGAGGTTTGAGGGGGTTTTTTAAACCTTTTGGGCTGGTTTGAGTTTTTTTTGCCTCTGTTGGCAGCTTGAAACTGGGAAGCGAATCATAGAATCAGTCAGGGTTGGGAGGGACCACAAGGATCAGCCAGTTCCAACCTCCCCTGCCATGGGCAGGGACACCTCACACTAGATCAGGCTGCCCAGAGCCTCATCCAGCCTGGTCTTAAACACCTCAAGGCATGGGGCTTCAACAACCTCCCTGGGCAACCCATTCCAGGGTCTCACCAGCCTCATGGTGAAGAAACTCTTCCTAACATCTTCCTAACATCCCCTGCTGAGCTCACCTAAGAGAAGAGCAGAGGACATGGACATCCCCACCACAGCAGGGAGAGGAGAAACCCACCACTGCCCAAGCTGCCCATGCTGCTCTGGGGACAGCCAGCATCCCTAAACCCCAGCACCAGTATCAAGGTGCTGCTGTGGAAGCTGCCAAGGTCGTCCTGACCTCTCAAAGCCCTCTAGAGCCAAAGGCTTCTCCCCTGCAGTCCTAGAATCACAAAATCAACTAGGTTAGAAAAAACCTCCAAGATCTTCTGGTCCAGACTATCACCCAGCCCTAGCCAATCAATTAGACCATCATCTCCCTTCCTAGCTCTGCTTCTTCCCCATGGCTTCCTGCTCTTACCACCATGGGTGGAGGCTCTGCAACACTTGCTGGGACTTGGTCTCTTCATCACTGGAGAAGGACGTGGCCAGGAGCCAATAGCACAGCCTAGAAGGAGGATGCCAGAAGAATCTGGTGGCATGGCCTCATTATTTCCTCTCCACAACAGGAGGGATGAGCATCCCCAGCTTTGGAGGAGGATCCACATCAGAGAAGTCTCCTCATCCCCACAGCACAGACCCCACCAAAGCCTCCATATCCCCACCAGGACTCCCACAGTGGGGGAAGACTCTTCTGGGCACCACGGTTGAGGTTCAGCCCCGCCAAGGCAGGAAACACCTCTCCTCTCCTGCCAAAGCTTTATTTACACTGCTGCTGCCACGCAGCTCTTCACAAATCCAGGGAGAAGCAGCACCCAGAAGGTGCCCTGGAGCCCAGGGGACATGGTGGGGACAGGAGGGAGCAGAAGGTGGGTATGGAGAGGCAGGTGCTTAGGACTCGCCAGCCTCGAACATCTTCTTCCTGCCCTCCATGCCAGACTTCTCCTCGATGTTCTTCCTCCAGTCACCAACATCACGGAGGTCCTTCTCCTGCAGGAGGGATGAGGGTGTGAGTGGTGCCCCACAGGGTGAGAACCTACCCTCCACCTGTCCACCCACCCTGTGTCATCTAGAAGAACCTAATCCCACCCATGCCATACACCTCTTTTGGGCTGGACCTCCCATGTCAGGGGTAGCAGCGCAGGAGGTACTGAGCGGAAGGAACATCATGGAGAAATGTCTATCACACAGGGAGGATGGAGGCTCAGAAACCAGGGCCCAGCTCCTGTCTGGGCACAGAGGAGAGGGCAGGAGTACCTTCTCAGTGTCCTCCTTCTTGACTTGCTTCAGGTTGGCTCGGAGGTCCATGCAGACCTTGTGCTTGGAGCCCAGCAGGGCCCGCAGCATCGCGTCGGCAGACATGCGCACCCTGCGCAGAGGTGGCCTCTTGAACTTGCCCCTCAGGTCAAAGAGCTTCTGGCTCAAGTCTTCCAGCTGCAAGGGCATAAAACAAGGGGAGGTGGAGGAAGAGTAGGGCATGAGTTTTGTGAGATAGCCTCAAGCTGATTGGAGTAGGCTGGGGACTCCTCTGGAGGCTGGCTCCGGGGGAAACTCACCTCCTTGTTTGTCTTCTGCAGCTTCACCTCTGTGTCATACCTCTCCTCATCCACTGCCTCGATCTTGGCATGAAGCTTTTTGCACAGCTCCTGGGAGGAAAAGCAAAGAGGGATGTTGACTGCTAGGGCCCATGCACGTGATTCCTCTCTCCTAACTGCTCTGGCTTTGAAATACCTCAGTCCAGAAGGCCAGAGGGCAAAGGATGGGTTGCAGGCCAGCTCTTGGTCTCCATGCTACTGGCCTCATGCAAGTGCTGCCTCAAGACATTGCTAGAAATGCAGCTTTCCTGCCAGCCAGACCCCTTCTCTCTTTGCAGGGTGACCCCAGCTGCCTCTCAACCCAGTTCCACATGCAGCCAGCTCCAGGTGAGAAGGTGGTCAAGGTGGGAAAGCCAATCTAGATCCACCAGCCTGACTGATGGAACCAAATCCTTTCTGTGAAAGGCTGCAGGAAATCTTTACCTGAAGTTCCTGCATGGATCCTGGGAGTGACAGAGGAGGACAATGCTCTGCCAGGTAGTTTTGCTTTTCCACTTCTTTAGCAGCTGCTTCTTTTTCTATTTCAGTTACAGCAAGCTGGAGCATAGCACTCTGGAAGGCAGCAGGACAATGGTCAGCATGGGGTGGAGGAGGCAAGGGAGGAGGGTGAGGTGATTGGCAAGGGAGGGAGAGCCCTGGCAGAGAGGCAACCTTGGGAGCTCCCCGTCAATACCAGCACCTCCAAGCAAGGATACTGGTGGGAAGCCAGTAAGGAGCTTGAGGTGGAAGGCCCCCACGTCGTGCATTGTGGCCTCTTCTAGGAAGAAGAGTGCCAAGAGCTGGCTGGCTCAGGACATACCTCAGCCAGCCCCCCGCAGTGCCACCTACCTTCAGGTGCTGCCGGCGGGCAGTGGCTGCCCTCCTCTTTTTCTGCAAGTGGGAGGAACCAGAGGAAAGCAGGTTATTGAGTGCCCATTCCCCTTTCCTTTCCCCTCCCTTCCCTGTGCAACCCCACAGCCCACCAAGGACCTGCAGCCCTGCCAGGGAGCCGACTCCAGCCAGGGTAGGTGGCTTGACACACTGCTGGCACCCAAAGCAGTGGCACTCAGGGAAGGTGCTCCCTAGCTGAACCCAGTTCTGCCAGCCTCTAGTAGCTAAAACCTACCAGGCACCTCAGGAGAAGCTAGTGAGTGTGATGAACTTGGAAGCACAGTGGTCTTCAAGACCATCAAGGCCAACTTGAAGACATGCACATAAAACACAACCTCTAAAGTGGCTTCTTGGCACTTTTAGCCTTCTCTCTGCCTGCCTCTTCACTCGGACCTTTGCCCTGCTTTGCACTCAAGCTAATGGCCCCCAAGTTCCTGCAAGCTGTGAGGAGGCTTTTGGGGTGGTCCATAGCACAGCCAGTGAGATGGGCAGCTGGGAAGGTGAAAACATGAAAGCTGTGTGGTTTCTTAGAGCTGAAAAGACCCAGTGCAGGTCTGAAGGAGGTTCCTCACAGCTGGAGAACAGACATGAGGAAGGTCTGCAGGCCTGCTCTGGCTAGAAGTGGAGGGTCACCTCTTGCAAGATGCAAGCCAGGTGAGAAATAATTTGGGAAGCCTGGAAGACCAAACCTGTTGATCTGTACCCATGGCCCAGCAGCGACAGGTCTGCTACCGATTCAAGAACCCACAGCCTTGAGGCGCTGCTGCATCGCTGCTGCCTCCTTGCTGTTTCACCCAGAAGACCAAGCAAGGCTGAGTGGATGGTGCTGGGGAAGCACACCCTGACTTCTGACAGGCCACAGGGGAGGAGTAGAAAGCAGCTTTTGGATTTGAGTCTGTGCTGCACAGAGGAGGAAGTGGATAAGGATCTGCAGAGCAAAGTGCAGCAAAATCTGACATGCTTTGCTTATGCAAATGGTGCTAAGGACCTGCTGGTGGGGCTGGAGGGCTCTGCAAAGGAAAGCAAGCTTGGGGGTGCAGAGCACCACTGGCCAGCAGGAGTCGCTCAGCTGCAGCCAGGCATGGGCCACCACCCAGTAAATCCCTTGAGCATTGTTAGCCCAGGGCTTTTTCTCCATCTGAAAGCTGCTGCCCCAGCAGAGTGTCCTCCCAGCCTCTTCTGGGGGCAATCAGCACCAGGCTGTGGAGTTTTCACATGTCCCTGAAATCCTCTTTCCCTCTCAATGAGGACAAGCTGGAGCTTGTAGCTTTTTGGACATATGGGGAGAAGCAAAGCAGAGATGAAGGATGAAGCAGCTTGCTAAGAGGGAGGTGGAGTGCCAAAGCCACACACAGCCCTCCCACACCTTCCCCTGCATTTCCTCAGCCCCAGACATTGAGCTCAGCCCTGCTTCAGGGACAACTTGTTGTGGATGCAACCTCCACCCTGCTCATGCTCCCTTGCATCCAGGTTCTCCTCGGGTTGCCTTTGAGAAGTGCTCAGAGGGCAGGAAATCAGGGGCCAGGTGTGGGGAAGGGCGAGGTGATGCTGGGTGATAGGTGGGTGATGGAAGAGGAGCTGCTCTGGACCACTGCCTTCCCAGCACCATCTCGTGGCTGGCTGGGGAAGCAGGAAAGGAAAGACAAAAAGCATCTCCCTCCAATCCGGGAGGCAGAAAAGACCTTCAGAAGGTCTATGAGGAGAGCCTGAGGGAGCTGGAGCTCTGCAGCTTAGAGGAGACTGAGAGGTGACCTCATCAATGTTTATCAATATGTAAAGGTGAGTGCCAGGAGGCTGGAGCCAGGCTCTGCTGGGTGATGCCCAATGCCAGCACAAGGGGCAATGGTGGAAGCTGAGGCATAGGAAGGTCCATGGAAACACGAGGAGGAATTCTTTCCCTGTGAGGGTGACAGAGCCCTGGAACAGGCTGCCCAGGGAGGGTTGTGGAGTCTCCCTCTCTGGAGATATTCCAAACCTGCCTGGATGTGTTCCTATGTGATCTGTTCTAGGTGATCCTGCTCTGGCAGAGGGGGTTGGACTGGAGGAGCTTTTGAGATCCCTTCCAGCCCCTGACATTCTGTGTTTTTTCTTCTCCTTCCCATCTTTACCAGGAGGTGTCAGCAACAAAACCTTGCCAGGAACCATTCTTCCTCCCCCCTACTCCACACACTCTTTCCTTAAGGAGGACTGATGAAGCCAGGATTAATGCCATGAGCACCATGAAGAAAACCCAGCCAGGCACACTTACCTCTTCACTGTCCAGGAGGAGCAGGTGGACCAGGAAAGGAAAGAAGGGAAAAGGGAGAAAAAAGCAGTTAGCATCCTTGTTGGGAGCAAGTAGCCAGAAACCAGGAGTTGAACAAAAGGTTTTAAACTCAGCAGAGACAGAAAAATGGGAACTTACTCAGACATCTTGCTTTAGGTGGGGGTGAACCTGCAATGAAAAGCCAAGAAACACAATCACTGATGCTGGTGGTGACTTGCCTGGGTCTAAATAAACCAAAGAAGATTCCTCTAGAAACAATAATACTACTACCAATAAAGGGAAAGTAAAAGAAAAGAGGAACAGGTTTGCTCTTGTTTCCCAACCTCTCCATGTTTTCATCACTAGGCTGCAGACCCTGTGTCTACTCACAGCCACACAAACCTCAGCACTGGGAGACCTCTGGACAGGCCCAAAAGGTGATGGGACAGAAAAAAAGAGAGGTTTAGGGCAGTAATTCCTGCAGGTGTGGCTCTTGTTTGACCCCCACTACACCTATGGCAGCAATTCCTGCAGGTATGGCTCTTGCCTGACTCCCAGTAGATGTGTGGCAGTAATTCCTGCAGGTGTGGCTCTTGTTTGACCCCCACTACACCTATGGCAGCAATTCCTGCAGGTATGGCTCTTGTTTGACCCCCACTACACCTATGGCAGTAATTCCTGCAGGTATGGCTCTTGTTTGACCCCCACTACACCTATGGCAGCAATTCCTGCAGGTATGGCTCTTGCCTGACCCCCAGTAGATGTGTGGCAGTAATTCCTGCAGTTTTGTCTGACTGCCACTAGATCTATGGCAGTAATTCCTGCAGGTGTGGCTCTTGCCTGACCCCCAGTTGATCTATGGCAGTGATTCCTGCAGTCTATTCTGACCCTCACTAGGTCTGTGGCAGTAACTCCTGCAGCTAACATCCCATGTTTGCCCATCAAGAAACCATTTTATTCAGTAAGGGAAGGAAAGGACAAAGCTGGTTTGAGTTGACTGCTTCATTTTGCCATGCAGCCTTGAAGTGCTTCCAGCTCAAGGTAGGCTTTGTGATCAAGAAATGCCCCAAAGCCTGTGGAGGGTTGATATTGACCTCAGGTGACAGAGATGTTCCTTGCCCCCAGGTGACAAGGAAAGGCCTCAGAAGATGCTGGTGCCAGTACGTTGCATGGAGCAGGAGCTCTTGTTGCAGAGGATGTAAAATGGGGTTGAAAGTTGGTATTGAGTTGATGAGGGCACAAAGAGCTTCCCCAGACTACTCCTTGTGTTTAGGTGGGACTTTTACAGGTAGAAGGCAGTGTTAAGGAAGAGATGCAAAAGCATCTTTGTCCCACTGTCAGCTGTTGCCCTGTAAGTAGGCTTTGACTTTCCTAGCCCAGCAATAGGAGATGGGAGCAGGAGCTAAGGGAAGGATGCTCTTTGTCCCACTGTCAGCTATTGCCCTGTAAACGGGATTTGACTCTCCTAGCCCAGCAATAGGAGATGGGAGCAGGAGCTAAGGGAAGGATGCTCTTTGTCCCACTGTCAGCTATTGCCCTGTAAACGGGATTTGACTCTCCTAGCCCAGCAATAGGAGATGGGAGCAGGGGCTAAGGGAAGGATGCTCTTTGACCCACTGTCAGCTATTGCCCTGTAAACGGGATTTGACTCTCCTAGCCCAGCAATAGGAGATGGGAGCAGGAGCTAAGGGAAGGATGCTCTTTGACCCACTGTCAGCTATTGCCCTGTAAATGGGATTTGACTCTCCTAGCCCAGCAACAGGAGATGGGAGATAGGAGCTAAAGGAAGGATGCTCTTTGACCCACTGTCAGCTATTGCCCTGTAAACGGGATTTGACTCTCCTAGCCCAGCAACAGGAGAATCATAGAATCAACCAGGTTGGAAGAGACCTCCAAACTGAGCCAGTCCAACCTATCACCCAGCCCTATCCAGTCAACTAGACCATGGCACTAAGTGTCCCATCCAGTCTTTCCTTGAACACCTAGGAGATGGGAGCAGGAGCTCAGGGAAGGATGCAGGAGTGTTGGCCAAGCCCAACCTCAGCTCGTCCCTTGCAGGGCAGGCAAGCCCCTGGGGCGCAGCCCTCTGCAGCCCAGGGAGGCTCTGTTGGGAGGTGAAGTGTTAACGAGGGCTGATGCCCGAGGCAGAAGGCACAGCTTGGGGGCCAAGGAAACTTTATCCTGGAAAATGTGCGGGCCCATCACATTGCTTTTGGGAGGAAGGGGGAGGGGAGGGCGCGGGGAAGTGCTTCTAAAAATGGCCAGGGAGCTGCAGAAGGAGCTGCAGCTGTCTCCTCAGCCTTTCGCTGCTGCCAGCCCCCGTGACTCAGTGAGGTCGGCGCTGGGAAGCCAAAGCCGCCGCAGGTGGCTGGGCTGCCGCCGAGGGCCGTGGTGCCCGCGGAACGCCAGCTATGTGCGCCCGCATCGCTGCGGTGGCAGCCATGCCGACCGAAGCAGCGAGGGGACAGCGCCAAGCTGGGGCTCGCTGCCTCCGATGTGGGCTTTAAATCACTTCTTGGAGGTAGAGGACGCGGTGAAGTTGGATGCGAGTCCTTGTCTGAGGGTGTCTGGGCGGGAGGAAGGCATTGCAAAGAGCTGGAGGAAGGGGCGTGAGGAGAGGGCAGCGCAGGCAAGGACCCTGCATCCCCAGGACTTTGGGAGCTCAGCCTTAGGGAGCCAGCAGCTCTGCTTGCCCCTCACCCCCTAAGCTGGAGAGCAGAGCCCCCAAGGGAGGGAAAGGCATGGACCCAGGGAGAAAGGAAAAGACGGGGAGAGACTTTGTGCGGCGCAGAGCCTCTCCAGCAGGCACAGGGTGGAGCAGGTTTTATTAGCACCTTGTTTCTCCCAGTGGCTCGCTCCTGCTAGGTATTGCCCTCCCTCACACTCAGGTGAGTGAACCTGCCTCCTCCTCACCCCCCTCGGAAAAGCAAGCTGGGTCACTAAGAGACATGCAGAATGGCTCACCCGAGTCTGGAGGAGGAAATCAGTCAGCTGGACGGACAGGACGGACTGGCGAGCTGCAGGCAGCTGGCTGAGTAAGGAGGTATAAAAGGGCTTCTCGGGTGGCTCGGCAGAAAATCCACCTTCTCTTTAAGGGCATGGAGACCTTCTCAGACCAATGATGTGCAAGAGGCCCCTGTGCACCTCCCTTGGCTGGGACAGGCCAGGCAGGCAGCCCCAGAGGAGAGGGCAGCCACCGGGGATGAAAGAGTGTGGGGGGAGGGAAGATAACTTCTACCCACGGGGTGGGCAAATGAAGCCACCCTGGGGGAGCTGGAGAGGTGTTTTTCCTAGGGAGAGCCTTCCTCACCCTCTTCCTCTCACCAAGAAGCCACACTAGATGTGGCTTCAAGGTCACAGGGAGCCCAGGTTCCCTGCACAGTCACCCACCTGCAAGACTCCTAACAAAACGTCCTTCTGGGGACACAGAGTGGCTTGTTCAGTGACAAAGGCACAGATCCCTCAGCCCCCAGTGGAGTCCTTCAGGAATGAAGAGGAGAAAGAGGCTGCACCCCACAATCCACCTGGGCCATGCAGCACTAGGAGGCTCTTTAACCTCAGTTACCCCACTGGCAGCATTTGCAGCTCCTTCCTGCATGAAATCCTCCACGAACCGACCCTGTGAAACCACTGCAGGCAGCCCCAAGGCTGGGCAAAGGCAGCAGATCATGGGGGAGCAGCCCCAGGCACCACCAGCAAGAAAGGTCACCCCCCACCACGGGATCATCCAGAAGCACATCTCCATGGAGCTGAAGGAGAAGCAGATGGAAACCTAGCTGGAAATACTCACCAGCCCTGCTCACAGCCCGTGGAGCATGTGTGTGTGTGTGTGTGTGTGCAGGGGATCCCCATGGAGACAGGAGGCCAAACAGCTCCTGCCCTCCTCCCCCAGCACAGGCTCTGCCTCCCCTTGCACCTGGAGCTTTTTAGGCTGATCCAGAGCTGGCCCTGACAACGGGAGGACAGAGTGGGAGAGTTAGGGTTGCTTCGCCTGGAGAAGGATCCAGGGAGACCTTCTGGTGGCTTTGAGGTCCTTAAAGGGACTGACAAGAAAGCTGGGGACAGAGTTTTGAGCGGGGTCTGTTGTGTCAGGACAAGGGATGAACCAAAAGAGGGAGATTGAGAATGGAGAGGAGGAAGAAATGTTTGACAATGAGGGTGGTGAGAACCTGTCCTGGGTTGTCCAGAGAGCTGGTAGATGTCTCATCCCTGGAACCATTGCAGGTCAAGGTATCTGGAGCTCTGAGCAACCTGCTCTAGTTGCAGATGTCCCTGCTGGCTGCAGAGAGGTTGAACTAAATGACCTTTTAAGGTCCCTTCCCACCCAACCCATGTTGTGATTCTGTTCCATGGATGTTTTCCAGGCACCACTCAGAGGCTGTATGAGATCCAGTGGAGTCAGTGCTACTCACCTCCAGGCAGAGCTGGAAAACACAGAGAATCATAGAATCTACCAGGTTGGAAGAGACCTCCAAGCTCATCCAGTCCAACCTAGCACCCAGCCCTAGCCAGTCACCCAGACCATGGCACTAAGTGCCTCATCCAGGCTTTGCTTCAACACCTGTGAGGTCTCTTCCAACCCTGATGATACTATGATACTATGATACTATGATACCTCCAGGGACAGCAACTCCAGCACCTCCTTGGGCAGCCCATTCCAATGCCAATCACTCTCTCTGGGAAGAACTTCTTCTGCCCTTAGGAGAATCCCTCACTGCAGCCACTGACTCATTGGTAGAGGCATCAGTGCGCCCCGCATCCATCTGCCATCTGGACTTCAGCAGAGCCAGACATTCTGGCAGGAGGACTGTCTGCTTGGCCCAGCTAGAGGCAGCTCCTCAGAGATGGAGAAAAATCAGAGACCAAAGCAAGCACATTTGCAGACATACAGAGGCCACCCTCAGCAGCCAACAGCTGAAATCACCCACTCAGGGACAGCTTAGCTACTACACTTCTCTCAGTGCCAACTCCACCAGCTATGTTTTACTCTTGGCTTAAACTCTCTGCTTTAGTTTCCAAATCCTCTTCAAGCACAAACCCTATGAGGAGAGGCTGAGGGAGCTGGGGGTGTGCAGCCTGGATAAGAAGAGGCTCAGGGCAGAGCTCATTGCTGTCTACAACTACCTGAAGGGAGGCTGTAGCCAGGTGAGGTTGATCTCTTCTGCCAGACAACCAGCAACAGAACAAGGGGACACAGCCTCAAGTTGTGCCGTGGGAGATCTAGGCTGGATGCTAGGAGGAAGTTGTTGGCAGAGAGAGTGATTGGCATTGGAATGGGCTGCCCAGGGAGGTGGTGGAGTCACTGTCCCTGGAGGTGTTCAAGCAAAGCCTGGATGAGGCATCTAGTGCCATGGTCTGGTCGGTTGGATAGTGCTGGGTGACAGGTTGGGCTGGATGAGCTTGATTCTGTGATTCATTTCCTTTAGGTCCCTACACACCTGCACACATTCCAGCCACCACTGGCCCACTAGTCCTCCAGAGACTCAGCTCCTGGGGGAGCAATCAGTCAACCAACCAACACTGAAGAAGTTCCCTCACACACTCAAGGGATTTCCTTCAGACCTGTGAAATGCAGGAAGGAGAAGCAGCTGTAGTAGGTGGCAGAACAAGAGGCAATGGCCTCCAGTGCACCAGAGGAGGTTTGGGTTGGCCATTAGATGAAAATTCCTCACTGACAAGGTTCTCCATGGAGCCACCAGCCCAGAGCCACCAAACACAGAGCAGCCAAGGAGGCTGCGAAGACTCTGGGTGGAGATTAATGACCTGAGCTTAACCACGAAGAGCTGCTGCCTCTGCTGCCTGATAAATCTTCTCCAGGCTTCACCCTGCCTGGCAGCAGTGGCAGGCAGCTTTGGAGAGGGCTGTGACAAGTGGAGTGTGGCTTCTGCTGGGGAAACAGCATCTGCTGCTGGCTGCTGCTGAGAGGCAGGAGGAAATCAGTCACCTGGGAAAGGCTTCGAAGGGGATGCTGTAGAGACTCAGCTTCTCTCCCTCTTCTCAGCACTGGTGAGGCCACACCGTGGGTACTGCCTTGGTTCTTGGCACCCTCACCCCAAGAAGGGCATTGAGGTGCTGGAGCAGGGTCAGAGAAGGGTAATGACACCGATGAAGGGTCTGGGGAGCAGAGCTGATGAGGAGCAGCTGAGAGACCTGGAGCTGTTTAAGCTGGAGAAAACAAGGCAGAAGAGAGACCTTCTGGCTCTACAGCTTCCTGAAAGGAGGTTGGAGCCAGTTTGGGGCTGGTCTCTTCTCTCTAATGAGAAGTGACAGGATGAGAGGAAATGGCCTCGAGTTGCCTCAGGGGAGGTTTAGGTTGGGTATGAAAAGAAATTCCTTCCCTGAAAGGGTTCTCAAGGACTGGAAGAGGCTGCCCAGGGAGGTGGTGGAATCCTCATCCCTCAAAGGGTGCAGAGGTGTGGTGCTGAGGGATGTGGTTTAGCACCAGCCTTGATAGAGTTAGAAGGTGATTGTACTGGATGGTCCTAAAGGGCTTTTCCAACCAAAATGATCCTGTGCTTCAGTCTCAGCCTGGACAGTCAGAACACCTCTGACTTGGTTTTGGGGGCTCGAATCCATGGGCAGGTTGGTTTTGCTGTGAGAAGATGTTTAGGCTGGATATGGAAGAAACTACCTTCCTGAAAGGGTTCTCAAAGACTGGAGGGAGGTGGTGGAATCCCCACCCTGGGAGGTGTTGTAAAGACAGCAGAGATGTGGTGCTGAAAGACTTGGCAGAGTTAGAGAATGGGCCTTGATGACCTTAAAGATCTTCTCCAACCAAAACAATTCTACTGACTCTGTGCATTTCCTCCTTACCACCTCCCTCCCCCCTCATTTCCCAACCCACTCTTGAAACCACAAAGGATTAAAACAAGAAAAGCTGCAAACCTGCATCCAGACCTCCCAAACCCAGGAGCTGGAGCTTTAAGAAAGGAGCCCATGCCTGGCAAAGGGCAGGTTTGGCCCATAAAATCCCCAGCCATAACGATGCTGGTTAAGGCATCTCTACAAAAGCAGCACGCTGGCTCCTGGGGAGAAGCTATCTGACACTCTCCAGCTCTCCCAAAAACAAGACAACAACAAAAATCTGTGGCTGGAGGACGGCCAGCCCACAGCCAGGCTGAATGATGACAGCCCATAATCATTCCTGTCTCAGGGCAGGCGATGGGTGAGAAGCACATGTGAGGCTCAGCCTGCTCCTGCTGCTGCTCTCCTGCTTGATTTCCCAAAGCGCAGGGCCAGGCATCACAAAAACCACTGAACAGGGGAAGCAGTGGCTTTGGGAGGGACTTCTGGAGGTCAGGAGTCTCAGGTCCGGATGGAAACACTTGAGGTTATAAAGCTCACAAGCAAACAGTACTTTGCTGACAACCAAACAGCTCCATTTGCAGTACTTTTTTTTGTTTTGGTCTCCTTTAAGTGCCCTCTGCCTGGCCCAAGCTCTGCTTTTGGGCTTGCATCAACCTGCAAACTGCTAACCCAGTGCTCAGGTACTGCTTCTGGCCTGAAGCAGAGGAACAAACTCCTCACTCATCACCCAGGCACTTTGCAGTCTGGCTTTGGTTACCTGGTCTGCTCCTCTTAACCCAGGGACTGGTCCTTGCCTGAAGCAGAGGAACAAACTCCTCACTCATCACCCAGGCACTTTGCAGACTGGCTTTGGTTACCTGGTCTGCTCCTCTTAACCCAGGGACTGGTCCTTGCCTGAAGCAGAGGAACAAACTCATCTCCCAGGCACCTTGCAGTCTGGCTTTGGTTACCTGGTCTGCTCCTCTTAACCCAGGAACTGGTCCTTGCCTGAAGCAGAGGAACAAACTCATCTCCCAGGCACTTTGCAGACTGGCTTTGGTTACCTGATCTGCTCCTCTTAACCCATCAGCAATCCCTCCTTTGCTCTTGCAGTGCAGAATCAGGCAAGGGTTGGCTCCTACTTCTTGGGAAAAGCCACCTGCAGCAGCCAGCATCACCACAGGGCTGCCAACTGGCTCTGAGGCAACAGGAACAAGCTTTCACCACAGCATCCCAGCTCCCTTCTCCTCTCACACACATACTTGATCTCTAGAAGAAGAAATCTGCACTGATGAGTCTCTAACGAGGCTAGAAACCAGAGGACAGAGAATCACAGAATGTCAGAGGTCGACAGGACCTCCAAAGAACACTGAGTCCAACCTCCCTGCCATGATCACCTAGAGCAGGTCACACAGGAATGCACCCAGGTGGGTTTTGGCTGTCTCCAGAGAAGGAGACTCCACAGCTTCTCTGGGCAGCCAGTTCCAGTTTTCTGTCACCCTCACAGTGAAAAAGCTTTCCTTATGTTCCCATGGCCCCTCCTCTGCTCCAGCTTGCACCCATTGCCCCTTGTCCTATCACTGGGCATCACTGAGCAGAGCCTGGTACTACGCTTCACATCTTTATCAACATAAGCCCCACGGGCTCCTCTGCTCCAAGCTAAAGAGCTCCAGCTCCCTTAGTCTGCCCTCACAAGGGACAAGCCCCAGCTCAGAGCACAGACCCACCCTGCCCTCTAGATGCAGACGTGAGAATCCAGCACTCACACAAGCTCAGGAGGAGTTGGCTTTCCCCCTCCTTCCACTTCTCTTCTTGTTATGCCTTCCACCAAGGAATCTTCCAGGCCTTCCAAGCACACAAAGAGAATCAAGCAGGCAGAAGATGCTCAGACACCTGGCCTTGGTGGATGAGGGACAACCAGCATTGCCATGGGCACAGGGAGGTGAATCTGAGGTGCTTGCAGAGAAGATAGGCTTGTCCACCTCCCCATGGGCAGGCTCCCAGGCAGCCTGTGTTCACCTGGGGCAAAGCAAGCCACAAAGAGCCCAGTTCTGCCAGTCCTGTTTCAACTGGCTGCAAGCATTAGGAGGGTCCCACAGCTGAGGATCACAGGATGTTAGGGGTTGGAAGGGACTCCCATAGATCATCAAGGCCAATCCTCCTGCCAGAGTAGGACCACAGAATCTAGCTCAGGTCACAGAGGAACACATCCAGACAGGGCTTGACAGTCCCCAGAGAAAGAGACTCCACAACCTCTCTGGGGAGCCTGCTCCAGTACTCTGTGACCCTTACAGTAAATAAGTTCTTCCTCATGTTGAAGTAGAATCTCCTGTGCTGTGGTTTGTACCATTGGCCCTTGTCCTATCCCAGGGTGCAACTGAGGAGTTTGTCCCCTCCTTCTTGACCCCAGCCCTCAGATACTTATAGACATTGATTAGACCTCCTCTATGTCTTTTTACCAGACCTAAAACCTCAGGTCCCTCAGCCTCTCCTCACAGGGCAGTGCTCCAGCCCCTTCAGCATCTTTGTAGCCCTCCTTTGGACTCTTTCAAGTAGACCCCTGCTCCTCCTGAACTGAGCAGCCCAAAACTGAACCCAATACTCCAGGTGAGGTCTCACCAGGGCAGAGTAGAGGAGGAGGAGACTCTCCTTCGATCTGCTGGCCACACTCCTCTCAATGAGGAGAGTGCTCAAAGCCTTGCTGGGAAAAGACAAGGCCAGATAGAGAAGGAAAAGCTATGACAGAGGAAGAAAGCAGCCTCAGCAATGCATTAAAAACTGGGGCTGGGTCGAAAGCATCCCCACCCACCTGCCTCTCCCTGCTGGACAAACAAATGGGTTTGCTGAGTTCTGCTGTGCCAAGGCTCAGAATCAGCCCAGCTGGGTGCTCACTCCCTCATTCTCTGGCTTCCCACCAGGAAGCACCATGGGCTGCCCACAACAGCTCTGCTCACCTGGGACTGCAGCCATTCAGGCTCTGAGTGGGGCCAAAGCTGCATGGGGGCGATGCAGGCACTGGCACTGGGGTGATGGTTCTCAAGGAGGTGATGTCCCTGCACCTTCTACTCTGCGCTGGGGAGACTCCACCTGGAGTAGTGTGTCCAGTTCTGGAGTCCTTATTATAAAAGGGATATGGATGTGCTGGAAGGTGTCCAGAGAAGGGCCACAAGGATGATCAGAGGGCTGGAGCACCTCTCCTATGAGGAGAGACTGAGGGAGTTGGGGCTGTTCAGTTCAGAGAGGAGAAGGCTCCAAGGAGACCTTATTGTGGCCCTTCAGTATTTTAAGGGGGCTACAAGAAAGATGGGGAGGGACTTTTTAGGCTCTGGGCAGCCTGATCTAGAGTGAGGTGTCCCTGCCTATGGCAGGGGGGTTGGAACTGGCTGATCCTTGTGGTGCCTTCCAACCCTGGCTGACTCTATGAGTCTATGGTTCTCCAGCCACATCCATGATGGGACTTACACAAGCAAAAAGCAGGCAGTGAAACCCGAGGCCATGAGCTCCAAAAAGGGGCTGGAACAAGCACACATACACAGATCAGAAATGCCTGCTCCCCACACCTCTGGAAACCCCTCTGGGCTGCTGCACAGCTCTCCATCTTCTCACAGCAAACCTAACCTAGCCATGGATTCGAGCCCCCAAAACCAAGTCAGAGGTGTTCTGACTGTCCAGGCTGAGACTGAAGCACAGGATCACTTTGGTTGGAAAAGCCCTTTAGGACCATCCAGTACAATCATCTTCTAACTCTAGCAAGGCTGGTGCTAAACCACGTCCCTCAGCACCACACCTCTGCACCCTTTGAGGGATGAGGATTCCCCTGGGCAGCCTCTTCCAGTCTTTGAGAACCCTTTCAGTAAGGTAGTTTCTTCTCATATCCAACCTAAACCTCTCCATTGAGGTAATTTTGTCTTATCACTTCTTCCTTGGGAGAAGAGCCCAACCCCCCACCTGCTTCCAGCCTCCTTTCAGGTAGCTGTAGAGAGCCAGAAGGTCTCCCCTTAACCTCCTTTTTATCCAGGCTGAACAACCTCAGTTTGCCCATCTGCTCCTCACAAGACCTGTTCTCAGTCTTTCCTCCTCACAGAGCTGCTCCAGGCCTCTCAGCATCTTTGTAGCCTACTCTGGACTCTCTCCAGTAGTTTCTTGTATCTCTTGAGCTGGAGAGGCCAGATTTGGCTAAGGCTGGTGCTAAACCATGCCCCTCAGCACCACATCTCTGCCTCTTTTCACCACCTCCAGGGATGGGGATTCAACCACCTCCCTGGGCAGCCTCTTCCAGTCCTTGAGAACCCTTTCAGGGAAGGAATTTCTTCTCATACCCAACCTAAACCTCCCCTGGGGCAACTCGAGGCCATTTCCTCTCATCCTGTCACTTCTCATTAGAGAGAAGAGACCAGCCCCAAACTGGCTCCAACCTCCTTTCAGGAAGCTGTAGAGCCAGAAGGTCTCTCTTCAGCCTTGTTTTCTCCAGCTTAAGCAGCTCCAGGTCCCTCAGCTGCTCCTCATCAGCTCTGCTCCCCAGACCCTTCATCGGTGTCATTACCCTTCTCTGACCCTGCTCCAGCACCTCAATGCCCTTCTTGGGGTGAGGGTGCCAAGAACCAAGGCAGTACCCACGGTGTGGCCTCACCAGTGCTGAGAAGAGGGAGAGAAGCTGAGTCTCTACAGCATCCCCTTCGAAGCCTTTCCCAGGTGACTGATTTCCTCCTGCCTCTCAGCAGCAGCAGATGCTGTTTCCCCAGCAGAAGCCACACTCCACTTGTCACAGCCCTCTCCAAAGCTGCCTGCCACTGCTGCCAGGCAGGGTGAAGCCTGGAGAAGATTTATCAGGCAGCAGAGGCAGCAGCTCTTCGTGGTTAAGCTCAGGTCATTAATCTCCACCCAGAGTCTTCACAGCCTCCTTGGCTGCTCTGTTTGGTGGCTCTGGGCTGGTGGCTCCAAGGTAATTGCAGATTAACTGCATGGCAGTGTTAATGGCTCCTCATTAACCCCTTTGTGTCTGCCCCCTCCAGAGCCCAGCTGTTAGCAGCATTGCCCCATACACACTGGGGGCAAATTATTACTGGGTTCTGAGGCTGCAATTCCATGACATGACTCCAAACCTGCATGCTTCTGGCTGCTTTCTAGCAGAAGCATTTTGGAGCAGGGTGATGCCCTTCTCCAGCCCAACACACCTTTCTGCTGCAGATGGCTCAGGGGAACTCTTCTGGAATGCCACTGAACTGCAGCATACCCACGGATGGGTAGGGATGGAGGCACCTCCTCGATACCCTCATCCTTTTGGGAGGGATCTTTACTTGCACAGACCTCACCACAAGGCCTCACCAAGCAGGGCAGGACAGGAGATGTAGCCATAAACCCCTTTTAGATGACATGAAGCCTTCCTGTAAGTGACATGAGGGCTGCAATCCAGCTTCATCAGGGTTACCACAATATGACAGTCCCCATCTGCAGGTTCAAACCTCCCTGCCACAGTACTGTAGGATCACGTTGAGTGGATAGAGCTGACTCTAGCTTGAGTCACATCTCAGGATGCACAAGGTGGCATAGGCTGGGAATGGGCCAAGAGTGAAGCCATGCAGACAACCAGAGGCTGATTTTGCTGTCTCATTTAGCCTCTAGCCAGGGTACAGAGCATGCTTATTGCACTGAAGAGCTAATCTTGTATCTCCAAAACCTCCCCTGTCTGCATGGCCTGTCAGTGTGCTTCACCAGCTTGGTCTTGTCTCTGAGCCTTCACAGGACACACAAAGTCTTGCCAAGAACTCACCTCTTGCCAAGTTGCTCACTACCAAAGAAGCCTCCCACCCCAGGCTGATGGCACATCAGTGCCCTGCTTTTAAAAGATCAATGGACTCAGTGGGTTTGCATCAACTTGAAGCCTTCTTTACTTCGAGAGTGTCAGAACCCTGGAGCAGGCTGCCCAGAGAGGTTGTGGAGTCTCCTTCTCTGGAGAGATTCCAAATCCACCTGGACATTGTGATCCTGAGCAAGCTTCTGTGGGTGACCAGAGGGGTTGGACTGGATGATCTCCAGAGGTTCCTTCCAACCCCCACCATGCTGAGATTCTGTCATTTGTTCCCCTGGCCCACGAGCAGATGGGACAAGCTGGGTCCTGTGCACATGTCTTCTCCTTTGGCATCCTTTTTGTTCCACAGCCAGCCTTTCCCTGGGGTCCTGAACTGCCCTGCTCCAGGCATTACACAGGGCACAAGCTGCACCAGCAGCAAGATCATCCCCTGGCCCAAAAGAGTCCCCAGTCCCCTCTTTGCTAACGCCGAGCTGGGACTAACGCATCTGGATGCCACCAAGACAAAGCCCTTCACCTCTACAAGCCTTCCACCCTGCCCCTCAGGTGGAGCAGAAGACCACCACTATCTGGAGGTCAAGGGCAGCTTGAGGTGGGACTTCAAGCCCAGGGCTTTGTCGACCACCTCTGGGGGCTGCAGGCTGTGCCACTGGGCGAGGGGCCGGCGTGGGTTGGACAGCATGTCGGACCAGTGCCGCAGCTGGTTGCCCGTGGCGCGGCAGCCCAGGAAGAGCTTGCCAATGGGCTCGTTCTTGGTCACTTTGTCATGGTCCCAGACGGAGATGACCACATCCACGTTCTGGAGGGACACACACACACAAGAAAGAGTCAGCAGAATGGGGCTTGTCACTGTGGGGACCCACTCAGCCCAAGGGTGATGCAGCAAAACTCACCTGGATCTGACTGAAAGGCACCTCAAAGACAAAGACTTCATTGAAGTAAGGGCTTAAGGTGTTTTTCTTCACACTTGTCTTCTTCTTCTTCCATTTCTTCCTGTTCAGGATGAGATGCACCTTGACAAAAGGATCTGAGGAGACAGAAGACCTAATTGGCACAATTGATTATTTCTGGCCCAGCTTCCCCAGGCCATTCCCAAGCAAAGCATGGCATCCCACTTGCCACTCCTCATGGTGACTATCCACCCCTCTTCCCCTTGCCAGCCACCTAGGAACTCACCTTCTGCCTCCTCCCATGAGCTCCTCATACCATCCAGTCATGCCATCTTCTGAGTGACACCCCCAGCTCTGCCCAAAGCTGGAGTGTCTGTGCTGGGGCAGGCTTGGAGCCAGCCAAGGGCTGAGCATGGTGGTGGCAGCAAGATCTCAGCACTGAGAGCTCTGAAATCTCTGCAGTGCCCTCATTAAGGCCTGGGCAAGAGACCTTGGCTGATTCTATAGTAAGTTCAGAGGAGGCCAAGGCTGGAGCACCTCTGCTACGAGGATAAGCTATGAGAACTGGGGCTCTTCAGTCTGGAGAAGAGGAGGATTCAAGGAGACCTCATAGTGGCCTTCCAGTATCTGAAGGAGGCCTACAGGAGGGCTGGGGAGGGACTATTGACAAGGTCTTGTAATGACAGGATGAGGGGTAATGGGTTTGAACTGGCAGAAGGGAGATTCAAACTAGATGTTAGGAAGAAGTTCTTTCCAGTGAGGGTGGTGAGACACTGGCATAGGCTGCCCAGGGAGGTTGTGGCTGCTCCCTCCCTGGAGGTGTTCAAGGCCAGGTTGGATGAGGCTTTGAGCAACCTGCTCTAGTGGGAGGTGTCCCTGCCTACTGCAGAGGGTTGCATCTGGGTGATCCTTGAGGTCCCCTCCAACCTAGACCATTCTATGACTCTGTGATAAGGGAGGGGTGAGCATGAGCAGCCCCTGCTGACCTGAAAGCCCATGGGAGTCCATCCGCTTCAGCTTCTTGGCTTCCAGGATGAGCACAGTCAGCTTGCCAGTGCTGGGCACATAGCGCAGCGAGAAGCAGATCTCGCCCAACTGCTCCTCCTGATGGAGAGATGCCAGCCCTCAGCACCAGACAGAGGAGCTGCCTCGCCTAGGGCTGGAGCACCAGGCTGGCCCCAGGTTTCCTGGGTGCCCCCCACCCTCATGCTTGCTTCTGGGGGCCAGTGGCAAGCCAATGAGCAGTGCATCCCTTCCAGCAGAATTTGCCACCCACCAGGACCAACCTCCACTTTGCTGGCTGCTGCCAGGTCACTCCACTGCTCGATGACGTGCTGCAGGTTGACTTTGGCCAGGGGCAGCCGGACCTCCCCGATGATGTCATGCTTGGCAAAGCGGTTGAAGTCATACACCTGCATCACCAGTGTGGATTCAGGAACCTCTGCCTGTGGCACCTGCAGGAGAGGACCCCCCAGAAGCTGAACTCACTCCCCAGAGGCAGATCTGCCCCGTGGCACGGGACCTGGTGGTCCTTCTGTCCAATGTTTTCTCATCCTGGTTGCAAAGACACCTCCTTGCCCAGAGGTTTTTGCCCAGGGAGCACTTCCTATGCAACTGCTCTTGATGGCACCAACAAAACATCAGCAACTACCACTTGTTACAGAATCACTGAACTGTAGAGGTTTGGAAGGGACATCCAGAGATCATTGAGTCCAATCCCCCTGCCAAGGCAGGATCACCAAGGGTAGAGTCCACACAGGAATGCATCCAGGTGGGTCTGAAATATCTCCAGAGAAGGAGACTCCACAACCTCCCTGGGCAGCCTGTTCCAGGGCTCTGGCACCCTCACCATAAAGAAGTTTCTTCTCAAGTTGAGGTGAAACTTTCTGTGTTCCAGTTTGCAACTGCTGCTATTTGGATTTTTGCTGCAGACCACCAAAAAGAGCTTGGCCCCAGCCACTTGACACCCCCCCCCCCCCCCTCAGCTATTTGTACACACTGATCAGATCTCCTCTCAGTCTTCTCTTCTCCAGACTAAACAGTCCCACGGCTTTCAGTCTCTCTTTGTAGGGAGAAGCTCAAGTCCCCCCGTCATCCCTATGGCTCTCTGATGGACTCTTTCCAGCAGCTCCCTATCCCTCCTGAACTGAGGAGCCCAGAACTGGACACAGTATTCCAGGTGTGGTCTCACACTTACCTGGAAAGTGAAGGTCTCATTGAAGACAGGGCTCAGGGTCCTGCGGTAAACCTTGGTCTCATATCTCCGCTTCATATCAGACGTCAGGTAGACAATCACATATGGATCAGATGTGCCCCCACTGTCCATGGCTTTCAGCTCAGCTGCCTGCTTCACACCAACCTTCAGCTTAAAAGGAGTGATGCACAAGGTCACCAAGGGAAGGAGAATGGGAATGCAGCCAGATCACCAGGGGCTGGGTGGGATGCATGTGAGTGCAGCAGGGAGAATGCCATGCCATGGATGCTTGATGCCATGCAGGCCTGAGAGCCAGCAGGCTGTGGGCAAAGGGGGAGGTGTAAGAGGGCATGGTCCCCCTCAGTGGGCAGCAAAGGAGGACCATGCAGGAACAAATCCTTGTCCAGGCTGTGCCACAGCCACCAGCATCCCCACCTCATGTGCACGGAAGTTGTACTCCAGGGAGTACTGCAGCCTCCCTCGCCACATCTGCTCCGTGCCCTGCTCCAGGTCCTCCATCTCAGGTTGGACCTGCAGCACAGAGGAACACTACCTTCAGCAGGTGCTCAGCCACATCCCAGCCCTGCTGTGGTCCCACCAGCAGCAGAACCAGGCTGCTTGGCACCAAACCTCTCAGTGAGAGGTGAAGTGGGGGAGAGGGGAAAGCAGGACGCACAAAGTTGGCTGTGGTGGAGCTGCTGACAGCAAGTAAACCCACTCTCTCCTTCTTCTTGGGCTTCTTCTTGCAACAGCAGCACTTGATGATGCAGATGAGGAAGAGGAGGAAGAGAATGGCCACTGCCACAGCCACAGCAATGAGAGCCCATCTGGGTACTGTTACAATGTGCAGGAAATGGAGGTGGACAGAAGAGTTAACAAGCAAAAACGTACCAAGTGTGTTTAGTGTGCCAGAATGTGTGCAGAGTGGTTTGAGGTGGGAAGAGACCTTAAAAGGTCATTTATTCTAACCCCTCAGCACTCAGCAGGGACATCTGCAACTACAGCAGGTTGCTCAGAGCCCCAAACAACCTGACCTGCAATGGTGCCAGAGATGGGACATCTACCTCCTCTCTAGACAACCTCGACCACTGTCTCACCATCCTCAGTGTCAACTATTTCTTCCTCCTCTCCAGGCTGAATCTCCCTCTTTCAGTTCAAACCATCATCCCTTGTCCTGATACAACAAGTTCTGCTCCAAACTCTGTCCCCAGCTTTCTGATCCACCCTTTTAAGCACTGAAAGGTCACCAGAAGGCCTCCCTGGAGTCTTCTCCTCCCCAGGCTGAACAACCCCAGCTCCCCCAGCTTGGCCCCACTCCAGCATATCCCTGTCTGTGCTGAGGACTCCAGAGCTGGCCCCAGAACTGCAGAGGGAGGTCTCAGCAGAGCACAGCAGAGGGACAGAATCCCCTCCCTGCCCCTGCTGCAGGGGATCAGCCCAGGACAGGCTAGCTCTGGGCTGGCACCGGCACCACTAGATGCCAGCTCATGTACAGCTCTGCAGCCACCAGCTCCCCAAGTCGTCCTCCAGAGGGCTGCTTTCCAGCCCTTCATCCCCAGGCCCCCATTGATAGCAGGGTTTGCCCCAGCCTGGATGCAAGACCTTGCAGTTGGCCTTCTTGAACCTCCCCCAGCAGCAGAGACAGCCCAGAGCCCCATCAGCCAGCAGAGAGGGAACAAGTGCTGCTATACTCACATGGGATCCGGCTGAGCCAGCCACCCAGGAACCCTGGCTGAGCCGTGCTGCTGATGGACACGGGGCTGCTGGTGAGGGGGGAGCCTGTCACCCCACCTTTCCTGGCTGCCACCACCATGGCTATGCTGTGCTGACCTGTGGACACAAGAGAACTGAGCAGGGTGGAGGCTTCCTTCCAGCAGCCTGTGTCCCGCCGGTGGCCCCAGCGAGAGCAAACAGCAGTTAGAGAGCCCAGCACAAGCGGTTAGGGCTTGGCCACCCTGGCACTGAGGTGTGAAATGAAGCAGGAGGAAGCTGCAGGCAGGCAGGGCTCCCCCACCTCCTGCATTCTCACTTCTGTCCCTGCAAGCCTGCCTGTGGAAAGGAGAGACAGCAGGGGCACAGGGTAGGGAGTTTTCCTCTGGAGAGGAATCACCTGGCTGCAGGGGAAAGCAAGCCAAGAGCTGGTTTGGGTGGCTGCTCCCTGGTCCTGCAGCGTGAGCTGAAGGGTTTGCTCATCCCACCATTAGCCAGCACTCCTTTTACAGCTCCTTCCCCCTATCCCCTGAGCTTGCAACGGGGCTGGTGCCCACAGTGCAGGTGGCAGAGGTGAGGTTATGCCAGCTCAGAACTGCGTAAGCCTGACCTGTGCACATGGCAACAGTGACGCAGCTGAAGGGAAGGCTTCAGATTTAAAGCAGAATGGATTTCATCTCTCCTCTCCCCACAGCAAGGCTCTTATCCTAGCAGCAACATTTCCTCCAAGCCAGAACTTCCTTCTGGCCTCCTTTCAGGTGAGGAGCAAGAGGAGGGGAGGTTCACCAGCAGCTGGGCTGCACAGCAAGAGGGTCTGCAGCCATCAAAGCACTGGTGGCAACCAGTCCTGGTGACACAAGCAAGGCTCTTTGCCTTGGCTGCCCAACATCTGAGCATTTCCCTGCCCAAGCAGCCACCATCATCTTGCTCTGCCTACCCCACAGGGCTACAGCTCCTTGCAGGGGGATCCTCCTGGAAAGACCCTTCCACCTGCTGAGCCCTGAAGCCAGGAGGAGCCTCTCAGTTTTCCAGCGCTGATGTTTGCTGCCTGCAGGCACAGGGCTGGGAATTGCTGTCATCCTTTCAGCATCATTGCTGGGGCAATGAGGCACAGCTTAAGTGACTTGCCCAGGACCACCAGGGACATCTGTGCCGTTGGACACCTGATCTCTGCTCACAGCCTCACCACCCACAGCCGTAGCGGCAGTTTCTCCTGCCAACACAAATGGAAGCCGGTGGCCAGCGACGTGCCTCTGGTATTTAGGAGGCACCAGGCAGTGGCTTTGGGCCAGGGCAGTGGGTGGCTGTGACAGCACCGTCCCGCAGGCACCCACCCAGCACAGAGTCAGGAGTCTCAGCACTTTTTTCCCTGCCAGCCTGCCCCGTGGGCTGCGTCGCGTTGGTGTGACATTGGTCCTGGTTCAGAACGACAGCTCGCCCCAGAGCCGGGAGCTGCGGGGACAGCGGGGACAGCCGGCTGCGGTCCGGGGGAGGCAGCGCAGCCTCAGGGGGCTCTGCAGGGATTATGGAACATCCTCACTCCTGCAAAAGGGGATAGGGGAGCCCTCCTGCCCGCTCCCTCCCTCTGCAGACCAGGCTCCCAAAGCCAGACTTACCACCAGGTCTCCTTCCCAGGCTCAGTCTCCCTTCCCCGCGGTGTGATCTCCAGGCCCAGCCACCGTGCGTGGCAGGGACATGCTGCGGGGCCAGGGGGGAGCTCGGTGGCTGCAGAGCAGGACCGAGGCTGGAAAGCCTGCTTTGCCAGCCCGGGAACCGGGCGGCCCCACCTCGGCGCTCGCCCAAGCACTGCTCACGCAGGCGAAAAGCCAGCAGGGAACTCCTAGAGGGACCAGGAAGCAAAACCTGCCTGCCACATGCCACTGGGCACGGCCACACGGAGAACTGGTGGGTGAAAAGATGGGCATGAGCCAGCACGGAGCACTGCCAGCACAGAGCCGACTTGTCCTGTGCTGATGCCCAGCAGCAGGGGCAGGGAGGGGATTCTGCCCCTCTGCTGAGACCCCGCATGCAGGGCTGGGGCCAGCTCTGGAGTCCCCAAGACAAGGATGTGGAACTGTTAGAGAAGGCAATAGAAAAAGGGGACACAGTCTCAAGTTGTGCCAGGGTAGGTATAGGCTGGATATTAGGAAGAAGTTCTTCACAGAGAGAGTGATTGGCATTGGAATGGGCTGCCCAGGGAGGTGGTGGAGGCACCGTCCCTGGGGGTCTTCAAGAAAAGCCTGGATGAGGCACTTAGTGCCATGGTCTAGTTGATTGGATAGGGCTGGGGGGTAGGTTGGCCTGGATGATCTTGGAGGTCTCTTCCAACCTGGTTGATTCTATGATTCTATGGTTCAGAGCAGGGTCAGAAAGGTGATGAGAGGGCTGGAGCACTTCCTCTGGAGTCTGCTCAGCCTGGAGAAGAAAAGGCTCCATGGAGAACACAGAGTAGCCTTCCAGTGCCTGAAGGGGGCTACAGGAAAGCTGAGGAAGGACTACTTAAAAGTGCATGTGGTGAAGGGATAAGGGGCAGTGGTTTTAAACCAGAGTAGGGTTGATTTAAAATGGACCTTAGGAAGATCTTGACTATGAAGGTGGTGAGATGCTGAAACAGGTTGCCCAGGGAAGCTGTGGATGCCTCATCCCTGGAAGTGTTTAAGACCAGACAGGATGGGGCTTTGAGCAACCACTGGTCTAGAGGGAAGCGACCCTGTCCATGGCAGTGGGATTGGAACTAGATGATTTTTAAGGTCCCTTCTAACTCAAGACATTCTACAATTGTATGATTCAACAGCCTGCTTGCTACAGACAAGCATCTCAGTGAAGCCAAGCTGGGCAGGACCCCAGCTGCAGCCCACAGCGTGGAAGATCCAGTGATGCCAGCAATCACTTGGTGCCACACACCTTAACACAGCTGAGTTGGCTCACCTCTGGCAAGGAGCCAGCCTTGGGGGAGCTGCTTCTCTGGGGCATCTTCTGGCAGCAGGGCTGGGATATGCTCTGGCTGATCAAAGGATAAGCTGTAGAGAATGGGAGCTGCTCCTCTGGGACAACGCCTCTCAGATCACATGGAAAGGGCATGTTGCAATACCTCGGCAGCACCAAGCCTGGCAGGATCCCAACAAGATCCCAGCCCCAAATCAGCCCTGCTCAGCATAGCAGACAAAAAACCACCAAACCTAAAAATGGAGAAGACCCAAAAGGACCCAAAACCATGATCACAGGATCACAGAATGTTAGGGGTTGGAAGGGACCCAAAGAGATCATCCAGTCCAACCTCCCTATTAGAGCAGGACCACACAATGTAGCTCAGGTCACAGAGGAACACATCCAGACAGGTCTTGAAAGACTCCACAGAAGGAGACTCCACAACCTCTCTGGGCAGCCTGTTCCAGTGCTCTGGGACCCTTACAGTCAAGAGGTTCCCCCTTGTGTTGAAGTGAAAGCTCCTGTGCTGCAATTTACACCCATTGCTCCTTGTCCTATCCCAGGCAGCAAGTGAGCAGAGCCTGTCCTCCCTCTCCTGAACAGCCCTCAGATAGTTATAAACATTGATGAAATCCCCTCTCAGTCTTCTCCTCTCCAGACTAAAAACTGCATGTGGTGAGCACCCACTCCACCCTGCCACATCTCCACCATCCTTTCTCCCCAGCCCAGCTCTCTGCAAGCTGCTCTTGTATTTTTTGGTCCAAAACATAATTATTATCTATTTGAGGGCTGGGAAATGAGAGGGTTGGAAGTATGGGGCTGAGCTATGGGAGGGATGGAAGCAGGCTCTGAATACCCTCTTAGTGAAACAGCCAGCCCCAGAGAGCTGGTGGGCAGCCAGCACCAGCTCCGAGGGAGCCCAGAAAGCAAGGGCAGGGCTGCGGCCATGAACTGCTTGTGCAATGCCAGCAGGGGAAGGCAGCCAAGCCTGGGCACCCTTCCAAGCCAGCCAGCTGCCTACAAATCCCAGCAGGCCGGGGACAGAGGCTGCACCTCAGGTTGCCTCCTTCCTGCCTGCGAGCACGGCGAGGGGCGACTATAAACAGCACCGTCCCAGCTTGGATGCTGCCCCTGGAGAGGCTCCAAGGCGGTGAGTTTGGCTTTTTCTCTGCAGCAAAACGCTGGCTGTGGGCTTGGGGGGTAGGGGGTGGGGGGGTGTCCATCTGCTCGGTGAGAGCTGCGAGCATCCCCCCCGGAACGCTTCGCTGCGGCTGGTGAGCACGGTGGGTGCTGGTAGTCAGGATGCCTGTGCCGACTTGGGTGTAAACAGCGCAGCTCTGAGCGGCAGGAGAGGGGAAGGAGCAGCCGGGCTTGATTTGCAGCACTCGGAGGAGCAGAGCAGAAATTCCTCCCCTCCCCGCCAGGAAGCGTTTTTCAGCTCCGTTGCCTCCTCTCATTTCGTTTTCACTTTCAGAAAACTCCCCTCTGGATTGCAGCGGAGCAGTTTTCTTCCCCCGCTCACCTCCTCTCCCTGCTTTCTGCGAGGAGACCCTTGCCCAGCCTCGGGTACTGTGAAGGGAGGAGGCAGAGGGATGCTGAGCATCTCCCAGCTTCCCAGGCTCTCCGCCCCAGGGGGCACATGCAAGCACTGAACCCCCCCTGCCCCTTAGGGCATCAGCCAAGAGCATTTCCTACCAGCCCAGGCAACACTTTCCAGCCCTTGAATAACAAATATGATTCAAGAAAATTAGAGCAGGTAAAAGGACCCTCTAAAGACCCTGGACTTGCCCTCTACACAGCCTGCTGGCTTTGGTCTGTGCTTAGACAGCCCCCACCCACCCAACCCCAACCCAGTACTCAGGTAGGGCAAGAGCTGGTAAATGAGGTTTTAACCCCCCTGCCACTCCCAGGATGTGTCTAGAGCAGTCCTTGCTGCATCTGCTCTCCAGGTAAACCTTGCAGTGTTCTTACAGGAGCTGCTGGGGGGAGATAACCCCCCTACCATGGGATCCTCCTTGGTGGCACTGGGAACAGTTCTCCTCCCTCAGGCTGAATCCTAAAAGTGCCCTTCTGGCTGGTGCACAGAAGAGGTTTCCAGCACAGAAACCACAGCAGCTGGGTGCACAGAAAGAAGAGGAGTTAAAGATTCAGCTGCTAGGCACAGGCAGACCCTGTAGCCAGCCTCACCTCAAGATTTACATATGCCAGAGCTGGGTTAGCACAGCCCAGGGCTGGCTGGCTCACAGGGCTGTGGAGGAGCAGACCAGCCCCATTGAGAGAGTCTCATCCTGAGCCCAAGCCCTCCCCACACATCTCTACTTAGGCCTTCCACAGCTGCAAACAAGCTGCTCATGCAGGGAAATTTGCTTATCCGTGGACACAAATTCATCACCCAAGCAAGAGTAGCAAGAAAGGCAGTAAGGAGGTGAACTAGAAGCCTGCCCATGAGATCTGACCTACTTTGGCTTTTAAATACAGATAGACTTTGCTGGAAGAAGAGCTCCATAACCATTTACAGCAGTTTCCACCCAGAAAGGGGGGAAGGAAATTAAAGCATGTGTGGTTGAAAAGCCCCTTCACCATCATAATGCATTGGAATGATCAGCCCAGGTTCTGGAAGAGAGCTGCTGTCAGCAGGAGTAGGTTCACTTGGGCTGTTCCACTGGGTGGATGTCCCCTGTCCCTTTTCCACTCTCCCCCCTGCTCTAGATTGGGCTTTATTACAGTTTTATCTATTAATTGTGTCTTTTTGCTCTTGGAGGCTGACAGTGGAGGATGGCAGAGCCTGAAAGCACCGTGATAAACACCCAGGTGAAACAGGTAAAAGGTTCTTGGTTACATAACTCACATCCTGTATTTCTAGAGGAGGTTTTGAAATGCCACAACAGAAAACAGCACACCACAACCTGGAGCCGTGGTGCCTTGAGCTGCTTGTGCCTGGGTTTCAGCAGAAGCTGCTGGGCACCTGCTCCCAGTGGGAGCCTCTAAGGGAAGAAGTTGCAGGGCTGTGGGCATTTGCATCCAGGGAGAAAGCAGCAGCCTTTGTATGTAGAGACTTTAGTAGACTTCCCAGAACCCAGAGCAAAGCCACAGGTATAGGCAGAGAGAAACCCAGCAGTGCCCAGCTCAGCACCAGCAAGTGACCATGGCTCTGCTCTGCCCACAAAGATCGGAAGGATGAAGCAGTCCTCAAGTGTGGGCTGCTCACAGAAGCATTTGACACTTGCCAGAGAGGTTAGGGTTTCACAGCTGCCTGCCTCAGGCTTGGTGGCCTGAAGGTGAAGATTTGGCTTGGTACCTCTTCTCTAAAGGCCTCCAACACCCAAATCCCACCACTGTGGGACTCCTGCCAGAGGATGGGAGAGAGTGATTGGCATTGGAATGGGCTGCCCAGGGAGGTGGAGTCACTGTCCCTGGAAGTGTTCAAAAAAAGCCTGGATGAGGCACTTAGTGCCATGGTCTGGTTGATTGGATAGGGCTGGGTGCTAGGTTAGACTGGATGAGCTTGGAGGTCTCTTCCCACCTGGTTGATTCTATAATTCTCCTCCCCAAGCTCGCTCTTTACTGTCCTCTAACCCCTCTTTCCTCCCTGCCCTGCAGAAAGACCCCAGAGAGGCACTGGTTATTGCAGTGACCACCAGAGCCATCTTCGAGCTGGAGGAGGAACACAAGCTGTACCTGGAGAAGGGCAAAGAGGAGTACACAAGGCATCAGCTGGCCAACCAGGACAAGCCTTTGCCACCAGGCACAGCCTTTGCCTTCATCCAGGTGAGCCCCACACCTGTCTGAGGGCACACACAGACACTCACAGGATGAGGCAAAAGCTGTCCCAGCTTTAGGTCTTAGTTCCCATCACAGCATGTAGATGTGTGGCCTGGCCTTTTAGCAGGGCACCGACACCTCTGCTTTTCACCAGCCCCACAGTTCTACCTCCCCTACTAGGCCATCCTGCTCCCTGCCCTCCCAGTGATGGCTGCTCTGTAACCTGCCAGCCTTGACATAGAATTGTTTGGGTTGGAACAGACCTTGAGGATCATAAAATCCAAGCAGTAACTCAGCACTGGCAAGTCCACCACTAAACCATGCTCCTCAGCATCACAGCCACAGGGCTTTTAAATCCCTCCAGGGATCGGGACTCCACCACTGTCCTGTGCAGCCTGTTTCAGGGCTTGACAACCCTTTTGGGGAAGAAAGGCTTCTTCATGTCCAACCTAAACCTCCCCTGGAACAGCCTGAATCCATTTCCTTTTGTCCTGTCACATATTACTTGGGAGAAGAGACCAATCCCCACTTGGTCCCAGCCTCTTTTCAGGGAGTTGTAGAAAGCCTCCTTTTCTCCAGGCTGAGCAACCCCAGGTCCCTCAGCTGCTCCTTACCAGCCCTATTCTCCAGACCCTTCACCAGCTCCCTGGACATGCTCCAGCACCTCAATGTCCTTCTTGTAGTGAGCCCAGTATGAGGTGCAGCCTCACCGGTGCCCAGTACGGGGGCAGAGCACAGGTGTTGAGAGATGCAGCTCCAACAGCCCTGAGAAGACCACTGCAGCCATGCCCCTCCAAAAGTCTCATCTTTTCCTGGCAGGCAGCACAGTATGTGAACAAGAAGATGCTGGAAAGCAACCCAGCAGAGAAGAGCCTCTTTGACATCCTGGTGCTCTCCAACAACAGCCCGGAGAGCGGCGTGCGCATCATCAACAGTGCCAAGCACTATGGTAAGGGAGGACCCCACCCCTGGGGGTCCCTGCTTACCCCCCAGGAGACTGTGAAGCAGTGGAACATCAGTGGCAGATGCAGAGACAGGAGATACATGGAAAAGGGATCCCTGCCAGCCTCATGCAGCTTGCCTAGGGTGTCAGAGGGCAGCCAAGGGCCATGGCAGAGTCCAGCTCCCTTCTGCCACATCATGGAGCGGTTTGTGTTGGGAGAGACTTTTAAAGTTGTCTTGTCCAACTCCTCTGCAGTCAGCAGGGACATCTGCAACTAGAGCAGGTTGCTCAGAGCCCCAAACAACCTGACCTGCAATGGTGCCAGGGATGGGACATCTACCTCCTCTCTAGACAACCTCGACCACTGTCTCACCATCCTCAGTGTCAACTATTTCTTCCTCCTCTCCAGGCTGAATCTCCCTCTTTCAGTTCAAACCATCATCCCTTGTCCTGGTACAACAAGTTCTGCTCCAAACTCTGTCCTCAGCTTTCTGATCCACCCCTTTAAGCACTGAAAGGTCACCAGAAGGCCTCCCTGGAATCTTCTCCAGGGTGAACAATCCCAAGTCTCTCAGCCTGGCCTGACAGCAGAGAGCTTCCAGCCCTGCCAGCACTGCTGTGACCTCCTCTGGCCCTGCTCCAACAGATCCATGTCTGTGTTGAGGACTCCAGAGCTGGACTACCCTTTGCCCCATGGGGTCTGGCAGCATTTTGCACAGCCTGGGCATCCATAGGCAGCTACTACAGACACAGTTCTCACAAAACCAGAGTGCTGCCAGAAAGGCTCGTTCAGGGGAAGGATGGAGGGAACAGGTAGTTTTGTGGGATCAACAGGGCAAGGAAATGCAACAAGGTCATGGGCAGGTGCCCCACACAGCACTGGGAATGGAGTGCTCTGAGCTCTGCAGCAAAGCACACCAAAAACTGAGGAGGGGATGGGTTGGGGGCTCCAAGAAGGATGTTACCTCATAACAGAGACTTTGCTTGCATCCCCTGACTCAAAGGCCTGGAGATCTCCAAGTTCTGCTTTGTCAGTGATGAGGACTCCACACAGTATCTCAAGTCCCACGGGGTCAAGCTCTTCCTCTCAGCTGACAGGACAGATGTCTGCAATGCCCTCCGGAGAGGTGAGTTCTCCCCTCCATCCCACATCCCCAAATCCACCACACTGCCCCACAAGCTCAGTGCCAAGAGCCAACATACTCCCACAGGGGCAAGGGATTGAGTGGCACATTGATTACCAGTACAGTCCTGAACGCTTCAGTCTCCTCTCCTGTCCCCACCAGTAGCCTGAAAGGACACCAGGGTCTCTCAGGTGCCTTCAGAAGCCACCAACTGCTTTATGCATCCTTCTAGCCATGGGCTGCCTCTTCCCTGCCTGACATTGAAACCTGTCTACCCAAAGCTGCCCCTGGATCAGTGAGGGTCCACTGATGATTCCCAGGGCCTTGTGAGAACCCTGCAGAAACTTGTTTTCTTGGCACCTTCAGGGTCACCTTGTGCTTAGTGACAGATGCAAGCAGTTGCTTGACCTGGATTGGAGGCAGTGCAGTCTCCCCTACAGCTCTAATGGGGTTAATCACCTCCTTATTAATTCACTTGGCTATGAGCATATCAGCTGGCCAAGGTCCTTCAAGGTCAGGAGCAAGCCATCTGCAGCCTGGATTTACCTTCACTGCACAGCTCCTTCCTGGAGCCTCCTTGAACAGCGTCATTGCTCTGACAAGTGTCCTCTCATTCAGAGGCCTGGGTCCCGTGTGGATGAGGGTGGGCAGGGACCAGCTCACAGGCCTGTAATTAAGCCAATTACCCCAATCAAGTGGAAGTGGCAGTCCCTATTACTCATAGCACGGAATGCTAAATCTGGGCATTAAAGCCAGGCTTGGCAGGGCAGGCAAGCACCAGGAGGAGGGCTGCCAGTGCCTACACAACCACCATAGAGTGGTCTGAGTTGGAAGGGACCTCCAAGGGTCATCCAGTCCAACCCCCCTGCAGTCAGCAGGGGCATCCTCAACTAGATCAGCTTGCCCAAAGCCCTGTCTAGCCTCACCTTGAATATCTCCAGGGACGGGGACTCAACCACCTCCCTGGGCTACCTGTTCCAGTGCTCCACCACCCTCATAGTAAAGAGCTTGCTCCTAACATCCAGCCTGTCCCTATCATTCCCCACCAGACCTCAGTTTCTCTTTTATTGTCCACCTCCATGGAGACAGACACCCTTAGAAAGAACCAGAATCATCCAAGTCAGAAAAGCCTCTCAGCATCACCAAGTCCAACCCACAACCCTACTTTACAAGATTCACCCTAAACCACATCCCTAAGCACCACATCCAAACGACCCTCTCTCAGACCCCACTTGGAGTACTCTGTGCAGTTCTGGAGCCTCCAACACAGGAAGGGCATCAAATTGTTAAAGCAAATCCAGAGGAGGGCCACGAAGGTGCTCAGAGGGCTGCAGCAGCTCTGCTATGAGGACAGGCTACAAGAGTTGGGGCTTTTCAGCCTGGAGAAGAGAAGGCTTCAAGGAGACCTTATAGTGGCCTTTCAGTATCTGAAGGGGGCTACAGGAGAGCTGGGGAGGAACTACTGACAAGGACTTCTAATGACAGGATGAGGAGGAATGGGTTTAAACTGGCAGAGGGGAGATTCAAATTGGATGTTAGGAAGAAGTTGTTTGCAGTGAGGGTGGTGAGACACTGGCACAGGTTGCCTGTGGCTGCTCAAAACCAGGTTGGATGAGGCCTTGAGCAACCTGTTCTAGTGGGAGGTGTCCCTGCCTATGGCAGGGGGTTGGAACTGGATGACCCTTGAGGTCCCTTCCAACCTAAACCATTCTATGATTCATCAACCCTTAAACATATCCAGGGTTGGTGACTCAACCACTGTGGAGGTTGGGGTGACCTCCAGGGAAAGCCCCAAGCTCAGCAGTCCCAGCACTGTGGTGTGGGATCATAGAATCATAGAATCAACCAGGCTGAAAGAGGCCTCCAAGCTCATCCATTCCAACCTAGCACCCAGCCCTGGCCAGTCAACTAGACCATGGCACTAAGTGCCTCATCCAGGCTTTGCTTCAACACCTCCAGGGACGGTGCCTCCACCACCTCCCTGGGCAGCCCATTCCAATGCCAATCACTCTCTCTGTGAAGAACTTCCTCCTAACATCCAGTCTACACTTCCCCCTGCACAACTTGAGACTGTGTCCCCTTGTTCTGTTGCTGGTTGCCTGGCAGAAGAGGCCAGACAACCACCGATAGAACAAGGGGACACAGTCTCAAGTTGTGGCCACGGCAGACGCGCAGGGAGGAGCTGGCGGTGCCCGAGCTGCCCCCAGGGTGAGGTGTCCCTCCTGAGCCCAGCTGGCTGTGTCTTGCAGGGGTGTCAGCAGCGCTGGTCTGTCAGCAGGAGGTGCAGGCCCCCAGCACCCCGCTGCGGGTGGCGTTTGATGGCGATGCTGTGCTCTTCTCGGACGAGACAGACCAGGTGTTCCGGCAGCAGGGGCTGGAGGGGGCGCTGCGCTACGAGCGGGCGATGGAGGCGGTGCCCATGGGAGAGGTGAGCAAGCCACCCCGCTTCCGTGGGCACCCACAGGCTCTGCACCCACCACGGGCAGCCAACAAAGCACCAATCCTTACGTGATTTGCATCCCACCACTCGTGCCCTGGTATGGGGCCTCATCAGATGTGCCACAAGCAGAGAATCGTCTTGCTTGGAAAAGACCTTTGAGATAAGCCCAACCAGTACCTAACTCTACTCAGTCTGGGGCTAAACCATGTCCCTCAGCACCACATCTCTGCATCTTCTAAACACATCCAGGGGTAGGGATTCAGCCACCTCCCTGGGGAAGAAGGTAGGTGGCCCTGGCCTGATGATGGCTCTGAGTGAGGTCCCAAAGGGCCATGGCTGTGGTTACTCCCAAGGTCACCTTCTGTAGGGTGGAACCTCTTGTTGTGCAAATGCCTGCAGGACTCAGATCCAGGGGCACTGCTCACTGGGGTGTACCTTCCTGGTCACTTTGGGATTAGAATGAGCACCCCAATGCAAACCTTCCTCCTCAGCACCCCAGTGCACAGTGCCAGTCCTGGCATCTCCCAGTCCTGCACCACAGAGACCTCTCTGTGCTCCATAGAGCCCTGAGAAACCCTGGAAGAGGAACAAGGATTTTACACAGGTAAAGTGGATGCCTCCTTATTTCCAAACCATTTCCATGTGTCTTGCTGTGCTTCCAGGGTCCCCTGAAGGCTTTTGCCATGCACCTGGGGAAGATGAGCAAGAAGTTCAACCAGGAGACCTCCCCCATCCGCACCTACCTGGTGACCGCCCGCAGCGGCCGGGACATGGGCGCCAGAGCCATCAAGACCCTCCGGCAGTGGGGCTTGGCCATCGATGAGGCTTTCTTCATGGATGGGGCTCCCAAGGGCCCCATACTCTCCCAGATCCAGCCCCACATTTTCTTTGATGATGGGCTTCATAACATCCAGGGGGCTCAAGATGTGGGTGTACCTTCTGCCTGGGTTCCCTCCTGCTAAGGGGCTCTCCAGGCCAGCAGTCTTCTCTCCCAACAGTAGAGGGGACTCAGCCAGATGGAGGTAAAGCTTCTGGTGGAGAGGGAAGGACTTCCCTCAGTGAGTGGAGGCAAGAGCACTGCACAAGAGCACAGACTACCAGACAAAACCTGATGTTCGTTCCTGCTCCTGATATCAGGTCCTTCAGGTCACAGAACATAGCCCAAAGATGCAACTGCTCCAGGATGGAAGGACACCTTTGCTGTGGCACTTACCTGCCCTCTAGGTCCCAGGGACTTTTCTCCTCTGCAAAGAAATAAATCAAGCCATTGCCCTGCCCCACACCTGAGCTAAAGGAAGCATGAAACCAAGCCCCCAAAATGTTGCCTTTAGCTATGCTCACTCTCCAAGTTTTATTCCCAGGACCTCTGTCCAGAGGAAGTCCTCAAGACCCTGCCTCACCAGACACACTTATCTCAGTTTTCAAAGGGAGGTGAGGTGCTAGAAAGTCCTTCAGCTAAGCTCAGGAGAGGGAGAAAGACTTCAAAGCTGTAAAGGACTTACGAGTGACCCCACTGAAGAGAGCAAGACCAAGCTCTTCCCCCTTGCAGAAGGGATTATAGCACAAGTCACCGTTCCTTAGGCACGCAGGCTGCTCACACGGTGTCATTTGGAGACCCAGACCTGTAGGGCATCCAGCTGCTGGAGCTAGAGGTGGAACAGTGAGAAGGCTCCAAACCAGCTCCGAGGTCCAAGCAGGAGACTGAGCTGCCACGCAGGTGCAGGATCCCACCAGGAGAGGGCGCTAGAGGGGAGCAGCACAAGCGGCGCAGGGGCCGCACGGGCGCAGCACCACCAGAGCCGAGGGGAAGCTGGGGGCCAGCACCTGTGCTTAAATAGCCTTGGCCGGAGGGTGTAGCTGGGGCCCCAGGTGTGGCTGCTCAAGGTAGAGGAGGTCCATGAGTGCCCTTAAGGTCCTGCCCACTACCAAGGCAGGCATCCCATGCAGCAACGCCTGTCCTCTGGCCGTTTGAACCGTGGTCCTCCTTCTGGGGAGCAAACAGACCCCCCCCCAGGATTCGTTTGCGAGTTCGTGTCCCTAAAGGCTGGATGCGAGCAGCTGGATGCCACCAGTGGCAGCCCAGGGACAGAGAACTCTTAAGTGCCTGTAAGCTGCCCAGAACAGCCTCATGGAAAAACCCAACCTGGTCTCTGGATGGCAGTGTGATGATGGACAGAGGAGATGAAGAGGATGGTGGCTTAGGTGGTTTTTAATCTCACCATAATCAGGAAGTAGGGTTCTTTTAAGGCTTCACAAACATCACTCTCACCAAAGCTTCCCCTACCCTCAAGAAGCAATTAAATAAATGAGCACCCTCATGTAAGCACTTGTCCCTCACACCTGCCTGGAAGGAGGGCTGGGACAATTCAGTCTTCCTTCAGTTCTTCAATCTGGTCTTATATTTGTGCATTGAGATGGGTTAAACACCTGAGAAACCTTGAGCGGGCTCTGGATCAGGCCCCTCGACAGAGAATGGCTTGAGTTGGAAGGGACCTTAAAGATCATCCAGTTCCAGCCTCCCCACCATGAGTACAGACACTTTCCACCAGAGCAGCTAGCTCAAGGCCTTGTCCAGCCTGGTATTGAACACCTCCAGGGAAGAGTCATCTTGCATCCACGTCCCCAAGCCCACTCCTGCTACCCTGGGCTTAGGGGCTCTGCACATCTCCTGCCCATACACAGGTCCTGCCCTTGTGGGTCCAAACTCAGGGCAGGGATGCCCATGTGCAAGGCATTGGTAGGGTTCTGGCACTGGGCATCTGGCCTCTGGCTCTTTTGCTCAGCTCAGGTGCTGAAATTAGATGTTTCAAGATAGCAACATCAACAACATCAGCTATTTATCATTGGCTAATAACACTGAGCACCCATCAGCCTCAATTGCTGAGCAAACATTAATTACAGGATGCTCCAAACATGCCCAGTAAGCAGGTACAGGTGTTCGTCCCACTTTTAAGGCAGGTCAGCTACTGGTGAGATAGCAGAGAGAGGATCCAAACAACCATCTCCAGCTCTGTTCACCCAGCTGCTTCAGTGGCAGCTGGTGGTGGGATCACAGGATGCTAGGGGTTGGAAGGGACCCAAAGAGATCATCCAGCCCAACCCCCCTGCCAGAGCAGGACCATACAATCTAGCTCAGGGCACACAGGAACACCTCCAGACAGGCACTGAAAGTCTCCAGAGAAAGAGACTCTACAACCTCCCTGGGGAATCTGTGCCAGTGCTCTGTGCCCCTTATAGTAAAGAAGTTCCTCCTTGTGTTGAGGTGGAACCTCCTGTGCTGCAGCTCACATCCATTGCTCGTTGTCCTATTCCAAGCAGCAAGTGAGCAGAGTCTGTGCCCCCCACTCCTGACCTCCAGTCCTCAGATATTTATAAACACTTATTAGATTCCCTCTCAGTCTTCTCTTCTCCAGACTAAGCAGCCCCAGGTCCCTCAGCCTCTCCTCATCAGGCAGTGCTCCAGTCCCCTCATCATCCTCCTAGCCCTCCCTTGGACTCTCTCGAGCAGATCCCATTCCTCTTAAACTGGGGAGCCCAAAACTGAATGCAGTACTCAAGATGGGGACATGGACTTGGTGGTGGTGATGCTAGTGGGTCCTGGACATCTCCCACTGCTCCAGCCCATCACCTTTGCCCTTGCATGGATGGTGCCAGCAGGAGCTTGGTTAACTCCTTGGGTGAGGGGGAATTAGCTGAGTCAAGGGTGGTGGGGTCAGGCTCATGTGAGGCATCGTGGGCCACAAGCTGCTGAGGCAGGGGGAAGGTGCCTCGTGCTTTCCTCCAGCAGTCAGCAGAGCAGGGGATGACAGGGCAAAACGTGCCCAAAATGGAGGAAAAAAGGAAGGAAACTTGGTGTGGGGGAGGAGGGGGAGGTTGCATCATACAGGGCCAAATTGCAGCTGCTTTGGGCCATTGCTCAAACTCGGGGCATCAAAAGTGCCCTTTATTGTCCTGCTGCAAAAATGTGGCATCAAAATCCTCCCTTTTCTGCCCTGCTCCAAAGATGAGACATCAAAATCTGCCCTTTTCTGCCCTGCTCCAAAGATGGGGCATTAACATCTATCCTCTTATGTCCTGCTCCAAAGATGGGGCATTAACATCTGTCCTCTTCTGCCCTGCTCCAAACATGGGGCATTAACATCTGTCTTCTTCTGCCCTGCTCCAAAGATGGGGCATTAACATCTGTCCTCTTCTGCCCTGCTCCAAACATGGGGCATTAACATCTGTCTTCTTCTGCCCTGCTCCAAAGATGGGGCATTAACATCTGTCCTCTCTCTCCTGCTCCAAAGATGGGGCATTAAAATCTGTCCTCTCTCTCCTGCTCCAAAGATGGGGCATTAAAATCTGTCCTCTTTCTCCTGCTCCAAAGATGGGGCATTAAAATCTGTCCTCTTTCTCCTGCTCCAAAGATGGGGCATTAACATCTGTCCTCTTCTGTCCTGCTCCAAAGATGGGGCATTAAAATCTGTCCTCTTTCTCCTGCTCCAAAGATGGGGCATTAAAATCTGTCCTCTTTCTCCTGCTCCAAAGATGGGGCATTAACATCTGTCCTCTTCTGTCCTGCTCCAAAGATGGGGCATTAAAATCTGTCCTCTTTCTCCTGCTCCAAAGATGGGGCATTAAAATCTGTCCTCTTTCTCCTGCTCCAAAGATGGGGCATTAACATCTGTCCTCTTCTGTCCTACTCCAAAGATGGGGCATTAAATCTGGTCTCATCTGCCCTACTCCAAAGATGGAGCACCAAAATCTCACTCCAAGCAAGGCCTACTGCAACTTCACCTCCTGCTGCAAGGGCAAACTTGGTGTTTCTGTCCTAGAGGCCCCAGTAGTAAGTTCAGTAATGTTTGGGATGTTCCTCAGGCCTTGGCTTTTGAAAGCATTTTCATCTTACTCCTTCAAGGGGTTGCTGGTATCCAGGAGTCTGCTGCTGCTGCTACAGCCCAGAGAGAGTTTAGCTGCTGGGGCTGGTCATGGGATGCTTCCCTGATCTCCATCTCAGGTTTTTGGGGGGATCATGACAAGACAGGAGCAGGTCACACCACTGTGTCACTCACACTAGGCAGGCTACATTTGAGACCTGCTAGGTCTCATACATTTCCACTCAAAGAAAATAAAGGGTGGAAAACTGTGTAGAGGGGTTCAAAGGGGGCTCTGGGGACCTGCATTTGATTCTGGCCATTGCTTTGCAGCAACCCCAAACCACCCTAGACAAAGCTACCTGGTGTCAGGGTCCTTACTGATATCTCACTGACCTACCTCTGCCTGGGATACCTCCAGGACACTCTTCTGGTGTAGGGAGGGACATGAGTGATGCCTCCTTTACCATGTCCAACCCAAATGACCCTTGTTTCAGGGACCCACCCATGTGATGCCAGGGACCAGAGGCTGCAGCCAGGTGGCCCCAACGATTTTGCAGAAGGCCTTTGCCCAGGAGTATGACCTTAATCCCCCACTCACTGCACCAATCTGGGGGTGTGAAGCCAAATAAAAACAACAATTATGAGAGAGAAAGGAAATCATAATGAAATGGTAGCACTGTAGAGAGGGGCAACTGGCAAATATTTAGCTAACAGCTCTGCAGTGGCAGTGTCCAACCAGTTCAGCTTTCACCTTGACATCAGAGTTCAATTTTGGGCCCCTCACTGCAAGAAGGACATTGAGGTGCTGGAGTGGATCCAAAGAAGGGCAATAAAGATGGTGGAGGGTCTAGAGAACAGGTCTGGTGAGGAGCAGCTGAGGGAACTGGGATTGTTTAGCCTGGAGAAAAGGAGAGTGAGGGGAGACCTCGTTGCTCTGTATAGCTCCTGAAAGGAGTTTGGAGCTAAGTGATGAAAGGAAGCATCCTCAGGTTGTGCCAGGAGAGGTTTAGGTTGGACATGAGGAACAATTTCTTCCCCAGATAGGCTATCAAGCCTTAGAACAAGCTGTCCAGGGCAGTGGTGGAGGCCCCATCCCCATCCCTGGAGGTGTCAAAGCCATGTAGAGGTGGTACTGAGTGATATTTGGTTAGTGAAGACCTGTCAGTGCTGGGTCAATGGTTGGATTTGATGATTGTGAAGGTCTTTTCCAAACAAAAATGATTTTATTGACTCCCGGTTGCAGCAGGAGAGTGACCCAGGAGCAGCTGAAGTGTCTGCCAAGGATGCTCCCACACCTCCCTCCCCTCATAACCTTCAAGTGTCTTTGGCTGCAAGTACAGAGCAAAGCATCTTCACATTTTTGACCCTAAGCCACCCTGGTGGCAGAGCTCCTTGAGAAACACTCAGGGGTTTGCAGCCAGAGAGCCTGAGATGCCAAGTCCCACCCTGCAAACAATTATTACCAGGGTGTTCTGCAAGCAGAAGCTGAGAGAGAGGCTGTGCAAAGTCACAGACTTGTGTTTGCCAAAGTGCTTAAATGTGAGTTCAAAGTCTTAACCCTGGGCAGGCACATTGGAAAGCGCTGGCTGCAGTGACAAGTGAAGCTGGAGCTTAGGAGAAAGGTGACAATAAATAGGTAGAAATTAAAAGCCTTTATGAGCACACTCATGCAGCAGCAACCGCCTCAGGAGGTTAGCATTGATTCACCACACCACCAGTGGAAGCTGAGTGGCTGCTCCCACTCCAAGGAAACACGTTGCAATTTTAAGTTGACCCTTGGGTCACCATGAGGTGCTGCCCCTCCTCTTTCTCAGCCCACCCTCCTCCCAGGACCAGAAGGTTCAAAGTGCTTTGGTGCTCTGTCACATAGAGGAGAGGTGATTGCATAAATGATGGTCTCCTTGGGGCAACTACATCTGGAAATCAGAGGACATCATTAAGTGATGCATAGTGCTGGCAAAGCCATGAGGTGGGTGGCAAAGCCATGAGGTGGGTGGTGTGCTGGGATGTGGCTGGAGGCACATCTCCACACGGTGCATGGAAACCCCACCAGCCAGTCGATACCACCCTGCCCCAAGCTGGGATCTCACGGCCCTGGGGACCTCAGCAGAGATTGCTCAAGGTGGGCAATGAGGTGAATCGGGTCCCGGTGCTCCCCATCACATCCTGGCGTGGGAGGCGATGAATCGATGGCACCGTTGCCACTTACCACCCCATCCCGTCAGCCGCCGGTGACGCTGCCTGCCGCCAGCCTCTGCCGGGGTTGTTGTTGCCCGTCGCCAGCAGTTTCAGCTGCAAAATAACTGGGGTGAGGCAAACAACACGAGATTCCTGCCCCGAGGAGCGGACAGGGCCGGCAGACGGGGTGAGGCAGGTCCCCTCCTCTCCGAGGTGGGGGCCAGGCGTGTCCCCAGCGGCGGGGGAGGATGGGCTGGGGGATGCGGAAGGATGTCCGACGCGGAGCGGGGTCAGGCGCGGGCAGGTGACACGGGAGTGGCGGGGATTTGGGCAGGGCCACGGAGTGCGTGGGACACGGGGACAGGTGATGCCAAGTTTGGCAGCCGCCCGGCGAGGCAAGGTGGTGGATGAGTAAACCCTGGAGAAGACACCTAGGGCAGATCACAGACTTAAAGGACCATAAGCGTTTTGCTGCATAAAGCTTTGTTTGGTTTATAAATAGCTTGGGAAAGGCTGGAAGACGAGGATCGGATGGAGAAGGTCCCCTGGTGTGAAAACATCCCACGCTCAGGACTCCTGCCCATTATGACACCCAGCCATGCCACCCAGCCACCAGCCAGCCACTGGGCTCAGGATCTGCGGTGTGAGAGGCAGGGAACAATTAGTACCCAGGCTCAGCCTTTTGCAGCTCCGTTTAGTGTCTCCCCAAGGTCACAGCAACCCGTGCTAGCAGCAAAAAGTCGTTTAAGGGAGGTACAGGACAACACAGCCTTTCAACAGCACTGAAGGACCAGGGTTTGCCAGCACACGTAACATCCACGACACCTCCTCCACTGCCTGCAGCGCTGGGATGAGGCAGGCAGAGCCTGGACGGGTCCCTTTGCCGTGCTCAGTGCAACTCTGCTCCCAGGTTTCCCATCAGACAGAGCTGATACTAAAGCACCTTCAGGTTTGCTTTCGCAGGTGTCACCCAGAGAAAAGGGTGTGATCGGGACATGACGGTGCCGCTGGAAAATGCACCCTCATCTTGCGAGTCGTTGGCCGGTGTAGGAAACGGCACCGGGAGTGTGTGAGAGCCTGGCACCACGCCGGGAAAAAGTTACCACCGCCTTGCTTGGGGGCTCAGGGCTGGTGAATCAGGCTCTGCTAATTAGCTGCATCCAGCAGCTTCACACCAGCACCGGGGACCTGGAGCTGGGAGTCAGGGTGTCTGCAATCAGACCTGCCTGGGCTTGCGAGCCTGTAGGCTCTGCTCAGTTCCGACCGAGGAATAGTTTTCTTATGTCCTTTAGCAACCAGATGCAAAGATGGGTTTGGGTTGGGGTTTTTTTTTTTTTTTTTGCCTGAATTTGAAGGTGTTTGCCCCCTAAAAATCCCCCCCACAGCTTTGCATTTGCAAATGCACCTCCCAGCCAAAAAAAATAATAGCTAATTAAAAATTAGTGGGTTTTGAACCAAAGCTTTCCTGGCCCTTTGGATAGTTGCAGGTTTGGGGGTGCAGAGATAATAAATAATGAAGGAAAATAATAAATTATAAGAAAAATGCATAAATAAATGAATAAGAACAGAGAAAAAATAAAATTAAGTGTTTTTGAGCCAAAGCTTTCCTGGCTCTTTGGATAGTTGCAGTTTTGGGGGTGCAGAGATAATAAATAATGAAGGAAAATAATAAATTAGAAGAAAAATGCATAAATAAATGAATAAGAACAGAGAAAAAATAAAATTAAGTGTTTTTGAGCCAAAGCTTTCCTGGCTCTTTGGATAGTTGCAGTTTTGGGGGTGCAGAGATAATAAATAATGAAGGAAAATAATAAATGAGAAGGAAAAAATGCACAAATAAATAAATAAGAACAAAGAAAATAAAAGAAATTGGTGGTTTTGAATCAAAGCTTTCCTGGCCCTTTGGATAGTTGCAGGTTTGGGGGTGCAGAGATGATAAATAATGAAGGAAAAAATAAATCAGAAGGGGTAAATGCACAACTAAATAAATAAGAACACTGGGGGAAGGGCAAAGGCAAATACTTGACCAAATATAAGGGGAAAGAGGCTGCCATAGCATCCCTTCCAGAGTGCTGCCTGGAGATGGGGAAGATGCTAAAGACCTCCCCAAAAATGAAGAGTTTGAAACTAAGCTGCATCAGGTCTTTGGCTGTGTGTGGCAAAGGGCAGGTTGGACCACGCAGTGCCACCAGTGGAGGGGACCCCAGCCTCCCAGGGTTGGGGTGCTCCTCCCTAGGGGAACTGCTGGGGCTGAGTCACTCGACCCTGCCTTGGGAATCCTTGGGATGGAGGTTGCGAAAGTGCAGCCCGCTCCCAGGGGTGCGTCACCACACACCCACGGGCCTGGCTGCTGGGGACAGGGTGCTCTGGCTCACCTCCACCTGCAGCTGGAGGGATGAGTGGGATAGGGAGACAGACCAGCAAGGAAAAGAGGTTCACTCACCACACCAAAAATAGGAGCAAGGAGGGACAGGTCTCATGGCCATCTCTGCCTGCTGCAGATGCCTCAGCTGTGGCACTCTGGGTCCTGCTCCATGAACAGGGAAAAGTGTGTGAAATACCCAAGGCCAGGCTCAGGCCAGGCTCTCTTTTGAAGATACCCCATGCAGTTTTTACCACCCCAGCCTATACATACCCAGACAAGCTCTCAGATCCCAGTTCATCATCCCTGCTCATGCCAGGCTCATGCCAGACTCTTTTGAGATACCCCATGCAGTTTTCACCACCCCAGCCTATACATACCCAGACAAGCTCTCAGATCCCAGTTCATCATCCCTGCTCATGCCAGGCTCATGCCAGACTCCTTTGAGATACCCCATGCAGTTTTCACCATCCCAGCCTATACATACCCAGACAAGCTCTCAGATCCCAGTTAAACATCTCAGCTGCACCCCTCAAGGCCTTGCCATCTGGGTGAACATCCCAGAGAGGTGCTGAGTGAGCCCAAATCCTGGCTCTGTGCTTGGTCCTTCCCAGCACACAGCAGTATCAGCTCCAAACCCAGCAGTGCCAAGGGCCGGAGCTGGATTAAGCACTCTGGAGCTAGTCCCCCTTTGATCACTCGTTCTGTGAGCACCCAGGAGAGCATCAGTATCTTAACATTCCCCAACACAGGTGCTCACAGAATGAGTGGACATGAAACTTGCTTAGAGAATCAAAAGATGATAGGAGTTGGAAGGGACCTCTGGAGATCATGTAGTCCAACCTCCCCACCAGAGCAGGTTCACCTAGAGCAGGTTGCACAGGACAGCATCCAGGCAGGCTTTGACTGACTCCAGAAATGGAGACTTCACCACCTCTCTGTGTGGCCTGTTCCAGTGCTCCATCACTCTCAAGATAAAGAAGTTCCTCCTCAAGTTTTTTTGACTGAACTTCCTGTGTTAAAGTGTGTTCAAGAAGCATGCCAAAATGCAGCAGCCTTCTCACATTGGTGTGACACCAGCGCTGGGTGCAGACACCAGCCTTGCTACCAAGGCTCATTCCTAACAGCTTTGCTAACAGCAAAGCCTGCCCTTAATCCCTTGGAATTAATTAAAAACCAACATCCATGGGATGGGTCTGGACTGCCTGACCCAGCTGGAAGACTTTGCTCTGCACTCTGTGGTGCTAGAAGGTTAGCATAGTGTGCTGTCCTCTCCAGCCCATCCCTGCACACCAAAGCCCGTTCCACAGTCACGGGATGCTGGGAGACACTGGCCAGACTGGAAACGCTTGCGGAGGAGCTGCTCTAAGTGCCTCAGCCCTGGAGCCAGGTGTATGTTACCTGGCCAGCTGTGGTTTCCCCACTTCAAAGAGGAGGGAGGATGGTTGATATCACTCCAGCTTCACCACGGGATCTGGGAGCCGCGGGCCCGGCGTCAGGACTATCCTTTTGTCTGCAAAAAGCATTTGCAAAGGGCCCCTGGGGAGGGTGGGTTTGCTTGGATGGGACCATGGTTGGCTTAGTTATGTCTGCCCCACACCCGCCCACGGGCATTCAGCACCAGGGCTGTCAGTACCCATGAGGGCAAGAGAAGGATAGCCCCAAGCTGGAGCAAAAGGAAGATACCCCCGAGCTGGAGCCTGTGGCAGCTGCAGTGCCTCTGGGATCAGGCTCCAGATGCCGTGGGGACCTGTCATGCCTTGGCCCCTTGCCCATAAAGAGCTGCACGGGGTTTTGCTGAGTCATGCAGCGCCACGGGGCCGGGAGGACGGGCAGGTTTTGCTGACTCAGGGTCAGCGGCACTCGCTTTGACCACAGGCCTGCAGGGCAGGAGGGAAGCTGGGGCTGGCCGAAATAACGGGACCAAGCATGCTCAGCCGGTGCCTGCAAAACCGCATCCCAACGGGCACCGTGCCCCACGGGGAGGCAGCAGCTTTCCCAAAGCGCTTCCCGATCCCCCCTGGTTGCACCAAGACATGGCAATCTGGAGAGCTCCAGGGACGGGATGCAGTGCGGGGCAGAAGTAACCCCCGAAATACCTGGTGCAGACCACGGCTGGGTGGGTCAGCAGCCAAAGATTTGGGGCAGCAGGATGCTGCGTGAGGCCATGGGAGGATGGAAGAGGCTCAGAGAGGGAGGGTGCAAGTGAGGCAGCAGGAGCAAGGCGCCAGCCAGCACCATGACCCAGCAATTTTCCAGAGCCGCATGGACACGAAGGAAGTGGATTGGGGACAGGAACGCCATCATGAAGTTGCGGGTCCCTCACTCTAGCACTGCCCGGTCCATCCCACGGGCTGCTGCTCTCCTGCCCCCAAGGCTGGGCACAAGCAGAAGCAGGAAGCCAACACCCCCAGCCCTCAGGAGCTGGAAGTGTCTGTAAAGCTGCTTTGTTTTTTTTCCTCAAGCTGGTCTGGCGGCTCTGTAAGAGCTTGCTCAGGGTGAACTGGCCAGAGATTAGCTCCATCCACTGCCTCCCAAGGTGGAGGGGTGGCACCTTTGAGCCCTGCTATGCAACCCCGGGTTGGGGGGAGGGGGGAAGTCGAAAAGAGCCTGTCCCAATGCTTCTCTGTCCCAATGCTTCCCCATGCTCAGGTCGGGGTGAACTTAGGGGTCTGCTGCTAGCCGGTGCCACCCTGGGCTCTGCCTGGCACCAGCATCACCCTCAATGGCTGTAGGTGGCCTGGTACCTCCATGACGGTATTTTGGGACACAGACACACAAACCCATCTGTCTTGGCACCCTCCCAAACAAGCTGCGGGCCAGGACATGCCCATCTTGCTCCGCACCTCGCAGTCCAGAGGGGATACCAACCGAGGGGTGCCCTGGACCCAGGGAGAGGCACAGAGCAGGCTGCAGAATGGAATGATGCTGATCACAGCGGCGGGGAGGGGCCCGGGGGCCGCGGGCGAGCCCCACTGTGCCGCACACACACGGCGAGGAGGTCAAAAAGGGCCAAAAGGCCTGGAAAGAAAGGCAGAGAGACAGCAAAAGGGAAGTTTAAGGAGAGGCCAGGGGCAGGCTCCTCGTGATGCCATTCTCGGTGTTTATTCCCTTTTCCCGGAGGCTGAGTCACGGGCCCGGGAGCCGGGGGGTCAGGCCCGGGGAGCGGGGAGGAGAAACGGCGGCGGAGCAGGAGCGGGGAGGGGAGGGGAGGGGGAGGGGAGGGGGAGGGGAGGGGAGGGGAGGGGAGGGGAGGGGAGGGGAGGGGAGGGGAGGGGAGGGGAGGGGAGGGGAGGGGAGGGGAGGGGAGGGGAGGGGAGGGGAGGGGAGGGGAGGGGGCGGCGAGGCGGCGGCAACAGCAGCAACAACAGCGGCAGCAGGCGGCCCCTGCGCCGAGCCCCGCCCCGGCCCGCCTCCCGTGACGCCGCCGGTGGCAATTTTAGCTCGTCAGCTGACCGCAGAGAGCCCGGACGGGGGCTCCGCGCCTACAAAAGCCGAGCAGCGGCCGCCAGACCGGGACCCTCCGTCCCCTCCCGACACAGCCACCGCCGCCATGGCGCCCCGCGGCCGCCTCCTGTTCCCGCTGCTGCTCCTCGCCTTGGCGGGGCCCTGCTCGGCCCTCATCAGGTGAGCCGCGGTGCGGGGGGGGCGCGCCCGAGGGGCTGCCGGAGCTCCCCCGGAGCGTGGCGTGGGGCCGGGCATGGCGGTGGGGCCGGGCATGGCGGGGGGATGCGCACAGCACCGGGGCCTCCGGGTGCTGGTGCCGCCCCGCAGGCAGCCTCCCGCCGCACGGCTGCTCCCGGGGGCTGGGGGGAAACAGGCACGGCCTGGGCCAGGGTTCGGTTGGGAAGGGCTGTGGGTGCCAGGCCAGGTGTGCGCCCTCCCACCGCCGAATGCCGCCGCGGGGGTATTGCAGCCGCTGAGGGTGATGCTGGGCAGAGCCCGGGAGGCGCAGGCCAGGAGCAGACCCCGAGGTGCATGGTTTCTCCCCCGCCCTTGCCACCCAAAACGCAGGGCTGGGTATTGGGGAGCATAGGATGGGCTCCTAAAGCAGAGAGGAGAAGGGCTGGGACCCGCCCTCCCCCCCCCGATGCCAGGCGGAGGATCAGGGCTGGGTGTGTGTCCTGTCCCCATCCCACCACCCCCTACCAGGCGGCGGTCCAGGCCCACGGAGGGGGCTCCCCAAGGTTTCCCGTACCCCCAGTGACCCTGGCAGCCGCCTGCGCTCACACTCCGTTCTCCAGCCGTGCGAAAAGCACCAAGTGTGGCATGGAGAAGGGGATCCAGCCCAGGGTGCCGGTGGAGCCCAAATCCTATCCCCCTATGCTGGCAGGTCCCCTGGTTTTGGTGGAGCTGAGCAGCCCCCTTCCCTGAGGGACACCCCCCATGCACACACCCTCGTTAACAGGTGGGTGTTCGCCCCAATCCCGCAGGATCCCCCTGACCAGGTTCCCCTCCATGCGGCGGGTCCTGAACGAGGTGGGCAGCGAGATCCCAGACGTGAACGCACTCACCCAGCGCCTCAAGTTCAAGTATGGCTTTGCTGATGTGGCTGAGCCCACTCCAGAGCTCCTGAAGAACTACATGGATGTGAGTAACAGTCCCCTTTCTCCTGGTGACCACTCCCCTCCCACTGTTGTGGACCCCAGAACAATACAGGCTGGGACAGCGTCACTTTGGGGTGTACCCATCCTGGGGGGATGGTGGAACATGCCAGCTTCACCAGCCCATCTCACCTGGAAGGTGAAGGAGGGAGACATGTTGATGCAGTAGGGGAGATTTGTGCACTCTCATGGCTTGGTGGATGGTTGCTCAAAGTTGTTTCCCATCATTGCTAAACTAAAAACACTAATGTTAGTAATTATTATAGTACACAACCTACTGCCACCCAAGCAGGAGCTCTGCAACTTCTGTGACCTATTTTCTTTCCTCTTTGTCACTAATTAACAGCTGTAAATAGGGGCCTGTTTGCTTGTGGTCCTTTCTAAGCATCTTCTGGCCCATTTAGGCTCTGCTTTTTGCAGTATGGGGATTAAAATCATCATGTTCTGCTCTTTGGCATATTGAGACGTAAAGAGTGAGCATGGGGCAGGGAGGGAAGGCTTAGGCTGGTCACCAGCTTGCTATGGGACTGGGGATGCAGGAGCCTTCATCTTGCTGTGCTTATACACTCACGGAATGGTTTGGCTTGGAAGGGACCTTAAAGACCATCTAGTTCCAACCTCTCTGCCGTGGGCAGGGACTCCTCCTACTAGATCAGGTTGCTCAAGGCCCCAACCAGCCTTCAACTTTTGCCAAGCCTTGGAAAGAGCCACCCTGCATCTCCACCTTCTTGGCAGCTCCGGGAGCAAAGTGGAAGAAGGCAGATGAAAGGATGTGAGGTTTGCCCTTTCCCAGCCAACAGACACATGTGGGGTTTCCTGTTTCTGGGTTCACCACCAGGTACCTTCGTGGCTCTCACAGGGCTAGGATGTGAGCACTGGCCAGCAGAATAAAGCTGGCCCTGGGTATTTGGATGTTAATTTGGGCTGCTGCTCCCTGCTCCCCTTCCCCAGGAGCTCTTGTTCTGCCGAGAGTGCGCTGGGGAGGGCCAGTGGTGTTTTAATTGTTGATGCTGCCAGCCAGGGTGGTAGTAGTGGTTACACCATGGTGTTGTCTGCTGTGACCGCAGCTGGGGCCACTGCTTGCTGGAGGTCTGCTCCTTTGTCACAAGGGAACCAGCCCGACCTGCTGTGGGAGATAAGGAACCGTTGGGTCCCTCTTGGCCCAGCCAAAAACGCTCTTGCTGCTAAAGGAGCCGTTGGGATGAAAGATGACAACTTCCCTAGACCACTTCATGTGGTCCCCACCAGCCCCTGGGACCCCTTGTGGGTCGATGTGTGCAGGGGAGGAGGTTAATTGTTTTTCAAGGCCCAGCAGTAGTTGCAGAATCACTGGAAGCAAGTGCTGCCTCCCCAGTATGGCTAATTGCAATGGATTATTAATTGCTCAGTGAGCAACCCTTGCAAACTAAGCACACGGGAGGGGAGCAGGCTTGATAATCCTATTTTCTCCCCCCCCACACACCTTAATTAAGCAGACTGGGAGGGTTGGAATGGCCACAGGCTGACTTCCCTGATCCATCTGTTTGCCAAGCACCGTATGGCTTTCTGTCTTATTGGGAGGGCTGGTTAAAATATGGGTCTCTCGTGGACCTGTTGAGCATTCCCCATGCATCTTCTTCCTTCCAGAGGTGTCTCAGTTTTCTTTCAGCAGCTATGCTCTTGCAGGGCAGAGGGATATCCATGAGATTCCTGCAGCACAGGGATTTCTCCCAACTCTCACCTCACCACTCTGAAGCCCTCTCTGGCAGTGCTGTTGATAGCCCTTTCTCTCCCCAGCTCTTCTAAAGTCTTCTGATGGCCTGTGACTGAGCATTTATTCATTTCTCCCCACCCCAGGGACTCACCAGCACACACCAGAAGCCCCAGCAACCCTACCACCACCTGCAGCAGGCAGAGCTGCTGCTCACTGCAACCCACAGCTCCTCTGCAAACCTGCCAGCAGCGCAGCTTCCCAGCCAGTTTCAGCTTTTCAATAATGCAGGTGTTTTGCTTGGCTTCCTTCCATCTCTTTCTTTTTTCCTTTCCTTTTCCCTATAGTGAATGACATGTCAGCCTGCAGACCTGCTCTGCTTCTCTCCTGCCCTGTCTTCCTGCTTCAAAAGTCCTCCCCCGCAAGCACCCATCCCACTTCTCCTCCTGGATTTGTCCTTTTCACACCCGCTGCAATGAGGTGTGAGCCCCAAAGAGGAGCCTCCCTTCCAAAGGAAGAGGGCTGGGAGCCCATCACCACCAGACTGAGGAGGGCAGTGTCTAGATGAGAAGCTAATCCTTTGTTAAATCCTAAGGGATGTTTTGGACTTTAATCCCTACCTTTAGCTGGCTGCCTCTGCTCATGGCTCCCTTATCCTCCTTTGAAGGCCCAGTATTACGGTGAGATCGGCATCGGGACCCCCCCTCAGAAGTTCACTGTGGTCTTTGACACTGGTTCTTCCAACCTCTGGGTGCCATCTGTGCACTGTCACCTGCTGGACGTTGCCTGCTGTAAGTGTCACCTATTGCAACTATGGCTCAACAGCTTCTCCTCCCCTGCCAAATGCAAATCCTGGTGTTGCAAGAGGAGAAACTGAGGGAGCAGCATGAAAGGGCTTGCCAGCTGCTGATGGGCTCTTTAGGGTCAGTGCTGGAGGTAGAATCCCAACCTCCCCCATCCATCCTTCATTCCTCCCTTCCTGTTTAGGTTGTTTAGTGGGGGTTTTTTTGTGTCACCTCTGCACAGCCTCAATCCTTCCCCAGCAGCCTCAGCCCTGAAGCTGGGGAGCAGCATCCCAGGTTGGGAAGTTTCACCCCAAATTACAGTCCCAACTCTGCTGTTGCCCCATTGCGCAAAGGCAGTGGAAGGCAAAAAATGTCTCCACCTCTTGCCAGATCTGATACAAACTGTCCTAGTTTCTGCTTTATTGCTGCACAGAGCATGTGCCTGCATGCTGATGGATTTATAATTAACAAGAGCCAGGTAGGCACGGCAAGATGAGAGCACTGTAGGGACTGCAAGTTTGCTTTGCTCTCTAGCATTCCTGGGCAGTGGAGTTCCACCACAGTTGAAGGTGTCAAGCCTGGTGATGGCAAAATGCCATTTGAAAGCCACCAGCTGTGCTGCTTGAGCAGAGAACCCTGTGGAGTTCAAGGAATGTAATCAGGAGAGGTGGCCCAACAGTGCTGAGTGTGGGGAGGGAGCAAAGCTGGATGCTTATACATCCTCCTCTTCTCTCTCTCCAGAGAGGAGATGAACCTTCTTTTGGTGTATGTGAGATAGGGTGGTGAGGGCCAGCCCTGCTCTGGGGGGTTCCAGATCTGCAGCAGGGAGCTGGTTTCTCAAGGCAGTGGCATGGGACATGCTGGGATCAAAGGGCTTGTCTTGACTATGCAATGAGCCTCACCTCCTGCCAGACTGGGATCCAGACAGCCCAGCTGGGGAAGTCCTAGTGCAGCCTGCTGGTTTCCACGAGGCTCAGCTGGTCTGTCCTCAGCACTCTCTGTCCTGCTAGCCAAGCAGTCGTGGAGCTGGGCTGGCTGAGCTCACTGCACACCACTGCCCAACTCGTGACTTGGGAGGAATCTGCAGAGGAGGAATCTGCTCGGCCATAAACCCAGGGATATCTTACAGTTCACAGCCTCTCCAAGGGGAAAAGCAGCTTAGAAGGGGAAAGCTCTTCTCTGCAAGTAAAAATATAATGAGCCCTTTCTGTGCAAAAAAGAGTGACTGTGTAAAAAAAAAAAAAAAGGGGGGGGGGGGGTGTGGAGGAAAATCCAGCTAGTTCTAATCAAAGAAACAACTCAATCCATAAAGTAAAAATGTTTGTGCCCAGAGCAAGTATTTAAAGCCACCCTGACACAGGGGAGGTGGGGGGGGACATTGTAGCTCTGCTGTCTGACACACTCTGACACGCCAGCCACATAGCCCCTGGGCTTTTAATACCTGGTGGCCAAATCGGATTTAACAGCCAAATTGGATCTGCCCACCTCATTCCCCAGACGTTGGAAATGCTTTGTTGAGCAGTTTGGGCTTGGCAAATGCTGGGCCCGAGCCCATCTTCAGGTGGTTGAGTGTCTGTTTGTCCAGATGAGCAGGGCGGTGTGGGGTTGGGGACTGGGGAGCCCTAGGCACCAAGGAGTGCTAATGTTGTGTGTCCCTCTGTCCCCTTCCCTGGCTGCAGGGCTGCACCACAAGTATGATGGCTCCAAATCCAGCACCTACGTGGAGAACGGCACCGAGTTCGCCATCCACTACGGCACAGGGAGCCTCTCTGGGTACCTCAGCCAGGACACTGTCACGGTGAGTAGCAGCTATCCTTGCCTGGGGCTGCCCCAGAGCAGGCTGCTGAAAGCCACTGGGTTTCAGTCAGTCTCCCTTCTTGAGTGCCCTGCTTGTATGGAGACTGTTTCCAGGTGCTTTGAAATGAGGTGGTGAGGAGGCAGGCAGAGAAGGAGGAAGGTATGGGTTGGACTAGATGATCTTTTGAGGTCCCTTCCAGCTCCTATTAATCAGCAGGTCAGCAGTCTCTAGCCAACTCTCCAACCCTTTTCCTTCTGATCCACCTCTTTTTGGTGGTCTGCAGCAATAAGACAAGGAGCAACAGCTGCAAACTGGAATGCAGAAGGTTTCACCTTAACATGAGGAGAAACCTCTTTCCAGTCAAGGTGACAGAACCCTGGAGCAGGCTGCCCAGAGAGGTTGTGGAGTCTCCTTCTCTGGAGAATTTCCAAACCCACCTGGATGCATTCCTGTGTGAGCTACCCTGAGTGATCCTGCCTTGGCAGGGGGGTTGGACTCTATCTCTGCAGCCCCCTTCCAGCCTCTAAAGTTCTGTGATAGGTGCCCAGCCTGGGTGCACACCAGCACACAGGCTTGCTGGTGGTGCCCAGCTTGTTGCTGGCCAATATGCATGTGGTAGTGGCCATCCACGTGGGCAGGTGCCCAAACACTGTTCAGAAATGGGCTGTTTGTTGCCCCATTCTGGTCTGGTGTCAAGAACTGGATCCCAATCCACGCGTGACTGCCTCCAGGTGCAGCAGCTCCTGAGAGCTTGCCAGCTGCTGCACGTCAGCAGTGCACGTGCTCCTGGATTACTAGGTGGCCTGGTAGGGATCAGAGCATGTGTTTGTTTTGCAGAGGGTGGAGGCAAAGCAGAAGCTTTGAATAAGCACATAAACCTGCAGGTTTGGGGGTTTCTGTGTTGGGTTCCACTGAAAAGTACTGACCCCTCCCTGGAGGTGTTCAAAGCCAGGTTCTATGAGGCCTTGGGCAACCAAGCCTAGCTGAGAGGTGTTCCTGCCTATGGCAGGGGTGTTGAAGTTGATGATCCCTTCCAACCTAAGCCATTCTATGACTCAATTTCATCAGGATCAAAAGGAAGATATCCAAGAGGAACCCAAGTAGGAAAATTTTAGGCCTGGAAGCACCAGCCAAAGGTACCTACAGCTGAGGCTGGCTGCAGGACCATCTTTAGTAGGAGAGGGCTCAGTGAACCCCAAACATCAGTACAGACAAAGCTGTGGGGGAACACCACAGGAGCTGCCAGCAACTTCACACCTTTGCTTTTGCTCTCTTCCTCTTGTAGCCCACCAGGCTCAGTGTCCATTTCAGTCTCACCATCCCATTTATTTCCTGCATCCCTCAACATGCCCTGCCACAAAAAGAGCCTCCCTGTGGCTCCTGCCAGTTGAAGGCACCTTGGCTGTAGCATTAATGGATTGGGTTTGCAGATGCAGGCAGGGGCATCTGTGCTCGCCCCAGCAGAGGAGCAGGGCAGCCAGGCAAGCAGCAAACTGTGTTATACTGTGAAAGTGGAGGCTGGGTGAGGCCCTTTCAGGCTTACTGAAGGGGCTGCAGTGAGTCAGAAGGAGAACTGCAGCTTTTTCTTGGCTGTTTTTGGTGGTTTTTGGTTTATTTTTTGGTAATTGTTACCTTGATGCCTTCTCGCTCTCTGCTTCCCAGTGGCCCAGAGGAAGGATTTTGTGCCTGAGCTTGTTTGGGCAGTGGGGATGGCTTTTGGCAGGCAGCACAGCTTGGAGCATTTGGTTTCTGTCTGGGCAAAAGCAAGTGGAAAAAAAACTCTGTGTGGAGCCTGAGGAGTGTCATGCTTGCAGTACACAAGTGCAGAGGCAACTCAGACCTTCAACTTGGGCACCAAGATGCTTCCACTGATGCACAGCATCCCATAGGCAAGCTCCCAAGCTGGAAATCCAGACACTGAAGCAGCCTCCAGGGCGACCCTCTCAGTTCCAGCCATCCTGATGGGTGCAAGGAGCCCTAGCAGCCTGTGCAGCACTGACATCTGACTGAAAGGTTCTGCCTTGCAGGTGCTCCAGAGTCACTCAGCCCTGTACTGAGCTCATGTTGAACACCCTCCCTCCTTCTGTGGAGGAATGATGCCCTGTAGCTCTCTGAAGAGCAGTGGGTTTAGCCAGCTCTCTGCTGCTTGAGCATCTCATCCTTTTATTGCAGCTCAACCTTGAGATGTCCTTCAAGGACAGCAGAGGAAGCATTGCTGACTGTGGGGCACAAGATCTCTCTCAGGGCTGCAGTGTGGATAGGCCCCTGCTCACCTCTCCCCTGTGCTTCTGCACTGGGGAGCCCCACCCAAGCATGGTGCCAAGCCATGCCATGGTGGTCATCATTTCCAGACTACCTTCATCTGGTGCTTGCTCACTTGGCTGAGGTCACTCTTGGGGAGGCTGAGTGAGCTGCAGGGTGCCAACACCTGTCTGCAGAACACTGTAGGGAGGCCACTACACATCCAACTCCTGGTGATGATTTCTGGTCACTTTGGTGAGGGACAGAGATAAAGGACTGGGCTCAGTTTTGGACCACTCTCTCCAAGAAGGCCTTTGAGGTGCTGGGGTGTGTCCAGAGAAGGGCAACAAAGCTGGGGAAGGGTCTGCAGAGAAGGTCTGGTGAGGAGTGGCTGAGGGAGGTGAGGCTGTTTAGAGCTTGGGGAAAAGGAAGCTGAGGGGAGACCTCACTGCTCTCTACAGCTCCCTGTAAGGAGGTTGGAGCCAAGTGGGTGTTCATCTGTTCTCTAATACCAGGTGATAGGACAAGAGGAAATAGCCTGAAATTGTGCCAGGGGAGGTTTGGGTTGGATACTAGGAAAAATTTCTTTCCTACAGGAGTGGTCAGGGATTGTAACAGGCTGCCCAGGGAGGTGGTGGAGTCACCATCCTTGAAGGTGTTCAGGAAGCATCTGGACATGGTGCTTTGGGGCAGGATTTAATGGCCATGGTGGTGTTAGGTTGATGGTAGGGCTCAACCTTCAAGGCCTTTCCCAACCAAATCAGCTTTATGATGGCATGAGGATATGTCTCTTAGTGCCAGAGCTCAGCTGGAGCTGCTCTTGGGTTTCAGGTGCTGCTGAGGCTGCGCTACCAGACAGACGCCTCCTTCCCTCTTGGGTTGTACACCCAGGGCACCGTTCTACCAAAGCAGGTGCCACTTCTATCAGGTCCTATCCTTCTGTTTTTCAGTGGAGGCTTTAGCCAAGGTGCTGCAGGACCGCTGGGGCCAAGCAGTGGGGCTTTTGCAAGCCTGTGGCACGCAGCTGGGGCGCTTCTTGCCACGTGCTGGCAAGCAGATGCGCTGCCGCAGCGCTCCTGCCCCACATCCTGCCCTGTGGCTTTGAGCTCTTGCAAGGCTCGATCGCCCTTTCCTGGCACAAGCCTCCCACACCATTAAAGCCAACACCTCCCCCCTCAGCCTTGCACTGTGGAGCCCTGGGGGGATATTATTAATTATAGGGATCGTTATCTGCCATCAGGTAGCAAGAGGCCAGCTTTGGGCTCCGGGGCTGCTGGCTGCAGGCTGAGAGGCTGAAACTGTCCCAGCACAGATGCTGAAATTGCCTGTGGTCAGCCAGGAGCTCAAAAAACCTCCTGAACTCATAGAACTAGGAGCCAGCAGCCCCATCCTGCTGCCTGTCAGCAAAGTTATCCTGCTTTCTGTGATTTCTTGCTTTCTGTGATCTCCTCCTTCTGGGGATCTGCCCTTGGGAAGCATTTCAGCTTTCCAGCTGGGAACGCCAGGCCTTCTTGTGGCTGGCAAGAGAGGTGACCTTTTGCTTTCAGAGCACTCCACTTGCTATTTTTGAGCTTTGGGCTCAACCTCCCTGGGTCTTCTTCCCTCCCGTGGAAGGTCTCTGCAGGCTGGTGGCTCCTCTGGGAGATGGAACAATATCCTGGGGATGTTGCTGATGTAGGGGAGATCACAGAGGTCATTGGCAGAGGTGAGAAGGATCTCTGCTCCCAGCTGAGGGTGGGTGAAACACTCAAGGGCATAGGACGTGGGGATGACTTCAAAGATGGTGTGGAAGAGTGTGTTAAAGGCACAGGACAAGAGCTTTTCAGACTGAGGAAAGGATGAAGCAGGCAATAGGAGAAGGGCTGCAGAGAGGATGAAGTGACAGAGAACCCTCTGTGCAAAAAGGAGCTGCATGGGCAAAGCTGGGACCCAGCAAAAGGCTGAAGGGGCTGAGAGAGGTGGGCAAAGAGCGAACAGGGGCTCCTGCCTTTAGGGCTGCACTGGGCGTTGCAGGGACTCGGGAGATGCCACTGTGCTGCCAGATTGGCCTGTGCCTCCTACCCCCACCCCAAGAAAAGTGGCACCAGGGTGTCAGGTTTCTGCAGCTGCCTGCAAAGGTGAAAGCAGGCAGGAGTGTGGCAGCGCACTGAGGGACGTGCTGCAGCCGGTGCTCGCTGAGATCCTGTTTCCAGCCCGGTCCCTCGAGTCAGTTTCCTTTACAGTATGCTTTTTCCCTTCCCTCCCCTTCTGCCCTCAGCTGGGTAACCTGAAAATCAAGAACCAGGTCTTCGGGGAGGCTCTGAAGCAGCCAGGCATCACGTTCATTGCTGCCAAGTTCGATGGCATCCTGGGCATGGGTTTCCCCAAGATCTCTGTGGACATGGTCACCCCTTTCTTTGATAACATCATGCAACAGAAGCTGATTGAGAAAAACATCTTCTCCTTCTACCTGAACAGGTAATGTTGGGTTTGATGTCACATCTCTCATTGCAAGGGCAAGCACAGCCCAGCTGGGCATTTCTGTCTCCTAGGTGAACCTCTTGTGTGCTGGTTTATGCCCTGACCAGCATCAGATCAGATTTCCTTGCTGGAGCAGTCATGCCAAATCTCTTCTGTTTACTGCTTTGGTGTAAGGAGGAGAGCAGTAGAAATGCAGCTATTGCACTGATAAAAAGCTGGGTAGATCTACTACTGGGTTTCTTAACTGATGAGGAGACAGAGGATGTTTCCAGAGGAAAGAGAAGTAAAAATAAACAGGGCTGTGATCATGAGATTGCATGCTGCTAGTGCAGTCCCTGTTAGGGAGGGAAACACAGCCCCAGTCTGGTGCTGAAATCTGCAGACCACATGGCCACCACTGCATCACCCCACCAGTCATCACTGCTCATGGGGCTAGCAATCCCTCACCCCCCAGGAAATCCTCTTCTGCAGCTCCCAGCACCTTCCCCACTCTCTGCTGCTCCCCTCTGGCCACTCCACCACCCTCTTGGCACTGCAGCAGGGGGACTCTGAACTACTTCAGCCCAAAAAGTAGCACACAGAGAGGGCTGCTGCTGGCCCTTGTTGCTCCAACCCTCCCCCATCACCATGTTCCTTCCCATCTGCTCAGCAGCAAGGTTTTATCTGAGAGTAACCTTGAGGAGGCTGCTGGCTGGCGCCGAGGCGAGCGCAGATAACCTCATGCTGCAGCAGCCACAGCCAGCCCTGCACGGGGGCTTGCTACAGGCTGCTTGTCTGTGGGATCCTTCTGTCACTGCTCAGTTCCCCTTCCCTGCAGCCAGTTTCTCCAGGTGTCTGTGAGAGAAGCAAGCAAAAAATTGCAGGATGCTTGGGTTGGGCCAAAATGTCTCCATTTCCCTACCCCACAATATCATTTCTCCTTATACTGACGTGGTACAATATAAGTGGCAGGGGAGTTATCCTGGAGGTGTTCAAGGAATGTGGCCATGGCACTCTGGGACATGGTTTAATGGCACTCTGGGACATGGTTTACAGCCATGGTGCTGTTAGGTTGGTGGCTGAACTCAGTGATCTTTAGAGGTCACTTCCAACTGAAACAACTCTATGACTCTAAGTCTGTCTCCAGTGCTTCTCATGCTACACTTCACTCCTATACTTCTGTGGGTGCCTGGAGGGGGAGTTTGTCTCACCTTGACTCTGATGTTCATTGTTTTGGGGTTTTGGTTTGGCTTCTTATTCGCAGAGACCCTACAGCTCAGCCTGGTGGTGAGCTCCTCCTGGGAGGGACTGACCCCAAGTACTACAGCGGTGACTTCAGCTGGGTCAACGTCACACGCAAGGCCTACTGGCAGGTCCACATGGATGCGTAAGTCCCTTTGCCACCTCACCACATCTGCACCTGGGGCTGGGCTGAGACCCTCCCTGAAAAGCCATCATCTCTAACCCTGCAACACCATAAAAAAAGGGCAAATTAAAATCACACCCTAAGGCTGGGTCGTTTGTCGCTGGAAGGGGGAGGAGAGGCTGAAAACAGCAGGAAGTGTTCTGCAAAAATCTCACCCTCAAACACCTGCTGCAGCCCTGTGAAGCAGGGCAGAAATGCCAGCATGTCCTGCCGATGGGCAGGGAGAGCCTTGGACATTAAAGCTGGGCTTTGCTGAGCTCTCAGGCAGGCCTGAGCCGCGGTGAAGCAGGCTGAGGCTGCAGGGAGGCAGCCCTTGAGTGAAGGGCACGGCGGCAATCAGCGCTCCTGGGAGCAGAGGGGAGGGGAGCAGGGCTGAGCTGCCGGCCAGCCCCCAGCGTCTATTCTCAGCTCTGCCACGTGATGATGGCAACTTGAAAGCAGGCTGTGACCAGAGCGTGTCCTTTTCCTGGAGATCACATCCCTGCCCTGTGCAGGGTTTGAGTTCTCTTTTCCCCCCACCCCCAGCCCTGATGCCTGGGCAGAGCCTGGCAGGGCCTTGGCTGGCAGCTTTGTCTCTGCGTGTGGAAGCCAGGCAGCTCCTGTCTTGCCTTTTCCTTGCACACAAACCCTTCCCCTCTGTGCACACAAACATCCTCTCCTTAGAGTCAGGTGATAGGGCAAGAGGAAATGGCCTGAAATTCTGCCATGGGAGGTTTAGCTTTGGTGTTAGGAAAAATTTCCATCCTGCAAGAGTGGTCAGGCCTTGGAACAGGCTGCCCAGAGAGGTGGAGTTGCCAACCCTGGAGGTGCTCAAGAAGTGTGTGGACTTGGCAGTTAGGGACGTGGTTTAAAGGTTGTGGTGCTGTTAGGTTAGCAGCTGCATTTGATGATGACCTTAGAGGTCTTTTCCAGCCAAACCAGTTCTGCTTCCCTTTCCCCTCTTGCCTTGCCTGTGCCCCCTTCAACTGTCACACCACCCTTTTAGCCACAGAAGCACAGATCAGTGCCCATTAGCTGCAGTGCTCACTGTGGAGTGCAGGCAGCAGTCCAGGCTCCCTGCAACACCTGAGGGCACCCACTCAGTCAGGAGCTGGGGGGCTGTGCACTGCAGCTGATGCTGCATCAGCATTTCTGAGGGTCTGTCCTTCCTGGGTGTCTGTCACAGCCCTCCCTTGTGTGCTCCATACAGTCCAGGCTAAACTATCTTCAAGTCTTTGCCTGCTGCTTCCTGCAGCCTTCAGCAGGAGGTTTCTAAGGGTTGTCTTCTGTCTGGGCATCTCTCCTCAGGGTGGATGTTGCCAATGGGCTGACTCTTTGTAAAGGAGGCTGTGAGGCCATCGTGGACACTGGGACCTCCCTCATCACTGGCCCCAGCAAGGAAGTGAAAGAGCTGCAGACAGCCATTGGTGCAAAACCCCTCATCAAAGGCCAGGTGAGGCTGAGTCTGTGGCTGTCACAGCATCCATACTGATGTCCTGCTTTGCACTCAGATCCTTCTAGGAATGCTGCTCTTCTGCTCCCTCTGTGCTCCTGGAAGAGCCTCTGGTATAGCAAGGACCCTTCTATTTTTTGGCCCTGGGTAGTGTTGTGTTCACTTCTTTGTTCATGCTTTCAGAAGGGGGTCAGGCTCCAGGAACTTCAGGAGGCTTTGGATCACCTCTGCCACCCATCTCTGAGAGGCAGAGGAGGAGTGTGGGTTGCAGCTGAGGCAAAGGATTTAAGTTCATGAGTCCAGAGGCACTTTCACACAAACATGTTCAGTGCAGGTGACAACCCTTGCTGCCAAGCTTTTAACCATCTGAGCTGAGCTCACAAGGTCACCTCCCTGGAACTGTGGAGGAACAGGGATTGGAAGGACCCTCTAGGGGGATTTTCTGCTCTGAAACCCCTCCCAAATTGGAGCCATGAGCACTTGTAGGGCTTCTCTGCAGCATCAGACCATGTGCTGCAGAAAACTGCCTTAGACCTGCTACTCTCCCAGAGGCTCACCAGTGTTAAACAAGCTTTTGTCTGTTCCTCACTGGGGGTCCTTGTCTGTCTCTAGGCTGTACTGAGCCTCCCCATCCTGTGGCAGAGGAAAGACCTCCTAGTTCTGCTGCATATCAGGTGCTGCGTGCTGGTGCTCAAAGCAGAAACTGAACCCAGCATCCTTTGGCTCCATCTCTAAAACTCTGTGGCCAGGGAGCAGCCTGTATGTCCCAGTTGCAGCCTCTTCTGCAGCCTGAAATGAGCTGGGTTTGGGCAAAACCATAGGAAAACTATGATTGCCTGGGAGAGGCCAGGGAGCTGCCACCTAAAGCCTTTGCTGTCATTTCAGTATGTGATCCCCTGTGAGAAGATCTCCTCTCTGCCTGTCGTCACGCTGACACTGGGAGGGAAGCCCTACCAGCTGACTGGAGACCAGTATGTCTTCAAGGTATGTCCAGGCAGCTTCTGCCAGCTCCACACTCCTGAGTTTGTCTCTTCTCCACTCAAACTTCAGCCATGAAACCCACAGTGCCAGGGCAGCAAATCAAGGCTCCAGCTGGCATTTGGGGGAAAAGCCTGGAAGGTTGGCATGACTGGTGAGGTTGCCTGGTTCCACCAGCAGTGCCACCACCCTGAGTCCAGGAGGAACAAGGCTCCCTGAGAGATGGCAAGATGGGAGAGAAACAGCAAGCAGGCTCTTCAATCACATCCTACAAAGAATTTGCCCTTTCCTGCTGAATTCTGTTGCCTTCAGGCCAGCCTTGTCATAACAGAGGCCACCAGCCTGGCATTTAAACCATCAAAGTCAGCTTGCAGAGACCATCTTGTGCAGAATCTCTTAACCACTCTGAGAGCTGGGTGGGCTGGGATGTGTAGGGGCCCATGTGGCTTTGCTTTATGCTGCATTAAGGGCTCTGGGAGGGGGATCTGGGTTTGGAGTGGTGGAAGCAGCAGGCTGGGAGTTACTCTTGGAAGTTGTGGGTCTTTGATGAGGGGTAGCTGGGTTTGGAGTGGTGGCAGTGACAGGCTGGGAGTTACTCTTGGAAGCTATGGATCTCTGAGGAGGGGGAGCTGGGTTTGGAGTGGTGGCAGTGACAGGCTGGGAGTTACTCTTGGAAGCTAATGGATCTCCAAGGAGGGGGAGCTGGGTTTGGAGTGGTGGCAGTGACAGGTGGGGAGTTACTCTTGGAAGCTGCAGACCTCAGTCTGGGAGGGGCCGAAGGTGTTTGCAGTTGTTACTGCTGAGCCTGAGGGAGAAGAGGACCTCCTTAGATTGAAGCTGTCACTCTTCTCTCCAGGTTTCTGCACAAGGAGAGACCATCTGCCTGAGTGGCTTTTCAGGCCTGGATGTCCCACCCCCTGGGGGTCCCCTCTGGATCCTGGGAGATGTCTTCATTGGTCCCTACTACACAGTCTTCGACCGCGATAACGACTCCGTTGGCTTTGCCAAATGTGCCTAAGTGCCCGAGCCCTGCTGCCTCTGCCACACACACACACACCCCTACATGTGGGAGCCACAGGGAAGGATTCCCAGGATTAGAATCCCAGTGAGTGGAAAGCAAAACAAACAAAAAGCAAACCCAAGAAAAAGAAATGGAACTAGATTCAAAGTGACATGGAAAATAGTCCTTAGTGCCCTGCTAGCTATGTTTTTCCCCCCCTCTAAGTGGTGCTGGGAGGTCTCTAGTTGACAACTCCAGCTGGAGTTAGCCCCTTGCTTTACTTCTAGGTCTTCCAATGTTTGTTTGTAGGGATGATTCTCAGAGCTGAACAAGACCCTCTCCAGTCTCACAGCCCTGGTCTCCTTCCTGGAGGTGCAGCTGGCTGGGCCCAGTCCCCAGCACCTCTCTTCCTGCAGAGAAGCTGTGTGGCTGCTCTTGGGTTTGGCCTTCTGTGCTGGGGGAGAGGGATGGGGAGGGCTGTCAAGCACCTAACCACTTCTTGCTTTTTCACTGATGCAGTGGGGGAGTGAGAGGTAGGGGAGAGGCTTCAGCAGCCCTCCACAATAGGCTGAGGCAGTGACTGGTAGGTCTTTTTTTTTTTTTTTGGTGGGTTTGTGCTGACTTGGTCCTAGGAGAACATGTCCTGGGCTGGAGCAGCAAGGGATCATGGTAGCATGCCCAAGGGTTCTGGTGATGTGGTTGTGTGTGGTGATAGCACTAGGGAGAGAGCTGGAGGCATGAAGTGCACATGCCTGGACCTAACAGCACAGGGATTCATAGTGGGGTTTCAGCTTCTTTGGGGTCAAGATAGGATTGCACAGAGGTCACTTGAATTCATGGCCATGAAGGCCCAGCCTCCTGCTGAGCAAAGTCACTTGTTAGAGGTTCTCCTGCAGTTTGAACTCTAACCACAAATCTTCCCAGCTCCATCCACAGCCAAGTTGCTGAGAGTAATGTTTCCTGAAGCCAGCCAAGTGGTCGAGCTGAAATCACACTGGTAGAACTCATAGGGGTTTGTCAGCCACATCAGAGCTTTTGGGAACATTGCTTGAAGCATTTTGAACTGCCCAGAAGCCCAGAGACAGGTGGCAGAGCCACCAAGCCTGGGCAGAGGAAGGAGCTGTGGCAGCTGCTGGGCTTGCACTTGCTTTCCCTGCTGCCCCATCCCAAACCCCAACTGCCTTTAACCCCTCCTGACCTGCTTTCCACTTTACTAACCCTGCTGTGAGCTCTGTTCCTGTCCACCCTGTGTGCAGCTGCAGAGGGGCAGCGCCTTGCCTGGGGAGGTTGTGGCTGCTATAGCTGTGCTTGCAGGCCCTCCTGGAGAGGAGGATCTCATAGCTGCACATATGGAGCTGCTCGCTTCACTGGGCTGGCGTCAGCAGGCAAACACTGGTGGAGCTGGGAGGATGATGAAGTGAGTTTGAAGTGGTACTGGAAAGCAGAAGAGAGTCTGCTAAGAGGCCCAGCCTGTGCTGGGACTGAAAGACTCTCTTTGCTTTCCCAGTGTGCTGAAGCTGGGGAGAGGCAGCAGGTGAAGGGCAAAGCTGAGGGTGGCAGCAGGGCTCAGGTCCTGAATTCAGGGAGAGGCAGCAGGTGAAGGGCAAAGCTGAGGGTGGCAAGAAGACCAAGTCAGCACCATGACCCCAGACCAGGTAAAAATCCTGGCTTCCCAGAGTTATCCTGCCAGCAGTACCAGTGGGGCTGAAGAAGCTCCCAGGAAGGGTCTTTGGGCAGTGGGTGACTAGGTGGTGACATGATGTGCATCACCCCCAGTCCTGAATTCACCAGGAGCACCAGAGGCTCGGGGCAGAGGTCACAAAGTGAGCTATAGGAGAGCAGTGAGTAGGTAGCCTGTGAATCCCCTGTCCCCACCCACTGATGGGTTTGGCTCTACAACCCTGCCTTAGGCCTTGCAGGGGTCTGGTGTGGGCAGTGAGGAAAGGCCTGGGCACACCTGGGACATGTGCACAGTCCTCTGCAACCCCAGATGTGACAACTCTTACTCCCCAAGCTTGCTTCTGCCTGTGGTATCTTCACCTGCAACCCTGCATCCAGAGGCCTGAGGACATCTGTTATGGACTGGCTAGAGAATAGCAGTGTGTCCCCAAAACCAGCCCTTCAGTAGGCACTCCCAGCTCAGCAGATCCTCAGCACCTCTCCAGAGAGCCCCAGTTTCACACCACTTGAGTGCCCACAGTGTCCTGCTACATCACTTCCCCAGCTGCAGGATTCCTTCAGCGTGGGAAGACAGAGACAGCCTCTGTTACCTGCTGTGCAGACCTGATGTGGGTCTGGCAGGGTGTTCTGAACACCTCCAGCATCAAGGTGAAGCAGAAGCAGCCACCAAGCCGTGGTTCTGCTGAGTGTGCAGTGCCCCACAGCATCTGCATTGTCACCTCTGTGGTAACCCCAGGCTGGGCTGAGGCCTGTCCTTGGGCAGGAGATGGGGGCAGAGCATGGCCCACAGCAATGCCCTGAGTGATGTGGGGTAGGCTGGAAGAGAAGTTCATGGTGGTCTTCCCTGAAGGGGTGTTCTCCCCTCCTTTTATTTGTGTTTTTAAACCAAGCTCTAACAGTGTGACTGGTTGGTTGGTTGGTTTTTAATCTAATCTGTTGTCAGAACTTCTGCCTCATCTTAGACCATGGAGAAGAAAATACAGTACTGCCCCCTTAACTCTGAGTGCTCCTTCCTTCAGCAGCTTCAGATGCCACACAAGCTGTGGGCAGAGACACTGGCTCCTTGGCCCCTTGTCCCAGTGTGTCCCTGTATCTTTCAGAAGGGCTCTTTCCCTTCCCTCTGAGAAGGAAACAAGGGCAAGTGCAGGGTGCTGCCCCTGGGGAGGAATGATCCCTGATCCCCTGCACCACTACAGGTGAGAGTGACCACTGGAAAGCAGCTCTCTGGAAAACGACCTGGACATGCTGGTGGACAAGTTCACCATGAGCCAGCAGGGTGCCCTCGTGGCCAGAAAGGCCACAAGAGTGTGTCCAGCAGGCTGAGGGAGGTTCTTCCTTTCTGCCCTGGTGAGGCCAGATCTGCAGTACCAGGTCCAGTCCTGGGCTCCCCACTTGATGAGATAGGAAACTGCTGGAGAGATGTCAGTGGAAGCTGCAAAGCTGCTGAGAGGCCTGGAGCAGCTCTGGGGGGACCAAAGACTGAGAGCCCTGGGGCTGAGTCCCTGGAGAACAGCAGCTTGAAAAGGGATCTGCTCAATGCTCAGCAACAGCTAAAGGGTGGGGGGCAAGAGGGTGGGGCCAGACTCTTGTCAGTGGTGCCAAGAGACAGGACAAGGAGCAATGGGCACGAACTGGAACCTAGGAGATTCCATCTGAACAGGAGGAGAAATTTCTTTGCAGTGAGGGTGCTGGAGCCCTGCAGCAGGCTACCAAAGAGAGGTTGTGGAGCCTTCTGTGGGGAGATTGCAGCACCACCTGGCCACTGTGCTCCTGGGCAGGCTGCTGTGGGAGCCCCTGCTTTAGCAGTGGGGTTGGACTGGATGATGTCAGAGGTCCCTTCCAGCCCTACCATGCTGGGATTCTGTGGAACACGCTGGGAACCTGTCAGGTTTGTCTTTTTCAGTGCATTAACAAGTAACTCACCCTCTGGAGGGTGACCCAGTGCCACCAGAGTGACAGGTACTCCTAGCACATCTTCTAGCCTACAGCCTTCTCCTGGGATCACTTCTCCCTTCTTGCATATTGCCCAAGGGTAGCTCTCCAGTAGCATACATCAGCTTGTGGGAGAGCTGTCCCCAGCTTGTTCTGGGCCAGCTAGAACAAGCTGCTGCTCGACTTGGATCATAGAGTGGTCCTGTAGTAGCCAAAGTTAGGCTGCACTTAGCAACTGGAGTCCAAACCCCACCAGGGTGTGACATTTCTGCTCCCAGAGCCTGCTGATGAGGAACATTTCAAAGGCCAGGAACAATCCCTGGTTCTTGGCTGGCTGTGTGATTTTTTTTTTCAGTGCTGCCACTGAGGAGCTGCAGACTCCAGTGCAGAAGGCAGGCCCCATGTGCCAGGTGGAAGATAAGAGCTAATCCTGACTTTGAAAACAGCAGCATCTACATAAGCAAGAGGGATGCAGCCAAGTCCCATCCTGCCTTCTGAGCACGCAGAGAGAGAGCTTAACTGATTTCCCCACCAGCCTCTGCTCCCCCAGGATGCCTTAATACCCCCAACAGCTCTTCTGCTCTAGGAGAGATGGATTTAACCTGAAAGGGCCACGTGGCTCCTGGAAGTCAGTCCCTCAGTAGCCCAAGGGGAGAAAGAAGTCATTCTCTGCCAAGCATTTACTGTTGGGAAACTGAGGCCATTGTTTCTGCTGGGGGGGGTTGTGCCTAAGCCTTTAATCGTGCTGTGACTCCTGGATGTTATGTCTCAGTGGGGGCAATCACAGGCTTGATCTTGGCTGAGAGCTGGAGAAGCCAAGAGCCAGGATTGACCACCCATGGTTTTCCAGCAGGGAGCTGTGCCCACATGTGGCTTCACATTAACCTGCCCAGCAAATGCTCAGGTTGACACCAACCCCCACCTCTGTTTACTGCACCATCTCTGCATAACTGAGAGGGGATTGATCTGATGGGAGGCAAGAGGATAGGGCCAGACCCTTGTGGCCTCATGCTGGAAGCCTAGATCCTGAAGTGGAGAAGTGGGACATCTACTCCCTGCTTTGGAAGGCAAGGTCTGGCAGCCTGAGGAAGTCCAGTTAGACACAGAAATGTCTAAAGGGTGGGGGTCATGAGGATGAGATTGGCCTCTTTCCATTGGTGGGCAGAGACAGGGCAGGGGGCAAAGTGGAACCCAGGAGGTTCTGTCTGAACAGGAGGAAAAACTTCTTTGGTGTGAGGGTGCTGAAGCCCTGGAGCAGGCTGCCCAGAGAGGTTGTGGAATCTCTGGGTAGATTCTAACCCCCCGGACATTGTGCTCCTGGGCAAGCTGGTGTGGGTGCCCCTGCTTTAGCAGGGGGGTTGGACTGGATGATCTCCAGAGGTGCCCTCCAACCTCCATCGTGCTGGGGTTCTGGGCTCCTGTGAACTCGATGCATGTAACGGTTGATAACTCACTCTGCTAAATGTCTTTGATGCAAGGAAGATAAACTCTTTCACTACACATCCCTTCGAGCAGCAGGGTGCTCTGGCCTGACCCTCAGGGCTCCTTTCATGGGCCTGATCCTTCTTCAACCAGCTCTGCCCAGGGCTTTGCCTGACAAGAACTTGCCCGAGCAGATCAAAGGTGAGACCCCTTGTTTGTGGCAATGCCAGAAGGTTGGACCAGATGATCCTGAGGTCCCTCCCAACCTGGTTTTCTATGATTCCACAATTCTATGACTTGCTCATCTGGTTGGCTCAGCAACTCATTCACTGGGGAACTATTTTTACTCACCATGAATGACTAAGCACATTGTTTTGGGGGCTGGTGGCTTTTTCCTCTTCCACTCTTTCCTGGATTCATTTATTTTTAGGTTCCTTCGGGAGGGAAAAGCAGCAGAATGCAGACTGAAACCTTGGAGGACAGGAGATGGAGATCCCAGGAGAGCAGGGAGATGGGGGTTACCCCCCCCCCCCCCTTTCCAAGCCTCAGGCCACCTTACTGCTTCTGGGCCTTAGCAACTCACTGAGGAATTTCATAGGGGGGATAGAGAAAAGCATTTGGGACACTGTGGGCTTTGCCCTTTGGGAACAATCAGGGGCAGGTCCTGCTCATGGTTTTTCCAGGGGGCTGGAGTAGGATTTGGAATGGCAGAGTTTCTCACGGGTCTTAGAGTGCTTCTGCTACAGCCCACATGCCTCTAACGTGATTACAGGAGAATTGCTCCGGGGCAGGAAACATCTTTCTCTTCTGCTCGTCCCTCTAGGAGGAGAAGTGAGCCTCGATGCCACAGTGGCACAGGCAATTATTCATCCTCACGCCAGCTTTTGTTTGAAAGGAAAAGTGGTCCTAGACCTCAGGGTTGAGAGCTTGCCCCTTTAAAGACTCCCAGAAACCAGCAGGAGTGTTAAAATGATGCAGGGTATTTGAGGATCTTTGAATTTCTGGCATCATCAGTACTTTTTTTTTTCAGCCAGCTGCCTGGGTTTGAAGAGTTACATGAATGGCTTTTGGTGCTGCATGGCCCACAGGAACCCACCCCTCACCACAGCAAGAAAGGTGGTGAACCACCAACCCAAAGCCCCAGAAGTGCCCTGCAAACTGGGGGTAGACCTGGTAACTGGAGAAGAGAAACTGCAACCACCCAACCTCCCTGACCTTTCAGTCCCACTCACCCCAGAGAACATGTCCACCTCTGTTCACACACACACACACACACACACACACAAACCCCTTCCCCTATGCCAGCTTGCTGCCTCTTTTTGCCTGCTGCAGACCCACTCTGCTGCCCCTCCATCGCTGTGTGGTGCTGAGAGGAGCAGCCCTACCTACACGATTTTCCCAGCAGCTCCTCTGGCCAGCAGGGATCCACATCCGAGGGGTTCCATCGCTGATCCTGTGGGAAGGATGCTCTGCACAGCTGCAGGGGTTGTCCAAGCCCTCCAGAAAAGCTGACCACAGCTCTGCCTCTCCTGCAAACCTCTTAATCCCACGGGAGCATCGCTCTCACCTTGCTGCTGCTGCTTCTTAGCAGCGTCCTGGAGAGAGACCCAGGTCTGGTCACAGGCACTCATCGCTCTAATAAACCCCTCTGTGCCTTGGCAGGACCCAACGCTGCTCCAGCAGCCATAAATCCCCTCCCAGAGGACGAGCTGTCCTTTTTTTTTAAGCAGGGTAGGCACCTTCAGAAGGAGCTTCAGTGGGAACTGGACCCACTCCAGCCCTGGAGCGCTGTGGCTGCACAAGAAGTGTCCTCACATCACACCAACCCACGGGGATGAACGCGAGGGGGGTGTCCCTACACAGGAGCCAGACCTGCCTGCGAACAGTGGAGGGAATTTCCATCCCTCAGCCTGAGCTCAGCACTTTGTGGGCAGCCTCAAGGCGTTTCCAGAGGATTCCCCATCCCCTGCAGGTAGGGCTCGCACCAACTCGTGTCCTACCCAGCCTGCCTCCGGCACTCGGGGACTTCTCTGCTCCCCTTCCCCAGCACCTCGGCTGAGCTGACTGCCTCAGAGCCACCTGCACCAGGCTGGGCTCTGCTGCTGTAAGGTGACACGGTGCACCCTCACGTCCTCACCCTCCCCGTGCCATGCCTACGTCCTTCCAGGTGACCTGAAAGCTGCTCCTGTGGCACCAGGTGCTCTTAGCACCTAGGGCAGCACCCTACAGCCGGGTTTCCATGCAGCTCCCAGGGCAGCTGGCAGCAGGAGGCAGTAAGCATTTCGCTGATCCTGTGCCAAGCCCAGGCACGGCCAAATCGTCCTGGGCTTGTCCATCTTTGGTGACATCCCCCCTCCCTCCCCTACAGCAGCCGCATGCCCTGTATCCAGGGTGCTCCCGCCCCTGTCCACACCGGGATGTGCTCAGCGCCTGAGGGATTTATCACCCCACACGCAGGATTTCTCTCCCTCTCCACTCATCCCCCACAACCACAGCACTCTTTTTCCCCACAGCACTGCGTCACCACCACCTCCCCTTGTCCCAGCTGTCCCCACACGCTCCTGCCACCACACTTGGTTCATGTTTTCACCCGGGCCCATGGGAGCGAAGCCACACCTGGAGCTGCAGCCAGTCCCCACTGCAAAGATCTCTGTGGGTGACGCTGGAGACACAGGGGGTGAGCATCCCCTTCAGATGGCCGAGGCCCAGGAGATGTCTTTTCTCCAGCGAGGTGCTACCAGGATGCTCCAAGCAGGAGGTGACGTCCCCGGGGGGGGGGACAGGAGGAGAAGGGCTTAGACACGGAGGAGCTCTCCTGCGTGGAGCATGCTTGGAGGAGGGGAGTGGGGAGGCTGCAGCTTGGCCTCCCCCTCCCCAGAGCACCCCTCTGACCACCCTTAGCCCATGGGTGCCCCCCCGCCCCCCTCCCTCCCCTCCTCCCGCAACTCCAGCGCCGAGGAAGCCGAGCCGGAGGCAGTGCTGAGCCGGATATGCAGCGACTCCCCGCATCCCTCCTTGTGAGTATCCCCGGCTCCTCCCGATGCCTTCGGAGGAGGCGGATGGACGGACAGACAGGCAGCCTGAGGTGGACTGGTCTCTCTTATTTGTAATGCTGGCGGGGGGGGGGGGGGGGGGAGTGTGTGTGTGGGGAGGAACCTCTTCCCAAACCCCCTTCCCCACCCTCTGTCTTCATCCCCCTCCTCCTATTCCTCTCCGGCCACGGTGTGATCTCCCGGGGTCTCTTCTGGCCCCCACCACGCTGGGATTCTGGGATCCTTTGGTATTACCGCCCCCCCAAAATGGAAAAGAAAATAAAGGGAGATGGGGGTGGGAACCTGCTGGCAGGGGGAAGGAGAAATCAGGAAATGCAATCCCATCTGGAATCCCGCAGAGATGAGGACTCAGCCCCCAAGACATAATATCCTCCCCCCAAAACAACCCCTCCGCCACCGGAGAGGGATGGAAGGAGGGAAAGCAAGGGGCTGGGCTGCTCTGCCGCACCGGGAGACCCCCTTCCATCCCGGGGTGGGACAGAAAGCAGGAGCCCCCCGCCCCCCCGAGACAGACATATAGACCGACTGACAGACAGACAGATAGGCGGGGAGGGCTGCGGAGGGGGTGTGTGCAGCAGGGCTGGCTGAAACTACCCTGGAGCCCCCCCCCCCCCGCCAGCCCTCCCAGCTCCTCCCGAGTGTTTCTCTCTGCTTTTATTTGTTTCTTTCTTCTTCGGCTGGGGGGGGCGGGGGAGGATTCCATCTATTTCCCCACTCGTGACTTCAGCGCGGGTCACGCAGGACAGCGGGCAGCAGAGGAGGGGGGGACGACACACACACGGCACGACGAGGGCGAGAGGGAGGGATGCTGCCCGCTGCCGCCCGTGGCTGCCCGTTACTACCAGGTCCTGCCCGCCCCTGCCTGCTCCTGCCCCCTTCTGCCCACCCCTGCCCGCTCCTTTCCCCGCTGCCCGCCCCTGCCCGCCCCTGCCCGCCTCTGCCCGCCTCTGCCCGCCCCTGCCGGTGCCGGTGCCGGCGGCAGCCCGGGCTCGGCGATCTCCGGGTGTAGCTCCCTCCTCCTCCCCCTGCCGCCTGCCCTCCTCTCCTCCCTCTCTCCTCTGCCCGCTCCCCCACTCCTCTCCCCGCTCTCTCCTCTGCCTCCCGGTCCCTCTCTCTCTCCTGTGTGTCCCCCACATCTCCTCTTCCTCCCCCTCTCCCCCCCGTTTTTCTTCTCCCCCCCACCCCCTCCCCATCCCAGCCTCTCCATCCCCTCACCCCCGTTTTTCACGGGGGGCTGTGTTGCTTTGTTTTTCCCCTCCTGCCAGGGCAGAGCGCGGTGACACCGCGGCAGCCACCACGGAGAGGACACAGGATCCCCCGCTGGGCCCGCCGTGCCCCTTCGAGGGGGTGGCCTGGACGCCGAGACCCCCCCAGGGCCCCCCGCAAGGCTGCTTCGCCTGCATCGCCAAGCCCCCAGCTCTCCGGCAAGCTTCGCCCGTCCTGTCTCCCTCCTCCGCCGTTTATCTCATGGAGAGCAAGAGCTGCAAAGGGGACAGCCTGCGGCCGGCGGTCCCGTGCAAGCACTCGGTGGAGAAGAAGACCATGACCAACCCCACCACTGTCATCGAGATCTACCCCGACACCACCGAGGTGAACGACTACTATCTCTGGTCCATCTTCAACTTCGTATACCTCAACTTCTGCTGCCTCGGCTTCATCGCCTTGGCCTATTCCTTGAAAGTGAGTACTGAGGGGAAGGGGTGGCAGGGGAGCTGGGGAGCGTTTGGGGGTCGTGCCTGCTGTAAGTCACATCTCTGCCACCCCAAGGAGAGCTTTCAGACGCTGCAGGTGCAGATAAGGGGAAGCCGAGGTGTGTTTTGGAGCCAGGGGGTGTTGCATCGTGGGTGGGAAGAGGCACTTTGACTTGCTGTGGTGCCCTCAGAGCCTCCTCTGGACCATAGTGGCTTGGTGACAGGCTGGCAACGTGAGGCTGGCTTGGCTCATGCTGCACCTGCAGGCACCCCAGCTCTTTGTCCCTTCTTCGGGATCCTTCTGTCTATTAGAGATCATCAGCATGGGACCCAGCAGGGTTGGGTGGTCTGGCAGAAACAGGAAGGAGCAGCAGGCCAGGATTAGCCAGCACCTGGTGGGGGGGAGGCTGCCAAGGTGTAGGGCAATCCTGTCCCTTTCTTTCTTGTCCTCTCTCTGATTAAAACACCAGAGCTGGTGGCCAGCCCCCCCCCTCTAAGTCTTATAAATCCCAAGGCAAGCCCTGGAGACCTGCCAGCATCATGGGAACAAGCCCTGGGTAGCCAAGAAGGTGGCTGAGAGTGCAGGAGGGCTTCACCTTACCCAGCATCAGTGCTGGGGGGAGGTAGAGATGTGCAGACGGAAAGGGCGATGGCGTGAAGCACGGCCCATGCTAGGGATGGAGAGGGCGACAGTGGGGAAACACAGCCCATGGCAGGGATGAAGAGGGTGACAGCATGGATCACTGCCTGTGGTGGGCATGGAGAGGGCAGTGGTGTGGAGCACAGCCCATGACGGGGTTGAGAGAGTGATGGTATGGAGCACAGCCTATGATGAGGGTGGCAGTGATGATGTGGAGCACAGCCCACGGTGGGGATGGAGAGTGTGATGGTATGGCAAACAACCCGTAGTGGGGATGAAAGGGTGACAGTGTGAGGAACGACCCGTGGTGGGGATGGAGAGGACGACAGCATGAAACACTGCCCGCGGTGGGGATGGAGAGGGCAGCGGTGCGGAGCACGCCCCGTGGTGGAGACGGGACCAGGTTACAGGCAATAGCTGCAGGGACGAGCAGCCCCTCGGCAGCTGCCCTGAGAGGGGGGCCTGGGCTTGCCCTCCCCATCCCTGCCCTGCCGGATGTAGCCCGTCTGGATGGCTGTGCGCAGAGCCCGGGGCGGCTGGGTGGCCCGGCGAGGAGGAGCTGGCTGATTCGCTTTGGCAGGCGGCATTTAGAGGAAGGCCAGGGCAGGATGAGCTTCGTCACAGCAGCAGATCGATTAACCCCTGTCAGCTCCCGCGCTGGCCTGCCAGTGCCCAGCGCTGCAAGGAGCTGCTCCCCGGGCAGCAGGAAGCCTTGGGGACATGGCCATGGCACCTGTGCCCTGGCTTTGCCCAGCACTGCCAGTGTGGTGCCTGCCTCTCTTTCCCCTTCCCCACGGTGGGAGGTGAGCACCTGTCACCATCCGTGCAGCCTCGCTGCTGCTTGGCTGAGGGGCTCCAGAACTGGAGTCATGCTGGGGCTCAGCATCACCACGGACACAGCCAGGCGGCAGCAGCCTGACACGAGAGGGAGGCTGTTAACACCCCTCACTGTTTTGGCCAGCGAGGGAAGCATCTGCTTTCTTCTGTCTTGGCTCATCTGAATTTCCCTTCGACAATCAGAGTCTTCCCTGTGCAAGAGGCATGGGCACAGCAGGCTGAGAAAGGGTGTCATGACCCCAGCACACAGTGGGAGCTACAGTGAGTATCTAGGTAGTTGGGGTCCCTCAGCTCTGGGGGCAGGATCAGAGTGACCCATCCCAGGGGACAGGGTGCAGTGGGATCTGCCACTGACAAGGTTTTCAAACGCTGGACCCTTCCCTATCCTTGATGACACCAGGTGGAAGAGAAGGGCAAAGCACAGAAGTAAATTGGGGCTGGAGCCTCACATGGGCTGCCAAGGTCTAGAGGACGTCAGTGTGAAGGCAGTGATGAGGGAAGGGAACTGGGCAAATTTGGTCCTGCTCAGGGGGAGGAAGCTAGAAGATGGCTGTCAAAACCCAGCCTTGGCTTGTGGACTGCAGAGGCAGAAACTGATCTGGTGTAACAATGATACTCAAAGAGATGTGGAGCTCAGCAGATAGAAATCACCATGCTCTCTGGCTTGGAGCTCCCAGACAGTGGGGCTATGACTCTGGCAGGGTGACAAGAGAAACAAAATGTCCCTCAGAGGTACAGGACAGAGGTACCAAGTGGTCAAAGGGATGGGGTCAAAGGGATGCGGTGGGGATGGGTGGTGAGAGGCAAAGGGGGTGGGTGTCAGGGCTTCAGCAGAAGGTCTGTGCTGGGGAGGACCACTGGGATGTTGAGAAAGATGGGATCCTTCCTTCCTCACTTAGAGCTACTGCAGAGACCTTCACAACACCCCAGCCAGGCTGGATGTTAGGGCTGCTTTCAGCTCTTGCAGTCAGTACGGTCCCTCCCAGAAGTTCAGAGGAAGCAGGAGCAAGAAATGCCCTGGGGACAGATGTCCCTTTGAACAGACTCCTCTCCTCCCTCTGCAGTTAAATCCAAAGGCAACCGAGCAGCAGATCCTGAAGTCTCAGCCCTTCTAGGATGTCTGTGCTCTGCAGAGACCAAGCAAGGTGCTGTGGTAGGGAGGGGAGAGGAGCAGCACCTGCCTCTCCCTGAGCTCGTTCTGGGACTTCTGAGGGCAGAGCCTGTGGCAAGTGTGGTACAGAGTTCCTGGCTGTAGGGCCACAAGTGCACTGGTGACATCAAATGGTTCTTGTGTTATGGGTTCTGCTCTTCCTTGAATTAATTGAAACATCTGGCAACGCCAGGAACCACTGTTCTCATTATCAGCAACAGGATCTTACACACCTTGCAGCATCTGGGGCTGTTCCCCAAGTCCTGAGTTCAGTTTTGGGGCCCTCCCTACAAGAAAGACATTGAAGTGCTGGAGAAAGTCCAGAGAAGGGCAGCAAAGCTGGTGAAGGATCTGGAGAACAGAGCTGGTGAGAAGCAGATAAGGGACCTAGAGTGGTTTATCCTGGAGAAAAGGAGGTTGGGGGCAGACCTCATTGCTCTCCATAACTCCCTGAAATGAGGCTGGAGCCAGGTGATTATTGGTCTCTTCTCCCAACTGATAGAATGAGAGGGGATGCCCTCAAGTTGCACCAGGGGTGGTTTAGCTTAGGCAGGAGGAACAATTTCTTTCCTGAAGGGTTTGCCAAGGGCTGGAAAAGGCTGCCCAGGGCAGTGGTGGAGGTCCCATGCCTAGAGGGATTGAAAAGCTGTGGAAATGTGGTGCTGAGGGACAGGGTTTAGTGGTGCCCTGGCAGTGCTGGGTTAATGGTTGGACTTGATGATCACAAAAGTCTCTTCCAACCAAAATGATTCTGTGATTCCAGTGCAGTACCTCCTTCATGCCTCAGGTCTGTGAGATGTTTCATCACAAACCTCAGCCCACTCTAGTATTTCCACCAGTTCTAGGAAGCCAGATGCTTGCTCAGATGCACTTCAAGATTACCATAAACCCATCTCCTTCCCCAGGTCCACTTTCACTAATGCTAGCCACAGCTGGAAAACAGTACCTCCATGTCAGGAGAAAAAGTGGTCACTGAAAGGGTTGTCAGGCATTGGAAGAGGCTGCACAGGGTGGTGGAGCCACCATCCCTTGGCACCATGCAGATGTGGCTTAATGGTGGACTTGGGAGAGTGAGGTTCATGACTGGACTCGATGATTCACTGACACACAGAATGGTTTGGGTTGCAAGAGACCTTAAAGACCACCTAATGGCCTCAAGCTGAGGCTGAGTGCATTCAGATTGGACACAAGGAAAAGGTTTTTCCTGGAGAGAGTGGTCAGGCACTGGAATGAGCTGCCCAGGGAGGTGGTGCAGTCACCCACCCTGGATGTGTTTGGATGTGGTGCTTAGGGATATGGTTGAAGGTGAATCTTGTAGAGTAGGGTTATAGGTTAGGCTTGGTGATCCTGAAGGGCTTTTCCAACCTGGATGTTCCTGTGATTCTGTGATCTAGTTCCAACCCCTGCCATGGGCAGGGACACCTTCCACCAGCCCAGGTTGCTCAAGGCCTCATCTGTGATCTTTTCCACCCTAAATGATTCTCTGGTTCTACCTGTCTGGCCTTTTGCATGTGGGCTGTGGTTTTCTAGACTCCTTCCTGCAGGCAAATATGACTTCCTGGTGACCACCATTTACTCCAACCACCCCCAAGCCCACCCCAGCACCAAAGAATTTCTGCTCTAATTGGAAGAAGCACTCAGTCAGACGAGGGCAGAGACTGTGGCACCCAAGCCAAGTATTCTGTGTGGCAGCCACCCCAGCCAAGCTCTCTGAGGGACAGCATGCCTCAGCAGAAGCAGCTTGCTGAGCTGCATCCAGTGTCAACACCTCATGTACCCCTCCAGGGATTATTTCTAGCACCTCAAACTTCTCAAGGTCAGCCTTTAAGAGCACAAACATCTCACTGGGAGTGTGTGTTGGTACTGGGGAAGAAGAGCTCAACAGCAGGACCAGGCAAGTTACAAACCCTAAAGTAACCTTAACCCCAGCCTAGTACAGGTGTGAGGATTGACCCAAGAGCAGCAGTTTGGGTTCAGTTTGGTTTGATCAGGACCAAATGCCAGGGCCTGATATCTGGCAGCTTCCTCTTTCCCTCTTCTCTAGCTTCAACTGATAATAAATGATGCACCAGGGTTTGGTGACAAGAGCTTTCTCTTCAAGATTTGAGAGTTCCTTCTGTGGAGAGCACCAGGGCCAGCCAAGTCCTTCTCAGTGCTCATTATGCCATGAGGCAGTAGATCAGAGGGGCAGTAGATCTGAGATGAGCCATGGTACCAGTGTCTGGATATCTCTTTGTGGTTGTATGGAGAAGAAGATGGCAAGAAATCCCACCAGCAGCCCACAGGGCAGGTCACAGAGGTTTTTCTGCCCCTTGAGACCACCAAAATATGAGGTATGACAGCACTCCAGGAGCTCTCCTGGTCATGTTCTGCCCAGCCCTTAGCAAGCAGCTCCAGACATGGGTCTTTGTCATCTCCTCTTATCACTTGTTGATCTTCCTCCTGTGGAGTGCAAGCAGACCAGCACAAACCCTCAGCCACTTATTAACCTCAAGAAGCTGCACCTGACCTCTCAGGCAGGCTCTCAGCCTACTTGTCAGGAGGCTAAATGGTTTGTGGAGATGGCAGAAATGCAGAAGTGACAGCTCTAGGACTCTGTGCTGGAAGAATGTGGGCTGGAGAGCTCTTGACCAATTCCCAGAGCAAATCCAAGGATCCTCTCCAAAGTCTTTAGGTGTAGGGATGGAGAGGTCTGCACAGAAACAGGTTTACATGCAGCTAGCTGTGAGTTGCATGCTGGAAGCTGGGCTGCCTGAAATGCAGCCTCCTTAGGCTGGTCAGCACCAAACCTTTGGTGTCCTCCCCCACGCTGCGGCAGCACTTTGGCTCCCAAAAAAAGAGGGAGAGGCCAAGTCCCAGGATAGGGAGAAGGAGGTGGCTGCTTGGGAAAGGACTGAGAAGAAGTGAGGTGTTGTATTTGGAGAGGAAGCTGGAGGCAAAACTCCAAGGAGAGGAAGGGCAGGAGTTGTGGTCAGAAAGAGGAGAGAAAGAACCCTTTGGGAACCAGCATGCAGAAGATGTTGAGCTGGAGACAGTAGAGGACACATTGAGCTGGAGATAGTGGAGAACATGGGGGGGTGCAGATAGTGGAGGACAAGGTGAGCTGGAGATAGCAAAGGACAAGATGAGATGGAAGTAATGGAGGACATGGTAAACTGGAGGTGGTGAAGGACAAGGTCAGCAGCAGGGAGGTGAGAGGCAAGCAGGGGTGAGGGAAAGGCTACCACCACCTTTTGCTGATGGCAGAGGTTAGGAGAAAGGCTGGCACAGCAAAAAGCAACCTGTGTTTCGTGGAAGGCCAGGCATGGAGGAAGAAAGGAACTGTGCAAGCTGCCAAGCTGGGCCAGAGGTGAGTTCTGTGCCACCACACAGTGCTTTGGGGTGCCTGGGGAAGCCCCCCAGGCAGCAGATGTAGGGATCCTTACACAGAGGTCATCTCAGTGCAAAGCAGGGCCAAAAATCTCTGTTGAATTTTAGACAAGGTGAGAAAGGTCAAAGTGATGATGAGAAATGAGTCTGTGATTAAGGAAACACCACACCTGGGTCTGGGAGGCATTCAGCCTTGTGACCTTGGGGACCTGTCCCTCATGGTGCTTCATGTCTTTGGCTGTGGAAGGAAGCAGCTTCAAGGGCTTCCAGTAGCTCCTGTAGCAGCTGCCAGCAGATGATGGCGATGGTGGCCACAGGAGCATGAAAATAGGAAAGGCTGAGGCTGGGCTGTGAGACAAACACCAGCATCTCCATAAGGACAAAGCAGGGAAGGAGCTGAACCAGTTCTCTGCTCTCCAGGAGAGCTCCTCCTCCAGAGCCCCGCTCAGGTGCTGCAGCAGGACATTCAAGCGAGACATCCGAAAGCATCTGGGGGTGCAAGGCTGGGTGGGACGAGGTGAGGTCACCCTAGGTAGATGTGGGAGGCTGGGGCTGTGAGTGGTTTGGAAGGAGAAACATCTTTTCATTGCTCTTGTGTGCTGCAGAGGCCCTGGCACTTGTAAGGCACTTCAGGGCTCCCTGTCACTGTAAATGATGATGGACAATAGGAGATGATCTGCATGAGGGTGACTGCTGAGGCAGTAAAGTGGGTAGGAGGGGAAGAAGGGCACCATGGACTCAAACAGGATGAGGGATCCAGGTGACCAAGGCCAAAGAGCTTGCAGAAGAGCTGACAGAGAGCTAGGGAAGGGAAAGGGCAGGGGGCTGCTGGAGATGGAGGTACCATGGGACCATTTGTTTCCACTTCTGCTACTTGATTATCGTGATCTTTTCCAATCAGAACAACTCTAATGCAATGGGGGCTGCTGGAGACAGGGCCTGTGAGCAGAGCTCCATGTGCTGCAGGAGCAGGTGGGTGCACCCAGCTTAGAGTGAGAGGGAGAGGAGGCATCTGGGTGCCCTTTGGCAGGAGCCAAAGATGGCTGTCAGAACATCATTCGGGGCCAAATGGCAGGAGAAGAGATGGGAAGGACAAAGGAAATAAGGAACTGGGAGGAAATAGTGACACTAGGGAGGGGACAGCCCCAGTGCCCCTTGCCAGAGATACTGAGCAGCAGCAGGGGCTAGGGCAGGGCCAAAGGCAGAGCCTGAGGAAGCCAAGGATGGGCTCTGCTGAAGCGTGGTGTGGGAAAGAGCCAAAGAGCTGGCATCACAAGGATGAGCTGGTGTTGGGTGGGAGAGGCTGCTGGGAGCACTGGGAGCGATCTGGGCAGGGAAATTAAGGCAGGTGAGTGCCCTGGGGACAGGTGGAGTGAGAGAGAGCTCCTGAGGCCAAGAGAAACCGGCCCCACAAAGACAAGCAGCTGGGCTGTGGGAGGCTTGCAGAGCTCGCTGTGACAGCCATGCCAGTCTGCTGGAGGAGCCTCTGTCTGCCTGGCAATCACAGGCAGCAAACTCTGGCTTGCCTGTGGCAGAGCAGCCTCTCCCATTTGCAACTGGGTTAGAGTGGAGGAAGAGGCAAAGGGCACTTGCTTTGCACAGGGTTTGCCTCCAGCAGCCCCACTGCTGGGGAAAAGGAAACTGCTGGAGAGCTTCAAAGAACCTGCCAGGAGGAGCAGGAGAAATCCCTGGCCTGAAACCAGTGCTCCCAGGGCTCTGGGTGCAGGGACCTCCATGCTGCTGGGGTTTTGGGGAGGATGCTAAACCTATCCAGTAATATCTAAGGTGAGTCATCCCAGGCGGGCAGCTGACACCTGGAGGTGTGTGAGCTCCCAGAGTGCCAGTTTGCTGCCTTCCAAAGGTCACCTCCCCTGCAGGCAGCTCCAGCCACACTTGGTTTGTGACTGACCCCTCTCCCTGCTCCCAGAAGGGTGCCCTGCAGCTGCCAAGCAGCCAGCAGTGGTGATGGTCCCAGCTCCAGCTGTAGATTCCCTGGAGCAGGGCACAGCAGAGGCTGCGGGCACAGCACCACAGGGTTTGCTAAGAGGAGGAGAACAGAGTTCTTGTTCTCGCCCCTGTGCCTGCTGGTGCCAGCTCCTGTGAGCCTCCTGCCAGCAGCAGCCTCCCCACCCGTGGTTCAGGATTAAGGAGGAGCAGGGGGTGCTTGTGTAGAGAGCTCCTCACTGGCGTGACAGTGCTTGAGGATCTGAGACGTGGGTTTGGAGGCTTCAAGAAGCAGCATGGCCCAGTGGGAAGAAGGGGTTCAGCAGCCCTTCCCTGTATCCAGCAAGAGGCAGAAGGCTTTCAGGATAGCCCTCTGGGTGGGCACTGCAGGAGAGAGAGAAAAAAGGCCTCGGAGACGTGGTCTGAATCCATCACAGAGGCTTTTTGGAAAGCTTCTGGTCGATAGAAGTCTTTCAGTGTGTCTAGGGAAGATTCTGAGGCTGCTCTTCACAGCTTGACACCAACACCTAGCATCAAAGTCAGCCAGGTCCTGGCAGGGTCCACGCTGCCAGCAGCAAAGGACCCTGACCCCATGGCTTGTTACCCTCTGGCCACAAAGCGGGCAGTGAAGCTGGCACAGCGACCCCATGCCAACCCCTGGATACTCTGCTTGGGTATGGGCAAGGGAAGAAGGGTAAAGTCTCCTGGTCCTTCCTCCCACGTCCTCATGTCTCCAGCTGCCTGTGCCTGCAGAGTGCCAGCTGAAGGGGCAGGCTGGGCACAGGGACACATCCCTGTGAGGGAGGGCTGGAGCCTGACCTCTCAATCTGCTGGACTCGAACTGCAGAGCTATTGCCGGCAGGCAGTGCCATCGCTGCCTGCTAGTGTTATTCACTGCCTGGAGATGCCATCTGCTGCCTGGTAGTGCCATCCTTGCCTGGAGTGACAGAGCTGCCTGCTAGTGCCATCACTGCCCTGTAGTGCCATCTGCTGCCTGATGCTGCCATTGCTACCTGATGATGCCATCACTGAGTGCTAGTGGTACTTGCTGCCTGGCGATGCCATCCGCTGCCTGGTAGTGCCATGTACTGGCTGTGCCATCCACTGCTCTGTAGTGCCATTCCTGACTGCTGATGACATTGCTGTCGTGCTGTGCCACGCACTGCTTGGCTGTGCCATCTCTGCTTGTTTGTGGCACCGCTGCCTGGCTGTGCCATCTCTTCCTGACCATGCCATCTGCTGCCTTGCAATCTTGTCACTGTCTGGCTGTGCCATGCACTGCTTGGCTGTGCCACTCACTGCCTGATATTGCCATCCCTCCTTGCCAGTACCACTGCTGCCTGGGTGTGCCATCTGCTTGCCCAGTAATGCCATCACTGCCTGATAGTGGCATCACTACCTGGCTATGCCATCCACTTGCCCAGTAATGCCATCACTGCCTGATAGTGGCACCACTGCCTGGCTATGCCATCTGCTTACTATTTGTGCCATCACCTGCTGGTGCCACAACTGCCTGGCAGTGCCATGCAGCCTGAAGGAGGTGACAGGGACACCAGTGCACCTCCCTTCTGCAGGAGCAGCCCATGGAAGCCCCAGCCTGCAGGAGGACAGTGAGAAGAGCCCAGGGTACTGTCAGGGCTGAGGACTGCTGGTGACAGAGACACCAGAGGAGCTGCAGAGACCTGCAAAAGGATCTCATCAGCCCAAGGCTGCTTAGTATGCTGGAGGCTCAGCACAGCCCTGGAGCTGCAGTGGGAGGCTGTGCCAGGTTTCACCAGCTCAGCCCCTCACAGGGACATAGCCAGCCTTGCTCACAGGTTGGGCAAGCCAAAGCCTGGCACTGCAGGGCCAGGGGGCTGCAACACACTGGGAAGGGTGCCCACTGGCATGGGGTGCATGGTGGCACATAGTTCCCTTAGACTTTCTCCACAGACCACGGGTACCTGGTTTATGACAGCAGTGGCTCACTCTTCTAGGTCACCACCACTGCCAGGGGTGTTCAGCCCACACAGAATCACAGAATCAGTCAGGGTTGGAAGGGACCACAAAGGTCATCTAGTTCCAAACCCCCTGCCATGGCCAGGGACACCCTACCCTAGATCAGGCTGGCCAGAGCCCCATCCAGCCTGGCCTTAAACACCTCTAGGGATGGGGCTTCAACCATCTCCCTGGGCAGCCTGTGCCAGGGTCTCATCATCCCCATGGTGAAGAATTTCTTCCTACCATCCAATCTGATTCTCCCCATTTCCAGCTTTGTTCCATTTCCCCCCAGTACCATCCCTACCTGACACCCTAAAAAGTCCCTCCCCAGCTTTCTTGTAGGCCCCTTCAGATACTGAAAGGCCACAATAAGGTCACCTCGGAGCCTTCTCCTCTCCAGACTGAACAGCCCCAACTCCATCAGTTTCTTCTCAAAGCAGAGGTGCTCCAGCCCTCTGATCAGCCTCGTGGCCCTTCTCTGGACACATTCCAACACATCCAGCTAGGACAATGCTTAACTACAGCTAGGACAATGCTTGGGTACAGCTAGGGCAATGCTAACTACAGCTAGGGCAATGCCAACTACAGCTAGGGCAATGCTAACTACAGCTAGGACAATGCTTGGGTACAGCTAGGGCAATGCTAACTACAGCTAGGGCAATGCCAACTACAGCTAGGGCAATGCTAACTACAGCTAGGACAATGCTTGGGTACAGCTAGGGCAATGCTAACTACAGCTAGGACAATGCTTGGGTACAGCTAGGGCAATGCTTAACTACAGCTAGGACAATGCTTGGGTACAGCTAGGGCAATGCTTAACTACAGCTAGGACAATGCTTGGGTACAGCTAGGGCAATGCTTACCTACAGCTAGGACAATGCTTGGCTACAGCTAGGGCAATGCTTAACTACAGCTAGGACAATGCTTGGCTACAGCTAGGGCAATGCTTGGCCCCACAGCTTCAACCCAGAGCTCCACAAGCTCAACCCACAGCAGAAAGGAGCTGCAAACTTCACCTCAGGGTGTCTTATGCCTCCCCCTAAGACACCCAAATGCAAAGAGACACAGCCCAGCCCTCCCCCTGGGCTGCAGAGGGCCCTTGCCAGTGTGTTGGGGTTTTGGGGGTGTCGCCTGGAACATCTCCTGAGCGTTGTAATTAATTACCCTTTTCGCTCCCAGGTGCGAGATAAGAAACTCCTCAATGACTTAAATGGAGCAGTTGAGGATGCCAAGACAGCCCGGCTTTTTAACATCACCAGCTCAGCCCTTGCCACCTTCTGCATCATCCTCATCTTCATCTTCCTGCGATACCCCCTCACTGACTACTAGAGGGAGGCCAACAGCAGCAGTGGCCGCAGCCAAAATGCCTCTACGCCAGAAGTGTCTGCAGTTGTTTCTTGTAGCAAGGACTCAAAAAAAGGAAGAAGGGAAAAGAAACCAAAACCACAACCAATGCTCCACCTTGAGAGAAAGAGAGAGAGAGAGAGAGAGAGAAAGAAAGAAAGAAAGAAAGAAAGAAAGAAAGAAAGAAAGAAAGAAAGAAAGAAAGAAAGAAAGAAAGAAAGAAAGAAAGAAAGAAAGAAGGAAGGAAGGAAGGAAGGAAGGAAGGAAGGAAGGAAGGAAGGAAGGAAGGAAGGAAGGAAGGAAGGAAGGAAGGAAGGAAGGAAGGAAGGAAGGAAGGAAGGAAGGAAGGAAGGAAGGAAGGAAGGAAGGAAGGAAGGAAGGAAGGAAGGAAGGAAGGAAGGAAGGAAGGAAGGAAGGCCCATGCAAAGAAAAGCCAATTAATACCTAAATAAAAGTGAAATGAATTTATTAGCCCAGCTGAGCATCCCCTCCCTGCCCCCCAGACAGGCTGCAAACTGCTGTAGGAAAGGGTCTGGCTCTTCCATGTGTACAGGGAGGAAAAACAGCCCAAGGAAGATTTATTTCATGGCCAACAAGCCGTGTGACAAGGGTGTGCAAAGCCCAGAGCCACGCACGCCTCCTGACAGACTGGGGAGCAGTGGGCTCCTGCTGAGTGATGGATGTGGACCACGGCAGGGCTGGCTCACAACATATCAGGTGTGTTCTGGGTGCTCCACCACCCCCAGATACAGAGGAAGGTGGTGGGGAGAGTGGGGGGGGCTCTTTTCTTTTTCTTCTCTTGAATTCATCCACTGGTTCAAACAACTCCCAGCCCTCAGAGAGTGCAAGGGGAGCCCCAAAGGCTCCAGAGAAACCCCCAAAGTGTTGATGGGCAGGTTTCTCCTTGGGCTCTCCTGGCAATGCTGAGAAGGAAGGCACCTTCTGGAGACCTTGTCTAAGCCCCCTAAACCGAGTGCTACTGTATTTCTGTGAACAGTCAATAAAAGATACCTCTGATATCTGCTGCTGCTGGGTTAATTCCTTCCTGAGCAGGGCCAGGCTCCTGATCCCTGTGGGCTGGCAGAAGAAAATGCTAATGTCACCAGCAGCTGCTTGGGAGAGATTTAGAGCAGAAGTGAGGGATGCTGCTGCAGGTCAGGGCTGAGTGCTGCTGTGGAGGAGGGTGCAGCTCCAGATGACCTCAGCCATGGTGGATCAATGGCAAGCACTCAAAGGCAGCCCAGCGGGCAGGTCCTCCCACCCCTTCCCCTGCCAGGACCAGCTCTGAAGGTGGAAATAAACGGCCCCAGTCAGAACCTGCTGCTTCTGCAGCTCTTCCTGGCATGGCTGCCAAGTGCCAGGGTTTGCCTCTGTGCTCGGAGCTCTTCCCGATAGCTGTCTGCAGAGCTGCAAATCATCACGCCCTGACTTGAGAGCACCACAAATGGATGGCAGGAGCAGGGCTACAAGACAGCTTTCCAACTTCTCTGACCTTTCCTCTCATCTCACATGCTGCAGCAGCCTCATCTTCTCCCAGCTGGAAGATGGCCAAAGGAGAGCAGCCACGGAACCAGGAGGAGGCCACCTTTGTGCCCACCATGACAGTGAAGATGCAGCAGGAGATGGAGAGTGCAGCCATGCCACGGTGGGGCACTTCATCCTCTGCTCAGTGTGCAGTTCAATCTGCCTCTGAAGGTTGTGCTGTACTTTGCTGTGGGGACAGACCATGAGGCTGCTTCCTCATGGAACAAAGCTAGGAATGGGTAGATTCAGTCTGGGTGTTAGGAGGAAGTTCTTCACCATGAGAGTGGTGAGGCCCTGGAACAGGTTGCCCAGGGAGGTGGTTGAGACCCTATCCCTGGAGGTGTTTAAGGCCAGGCTGGATGAGATTCCAGACAGCCTGATCTAGTGTGAGGTGTCCCTGCCCATGGCAGAGCGTTTGGAACCAGCTGATCCTTGTGGTCCCTTCCAACCCTGACTGACTCTATGATTCTGTGATTCCCTGAAAGCCTCATAAGATGTCACCTTCTTCCTGCCCAGGTCACCATGCCTTAACCTCAGCCTGAGCTTCCGTTATGGGGGAAGCTATGGGCAGAAGGAGCTGCAGTCCTACTTGCCCCCACATTCTGGAGGGCATTCCCACACCAGACCAGATCAGGCAGTCTGTTTTGCACTGAGGTTTCCACTGGCAGCACAGTACACGGTGCCCTGGGAAGGATTTGAGCCATGGACTGCTCTATGATCACTGATCCAGAGGCCAAGACTCTTCCCAGCCTCTCTTGGTTCTCTGAAGCAAGATCTGCGGGGTCATAGCCACCAGGTTTCCATCCTAACATATCTAGGGGTTGTATCAAGTCCTTGCTCCTGGCAGAGGAAGGAGGCAGTCTGTCATGGTGCCTTCAAAAAGGGTGCAACCAAAATGACTCACGTTGCAGCCAGCCTGGAATGGCACCTGATAATTGGAGCAAATTAAAGCCCACTGGCACAGTGCTAGTTTAGGCAAGACCTGAACTAGTCACCCAAAATGCTCTGAGGGTTAGGAGGAGCACAGAGGTGAGGTTGCATCACATTTTTTCTCTCCCTGCACCTGCAGAGAGCTCAGATTGGCCATTCCCAAGGGTTTGGCTCAGTATTCCCCACCATCAGGGTGTTTCATGCTACCTCTCAGGCTTTGCAGCCCAGGCACAGTCCCATCAGGACAGGTTTGGGGGACAACTCACACAGAGTGACCTGATCTAGTGTGCGATGTCTCTGCCCATGGCAGGAAGGGTTGGAACTAGATGGTTCTTGAGGCCCCTTCCAGTCCTGACAGAATCACAGAACTTTAGAGGTTCCAGAAATCAACCTCAAGCAGCACTACAGGCTGGGAACAGAGTGGCTGGAGAGCAGCCAGGAAGAAAGGGACCTTGGGGTGCTGGTAGATAGTAGGCTGAAGATGAGGCAGCAGTGTGCCCAGGTGGGCAGGAGAGCCAAAGGCAACCTGGCCTGGATCAGGAAGAGTGTGGCCAGCAGGACAAGGGAGGTTCTTCTGCACCTGTAATCAGTACTCCTCAGGCCACACCTTGAATCCTCTGTCCACTTCTGGGCTCCTCAATTCAAGACAGATGTTGAGGTGCTGGAAAGTGCATCCTAGGCTGGCTCAGGAGCAGTGTGGCCAGCAGGACAAGGGAGGTTATTCTGCCCCTGTGCTCAGCATTGCTCAGGCCACAACTTGAGTGCTGTGTCCAGTTCTGGGCTCCTTAATTCAAGAGAGCTGTTGCAGTACTGGAAGGTGTCCACAGGAGGGCGACAAAGCTGCCTGGAGCACAAACCCTATGAGGAGAGGCTGAGGGAGCTGGGGGTGCGCAGCCTGCAGCAGAGGAGGCTCAGGGCAGAGCTCACTGATGAAAAGAGGTTGTAGCCTGCTGGGGTTGGGCTCTTCTCCCAGGCACCCAGTGCCAGAACAAGAGGACACAGCCTCAAACTGTGCCAGGGCAGGTTCAGGCTGGACGTTAGGAAGAAGTTCTTCCCAGCAAGAGTGATTGGCATTGGAATGGGCTGCCTGGGGAGGTGCTGGAGTCACCATCCCTGGAGGTGCTTAAGAGGAGGTGGATGAGGCACTTAGTGCCATGGCTTAGTTAATTAGAAGGTGTTAGGTGATAAGTTGGACTCGATGATCTCAGAGGTCTTTTCCAACCTGGTTAATTCTGTGGTTCTGTGGTTCTGTGGGTGTCTTTAATCCCAAAGTGCTTGCAGTGTGGCTGCAATGAGTCCCAGCTCATGGAGAGGCACACAGGAAATGCCAGACACACTGCTCCTGTGGTGACCTAAACCTGTGGCTTTAAGCCCCAGCACCACAAATAGAATCACAGAATCACAGAATTGGAGTCTTCTTATCTGGAGACTTTCAAAACCCCCCTTGGTGCATTCCTGTGCAAACTACCCTGGGTGAGCTTATCTTGGCAGGGAGGATAGTATCAGAATCAACCAGGTTGGAAGAGACCTCCAAGATCATCCAGTCCAACCTAGCACCCAGCCCTGGCCAATCAACTAAACCATGGCACTAAATGCCTCATCCAGGCTTTGCTTGAACACCTCCAGGGATGGTGACTCCACCACCTCCCTGGGCAGCCCATTCCAATGCCAATCACTCTCTCTGGCAACAACTTCCTCCTAGCATTCAGCCTAGACCTCCCCTGGCACAATTTGAGACTGTGTCCCCTTGTTCTGCTGCTGGGGGCCTGGCAGCAGAGCCCAACCCCACCTGGCTACAGCCTCCCTTCAGGTAGTTGCAGACAGCAATGAGCTCTGCCCTGAGCCTCCTCTGCTGCAGGCTGCACCCCCCCAGCTCCCTCAGCCTCTCCTCACAGGGCTGTGCTCCAGGCCCCTCACCAACCTTGGTGCCCTCCTCTGGACACGTTCAAACCCCTAGCATCTTTCTCAAATTGAGAAGCCCAGAACTGGACAGAGCACTCAAGGTGTGGCCTCCCCAGCTCCTCTCTCTCCTGGGGCCAGTGCCAGTGTCCCCATTTCCCATGCAGCTCTGGAGAGATCCACCCTGCTTGGCATGCAGGCGCGGGGCGATAACAGCAGAGCTGACACAAAGTTGGCCGTGACCCAAAGGCAGCCTTTAACGAGTGTGACAAATGAGCTCCCATCATCCCTTCCCCTGACAGACCATCTTATCTGTAGGAGAGGGGAAGCTGCAGTAATGAACCAGGGGGAATATCCAGCCAGCTGACTCGGCAGCATTTACTCATGCACAGCCCAGCAGGGATGGAGAGGGTGGGCTACTGTTAGCAGACGTCAGTTGTCCGTGATGAAGGAGGAGAAATTGCTGTGGTGCAGCAGGTCACAGGCCCTGCCTCAGCCAAGAGCTGACATGAACATGGGCCTGCTGGAGCAGGTCCATAGAAGGCCACCAAGATGATCAGAGGGCTGGAGCATCTCTCCTCAGAAGGCAGGCTGAGAGAGTTCGGGCTGTTCAACATGGAGAAGAGAAGGCTCCAGGGACATCTTAGAGCAGCATTTCAGTGTCTTAAAAGGATCTACAGGAAGGCTGGGGAGGGACAGTTTAGAAGGGCTTGTAGTGATAGGACAAGGGGCAGTGGTTTGAAACTGGAGCAGGGGAGATTTAGACTGAACATCAGGAGGAAGCTCTGCTCAATGAGAGAGCTGAAACACTGGAACAGGCTGCCCAGGGATGTGTTTGAGGACCTGTCCCTGGAGACATTCAAGATCAGACTCACGAGTGGCCAATCCCTGCCCTAGATACTACACTGTTGGTGATGTTGATGGCCACCTGGGCACATACTGGCTCATGTTCAGCTGGTTGTCAATCAGCACCCCCAGGTCTTCCTTTGCTTGTCATTTTCCAGCCACCCTTCCCCAATCATGATGTGTTCATGGGGTCGGTGCAACCCAGGTGCAGCACCTGGTACTTGGCCTCGTTGAACCTCATCCCGTTGGCCTCAGCGATTTGATCCAGTCTGTCCAAACCCCTTTGCAGAGCCTTCCCACCCTCCAGAAGACCAACACTACCCCACAGCTTGGTGTCCTCTGCAGACTTACTGAGGGTGCCTCAATCCTCTCGTCCAGATACCGATCAAAGAGGACTGGCCCCCAGTAACGAGCCCGGAGGCACCCCACTGGTGACCAGCTGCCAACTGGAGCTAACTCCATTCCCCACCACTCCTTGGGCACAGCCAGCCAGTTTTTTACCCAGTCCACCTGCCCAAGCCACCAGCTGCCAGTTGCTCCAGGAGGATGCTGCGGGGAACACTACCAGAGGCTTTACAGAAGCCCAGGTAAGCAACCCCGAGAGCCTTTCCTTCATCCACTCAGTGGTCAGCTTGTCGTAGCAGGGCAGCAGGTGAGTCGAGCCTTCCATAAATCCCCAAAAGCCTGCGAGCCGCTGCTGGAAGGCGGCAGGCTGAGCCAGCAGTGCTGCGGGAGGCAGCAGAGGGCCCCCGCGCACCGCTGCACGGCAGCCAGCACCTCCTGCCCATCTCCTGCTGCTGCTCTCCAGAGGAGGCTCCGCAACCTTTCCGGGCAGCCTGCTTAGCAGAGCAAAGTTTCTCCTCCTGTTCAGGTGGGACCTCTTGTGTCCATTTTGCCCCTTATCCTGTCGCTGGGCACCACCAAAATGAGTCTGGCCCCATCCTCTTGCTCCCCACCCTTTAGCTGTCGATGATTCTAAGGAGGTGAGTGGCTCCTGCACCATGAACCAGCCAGGAGCAAGTGGAAGTGAGGTGACAGTTGGACTTGATCCTAGAATCATAGAATCACAGAATCATAGAATCAGTCAGGTTGGAAGAGACCTCAAAGGTCATCCAGTCCAACCTATCACCCAGCCCTGTCCAATCACTAGGTCATGGCACTAAAGGTCTCCAACCAAAACAATTCTATGGTTCTGCAACAACCTCAGGTCTCCACAGGGATGTGCCCCTTGGTACTTTGTGTCACACAAGGGTCCAGTCACCATCACACCTTCACCCTCCACACTGGCAGGGAGAGGTGGCCTGGGGACAAGCAGCACCAGGGACGGGTGTCAGGCCCATGTGTGAGCAAACCCCACCATGGCTCTGCTCCAGCTGCCAGGCAGGACTCAGTGATGCCAACCCTGTGTGAATGCCACCGAGACAGTTTGCAGACAGCAGAGCATCAAATTCCAGCTGGGGTGAACTACTTTGAGTCTGATCAATAAGTGAGACCCCACAGCTTTCCTGTGTCGAGGGGCTGGTGGTGATCAGCACGGTTAAGATGGAGCTAAAACAGGTAATAACCTTCCAGCCCATCACCAGCATCCACCCTTTCCCACACTGGGAGTGAGCTGCCAGGCAAAGCATGGTGAGTCAGGGCTGGAGCAGCCCTCAGCCTGGATACCCAAAGGAACAGTCACAGAGATGCAAATGGCCACTTCTGTTCTTCTGCAGGGTGTGTCAGCCACCAGCAAAGCCTAGCCTGAGCTGTAGCTTCACCACCCTGCTTCCCAGGAGCTCCATGGACTAGGAAGCAGTCAGGCTGGCAGCAAGTGGCAGCTTTGGCTACTCTTCCCAGCCATGCACTGATGTCTTGAGTGACTTTTCCAAAATCCCTTCACCTCTGGTCTTTCCCCTCCAATACTGCCTCATCAGTCATTGGCTTCTCTGGAGCCTGGAGCAGCTCTGTGAGGAGCAAAGATTGAGAGCCCTGGGGCTGTTAAGCCTGGAGAAGAGCAGCCCCAGAGGGGATCTGATCAATGCTGATCAACAGCTAAAGAGTGGGGGGCAAGAGGATGGGGTCAGACTCTTGGCAGTGGTGCCCAGTGACAGGACAGGGGGCAATGGTCACAAACTGGAGCCCAGGAGGTTCCATCTGAACAGAAGAAGAAAATTTTTTGGTGTGAGGGTGCTGGAGCCCTGGAGCAGGCTGTACAGAGAGGTTGTGGAGTCTCCTTCTCTGGAGAGGTTCCAAATCCCTCTGGCCATTGTGATCCTGGGCAAGCTGCTGTGAGTGCCCTGCTTTAGCAGAGTGCTTGGACTGGATGACCTCCAGAGGTCCATTCTGTGATTCTGAAGGCAGGAGCCACAGGCTTAGTGCCACCAGGTGCTGGGCTTGCTTGGGACATTGGCACTGTGGGCATCCCAGGACTGGTGCAATTGCAGCAGTGGCTGCAGGAGGAGATGAGGAGCTGGTGGAGCCGCCTCAGCCCTCCTCTCCATCCCTGGGTGTGCAGGAGCTGTTGGGCAGGTTGGCCGGGGGGAGGAGGGGAGGCGCAGATGGCAGCAGATGCTCTCATCACTGAAAATGATTGAAGCAAAACACAAAACATAAAAACCTAGCAACTGGTGAGCAGCTGAACAAAAAACCAGCACGGGGGGAGAGAAAAAAGCTCTAGACCTGACAGACTCCTGCTCGCAGCCTAACTCCAGCTGCCTTTTGGCCTGGGATAAAGGTTTCCTCATCCCCAGTATGGAGCAGAAAGACCGTGCCTTATCCTGCCGCACTGGGCAGGGATTATTTAGTCTCAGGTAGACTGAAATGGATGCATTTAGTGCCTCTCCCCTTCCCCTTTCCCTCTCCTTTCTCTCTTCCCTCTCCTGCTGCCTTCTGAGGATGACTATGGCACACCTCTTGCTGCCCAGGGCAAACCCATGTACATGCCAACACAGTGCTAGGGGTGAGGGGGCACGGACACGTCCTGCACCTGAGGGCTGCTACTTCAAAGCCTTTGTGCTACCTAGCTCCTGCCGCTGGCCTTGGTTCCTCCTGTGCAAAGGTCCTGCTCCTCACCCCTCCCATGGCCGAACTTTAACCCATCACGTTGGCACTCAGCCACTGTGCCCCACATTTGGCACAGCTTTGTGCTTCTGCCCAGCTTTTCCCAGGCATCTCCAGGGCAGAGGGAACCAGAGGGAACTGATTGTGTGGACGATGGGGGATTTTTTTTGTCCCTTTTTCCTTCTGGCAGGAGCTCCTCGCAGCACAGTTGGAGCTGCAGAGTGAATGCTCCTGCAGCATGCCCGAGCTGAATGGCACAGCGTGCAGCCCTCCAGCCTGCTCCTGCTCCAATTCACCACGAGGTGCCTGCCTCTGCGAGGTCCACCAGCAGCCCTGTGCCATGCTGGTGCCCAGCCACGCTGTGCCTGGGCAGATACTTCCATCAGAGCTGGGGCAGCTCCCAGAGTGGAACATGCAGCTGCTCGGTAATGCATTTGGCCTGTGGAGCACTTCAGCTGACTCCACTAACAGAGTGACACCACACTGGGCTGTGCAGGAGCAGTGTGCTTGGATTCACCGTGGGTCTGCACCACACTGGGCTGTGCAGGAGCAGTGTGCTTGGATTCACCGTGGGTCTGCACCACACTGGGCTGTGCAGGAGCAGTGTGCTTGGATTCACCGTGGGTCTGCACCACACTGGGCTGTGCAGGAGCGGTGTGCTTGGATTCACCGTGGGTCTGCACCACACTGGGCTGTGCAGGAGCGGTGTGCTTGGATTCACCGTGGGTCTGCACCACACTGGGCTGTGCAGGAGCAGTGTGCTTGGATTCACCGTGGGTCTGCACCACGCTGGGCTGTGCAGGAGCGGTGTGCTTGGATTCACCGTGGGTCTGCACCACACTGGGCTGTGCAGGAGCGGTGTGCTTGGATTCACCGTGGGTCTGCACCACACTGGGCTGTGCAGGAGCGGTGTGCTTGGATTCACCGTGGGTCTGCACCACGCTGGGCTGTGCAGGAGCGGTGTGCTTGGATTCACCGTGGGTCTGCACCACGCTGGGCTGTGCAGGAGCGGTGTGCTTGGATTCACCGTGGGTCTGCACCACGCTGGGCTGTGCAGGAGTGCTGTGCTTGGACTCACTGTGGGTCTGCACCACACTGGGCTGTGCAGGAGCAGTGTGCTTGGATTCACTGTGGGTCTGCACCACGCTGGGCTCTGCAGGAGCAGTGTGCTTGGATTCACTGTGGGTCTGCACCACGCTGGGCTGTGCAGGAGCAGTGTGCTTGGATTCACCGTGGGTCTGCACCACACTGGGCTGTGCAGGAGCGGTGTGCTTGGATTCACCGTGGGTCTGCTGGGCTCTGTTCTAGTCACTGCATGGGAGGGATGCAGACTTGCCTTGCGGGGAGGCCCTTCTGTCCGGGGTACCCCAAAGTGTCCCCCCCCCTCCGCGGTTAGAACGGGAGAGGAAAGGCACAGCGCTGCCCTTCGCCGCTGCCCTGCCCGGCAGGCTCGGAGCGGGCGGGGGCGGGGGCAGAGGGTCCTTGGGGCGGAGGGGTGCCCTGCGCGGACGCCCGCGCTGCAGCCGGGCTGTGCTCGGCGCACCTAGCCATGGTAAATCGCCTCTTCGTCTAGGAGAAGGGTGAATGTTGGGGTACTTCCCACCTGGCGCTCCCCCGCCTTAGAGTTCTCCCCCGCCTGGAGAGCTCCTGCAGAGGGAGTCCTCTGGCGCTGCGAAAGACAAGCTCCTGAGGGACCGGGCCGCACCGGATCGGACCGGACCGGACCGGACCTACTTAGGACGCTCGCCACCATGAGCGCCCCTGTTGAGCGGGCTTGATAGGCCTGGCGAACCTCGGGTGTCTTTTGAAAGAGAGCTGCCAAGCGCCTGGACCGCCCTTTCTCTCCGGCAGCCTGGCTCACCTGTGAGTAGTGAACTTTCTGCCCAGCCGGGTTGGTAGTGGGGAAAAGCTGTGCTCATAGAATCATAGCATCAGCCAGGTTGGAAGAGGCCTCCGAGATCATCCAGGCCAACCTAGCACCCAGCCCTATCCAATCAACCAGACCATGGCACTAAGTGCCTCAGCCAGGCTTTGCCTAAACACCTCCAGGCACAGGGACTCCACCACCTCCCTGGGCAGCCCATTCCAATGCCAATCACTCTCTCTGACAACAACTTCCTCCTAACATCCAGCCTAGACCTGCCCTGGCACAGCTTGAGATTGTGTCCCCTTGTTCTGTTGCTGCTTGTCTGGGAGAAGAGCCCAGCCCCCACCTGGCTACAGCCTCCCTTCAGGTAGTTGCAAACAGCAGTGAGGTATGCCCTGAGCCTCCTCTTCTGCAGGCTGCACACCCCCAGCTCCCTCAGCCTCTCCTCACAGGGTTTGTGTTCCAGGCCTTTCACCAGCTTCATCACCCTTCTCTGCTTAGCCTTTCCCTTTTCCTCACTTCTAAGATAGCCAAATTTATTGATAGTATCCTTTGTAAGGTATTCTCAATTAAGTGAGTCTGCTAATTAAACTAAGTTAATTTCTGTGTGTAGTTTGGGGGCAGGATTTCAGGACAATAAAATGATTCTATTGTCATCTATATATTCCTGGCTGGGCCACGTTAGTTCCCTACCTGCACAACGCTTCCCATGCCGGGATCACAGCATCATAGAACCATTCCAGCTGAAAAAGGCCTAACCAGTCTCTGAACCACATCCCTCAGCACATCTCTGCCTACTTTAAACACCTCCAGGGATGGGGATTCAACCACCTTCCTGAGGAGCTTGTGCTGGTGTTTGAGAACGCTTCCAGTGGAGAAGTTTCTTCTAATGTCCAAAATAAAGCTCCCCTGGGGCAACTTGAGGGCATTTCCTCTTGTCCTATCACTTATCACTAGGGAGAAGAGATCAGCACCCACTGGACTCCAGCCTCTTTCCAGGGAGTTGTAGAGAGCCAGGTCTCCCCTCAGCCTCCTTTTCTCCAGTCTGAACAATCCCAATTTCCTCAGCTGCTCTTCACCAGCCCTGTTCTTCAGACCCTCTACCAGCTATATTGCCTTTCTTTGAACACCCTTCAGCACCTCACTGTTCTTTTGTGTAGCGAGGACCCTAAAACTGAACCCATTAGAGAGGGACAATAATTTTCCCTGGTCCTGCTGGCCACACCATTGCTGACCCAGGCCAGGATGCTGTTGTCAGCACTGTGTTGGCCACCTGGGCGTATGCTGACTCATCTTGGCTCCCTCAGGTCTCTCTCTGGTGGGAAGTTTCCAGCCATTCTGCCCCAAGCCTCAGCTTTCCTGGGGTGGTTGTGACCCAAATGCAGCACCAGGCACTCGTCCTTACTGAATCTGCACAGTTCACCACATTCAGTAATGTTTCTTCAGAGCACAGGGAGATACAGAGCCTGGCAACCCCCTTCCTTAACATCTTGCCATGACCCGCTCTGGGATGCGACATCAAGGCTGGGCAGGCAGAAACAGTTGATAGAGCTATGTCAATCCAAGGGTCAGCTCCAGCTGCAGCCATCAGCGTGGCTTTGAGGTGTCAACACCCCTCTGGTGAGAATGCCAGCACTGCCAGCCTGAGGGCGATGACAGCACCTTGGTTGGTGCCACAAGGAATTGCATCAGAGCACCCTGCAGGGTTAAAAGAAAATCGTTTGGGCATTTGAAGTGATTGAAAGTTGGCAGAAAGTCTTTTTGATGGATAAAGAAAGTTGATTTGGCAGCGATTTCTTTTCTCTCATTTTAGTTTCCTTTGGGACCAGGTTCCCACTTTAATCCCTGTAGGCTGCAGGAGGCTCTGCTGCGCATTTGGCCTGCTGTGACAGCTGAGGTCCTGGGAAACCCATTTTAGCCAGGACTGTTGAGTGGGGCAGGGTAGCTGGCATCTGAAACACATAGTTTGGATACACCTGAAATTTGGGAAAGAAGTGAAAACAGGGTGGGGAGAAGTAAGGTGTCCCTGCCCATGGCAGGGGGGTTGGAATTAGATGATCCTCGTGGTCCCTCCCAATCCTGACTGATTCTGTGATTCTATTTTTTTTCCTGCTCTAGATGAATTCAATGACTTTCCTTTAGCAATAGGCAACTTGCTGCATAATTTTTGCTAGGCTTATGGTGATTGTGATGGGGAAAGGGTGGGGTGTGTGGGAGAGATGCTGGCCTTGGGGCTGAGACAATAGATTCACATCTGGTAAATGGGAGCTGGGAGCAGGAGGCTGCTTTGTTCTGCCTGCCCGCCCATAGCATCATTGCCCCAGCTCTCCCTGCTCCATTTTTCCCCGGGGCAGCGGGGGAAACCAGGATGCTGCTTGCCCCACCAGCTCAGCACAGCCACTCTGATCCACCTGAGTGTGCTGGCAGTGCTCACACAGCCTGGCTGCCCTCTTCCAGCCAGCCACAGGTCCGCACCCCAACGCCGGAATTTCAGGTTGAACAAGGTTGGGATCTCCATGGGGTTAGCTGCCGGCTTTGGGAGGCAGCTGAGGTTTTGCAAGGCTCAGTCACTGCCTGCTCCTGGCCCCAGCGATCCCAGGAGCAGCTCAGGAGCAGTGAATCATTTGTTTTGGTTTCTCCTCACCAGGCTCTTGGCTGCAGTGCCTGGTGCAGAAGCAGTGGGTGTGGGAGAGATGCACAACTCACGGGCTAGAGCCTCTGCCACTGGCCATGAGAAATGGTATCCCACTGGACCCCAGCCCTGCCACACCATCCTCTGCTGGTTGCTGCTATTAGGGATTGTGTATGGGTCAGATCTTCCATGCCTTCATCTCCCAAGGATGAACCATGGGGTGCTTGAGGAGAGGTTGCTGAAGGCTCAAGAGGGAGCTCAGTTCAACTTCTTGTTGGAATGAACAACACAAGGCAGACTGCTAGCAGTCCCTTGAGACACTCCGTCCTCTGCCTATTTGAGGCCACACCTTGAGTACTGGGTTCTCTTTTGGGGCCCTCACTACAAGAAAGAATACTGAGGTGCTGGGGCAGGTCCAGAGAAGAACAGTGGAGCTGGTGAAGAGTCTGAGGCACAAGTCTTGTGATGGGCAGCTGACGGAGCTGTGGTTGTATAGCCTGGAGAAAAGAGGGCTGAGGGGAGACCTCACTCTCTGCAGCTCCCTGAAGGGAGGTTGGAGCAAGGTCAGTCTGTTCTCCCAAGTGGCAGGTGACAGGATGGGAAGAAACAGCCTCAAATTGCAGCAGGGGAGATTTAGGTTGGATATTAGAAGAAACTTCTTCACTGAAAAGAGTTCTCTGGAATGAGCACCCCAGGGAGGTTATTGAATCCCCATCCCTGGAGATGTTCAGAAGTCACAGAGATGTGGTGCTGAGGGTCATGGTTTAGCACCAGCCTTGGAGAGTTAGAGAATGCTTGGACTGGGTGATCTTAAAGGGTTTTTCCTGTGAAAATGATTATATGATTCTTCCTCACTGTCTCCCCATCCCTCCCTACCACCAGCTCAGCATCCTTCTCCCATCTCATCCCCTGCCCCATGTCACCAGCCAGTCAGGGAGTGATCATGCTGACAGCCAATCTGGGATGCTTGTTTGGCAGCAGTGTGCCAGGCCCAGGGCTGGAAACGTGGATTTTAACTGGGCTTGGAAAAAGAAACTGCTGAAATCCTCTTCCTTCAGCAGGCTTTGTGAGCTCTTGGCACTTTGCCTAGACAATAGCTCTTACAAGGAAGCTTTGGGATTGTCCAATTAATTTCTTTCACCTTCTTTTTTTTTTTTCCATTTACCCCTGAAAAGGGATTTGGAGAGGGCAGGAAGCGGCCACAAGGTAACGCAAGAGGAGTCTTAGTTTTGACCTGCGTGGTGTGGTCCACACAGCTGTCAGTATGGAGCTGTGCAGGAAAACCAGAATGGAAGGAAGACTACAGCTTTGCTCCTGCCATGCCAGACGTGCTCCTGTTTCCACTCCCACCAGGATCAAGTGCTCCAGAGCTGTTCCACCTCAGGATCTCACCATCACTTATGGCAATAATGGGTTGAAATCCAAGCCCTTTGGGTAGAGTGGCCGTGGTTTTGCATGAGGCTCCTTGCTGGATGAGCTGATTTTCTGTGGCAGGAGAAGGGTTTGACCTCAGCTCTTGCTTATGCAACGGGGACAGCGAGGTGTTGGAGCATCCCAAGGTTTCACACCTCTGGTGCTCTGCCAGAAATGACCACTCTGGGTAAGATTTTGCCACCAGTAACTGTGGGAGCTCAACTCCTCTGTCGAGCAAGCTGGCGGCTGCGCGTCCGGAGGGACGAGAGTTAATTTTAAAGCATCCGGCATCCGTACCAGCAGGGAGGAAGGTTCCCTTGATTTCCTAAGCACCAGCAGAACCTAAGCTCCTAAACCCTAATCCCTCTCTAAGCTGGAGCTGCCAGGCCGGGGACAAGGACACAGAACAACCCCTGTGGCATTAACCAAACGTGCCACACAGCTCTTCAGCGACACCACAGCAGGACAGAGGTGAGCCCACCATGCCCAGGAGGATGATCTGCAGGCCAGAATCCTCTTCAGCCCCCCAGCTTTTGGGCTATTCTTGGCCACGGTGTCCTCTGAGACCATGTTTGCATGGGTGTCCATTGTTTCACAGCTCAGGTGCTTCACAATGAGTCCTGCGGGGCTGCCTCAGCAGTCACCCAGCTGCTCCAGGTTCGGCGATGGGGCTATTTAAGGTGGGCACAGCTGGCAAATGAGCCACAGGCAGGGTGCTCTGCCAGGTGGGAGGGGTGGCCCTGCTTGTGGGAGAGCTCCAGGTTCAGCCTTGCCAGATGGACAGCCGGGGAATCATAGACTCATGGAATGGGTTGGGTAGGAAGAGACCTTCAAGATCATCTAGCCCTCGTCCCCCTTGCAGCCTGCAGGGGCATCTTCAGCTAGAGCAGGCTGTTCAGAGCCCCAAAACAACCTGGCCTTGAACGCTTCCAAGGGTAGGTCATCCTCTCCAGGCTTCTCTGCCACCACCCGACCTGTCCTCAGGCGCTCCAGGGATGAGGCACCACCTATGACCCAAAAATCCTTGAATGCATCGTTTTGGCCAGGAGCAGTGAGATCCTGGAGGAGAAAGGCGTCCCTGGGGAACCTCCACAACCGGGAGAGTCACTCCCCCACCCCCCCAAGAAAAAAACATCCTCACCATGGTGTCCCCCATCCTCCCTGCCAGGGGGCATCCCCAGGACCCCTCAGAGGTGAACCGCCCTCAGCAGCCCGGCATGGGATAAGAGGCTGGTGGTGGTAGGGGAGGGGGATGATCTCCTGCTCCCTCCGCGCCTCTCCGCGCCCGCGGGGCTGACGTCACCCTGCCCCTGCTCCGCTCACGCTGATTGGCTGTGGGTGACGTCAACTTTTTTTTTTCCCCTCTTTTTTTTTTTTTTTTTAATTCCTTCCCCCCCTCCCCCCCCCGTTCCCGAGGCATGACCTCATCGCATTCCCGGCGGTGCGCGGAGCGGCGCGGAGCAGTGCGGAGCAACGCGGAGCCAACTCCCCCCTCCCCTCCCCCCCCCCTCAACGCGGGCTCCGCGCCAGCGGAGAACCTGCGGAGCGGGGGCGGCCGCGCAGGGTCAGTGCTTCATCCCTCCCCCCCCCTCCCTTTAGCTGTCTATAGGGGCAGGGTCAGTGCATCCCCTATAGGTGTCGATGTGGGGGGGAAGGGAGGGGAAATGGGGGGGCCGGTGCATCCCTTCCGCATATGCGGAGCCTGCGGACAGCGCGCAACATATAGATGTGGGTCTGTATGTATGGATATAGGGGTTGGGGCTTTAAGGGGGCTGGGATTATTTTAATGTAAAGACAAAAATGGGGGTGTTGTTGTGTACTGGGAAGAGAGAGGGTGGAGAGAGGGGGGAGTCCTCTCTCCGCGGGTGCGCATGTCGGGGACACTGCGCTTGTTTTGGGGGAGGGTTCCTGAAAATCCTTCTCCTCCCCTCTCCGCTTCTGCCTCAGAAAGGTGCGCTTGGTGGTGGTGCAGGTGAGGAGGAGGTTCGGGTTGGAGGGAAGGGGGAGAATGGAAGCGGCGTGGACAGCGCTGGGTTGATGTGATGGTGATGATGATGATGAAACTGTTTGGAGAGTCGCTGCTGTGTCCTTGGCGTTTAAACGCAGCCGGCATGTGTTTAGCAGTGGGGGGGTGGACGCAACACTTTGAAGGCGCTGCCGGCCAGGAAGGAGTTAAGCTGCCCTTTAAAATCACCCCCCTCAGCGTGCATGGACCAATTGATGTCCCCCGTCCGTGTTCTCTCCCACCCCCCACTCCCCCCCAAAATTATTACCTAGCGCTACGCGGTGCTCGCTGGCTCAGCCCTGGTTGCTGTCACAGCTCCCTGCTCATTTCCCTTATTGATAAATAAGTTCCTTCTCCTCCCTGCTCCCCCCACCGCCACCCCCTTCCCTTTTCTCCTCCCCCAGAATTAAATTCCTGAGCAGGAGCAGAAGCTGATGTCAGTGCTTCAGCTGGCATTGGGGCAGCTCGGTGCACAGGTCAGTCAGCGGCGGCGGCGGTGGCAGGCAGTGCGGTGCGGGACGCGGTGCGGTGCCAGCCTTCCTCGGGATCTCGGGATTTGGCTGGGCACGGATACGTTTCTCCTTCCCACTGCGGTCCTTTCCAACAGCTCCGCGGTGGGAGCTGGGCTCTGCCAGAAGCATGTGTGGAAGGGACCACCCCTATCCCAAGCAGCTTGTTGTGGTGGTGACAAATGGCTCGGGAATAGATTTAGATCCCTGATTTGGGGTATAAAAGCATCTCCTCTAAGGAGGTGGTCGGGATGGCCATGAAGCCCTGTGCAGGTAGGGCTGAGGATTGCTGCTGGTGTTCCAGGGACCATGTTAACCTTGAAAGCAGCTTCTCCCTGGTGCGGGATTTAATGCCTGCTGGCATTGTCCCATCCTCCCGCACCGAGGCAAGAGGCTGGGGGCACAGCTGCCTATGCGCCTGAGCGCGGCTGAGGACAAGCTTTGTTTTGGGAAGGGCTCCATGCTTGGGATCTGGTGATACTAGGTTTGGCCTTCCCTTTGCCAGACGGGTGTGTGAGCTGTCAAAGGGTGTCCGTGCCAGGAAGACTCTTTGCAGGGGAGGCTGGTTGAGGTTTTGGGGTCTGGCTTTGGAGGGGGGGGGGAGGTGTTCCTGTGCTTGGTTTGGTTTTGCTTGCATTGCTTCCCAAAATGAAATTCCCAAGATGCTTTCTCTGCAGCACTGAGAAAACCCTCCTGGTCACTGCTGCAGGCATTTGGGATTTTAAATACCTGCAAGGACTTCGCAGGTGTTTCATCCCTGATTTCTCTGGTGGCAGCCCTGCTGGTACAGCCTTGACATGTAGGACCATCTGAATGGCTGGGACAGGAGGGGACAGTTGGGTGCAGGAGCAGCAGATGGATGCCCAAACGCCTATTTCCCATGGCAGCAAGCAGAAATTGCTACCCTCTGCCCATCGGCAGCTTACTCAGGCAGCACAAACCAGGGGCTGGAGGGTGCCCGAGGAGAGTTGGCAGCAACTCGCCCCAAAAGGCTTTTTAACCCAGCAGCTTTGCCCCCCACGGGTTTCAATTGTCCCTGCCTTGATGCATGACAGAGAGCAGGGAAGGAGAAGCTGGATCTAGAATTGCTGTTTCAAATCTAGCCTGAGAGCTGAGCACAGCGACCAGAATTCTTCAGGAGCGTTCACTGGGTGCTCTGCATGGAGATTGTCCTTGCAGATATTGCACCACGCTCGTCTGCAGAGCGGGTTTGTGCAGGCACCTTGCTGAGAAAGCCACAGAGGTGCCTGCCTCTGGAGGGTTTAGATGCACCTAAAATTAAATGCAACGTCATTACTCCTTCAGAGCACCCCGGAGGGCTGATCAGGTCTTTGCAGTGGTGACTGTCCCAAGTGGCTCTTGGGAGGTGGGAGAAGATTAGCTTCTCCCCCTTGCAGCCACTTTGTCCCTCAAAAAGATTGGAAAGCCACTGCAGCTCTGGATTTCTGAAATTACTTCTCTTGGCATGGATGTGAGCAAGTCCTTGGTCTGTCCCTACCCCTTCCCTCTGCACCAGCTGCTTCCACCTACGTCAGAGGCAGGGAGTGTGTTGTAGGTGCTTTTCCTCTTTGGCTTTCGTTCGTTGCCTTTAAGTGAGGCTGTTCTCAGGGATCAGAGGTTGGCTTCTGTGGTGTGCAGCTCCTGCAGCCCTGGGCACAGGCAGGTGCAGAGCGTGTTAAGGCTGTCAGGGGTGAAAGGAGGAAAAGGAGGTGCTCCAGCTCTTGACAGCTTTGATTTATGGTGAGAGCTCCATCATACTGAAACTATTCCAGCAAACCGACTCTTGGAGGGAAGGAGGTGATAAAGAGCAGGAGCTTGCAGATTCAGGCTCCTTTCTGTCTGCTGGGACAGCTGGGAGGTTGCATCAGGAGACCTCTTAGCCTTCAGTTGCAGGGGTAATGGCAGCGTTAGGGAGGAGATGGCTGCAGAACCATTCAGGTGCTCCCAGGTGGTCTCACCTCACTCTTTAACTTGCTGCTATGCAGAGAAGCTGCAATGCCACCATCCTGTGGGGAAAGCTTTCAGCAGCTGCTCTGCATCCTCGTACCCCCTGGGGTTTAAAACCTGTTTGCCGAGCTTTACTTTTCTCCTCTGAAGATACACCTGTCCCACCTGATGCCAAGTGGGAAGGAGGCACCTGATGTAATTACATGGATAGGCTTGGAGAAGGGAGGTGAGTGGCCTGGGAGCAGGCATTGGGTAAGAAGCTAAACCAGCTCTCCACTCAAGATTTTCTCAGGCTTGCTCAGGAGCCCTGGGCCTGTGTCATATGCAGAACTGTAACACAGCCAGGTTAACCCTGACTGTGCCAAGATGCTCTGCACTGGTAGTGTCGGGGGCTGCCCTCAAAGCCAGTCATCAGCGACAGTGTAGGTTCTCAGAGGAGCAGCAGGTGGTATACTGCACCTCGGTGATGGCTTTGCCTGCTCCTCTGATGGAGGAGGAGACCATGGCATGTGTCACATCTCCGTGGAGAGCTGCTTTTTTAGAAGCCAGGCAAGAGCTGAGATCATGATGGAACACACCGAGCACCAGGCAGATGTCTTGGTTGCCCTGTTTTCTCTTCAGCATAAGATCATGGAAAGGAAACAAGGTCTTATCTCTTCCAAGAGATGTTTGTAGACTTTCTACTCCCAAACCTGTGGGTCAGTGCTGTCCAAAAGGCTCTTTGGCTCTCAACTATCTCCACTTTGAGCAAGGAGAGTAAGAATGGCAATTCAGGGGGCTATGCCCAGCACAGAGCCCTACCCAGCCTGGGCTGCAGAGTGCTGTGGTTCCTTCGGGGTGGCTTGCATTTGACTCTTCCTCGAGGGGCTCTAGACCCAGCTGGACAAGGTAGTCTTATGTAGGTGTGTGCAGGGAGTGTCTTCTGTTGCCTTGCAGAGAGCTTCTGTGGAGTGTTGGCTGTGCTGGACCTCCAGTTTCCAAACATGAGAGGCAGTACTTGTTTGCATGATGCCTTGCAAGGATCATTACGTCAGAAGATAGGTGCAGTGGTAGCCCAGACTATGGCTGGAGGAGAGCCTGGAGGTGCTGGTCCCACACATGAAGAGTTTCATAGCACAAAGAGGGAGCAATAAGAGCACAGAAATGCAGGGGCTATCTGGAGGAAGGTGAAATAAGTGATGTTTTGCAGTGACTTCAATTAGGAACATCCCAGCAACCCATCTGGGGCTGGAAATCCTGCCTTCTCTCTTTTCTTCCCACTCCTCCAAGTTGTTTGCTGTGTATGGGAAGCCCTCGCAGTTCCTGTTTGGCCACCTTGATCTACTCATGCTTGACTTGCCTATCTTGGTTGTACTTCTGTCAAACCAAGCCTTCAGGTCTCTTGAGGCAGAGACTTTCTATTCTTCAGGAGTTTCTCCAGAGCCCTTCGGGGTGCTGTAGCCCTTTGTGTAGCACTTCTGCATGCTGACTTAAAAGGATCATCGTTTCTGAGCCTGCTGATGACAGGGAACAGGTCATTTGGTGACAAGACGACCTGTTCTGGTGTTGATGCTAGTCCTTCTTTAAGGGAGAGAGGGCTTGTTGGACCAGATGAGCTCCTGAGGTTTCCTTCCACCTAAATCATGCCATGACTATCCATAAATACCCAGCAGGCTGTCAGACAATACCTGCTTAAATTAGACGGTGATGGCGAGGGGAGGCGAAACGAGGTGGACCACTGCTTTGATCCTGTGTGGAGCTTCCAATGACAGCATGCCCCTGGCATCCTCCAGCCCCTCCGCAGGACGTGCCCTCCAGCCCTGCTGGTGATGCACTGCGTCTTTCCGGCCCGCCTTCCTCACCCGCCGTGGAGGTGCGCGGTGTGCCCGCATCCCTGGCTTGTCATCTTGCCTTTCTCCTGCCTCCTCACGGCGGGGATTTAGTCCTTGGAGGAGAGCCGTGCCTGCGAATTCAGCTGATGCAGCAGAAGCTCTGCTAGAGATCTCAGCCTTGTTTGTTGCAGTGTTGTCAAGCCCTTCCCACACTAAACCTGCGTCTGCCTCAGTCGCACATCTCCCGCTGCAACCCAGCCCCTCCTTGGCTAACGGCAGCCACTCTGCTCCAGACAAAGAGGGTCCGGCGGGCTCGGTTGCTGCTGAAAAGACGCAACCGCCGAGCATCTACAGCATCATCTGATTGTTTTGGCGTTGCCTCTACCAAGCCTCATTTCCAGGCTGGAGATGGCAGCCCGGTCCGTCCTCGAGCCAGAGCCTGAGTGGAGCTATTCATGCCAGCTCCGTCTGCCTTGGCCAGCAGCCCTGCGCGGGCAGCGGACGGGCGCAGCCTGAGCCTCGCTTGGCACTTGAGGCTGTTGAGTAGAGGGCTGGTGTGGAGAGGGTGCCAGCGCTGCTGACTTGGGAGCTAGCCTGAGGGGAACCACGTTAACTGCTTTGCTGCCGGCTGAGCACCTTGCAGAGGTGTCCTCGGCAGCTTTGCTAGCTCAGCGATGGCTCAGACCTAGAAATCAAGCCAGCTTGGAGCTCGCATTTACACCTCACCTGCTGCTCACCTCAGCTTTGGCTCTGCTGGTGGAAAGTCAGAAGGACGTGGCAGGGCAGGAAGGTGATCCAGAGGGACAGGCCTCCAGCCAGGGCTCTCTGAGTTGTTCTGTGGGGTGGCAAGGGAGCAAAACATCTCCTGTGCACGGCAGAGGGAAGTTGACCCCTGCAAAAAACCACCCCGAATGCAAATCTCTGACTGGGCAGAATCTCCCCAGACATGTCCTTTTGTAAAGCACCACCAGCATTGTGCCATTAAAAATAGATCAGCGAGTTCTCCCCTCACTGCCTGAATGCTGATGCCTGTAGTTCTGTGTCATCCTTGCAATCCCTTCAGCTTTGAGCTTGGCTGCCTCTTTGTCTGGCACCTGAGCAAGGTTCATTCAGCAGTAACTGATACAAAGATAAGTGGGAGCTCAGTTGGAGCCTAGCTAGATGGGGCAGGAGGGTGAAGAGAACTGAAGTGGTCTTTGCTTGGGGGGTTAATCAGCAGCCCTAAAGGCTTGATGTGATCACCCATTGCATGGTCAGAAGCAGGGATCAATGAGACCTGCTGGCATGGGAGCAAGTTGGAGGGTGTTGGAGATCTGAGTGAACATCCTATCTCCATGGCTTGCTTTGTTTTTAACTGGAGTTAAATCATGGAATGGTCTGAATTGGAAGGGACTTTATAGGTCATCTGCTCTCCAGCCACTCTGTCCCCACTGCCTGAAGGGAGGCTGTAGCCAGGTGGGATTGGGCTCTTCTCGCAGGCAGCCAGCAACGGAACAAGGGGACACAGTCTCAAGTTGTGCCAGGGGAGGTCTAGGCTGGATGTCAGGAGGAAGTTCTTGCCAGAGAGTGATTGGCATTGGAATGGGCTGCCCAGAGAGGTGGTGGAGTCGCCATCCCTGGAGGTGTTCAAGCAAAGACTGGATGGGGCACTTAGTGCCATGGTCTAGTTGATTGAACAGGGCTGGGTGATAGATTGGACTGGATGATCTTGGAGGTCTCTTCCAACCTGGTTGTTTCTATGATTCTATGGTTTAGTTCCAGTCATATCTCCCACTAGGCCAGGTTACTCAAAGCCTCATCCAGCCTGGTCTTAGATGCTTCCAGGGATGTAGTGTCACATGCATATATGGGTCTCAGAAAATCTCAGCATGGTTGTGGATTGGAAGGGACATCTGGAGATCATCTAGTCCAGCAGGGTCAGCCACAGCATACTGCCCAGGATCACAAAGGCCAGGTAGGTCTGGAAATCTCTCCAGAGAAGGAGACTTCACAACCTCTCTGAGCAGCCTGCTCCAGGGCTCCAGCACCCTCATAGCAAATAAACTTCAACATCTGTCTGGAGTTGGTGAAGGGAACATTGCTGCTCGTTTCCCCCAGTGAATGAGTTTGGCTCTGCTGCAGGGTGGCATCATTGCCACCCACAGTAGCAGTGATGATATGGGTGAAGGGAGAAGGTCCATGTTGCAAAGTGCTGCAGTACCCAATGCTCCATAAAGAGGCCAGGCTGTAGAAGAGCTATGGCATCTGACCAACAAGCTGTGACTTGGCATGGACAATGGGCACATGCTTGTCTAGGCTGGTGAGGATGGAGGAATACCTGCAGAACACTTTGTTTGACCCTCACCTCAGGTTAACAGGACAAAACCAGCAGCCCCCAGAGGAACAGGAGAGAGTGGGGCAGGCCCAGCAGCTTGGCCTTTGCCTGCCTTGTCTGTTCCTTCTAGATAAAGGTAATCCTCTGAAACCCAGGGTTGATGTCTTCTCATTTGAGCTGTGGTAAGAGGTGGATCCTGAGCTGACAAGCCAAACCTGGGAGCAGTTTGGCTATTGTGTGCACAGAGGAAATTCAGTGAGGCTTGAGCCAGGTCAGAAGAGTCTTGCAAAACATAATTACTGCCCTGGGGAGTGTCTTATCCCACGGAAAACCAGGTTAGCTCCTTGCATAGGAGCTGAATTCTGGGTCTCCTGTGGAGGGTGAGTGCAGGCTGATGTAAGTGTGGACATTGACCTCTGCTGGCTGGAAGCCTGGGCTGGGATCTGCACCTGCACCCCAGTTTGCACCAGTTATCACCAGCAACTGCGTAAACCTTGCTGGGGCAGCCACGTCATCGTTCTTCAGGGTCCTGTTTGTCACTTGAATGGAGGGAATTATGACACTGTGCTGGGCAAGTGCCAGTGGATTGTCCCTTCTGTGTGCTGGCTGCTTGCTTCACCAGCCTTGGCCTCAGCCATAACTGCCCCTGGCACACTGCTGAGACAAACTCATCTGGCTCGGGATGATTCTCAAGGAGTGAAATCATAGAATCGTAGAATGGTTTAGGTTGGAAGGGACCTCAAGGATCATCCAGTTCCAACCCCCTGCCATAGGCAGGGACACCTCCCACTGGAACAGGTCACTCAGGGCCTCATCCAGCCTGGCCTTGAACACCTCCAGGGAGGGAGCAGCCACAACCTCCCTGGGCAACCTCTGCCAGTGTCTCACCACCCTCACTGCAAAGAATTTCTTCCTAACATCTAATTTAAATCTCCCCTCTGTCAGTTCAAACCCATTCCTCCTCATCCTGTCATTACAAGACCTTGTCAATAGTCCCTCCCCAGCCTTCCTGTAGGCCCAGTTCAGATACTGAAAGGCCACTATAAGATCTCCTCCAAGCCTTCTCCAGGCTGCAGAGCCCCAACTCTTTCAGTCTGTCCATACAGCAGAGCTGCTGCAGTCCTTTGAGCATCTTCGTGGCATCCTCTGGACTGGCTCCAGCAATTCCATGTCTTCTTGTGTTGGGTGGGTTCAGAACTGCACAGTACTCCAGGTGGGGTCTGATGAGAGCAGAGTGAAGGGGCAGAGTCCCCTCCCTTGCCCTGCTGGCCACGCAGGTGTGTGTATCTGTAGTCCTGAAGAACCACAGCCTAATCTTGTGCTGTTTTCCTCTTAGTGTGGAGGTGGGGAAGTAGAACACAGGTCCTGGAGACCCTTTCCTTCTCCAGGAGGCTGCAAATGCACCCAGCAGGTATTTATGGTGTCTGATGTCCTAAGATGAAAGATCCAGACCAGCCCTGCAAAAGTATCTCACTGCATACCTTTCTGGGCTGCTTTTGCCTGCTCTTGTTGCAAAAGGGCAAACAAGCCTCTGGAGATCCTCAAGATAAGCCTGCTGGGCTCCTGGAATCCTGATGAGGGTATCAGGCAATGGACAGCATCAGCAGGACTAAATTTCCCTTATGCAGTGTGCCATGTGCTCTGTGTGCCAGGCTGCTCAAAGCAGAAGGTGCTCTCAGCTCTGAGATGAGAGCCTGGCCAGCTCTTGGCTTGGCAGAGTGAGGATAGAAATGGGATAGCTTTGGTATTAGAAAGTAGCCTGCTTGGGAGCTCCATCCTCAGCGTGGGCAGGGGCAGTGGTTAGGTGGCTGCCTGGTCATGGAGAACCTTGGTCTTGGCTTTTGTAGGCTTTCAAATGAAAGCTGTTTCTGCTGAGGGGAGAAACCATCTCAATCATGTTAAAGGCTCAAGTCTAAGAGGAACAGATGCTGGCCTCATCATCAAGAGTCCTGCTAAATAACCTTCCTTGCTGTCTGTCTTTTCCTGATGGAACCTCCAGGATGACCACCACCACTGCAGCCAGAAATTGTTCTAAGAGGGGACAATCCTTGTTCTAAGAAGGGACAATCCTTAAAGCACCTGGATCCCTTTGGTAGAAGCAGGTTAGGAGGGGATTGTGTTTGCAGTTATAGCACATCCAAAGCTACTGGTAATGGGAGGGGACAGAGAGATGAATATCAGGTGGTAGGAGAGGACAAGGAACTCTCTTTGCTTGGCTGAACTTCAACCAGAAGAGCTGGCGTGCGTTGTGGGGTGAGGGGTGCATGGAAAAGACACCCCCTTGCAGCCAGGTAAAGCTTGACCCTTTTTCTTTCTCCCTGTGTTCCCATGGCTGAGCTGCACATTGCCACCAGCCCATGCCAGCCTTGCCAGGTGCCTCCACACTGTGTCACTCAGCCAGTGTGAATGCACCATCTGGCCTTTGCTGAAGGACATCCCTGTCCTTTGGCCACATCCTCCAGTGGAAAAAAACTCCTGTCTCGAGGGCTGCAGGTGCAGAAAGGAAAATGGGAGGTGAGCAGGTGCTGCTGGGGTGCCTGCAGCTCTTTGCAGGGCTCCTCACCATGCTGCTCCCAGCCCACAGGGATGGAAAGGAGACTGCGGCACAGGGAGGAGGAGGGGAGAGAAATAACCAAACAAAAATCAGAAGCTGAGCAAGCGACTGGTCCTGAAACCCTGCTGAAGGAGCAGCAGCTGCCTCCTGTGCTGTGCTGCCCTCCTCAAAGCCAGCACGGAGGGGTGAGAGGGGCTCTGCTTCCAGGGGAAAGCTGTCAGCAGGGATGAGGCTGGAGTGGAAATGGAGATGGATAGGGCAATCCTCTGCCTGCCCTGGAAAACCTCGGGTGGGTCTAGGGGGAGAAGAGCAAGGCAGTGGACTGCATCACCATCTCCCCTCCATCTTCATGCTGCTGGGGTTTGGGGGATGTTCCTGTCTGTGTTGGAGGTTCACCAGGAAAAGGTGGACTTGTGCCTGGATCAGTGGATGTGGGCAGTGAGGTTTCCTAGCGTCGTTTTAAGGAGCAAAAGGGAAAAAAAACAACCCTCCATTTTTTTTCCATCCTCGAGCAGAGAAAATCTTTTGTGCTGCCTTTTAAAGGGACCTCAAGCAGCTGCTAAGGAATCATCAGTGGTTATATCGGCTCTAAAGCAGGCATCTGACAGCTTTGTCCCTCTGCCACCTTGGAGAGTCATTACTGCTCCCAATTCCTCACCCCTGGAGAAAGGCTGCACCACCTCTCGCTGGGTGGGAGAAGCTACTACACAGTTTATGGTGCTGCGAGTGGCAGGAGGCCATCAGGAGGTGGGCTTGAGCTTCACAGCAGACGGGCTAGAGCAGGGGGGACGCACCTCGGAGGTTCCCAACCCCACCCCACTCACTAAGCTGGGTTCATCAACCCATGTAGGACCTCAGCATCTTTCCTGGGGTGAGCCCGAAGGCGCTGCAGTAGCATCGCCTGGGGCCGGAGACGCAGCCGTTGCCTGGCAGCTGCAGGTTTCCAGGGAAACCAGAGGTGCTAACTTGTTAATGAGCCCCACGGCCCTGATTGCTGCTGCAAAATAATAATCATTAGCAATCGGCCCCTGATTTAGGAATCCCTCAAACAGCAGGAGCCTGCCGAGGGCAGCCCACTGAGTGCCAAGGCACTCGAAAGAAGTGGGATGAGGAGGGCGAAGAAGGGGCGGAGGGCTCGGAGCAAACGCCACGGTTTACATCTTAATCCGGGGCTGGAGGGCTGGGGGTGGTGGGGTCCTGCCAGAGTGGCAGCGGTGAGCCTGGGCTGGGGGCATGGCTGAGCTGGATGAACGGAGGAAGTACCTCGCTGCAGGGCTCAGAGGACTGTGCTCGTGTGGACTATAGAGGGAGAAGGCAGGTTGCTTAGCTCAGTGCTGCTGGGCTCCAGTGGCGGCGGCAGCTGGTCAGGAACAGCTGCTTCTGTGGGCTCCCGGGCACAAACCAGCAGGCATTCCTGCGTGGTGCTCCTGTCCCTTGGGAAACTCAAGGTGGAGATGCCACCCAGGGTGAGCAGAGAATCATAGAATGGTTTCAGTTGGAAGGGACCTCAAGGATCATCCAGTTCCAACCCCCCACCATAGGCAGGGACACCTCCCACTGGAACAGGTCACTCAGGGCATCATCCAACCTGGCCTTGAACACCTCCAGGGAGGGAGCAGACACAACCTCCCTGGGCAACCTGTGCCAGTGTCTCACCACCCTCACTGCAAAGAACTTCTTCCTAACATCTAGTTTGAATCTCCCCTCTGCCAGTTTAAACCCATTCTTCCTCATCCTGTCATTACAAGACCTTGTCAGTAGTCCCTCCCCATTCCTGTAGGCCCCATTCTGATACTGGAAGGCCACTCCAAGGTCTCCTCAAAGCTTTCTCTTTCAGGCTGCAGAGCCCCAACTCCCTCAGCCTGTCCTCATAGCAGAGCTGCTGCAGCCCTCTGAGCATCTTGGTGGCCTCCTCTGGACTGGCTCCAACAGTTCCATGCCTTTCTTGTGCTGGGGGCTCCAGAACTGTGCACAGTACTCCAGGTGGGGCCTTAGGAGAGCATGGCGAGGAGCATGCATCTCACTCACTTGATGGAAAGGCATTCTTGGGGTCTCAGCTGCCTCCCACAGCAAAACTGGCCTGGCCAAGGCAGTGAGGGGAGCATCTCTTCAGCTGGACCGTGGAGGGTAGAGCTCACCAGGGCACAAGTACTAGTAAGGTGCAAAGAGAGGACGTGCTGGTTCATGAGTGTTGTGGTTGCTCCAGAGACATGCTGGCCTTCCAGTTGATGTCTCCAGTACAAGAGAAACCAGATCTGCACCCTCCCCATATCACATCTCTCAGCTGGGGGGCATTGTGCAAGACAAGAAATTGAGGGAAGTGGCCTCCTCCTCAGTGACCTGTGTTGAGCCAGCAGAGAGGTGAGTTCCTGAGGTCCATCAGGCCACACGGATAGGCAGCCTGGGGCATGTTTTGGGCTTTCTTGGTCTGACTAGAAGAGGCCCAGCTTGCCACACACATCTCTGTCATGCTCATGACTCGTGTGGCTAGGGCCCTTCGTATGACACATTCACCCATGGAGGTGACACAGGGGACAGAGCCCAAATGAGCAGGCAGTTGGCCCAGCCCAGGTGCTAAGCTGTGCCCATCTTTCTGTCCCTCAGCTGCAGTGTAGTCTCTCCTGCTTGGCTGTCCCCATTCAGCTAAGCCATGTGCCCCTCTCCTCATTACAGGCACTCCAGGGAGAGGTGGGATTAAAGGATTATGGTAATGTTCTTCAGGAACACTCAAGAAGATTAAGATGGCTTTAATAAACTGATAAGAGAGGGACACAGCTATGTTTCTGAAACCCTAATTTAGGTTCCAGGTTAACCTTTTCCCCTGGTCTCCTGTCACCATGGTGAGAAGCTCTCTTCAGCAGTTCTCTTAGGCTATGCCTCTTCCTTCAGCTTTCCTTCTGATCCATCTGAGCTGAAGAACATCTTTCTTCCTTCTCTGGTTGCCTTCCCAAGGATGGAGGCACTAAAGCCTTGTTCTTCTCAGAGACCATCCTACACACAGCCTGTGAGGTACCTGAAGGTCTTGCAGCCTCTGCTGGTATCTGGGATACCTGGTAGTTGGGGATTAACTCAGCACCCCCCAGTGTGGCTTCAAAATGTCCTCTGGTTGCTGGCAGAGAAGTGGCTCATCTGCCTTTGGCCTGGCTGGACATACTCTTAGAGAGGTCACAGAACCACAGAATTAACCAGGTTGGAGAAGACCTCTGAGATCATCGAGTCCAACCTATCACCTTCTAATTAACTAAACCATGGCACTAAGTGCCTCATCCACCTCCTCTTAAACACCTCCAGGGATGGTGACTCCACCACCTCCCCAGGCAGCCCATTCCAATGCCAATCACTCTGGGAAGAACTTCTTCCTAACATCTAGTTGAGACTGTGTCCTCTTGTTCTGTCACTGGGAACCTGGGAGAAGAGCCCAACCCCACCTCGCTACAACCTCTTTCCAAGTAGTTGTAGACAGCAATGAGGTGTACCCTGAGCCTCCTCTCCTGCTAGCTGCACACCTCCAGCTCCTTCAGCCTCTCCTCAGAGGGCTGTGCTCCAGGCCCCTCACCAGCTTTGTCACCCTTCTCTGAACATGTTCAAGCATCTTTCTTAAACTGAGTCCTTGTGTTTTAGATCTAATGGCAAGGTTACAGCTCAGATGACCCTGCTCAGACATCTCCATCCCCTGCAAAGTCTCCCAGAAAGAGGGGCAGAATGGACCCACCTTGCCCTGTCTTCCTCTGCCAGAGCTGGGAGAGAGACCTGGCTGATGTGTCACACAAGTCTGCTACCAGGTTCACTTGGGCATGCTGGTGTGGACACTTCTCTGGTGGTTCTGCAGGAGGGCAGCTATTAGCTGAGCTGAGAAACTTCCTTGCCTGTCTTCTCCAATCACTTCCACACAAGCTCCTGATCATCTGCCAGAACTTCATGCATGGAAAACCTTTTCTGAAGGGGTTTCTCTTAGAGCAGTTGGGTGATGGAGGATCTGTTCTTTCCCAGATCCCTCTGCTCATGTCAGATGCCCAAAGTTCACCCCTTGCTCGTTACCTGAAGAGCAGACATCACCTTATCTCCAGAGGTTCAGCACAATGCATCCCCTGAGGTTGGATCACTCCTTCTTCCCACTTCAAACTTCCCTCCCACCCCTCTGCTGCAGGATTAGCCCTGCCTTTTATCTCTTGACTCCTTTCCATTCCCTTTTTCTTTCTTGGATGCAATCGGAAGAGTCAAGAAGAATTCACAGCTTGATGTCCTGATGGAGATGGGATGCAGAAAGCGATTTGGGGAGTGGGGTGTGAAAGGGAGCTGGAGGGGGAAGCTGGCTAATTTGCATCCTTTCTGAGTGCCCTGGCTCTATAGCCAGGCGACAGCGGGGGGGCTTCTGGCGAGGCGGTAGCGACGTAATGAGGTGTGTCATCTCCCAGCAGGAGCCAGCCTCGCTCCCCTTCACACCCCCTAATTAGAACTGTTTCCATTCTGAAGCACCCCCCGGAGCAGTGCTAGGGGGGAGCAGGGTTCCTCTGGTGGGGGGAGGGGGGACAGACCCCCAGCTGCCCGCTGTGGGGGCAGCTGTAATTGGAGATAGTGAGAGGAGCCACAGAGCTGGCGTGGGGCTGGTAATAGCCCTGCCACAGTGCCAAGGGGCTGCCAAAACACTTGGTGCCATTTAAGGTATCATAGAATCAGTCAGAGTTGGAAGGGACCACAAAGATCATCCAGTTCCAACCCTCCTACCATAGGCTGGGACACCCTACCCTGGATCAGGCTGCCCACAGCCTCATCCAGCCTGGACTTAAATACCTCCAGCCATGGGGCCTCAACCACCTCCCTGGGCAACCCATTCACCACTCTCATGATGAACAACTTCCTCCTCACAGCCACTCTGAATCTCCCCACCTCCAGCTTTGCTCCATTCCCCCAGTCCTGTCACTCCCTGAGAGCCTAAAAAGTCCCTCCCCAGCTTTTTTGTAGGCCCTCTTCAGATACTGAAAGGCCACAAGAAGGTCACGTTGGAGCCTCCTCTGCTCCAGCAAGCCCCAAATCTTTTGAGTCTGTCCTCATAGGAGAGGTGCTCCAGCCCTCTGATCATCCTTGTAGCCCATCTCTGGAAGTGGCCTCAAGTTGCACCAGGAGGGGTTTAGTTTGGATATTAAGGAAGAAACTCCACACCAAAAGGGTCACTGTGCATGGGAGCAGGCTGCCTAGGGAGGTGCTGGAGTCACCACCTCTGGAGGTGTTTAAAAGATGTTTGGATGAGATGCTCAGGGACATGATCTGACAGCAGCATGCAGGGAGATGTTAGGGTATGGCTGGACTCAATGTTCTTAATGTCTTTTCCAACTAGGGGAGTCTGTGGTTCTATGCTAGGAGGGACCAGCTTTTAGGGGGCTTCCACCTGTCCTGTAATTTGGTTGGTGCATTGGCAGAGGTAGCAGAGAGGTGATACAAGGGCAAAGGAAGTCTCCACATCTTATCCTGACCTTATGTTGACAGCTTGGATACTGAAATGGGTGACTGGGACATCTACTGCTTTGGGAGGCAGGTCTGGCAGCCTGAGGAATTCTAGTTAGGCATAGAAGTGTGTAGAAGGTGGGGGTCATGAGGATGGAGCTGGGCTTGGACAGATTCACTCTGATATGGGTCAAGAACTGGCTGGAAGGCTGGGCCCAGAGAATGATGATGAGTGGTGCCACATCCAGCTGGCAGCTGTCAGTAGTGCTGTGCCCCAGGGATCAGTGCTGGGCCCAGTCCTGTTTGATGTCTTTATTGATGATCTGGACCAGGGGATTGAGTCCAGCATCAGTAAGTTTGCAGATGACACCAAGCTAGGAGCAGGTGTGGAGCTGCTGGAGGGTAGGAGAGCCCTGCAGAGGGACTTTGCCAGGCTGGATGGGTGGGCAGAGGCCCTACTAGGACATACTACTTGCACCCTACTCAGAGGTCTCTTTTGTGTCTTGAGCTACCAATGCAGCAGGTGCACATCCCATTGTGGCCTTGTATGGGGAACTTGGATACCAAGGCTGGAGCCTGGGGCATCTCCCCCTGCTTTGGTTGGCAAATCTGGCAGCCCAGGGAATTTGGGAAGTTGTTAATGCTGGAGACATGAGCCAGAGTATATGCTGGAATCCCCATCCTTGTATTCTGTGACTTTCCATCTGTTTCCTGCAAGCTAGCTGTGTCCTCCAGGCCTGGTGGCTGGTAGCTGAGGTCACTGTCTTTTCTCCCTACTAGGACACACTACTCGAGTATCTCTTTTGTGTCTGGAGCAGCCACTGCAGTAGATGCCTGCACCAAGAGGAGATTTGAGTGCAGGAGCTTCCAAGAACTGCTGGCTTACTCTGATCAGGGTGACTCTTAAGCCTCCTTTAGCCCATGGACCAAATCCTGGCCCTGCAGAAGTCAATGAAAATCTCTCTGCTGGCCTTTTCAGGCTTGTTATTCATAGTCCTCCTAATTCAGCTGCATTAAGGCTTCCACAGAACAGCTTGTGGGTTCTGGCAGGAACGAGAGGAGCCTGGTAGCAGCCCAGGCTTATTTTCTGAATGACTGCAGCGGCATTAAAACCTAATGCCATTAAAACCTGCCTGCTATGACGTGTGCCATTAAACCCTCAGAAGACACCCTGAGCTGAATGCTTCCCAGCCTGCCCATGGCTCTTGCAGATCCCATGGGTTGAGCATGGAGGAAGCTCATTCTTCTGGTAGCACTTCAAAAAGCACCAGGCTTGACTCCCCACAGCATCTGAGCTGCAGCCCAGATATGTACTCCTGTGTGTGAGCTCCCTTTCAGTCTCTGCAAGTTAGATGCTGGGAAGCAGTAGTCATTTTCAGGGCATCTTGGTCCAAGTACATCTTCTCAAGACCTCTGCCCTAATGCAGAGGATAAACAAAGACCTGTTTATTCAAAGTGGAAGTGAAGGTCAGCTCAACTTCTTGGCTTCCAAGACAGGTCATCTCCTATTGACTTGCCAGGAGGCAAGCTGGCAAGATGGCCATAAGCAGGCTCTGATAAAAAAAGCAGGTGAAATCCAGTGTGAAGTGATGGACCTGGGAGAGCAAACCTGCTTTGGTGGTGTGTCTGATGGGCCCCAAACGAGCTATTACCATGCAGCAGCCAAACCTCAGAGCTGAGCTAAGCTGCTTCTGTGAAACTGTTAGCTCTGTGCTCAGCAGAGGTCAGAAGGAGCAAATTGAGTGTGAGGAGCTGCTGGGCTGTGAACAGGGCAAGGAGGAGACATCTTGCCTTATGCAGATCCCTGGTGTGCTTGCCTCAAACATGGTGTGCTGGGCATCACTGAGGGGGCAAAAGGCACTACAGCGGCTCTGTAGATGCTGTGACCTGAAAGAGTCCCAAAGAAGCTCTCAGTGTGGTCAGAAGTATGAGGAAGGTGCTTAGAGAACAGGCATGCATGGCCTCTTCCAGCATGAGTAGTAAGGGTCACCTGGAGGAGCCATTGGTTAGCAGTTTTGGAGCAAACCAGGGGACTTTTTCATCACAGCTGGCAACCTGTTCTGCTCCCTGTCACCAGCCACTGTGCCGGCTAAAAGCTGACATGGCTTCAACAGCAATTAGACAAAATCATGCCCAGCTCAGCTCTGCTGAGGGCAAGTAAATGCAAAGCACAAATCTGTGTCTTGAGCAGCTCTGGAGCCACAGATCCCCATGAGCTGGGAAGATGTAGCTAGAGAGAAGCTCCTTGTGCTCTTACACTCTTCTGAAGGCATCCCCTGAAGGCCAAGCCTTTGGGGACTTGGCCCAAGGTGGATGTCACGTCCTGCCCAACTGACAGGTTGTTTTCTCCTTTCCTCTCTTTCCAGGTTCAGCACAATGAATTGGCATCCTGGGTGTTAGCAGTGTGAAGACCCCAGGACGGGTGCTGCCCTGCTCACCCCTTCTCCCCTTGCTCGTTGCCCTTGGGGAGACAGGTGCCGGCGCCCCGGCCCTGCCCTTCCACCCCTGCCCCCCGCTCGCCATAGAGGGGACGGGCCCGTTATGGCTGGGGACAGGCTCCCACGCAAGGTGATGGACCCAAAGAAGCTGGCCAGCCTCCTGAGGAACGGAGCAGAGGGCACCCTGGTCATCGACAGCCGCTCCTTCGTGGAGTACAACTCCTGGCACGTCCTCAGCTCCGTCAACATCTGCTGCTCCAAGCTGGTCAAGAGGAGGCTCCAGCAGGACAAGGTCTCCATCACGGAGCTCATCCAGCCTGCCTCCAAGATGAAGGTAGGAGATCTGGCCTTCACTTTTCCTGGAGGGGTGCTCAGAAAGGGGCAGGCTGGGGGTGGGATGCAAACTGGCTTAAGGCTCACTGTGGTTGGTACATGCATCCTCCTCCTCCATCACAGAATCACAGAATTAACCAGGGTTGGAAAAGACCTTTAGGATCATTGAGTCCAACCTATCTCCTAACCCTTCTAATTAACTAAACCATGGCCCTAACTGCCTCCTCCAGCCTCCTCTCAAACACCTCCAGGGATGGGGACTCCACCACCTCCCCAGGCAGCCCATTCCAATGCCAATCACTCTTTCTGGGAAGAACTTCTTCCTGACATCCAGCCTAAACCTGCCCTGGCACAGCTTGACACTGTGTCCTCTTCTTCTGGCACTGGGTTCCTGGGAGAAGAGACTAACCCCCGCCTGGCTACAACCTCCTTTCAGGTTGGGGGTGGGATTCAAACTAGCCTAAGGCTCACTCCGTGGTTGGTACATGCATCCTCTTCCTCCATCCTTTCACTCCAGTATCTGCTGGTGTCTCTCTGGCACTCTTAGGAGAGCAGGAGTGTGAGCTCATGTGGCCACAGGGCTGTCCTCAGGTAGCTGTTCGTTTCCCACACCCCAGTGAGGTGGTTCCCTGCTCCAGGAGCTCTCCCAGGCAAGTCTAACAGGTATATCAGCCTTGAGATTTGTCCTGTGCCAGCAAACAACCCCCCAAAGCCTTCCTGCAGCGGTAAGCTTAATCCCCTGCTAAAAACTCTTCCCCTCCCCTCTGTCATTTCTAACTCCATTCAGGGACATGTAATCCTCCTCCCCTGTGACGCCAGAAGCTCTTATCCGGTGTCATGGCACATTATCTCTCCCAGGCTCTTCTCTTTATCGCTCCTGGTTAAATAATGGAGGTGGCTCTGAGCCACCGAGCTGGGCTGCAAGCTCCGGGTGCCCCGTGGTGCCATAGGCTGGGTCCTGCCCTTCCCCGAGATGCTGCTGGTGGGCGTTGATGGGTGCTGATGGGTGCCAGGCAGCAGGACAAGCCGGAGGGTGGTTTGCCACCACAGCTCGCCCTCCCACCGGCTCGCTTTTACAGTCCTCCCCCCGCTCCACCCCCCCACACCCCCCCCTTGTGATTTTATGGCAAAGCGAGGGTAATTCAGGCGATTAATCAAATGCTGGGCCCAGCTGGAGCCATCTGCAGCGTGTCCCCCCCGCCACGAAGCCACCGCTGCCCGCATTGGCTGCCGGTGACATCACCCCGCCGGGATCAAGGGGACTCGGAGCACGGAGCGGGGCGGGGAGGGGAGGGGGGCGGCGGCCTCACGCCAATCTGCCGCGGTGATGCTGCGGGCTGGGCGATTTGCAGGGGATTGCGGCGCTCGATTCCTGAAGGGCTTTAGCTGCTCTTCAATCCCCGGGAGAATCAAGCAGAATAATCAGTTTCTGGCAGGCTGGGAGGAGAGCGGCGCCGCTGCCCTCCTCCCGGCGAGGGTCACCTCTGCAGTGGCCAGCGTCACGTGGAGCCGCAGCAGCAGCAGCAAAAACGATGATGCGCAGGGGGGAGGAAGAAGAGGAGGAGGATGGGGAAGGGGGAAGCGTGGAAGAGTTAGTGTCAGCTGATGCCATCCGCTGATGGCTGAGGAGCGGCGGCTCCCAAAGGGCTTGGTCCACCCTGGTGGTCCTTGCTCTGTCCCCGAAGAAGGAGGAATCGCTTCCTCCTCCGTCCTGGGTCATTGTATTGTGGGTCAGGTACCGGCTGGGGACGCGGTGATGACGAGGGGCGCTCAGGGGGTGGAGGAGAGGCGTTGTCGCCGTCTTTAATTGGCGGCTCTCGCCCTCCCTGCTCTTTCCTGGCTGAAATCAGTGCCGGCGCAGCGGCGCGCAGGAGGCAGCATCTCCCTGCTGCTGCTCTGCGCAGCCTCCACCGCGCCGCCTCTCCGGAATTAATGAGGCTTCAGGGCACCCTTGCGAGGTTAAGCCACTTGCCCTGGGAAGCTGGGGGGGGGGCGACAAAGGAGGTCACAGCTGTATCCTTAGCTGCCGTAAAGCAGGGGTGGTGGTTACAACTCGGGATGTCCAAGTCCTTCCATGCACGCACTTGCATTTTTGGGGGGATGGTCTCCTGTCCCCCCTTCTCCTTCCCCTACACCTCTGAGTTCAGCTGCTTGGGTCATAGATGCACTTTAGGACCCCCAGATTTTCTGCCTGGAGGTGCACAGACCCTTGGAGGAGGATGCTGAAAGCTGATTTAGACCCCCCAAAACCTGGTTTAGACTCTTATGACGCCCATATTATTTCCCTGCCTCCACCTGCCATCAACCAGGGCTGGGGGAGGCAGTGGGGCAAAGCGGGGGGAGGAGGAGGACAGGGGGCACGGCTGGCGTTGGGAGCAGATGGCAGGAAGGGTGACATCAGTGGCTCGATTGTCCAGCCCCATTATTCCTCCTGACGGGCCTCCCGCCCTCCTCCTGTTTCCTGCTCCCAGCCGGCCAGGGCTGCCAAGACAAAGGCAGCCCGCAGGGATGAGGGACTGCCTGGGCAGGGAAAGGGCAGCCCTGAGCCCCCACCTCATCCCACTCCTCTTTGCCTGCCCCATTCAAAGAGAGATTCACAGAATGGTTTGGGTTGGAAGGGATCTTAGAGATCATCCAGTTCTACCCCCCTGCCATGGGCAGGGACACCTTCCACTAGCCCAGATTGTTCAAGGCCACATCCAACCTGGCCATGAACACCTTTAGAGAAGAGAGCATCTGTGACCTCCCTGGCAACCTGTTCCAGTGTCTCACCACCCCCACGGTAAAGAATTTCTTCCTGATCTCCAGTCTAGATCTACCCTCTGGATCAACCAGAGCATCCCAGCTTGGTGATACCTGGGGTGAGGTCACCAGTGGGGAATGAGGCAGGAGTTGATCCAGAGCAAAGCTTTTAGCCAACCCCACCTACATCTCCCTTCTGCTCCTCCTGACTGAGTGCAAGTTGGGTGGGGGAGAGGGCTTGTGAAATTTGCTTTTACCATTATTCATATCCCTCTTTTCCACGTCACTGTTGATGAAGGGTGCCATTAACCATGCTTCTGGATCATGGAGAGTCATTGAACTGCCAGGTCACCTCTAAATCATGTCCCTCAGCACCACATCTACATGGCTTTGAGATCCCTCTGGGAATGGGGACTCCACCACTGCCCTGACCAGACTGGTCTGGGGTTTTATGACCCACCTAGTTGCAATCCCCCTGACATGGACAGGGACACCTCCCACTAGATCATGGAATCATAGAATCAACCAGGTTGGAAGAGACCTCCAAGCTCAGCCAGTCCAACCTAGCACCCAGCCCTCTCCAGTCAACCAGACCATGGCACTAAGTGCCCCAGCCAGGCTTGGCTTCAACACCTCCAGAGATTGCAACTCCTCCACCTCCCTGGGCAGCCCATTCCAATGCCAATCACACTCTCTGACAACAACTTCCTCCTAGCATCCAGCCTAGACCTCCCCTGGCACAGCTTGAGACTGTGTCCCCTTCTTCTGATACTGGATGCATAGGAGAAGAGCCCAACCCCACCTAGCTACAGCCTCCCTTCAGGTAGTTGTAGACAGCAATGAGCTCTGCCCTGAGCCTCCTCTTCTGCAGGCTGCACACCCCCAGCTCCCTCAGCCTCTCCTCACAGGGCTGTGCTCCAGGCCCCTCACCAGCCTTGCTGCCCTTCTCTGGGCACTTTCCAGCACCTCAACATCTCTCTTGAATTGAGGAGCCCAGAACTGGACAGAGGACTCAAGGTGTGGCCTGAGCAGTACTGATTACAGGTGCAGAAGAACTTCCCTTGTCCTGCTGGCCACACTCTTCCTGATCCAGGCCAGGTTGCCTTTGGCTCTCCTGCCCACCTGGGCACACTGCTGGCTCATCTTCAGCCTACTATCTACCAGCACCCCCAGGTCCCTTTCTTCCTGGCTGCTCTCCAGCCAGTCTGTTCCCAGCCTGTAGTGTTGCATGGGGTTGTTGAGGCCAGCAGATCAGGTTGTTCCAAGCCCCATCCAACATGGCCTGGAACATCCTCCAGTGGAGATGCTGCAGTTTGGAGTGGTGCTGTGGGCTAACAGTAGCTCCTGGATATTTTTTGGTAGAAAAGAAGTGGAAATTAAAAATCTCTTTCTCTCTTCAGTGAAATATTTTGAGGTGCTGTGGGACATGGTTTAGTGGTAACCTGGCAGTGCTGGATTAATGGTTAGACTCAATAATTTTAAAGGTCTTTTCCAACCAAAGTGTTCTTATGACTCTAGGCCTGTGATCATGGGCACAGCTAAGCCACCAAGCCCCACTCCACTGGTCAAAAAACACAAGGGCAGTTCCTTTCCTAAAGAGCAGTAGGTTCCCTCCACACAAAACATGGCACCACCAGTGTCCTGCTCTGGTTGTGGGTTTGAACCTTGCCCCCAGTAACAAGAATACATTCTCCCAATACTAAATTCCAGTCACAACTGGAATAATTCAACTCCTCGGTGCAGTTTTGGGGGCAGAGGTTATGGGAAATTCCTGCTTGGGGTTTTCAGTAGCATTTCTTGAGGGAAACACTGAAGATTTCACTTCTTCAAGATGCCCATGGAAAGTCTTTCCAACTCCCTCGACCTCTTCTCGCTTCCTGAAAGGCAGCTATCTGCGGAGCAGCTCTGCCCGTGGTTTGGGGCATGACAAGGGGAATGTTTCTTTCTTTGTGTTGGGAGCATGGCTCTGCAAGCAGCTGTTTGGCTTGAGGGAAAGCTAGGGCTTATTTCTGAGCTTTGTGCCTGCCTGCTCTTCGTGTTGATGGCAGCCCTGTGATTTCAGCAGGGTGATTCACCGTGTTTTGAAGCGATATGTGACCGAGATGTCAGTGGTAATTGGGGTAATAATAATAATAATAACAGCTCCCTCTTATCTTAGCCTGGATCACCTGGGGAGCAGCATCAGCCCTGCTTGGCAAGCCTGGGTGAGGTGGAGCAGGGACCTGGACTGTGTTTAATCACCTAGTGCCCTGGATCAAATCCCCATAAGGAAGTTGCCTCCAGCCAAAGCTGGGAAGGACAAGGGAGTGAAATCTGGGCTTCACACTGGGCTTGGCACAGAGGCAGTGAATGGTCTCAGCTAGGGTTTAGTTGGGTAGTCCCTGCTCCTGGCTGGCCATCCCTCCCTAGCTGAGAGGCTGGTAGGTAGGAGATTTGTCATAGAACCATAGGATGCTTTAGGATGGAAGGGACCTTTTGAAGGCCATTTAGCCCAGCCTCCCCTCTGCAGTCTGCAGGGACATCTGGGGCAGCTGAAGTGCTGGGGTGGGCCAGCAGCTTTTTGAAGGCCTGCAGGGGTTTGCAAGCCCCACTCAGCAGCTGTGTGGGGCCAAAAGACTTGCTGTCCCTTGCCTGGATTTGGGGAACCTTTCTGCAAGGTGTCTGTGATCTCCTTTAAGTGGACCTGCCTTGGCCAGGGGGGCTGGACTCAATGATTTCCACAGGTCCCTTCCAACCCCTATCATTCTGTGATTCTGCATCATGCCTGAGAGTTTGGTTACTTCAGCAGCCTCAGAGTGGTGGACAACCACCATGGAGTGATGCTGCTCCTTGGTGGATCTCCTCTGTTGTCAGCCATGTCCCAGCACGGGCAGAGGCAGGGATCTGTCTGTGAGCATCTCTTCAGCATTACCTTCCTCCTCTGCCTCGGTCAGCTTTTAACCTCCAGGTGTAGAAGGGCAGAGACGGGGCCAGGCCACTCCACCCCTGAGGTTCCTGAGTGACACAAGGACCTGGTTAAACATCTCCCTCTCGTTCGCCTTTGCAGCGAGGAGCCGTGGTGCCAACTCAGGCTCCTTGAGAGCTCCTCAGGACCAGCCCACCAGCATCCTGACCTCAGCAGGCTGGGGGCTGTGTTGTCTGCGTGCAGGCCACTGGAGGCCAGCGCTGGCTCGGCATTTCCAGCCAGTGAAACCCTATAACTTTAATAAGATGTAAAGCGTGTCGCACATCCCTGCCGTCGCTCGGCAACTCCGCGCTAATGGCCCAAACAAAGCCTCCCCGTGCCGAGGGAACACTAAATCCTATTGTGGGATCACTCTGCTCAACCAGAGCTGCTGTCTCCCCCCTGTGCCTGGACCACGCAGCCAGGGTGAGCCTCTCTCCCACCACGACTCGATCCCCACCTCGCTGTGTTTTTAGGGGAGATGCATTTGCTGGCACAGAGTTGCAGGCCGGGGGTGGGGTTTTGGGGATGTGTTGGCAGTGTGCTGGTGAGGCTTCAGGGGATAATGGCCTTGCTAAGGGCTGGTGGACTCCTGGCTCTGAGCTGGCTCAGTGTTCCATACAGTGATGGAATTATTTCTGCTGGAAGAGGCCTCTAAAAGCATCAAGTCCAAGCATCTATCTAGCAGCACCATGGCCACTAAGTCATGTCCTGAAGCGCCATGTCCACAAGTCTCTTGAACACCTCCAGAGCCTGTTCTAATGCCTGACCACTCTTGCAGGAAATTATTTTTAACTCATCTCCAACCTAAACCTCCCCTGGCACAGTTTCAGGCCACTTCCTCTCCTTCCATCACCAGGGAGAAGAGGCCAACACCCACCTGATCACAATCTCCTTTCAGGGAGCTGTAGAGACCAGCGAGGTCTCTCCCCAGCCTCCTCTTTTCCAGACTAAACAATCCCAGTTCTCTCAGTTGCTCTTCATAAGACCTGTTCTCTAGATCACTCACCAGCTTTGCTGCCCTTCTCTGGATACTCTCCAACAGTCTCCCTCCAGCTGTGCTTGGGAATGTCCTGCTTCAGGGATGGCCAAGGAAGAGAAGCTGGGGTAAATCCTCAGCTGACTCGGGTCATTTTTCACTGCCTTATTTTAAAATCCCCACATCCTTTTCTCACTCTGGCACTGCCTTTCCATCCCTCCCATCATCCCAGTGACCTGTGGGACCGTTTTTGTTCAGCATGGTGCCAGGCTGGGGATAGGCAGGTCCTTTGGGCTATCCCCAGCAGATTTCTAGTGCAGAGCTGTGTGTGGTGCTCCACGAGGATTTCCATCAGTGCAGGGCTATCCTCCTGCTGCAGCAGGGAGACATGATGAGCTCAGCTGAACGGCTGCACTCTCTGCTTTGATTTGAACGGTGCTCATGTTGCTGAGCAGGGAAGCACCTGCAGCAGGAGGGGAAAGCAGCTCACACATCAACAGCATCCCTGAGCCAAGCTGAGACAGAGCATGAAAGGGAGACAGCAAAAGGAGGTGGGTGGCCAGGAGTAGGTCTTTGCTCAAGTGGTCTCCTGAAGAGATTTTGGAGAGGACCAGGAAGTAGGTAGGCAATGGGCAGCTCCAGCACAAGCCCCAGGGCACACACCCTTCTTCTCTGCTTGCTGCTGCCTTCTCCTCCTCCCAGTAGGTGCTGAGTGTGCCTTGTCCTGCTGGCTGGGAGGGCAGGCCTCCATCCCTGCATTCAGCTGAGCCCTGCCTCTGTGAGAATTCTGATCTTTTTAATGCATGGACCCTCAGGTAGATGTTGGAATAGCTGCACCCTGAGTGCTTTTGCTGCAATCCAGCTATCACCAGCCATGGGGGAACTCCTGCCAGCAGACAGGATCTCTGCAGTGGTGGGTGGCAGGGCTGGGTGCTGTTTGTGGCATGTAAAGTCCCATGAGAGCAGCCCAGGAGCTGCTTTCCATCTCCCCAGTGCATCTCTGCAGCATGCAAGCCCTGCCACATGTTACAAAAGGAAGAAAGGAGATGTTCAGCCTGGAGAAGAGGAGGCTCCAGGGAGACCTTCTAGCTGCATTTCAGTATCAGAAGGGGAGCTGTAGGAAGGCTGGGGAGGGACTGTTTAGAAGGTCATGTGCAGATAGGATGATGGGCAATGATTTGAAACTGGAGACATTCAAGATCAGACTTGATGTGGCCCTGGGCAGCCTGATCTAGTTGGAGGTGTCCCTGCTGTCTGCAGGAGGGCTGGACAAGATGATCTTTGGGGGTCCCTTCCAACCCAGTGCAGTCTGTGAATCTGAATCTGTAAAGAGCATCCCCCCGAATATCCATCAAGGTAGAGGAAGGATTTTTCTTCTCCTTCAGCCCCCAGGCATGATCTGCAAGCTTGGATTGAGCTTCCGGAGGGGAGGTGTTATTGGGCATGGTGTCTCTAGGCTCAGCCCTGAAAAGCTATTGGCAACTCATGGGGCTGGTGTGGAGCTAGGGCCTTCTGCTCGCATGACAACTAAATTCAGCTTTGCTTTCCATGGTGGTGGGAGCAGAAGCACCCTCAGAGCTCATCTCTCTGACACTCAGGCTTCACTGTTTCTCTGCAGGTGGAGGCTGAGGAGCACCAGGACGTGGTGGTTTATGACCAGAGCACACGGGACGTGGCCGGCTTGGCTGCTGACAGCTTCCTCTCCATCCTTCTGGGCAAGCTGGACAGCTGCTTCCACAGCGTCTCTATCCTCACAGGTAGGAGCCTTGGGTTACCACTTCACCTGGTGCTGGTGGCCTTAGTCTGGAGTTATGGAGCTGTGGACAGGTGTCCATCTACACTCACCTTCCTGGCCACTTGTGGCTGTGGTGGTGGAGGAACATTGCCACACGTGGACCAAGGACACTTGAGCCACGCTGGCTCCTCACTGTGAATTCATTCCTTTGTCCCCATGACTGCACCCACTGGCCAGGATGAGTGAGAGTGGAGGGCACAGAGGGGTTGTAGTGGAGTGGATCCAACCACCCAGAAGGTGCCTGTTGTTCCCCAGCCCCTGCACTTCTTTGTCCCTGGTGAACATTCCAAGGGCTGGACCTGGCTCCGTCTCCTGCTGTTAGAGGGAGGGCAGGAGAGGAAATCCATGGATGTGCTGGGCAGGGGAAGGAGAAGGAGGGCAGGAGAAGAGGGTGGTGACAGGGTGAGTCGGGGTCTGCTCAAGATGATGCCATCCAGGCAGGAGGAGGTGCCAATGACAGCCCTGCCACAGAACAAAGCAGAGGGCAGACAACCCGTGGGTGAAACGCTCCCACCCAGCAGAGAGGAGGAAGAGGTCCAGAAGGGATGGCTAAAGCTGCCTTCCCCACGGCTGACTGCCCACCTCCCAGCTTTCTGCCCATGGAGGGGTGGGCAGGTGCTGCATCACACAGACTCTGGTCCCACTGAACTCAGCCAGGCTCCTGGATAGTGCTGGAAGCAGAGAGATGGAATCATCTCCATTCCCCAAGCTTGTCTTCATCCTGTGGCAACTCTTTGGGGCTGAGGTGGGATACCACCTTCTGTGTCCTTGAGAGCAGCTGTCCCCACAAACCCAGCAATGTGGCAGACCCTGAGAAGGGTTAGCTGTGATGAGGTAGGTGGCACAAGCCAGTGGCATTGAGGGAGCCCTGTCTGTGAGAGGCATGGGTACTGCCTTCAAAGTGCTGCTGAACTATAGCATCTGTGTTGTGGTGAGGAGAGCAGACATAGAGTGGGAAAAAAACCCTAGCTGAAGGGTTTCAAAAGCAAGCAAGGGCTACACGTTAAAGCTAACTCACATGGCCCAGGTTGCAGGAGCTCTGCTGAGGCCACAGTGCTGGATGGCAGTGCCCTGAGCAGCCCCCAGCCCTGCCTATGGCTGCAAGGTCATTGTGGCATAAACAAGGACAAAGTTTGATGCATGGTGCAGGAGAAGGTGGATTTGGTCACATCTGGGAAGGAACCTGCTTAGTCACCAGGATGGGTCAGGAAACAGCCTTCGTGATGTGACCTTGGCACTCCCCAACCCGATGCTGCTGGGAAAGCCCCAAAGCCTTCTCCTTCTTGGGAAGGTGAGGAGAGCCTTAGGGTCTCCATGAGCCTTCCATGAGCAAACCTGCATCCCTCTTGGGCAAACACATCCTCTATCTTCAGAGTATCCTCCATCTCCAGAGTGACCATTTCCATCCTCCTGTGCTGCAGGAGCCCAAACCTTCAAGCTTAAGGCTTCAACCTCCTTAATTACAAGTACCACAGGGCTGCATCCTGATGTGGAACATAGGCCAGCAGTAGCTGGGAAAAATGAGAACTGAAATGTAGAAGAGTGGGGTCATGGTGGTGTGGCTGGACATGGAAACCATGACTGGAAGTAGCTGCAGAGAGCATCCAGGGGAGGTTGGCACAGATGACACAGCTTCCTCCCGCCTGTGGTGTGGGTTGCTCTAGGAGGCAGCTCTGCAGTGCTTGGGAGGTCTGGGATGGGATGTGTAGCCAGGACTGACTCTGAACCCTCACCATGATGGAGTTTGACTCCTTAGTCAGCCCATTCTATGTTCAGGCACCTTATCCTGCCCCAAACCATCCTCTGCCCGAGAAGAGGTGCTTGAGCTCCTCACTTATGACCCCAGCAGGGACATAGGCTGCTGAAATCTCAGCGTCCTGTCGCTAAGTGAACGCTAGCATTCCAGAAATCCCCATTCTTATGGTCCCTAGCCCACTGAGGCAGCCCTGCACCAGCCCCTCCATGCTCCCCAGCCCCAACAGATGTGCCACACCTCCTTGCCTTAGCATCCCCATCTCTTGCTTGCCTCCATCCCATCATTCATCAAAGCCTTGAAACAGCTGATGGGTGAGAAGAGGGGAGCTGGAAGGTGACATGAGCAGCAGCAAGGACCCCTTCAAGGGTTAACAGCTCAGCAGCAGTGATTCCAGCAGGGCTGGGAAGGAGGAATCTGAGTCAATTATTCCCAGTCTTGGAAATCATCAGCTTCTCTTCTCTTTAACTTCTTTTTTTTCTTCTCCTTCTTTTTTTTTTGTCTTTTCCCTTTTTTTTTTGTTCTTTAATTGTGTCAGTATAAATAGTGCTGCTTGCTGCCCTCCAGCCGTGGGAGCAGAGAGCCTGTTGATTTATATGGTTTTCCTGACATCACATGAAGTGGTGGAAAACTGAATGGAGCCAACATTTTTCCTGCATTACGTAATGCCTCTCCCTCCCAGCCCAGCTCTGCTATTCCTGCAGGAGCCTGACTGTTCTTTAACCTTTGTTTACTTCAGCACAAACCCTCAGGGGTTTGCCTTTTTTATGCCTTTTTTTTTGCCTTTTCTCTTTGTTGTTGTTGGTTTTTTTTCCACTTCGTCTTTTTTTTTCCCCCTCTTCCATCCCCCACCTCTTCTTGTTCTTCCCCTTTGCAAAGCCCAGCTTGGGTTTTATTAACAGCCATTATCTGTTTATGAAGCAGCAGCAGCAGCAGCGTCTGGCTCCATCGCTCCCTGACGGCTCCTGCTTGCCAGTTCTTGTGTTGGAGCTTAGCCAGAACTGTGATGTGGTGCTGAGCTCTTGGGTGCTGAGCTTCTCCAGCTCCTTTCTCTTTGTCCAGCTGTGATGGAGGGTAGGGGAGATCTTCCTTTGCTCCCATTTGGTGGCTAAAAGTGACAGCTGAAGGCTTGGGCTGCTCATCCTAATGATGCTTGGGCACGCATCCTGTCGTTTCTGCTGATCTTTGGGCTGGGTGCTGAGCTTTTCTCTCTGTAGGTCAGCTGGGGACAACACTAGGGTGGCAGCAGAGGTCCCCACAGCCCAGAGTGCTGAGTTTGGGACCCCCATGCGGAGCAGAGGCTCTTCCTACCGCCGTGTCATGCTTTATCGCTGCAATATCGCGCTCCGACCTGAAACTGGCCCCTCGCTCGCGTTCCGAACTGGAGTCATGAGCTTTGCATCTGGCTCAGCAGCGCCTGTGAGATCATCTTCAGCTCCCCCCTCCCCACCCCTTGCTCTGTACCAATTCTTCAAGGAATGTTTAAATTTTCCAGTCCTGTTCTTTCTAAATTTGGAGCGTCTGTTTACTCCCCGGATTCGGAAAGAATGTCCCAATATCATCAGCGAGAAATCCCTCCCAGCCCTGCGCTCACCATCCTCCTCCTCCTGCTCCTCCTTAGTGCAGCGCTGGCCAGGACCCAGCTGCCTGCCAAGTGGGAAGAGCTGTCATTGCGTGGTAGTGGTGATCTGGAGTGGGGGGTGGGGGGGCTGGGATCTGGGGGGATTTCGGGGGAATCTACCAAAGGCAAGTGACTTCAGAGCGGATAAAATGAGGTGGTGAGGAAGGAAAGGGGATTTCCACTGCAGGAGCTGCCTCGGGCAGGAGAGGGTGCAGCCCTGGCTGGAATTAGCTTAGAAACAAAGTCTCTGGGAAAGATTATTTTCTTTATATATATATTGCTGCACAGGGACAGAAAGGAGGTTAAACATCAGCTGAATGTGACTTTGCTCATCCTTGGCTGCAAATATTGTGATGCTTTTGTGTGTTGCTCCTTGAGAAGCCAGCATCACATCTCCCTTGCTGCCTTCTCCTTTTGAAAGGTGTCAGGTTGGGGCTGGTTTAAAGGAAAAAAGAAGATGAATTAAGTCAGCTGAGCCAAGCAGATGCCAAAGAAGCGTCTAGGCAGGGCAGAGCAGAGCAGGGAAGGACTTGCCTTTAGTCAGAGGTCCAGGGGCTGGAGATGAGAGCTGCATCCAAAAAGCAGCTAAAAATACAAATGAATCCACAAAGCTTCTCGTGGCTGATGCTGGAGCTAAAAGCAGGGTCCAGGACCAGGATCAAGGCATCTTCACAGTAAGACAGAGATAAGCTAAAACCTAAGGAAAATGAGATACCTGAAGCACACATATGTTGGCCATCAGTCAGAAGCTGTCTGATGGGAATGGGGGTGCAGGACCCCACTGCAGCTGGTTCTTTGATGGTCACTTTCCTAGTGACCTGGTGACTGGCCAGTATAAGTCTCCTAGAGACATAGCAGGACATAAAGTCCTCTTGACTCCAGCAGAGCCTCTGCTCAATACATGGCCTGAAGATGTGTAGATGAAATGTTAGAGCTACTTTAGGTACCCTCAGGCTGCAAGAGCTGAGCACTTGGGGACCTGTGGGCATGAATCCATCAGATGGAGCTACAAGTTTTCCATCTAAAGTCTCACTGCTGCCTCTGACCCTCCCACAAGCTCCTCCTCCTACCTGTGGACATCCCCATCCCATAGCATGCTGTGCTGAACCAGAAGCAGCAGATCCTCAGCTGGCAGGAGTTGTGGGTATGAGTAGGGAGGGCTCAGTGGTGGGATGGGAAAAAGTGCTCATATGTGACTTGCAATTTGTTTGTCCCAGGTTTGGGGGTTTTGAAGAACCAGTTTGGTAGATGCTGAGAATGAGGCTCCTGGCTCTTCATTTACAAACTCAGGAACAGAGGAAGGATAAGAAGTGCTGGCAGGGGCTTATGTGCAGCTTTTCTCAGGGATGATGTGTGGTGGTGTGCCTCATTGCTGTCTACAACTACCTGAAGGGAGAGGCTGCTGCTGGTCTCTTCTCACAGGTAATAGGAGACAGAAGAAGGGGAAATTGCCTCAAGCTGAGTAGGTTTAGATTGGACAGTAGGAAAAAGTTTTTGATGGAGAGAGTGGTCAGGCACTGGAATAAGCTGCCCAGGGAGGTGGTTGAGTCACCCACTCTGGATGTGTTTAAGGGTCGTTGAGATGTGTTGCTTAGGGCTATGGTTTAAAGTGAATCTTGCAGAGTAGGGTTATAGGTTGGCCTTGGTGATCCTTAGGGGCTTTGCCAACATGGATGTTTCTGTGATTCTGTCTGTCTAGAGAGCTGGACTTAGAGTGCTATGGGCAGCCTGGTGGGAGAGGTGCCTCGTTAAACATCGAATGGCAACACCAAGGATTGTGATTTTTGCAGTCCTGGAGGTTTAGGTAACTCTCTGAACCCACCTCCCTCTCACACTGAGCAGCCCTGGGTCCGTGGCGACAGAGGAGTTGTGTTTTTTTCCTGCAGTAAACCATCTGGGACCACTTTAGCTAGGGCAGGACCATGTTTGCTTGCCCTCTGCCCCACTATCCAGTGGGTGCTGGCATCCAGCCCTGACCACCCAGCCCAGCTGTGGCCTTAGAGAGTTCTCCCAGTCTCCACAGCTCAAGCAGACGCGTCATCAGGGTAAGATGCCCCCTTCCCACCCTCTGCCATGACCAGGAGATGCCTGGGAGGGTTTTGGCCCCAGTGGACCCGAAGGCTGCATCCTTGGGAGGGGTTAAGCCAGGTCATGTATGTGCTAGCTGACTGTATTCCAGACCCATGCTCTAAACCTCCCTCTTTAGCAACACTGTCATCAGACAACTTGTTTTCCCGATTCTATAATTACCCCGAGGAGCTTCCCCTCCCCCTCCAGCGGTGTTTTTCACCATCAGACCCAGAAAAGGCCAGCAAAAGGGCCCCAGGTGGAGAGGGATGGAGGAGAAGGGGCTGAGGGAAGAGCAGCTCTCGCTGGTTGCCACTCACAAAGCTGCCATGTGCTTGCGTTTCTCGTTCCTGGAAAGCCAACGGGAGGAAGGCAACTTCCCCACCAAGAGATGCCCATGGGCAGGAGTTGCTGCCCAGCTATGATTTCCTTCCTTTGGAGAAATCTGCCTCCCCTCATCCACCCAACCTTGCCCTCATCCACCCAACCTTGCCCTGGCCACGCTTGTGAAAGATCAGCCTTGGGTGGGGAGAAGAACTACTGGCCACTGCCCAGCTGGGCTGGTGCCAGGGCATGGGCACTGTCACCCTGGGTGTGTCGGTGCTGAACAGGGGCTCATTCTTCCCCCTGCTCTTGTAGAAGGACAACGAAGTCTCTGACCTAGTGCAGCAGAATTATGACAAGCAGAACCAGGGAAGTTATTGTGCCCATGTGCTAAGCAATGGTGAGGCTGCACCTTGGGTACTGAGTTCAGTTCTTGGGGTGCTCAGTACAAGGAGGTGCTGGAGCATGTCCAGAGAAGGGCAATGAAGCTGATGAAGGGTTTGGAGAACAGGGCTAGTGTGGAGTAGCTGAGGGAACTGGAATTGTTCAGCCTGGAGAAAAGGAGGCTGAGAGGAGACCACCTGGCTCTCTAGAACTACCTGAAAGGAGGCTAGAGCCAGGTGCAGATTGGTCTCTTCTCCCTGGTAATAAGTACAAGTCAAAAGGAAACAGCCTCAAGTGGTGCCAGGAGAGGTTTAGGTTGGATATTAGAAGAAACTTCTTCACTGAAATGGTTCTTAAACACTGGAAGAGGCTCCCCAGGGAGGTGGTTGTATCCCCATCCCTGGAGATGTTTAAAAGGCACAGAGGTGTGGTGCTGAGGGACATGGTTTAGCACCAGCCTTGGCAGAGCTAGATAATGGTTGGACTTGATGATTTTCAAGGTCTTTTCCAACCAAAATGCTCCTTTGATTCCTGTTTTCCTGGTGAGTGCTGTGTCAATAAGAGCAGGGCAGGGACCACATCTCTCCCTGGGTGATGCAGCCCCGTTGCCTAAACAGGGTGGAGGCAGGATGGGCAGCAGCCTGGGCAGCAGGAGCACCTCAGAAAGGGGCCAAGGGGCAGCAGCTGACATATGGGCTGTATATCTGCACTAGGGATGTCACCTGTCAGCTCTCTACTTGCTGTCTTGCCCCTATCCCAACACCAGCACTCAGATCCTACCCTAGTCCTGACAAAAGGAGGAAGAAGAGCAGGGAGGAGGATGCTGCCTGGGGATTGGTGGGTGCAAGAGACACCTCCATGAGACTGGGTCTCACAGTGGTGGAGGAAGGGGGTTGCTGACTGTGGTGGCTTGTCTGAGATATGTGGGAATCTTCTGCCTCAAGGGCTGTTTGGTGGTGTTGTGCTCAGCTTCTGCAAGTGGGGCTCCCAGCAACCCTAAATGGAAAGCTTAGTGCAAGCACATCCTGAAGGGCAGCAGTGGAGTCCCCATCCCTGGAGGGGTTTAAAAGCCATGTAGATGTGATGCTGAGGGATGTGGCTTGGTAGTAACCTGGCAGTGCTGTGTTAAGGGTTGGACCAGTTAATCTTGATGGTCTCTTGCAACCAAAGCCATTCTGTGATTCTATGAAGGAACCTGCCAGCACCGAAGTAACTTGTGCCATGGGGCCTTGCAAGCTCGAGGGAGCCAGGCAACTGGATGGCAGCCATGGAAGAAAGATGCACACTTGTGCACTGCTGGGTTGAGCACAGGTTGATAGTTGCATGCCCTAATTCACCCCACAGCATCTCCCGCACTTGGCACAGAGCAGCCAGCCAGACACTGCCCTGCGTGACTCCATGATGCTCCCTGCCCCAGTGGAGCCACAGCTGATGGAGCGGGTCACAGCTGAATTGCAGAATCACAGAATGACAGAACAGTGAGAGCTGAAAGGGACCTCTGGAGATCATCCAGTCCAACCTCCCTGCCAGAGCAGGATCACCAACAGCAGCTTGCCTAGGATCACAATGTCCAGGTGGGGCTGGAATCTCTCCAGAGAAGGAGACCCCACAACCTCTCTGGGCAGCCTGCTCCAGGAATCCATCACTCTCACAGCAAAGATTTTTTTCCTCCCGTTCAGGTGGAACCTTCTGTGTTCCAGTTTGTGCCCATTTCCTCTTGTCCTGTCACTGGGCCTCATCCTCTCCCTTCCCCCTCTCCCCCCCACTTTAGCTCTTGCTGAGCATTGATCAGATCCCCTCTCAGGCTGCCATGAATTGCAGCTTTGACAGGAGCTGTTGGCACTGCCCACCAGCGTCATGCACCCTCCCGAGCAGGGATGAAGGTGGCAAACGTTGGGGACCACAGATGCCCTGGGTAGCTGCGGTGGGAGCTGTTTCCCCAGCGTGGCTCCTGGGGGAAGGCTGCTCCTCTCTCTCTCAGCCTAGTTGGAGCAGGCTTTGAATTCTCTCCAACCTCTGACCCACATCTGATAATAATCAAACCATATTTGTTACAACAACAAGGCTCGTTAGGAGGCTGGCTCCGCTCGGGTTGGGGAGGGGGAGGGGACAGCACTTAGTTCATGCCAATGACCTCATCTCATGTGATGTCATTCAAAGGAAAAACACTGAAGTCACTCACATATGGCTCAGCCTGGGGTTTTTCAGCCTGTAAAGCTGCAGATTTTCAAAGGCACAATACATGCTCCCCCCTCCCCCCCCCCAGCCTCGCTTCTCTGCTTACTATAATCCTGAATGATTTTCTGGAGGCCTGGGCTCAGACCAATAAACTCGTAAGGAGCTGCGTGGAGATGTCTTAAGGAGTCCCACGGGTGGCAGGAAGGATGACAAGCAATTCTGACCTCCAGGACAAGCACAAAAGAGAACAGGCATCAACTCCCACCTCCTGCTTCAGAAGCCATGGCTGGGGGATAGACTCCCAGGGGGACTGTGGAGACAAATGTTTTCTGCTGAGGTGAGACCCTGGCCCAGGTTGCCCAGAGAGATGATAGATGCCCCATCCCTGGTACCGTTGCAGGTCAGCCTGTTTGGGGCTGTGAGCAACTTGCTCTACTTGACAATGTCCCTGCTGGTTGCAGGGCAGTTGGACTAGATAACCTCTGAACCCAAACCATTCTATGATTCTTAGATGTCCCTTCTAGCTGGACATGTGAGAAGGCTTTACTAGAGGATGCTTCTCCTCCAGCTCCCAGTTCTGCTCTGCTGGGACCAGGCAGATAACTCCATCTGATGTGGGTGCACACAGGTGTAAGCAGCTCAGCACCAGCCCCATTCCCCACCAGCTGCTGCAGCTTGGTCGTCTCCAGCTGTTCACAACTCCTGCAGGATGAGCATTTCTCCTGGGTGATCCTCTCTGTGGAGACATCAAGAGGAAAGACAAGCTGCAGCTTAGAGATCTGCTGCCTGGTCCACAGCTCTGTCCTACACAAAGAACACCAGTTTTATTCCTGGGACTGTTTCAGGTTAGGTTGGTTTGGGCTCTGAGCAACCTTTTCTCTTGAAGATGTCCTTGCTAGCTGCAGGGAGGTTGGACTAGGTGACCTTCCAACCCAACCCAGTCTGTGATTTTGTGACACTGTGGAGCTAATTAATTTTGTGTGTCTGTGCCTCAGTTTCCCCTTTTAAGAAGCCAAGAGTGTGGCATTGCTCTTCAGATTTGAGATTCCCAGTTCAACATCTCCCAGGGGATGCAAGCTGATCCTGCCGGGAGCAGCAGTGGGAAGGTGGGCAGGACCGCACCGTGGGGTTCCGGGTGTGCCGCAGGGACGGAGAGCGATACCGGGAGGTTTTTATTGCTGAGAGAGACGCAAGCATCACCTTCTCCTTTCCAAGTCTCTTATTCCTAAATTTACTCATTCGGGGCCAAATCCTGCGCGGCTCAGAGATTTTTGCTCATCGCCTGGGCGGGGAGGAAAAGGGGGGTTGTGCCTTTAAGCTGGGGGGGCTGCGCTGCGTGTCTGTGTGCTGAGTAAGGAATGCGGCCGCATGCCTGACCCGTTAGCTATGAGCGCGGCGGCGGATGGAGCGGCGGGGCCGCGGCTCCTGCTCCGGGGCTGAGCTCCGCCACCGGCCACCGAGGCAGGAGGAAGAGGAGGAAGGTGGCTGGGGAGAAGAGAGGTTACACAAGCCTCCCCCCGCCACCCACGAACCCGGCTTGCTTTTCTTTTTATTCTTTTTTAAGGCTTTTCCCTTTTTTCAGCCTGAAGGTTGGAGCCAAGGGGCGGTTGTTGGGTTGTTTTTTTTCAGGGGGGGTGTTGGGGTTAGTGGTTTTTTAAGCTGCTGTTTGACGGAGGGAAGAGGTGCCCCAGCGAGCCTGGATGCCCGTGGATGTAATGATCGCTCCTTCCGAGGACCAGTTCTGGCCAGACATGCGCGAAGGGCAGATGAAGCTGAAAATAAGGGTGCGGAGGATGAAGGAGAGCAGGGAGATGAGAGGTTGGTCCGCCCGGCCGGCTCCGTTCTTGCCCGGGGAGATGGAGGAGGGATGAGGGGAACGAGCCCGGCTTTGCCCGGGGGCGGGAGCCCCTTTTGTGGAGCGGAGCTGGCGTGCGGGGGGAGAGCGGTCGGCAGCTGCCGGCCCCGGGCAAGGTGCGGAGGCAGCTGGGCTGATCCTGCTGGAAAGGAGCTGCGAGGGGAGGGAGCAACTTCTTCGGGCATTGGGTCCCGCTGGGGTCCCCTCAGGCTGACCTGGCCTTTTGGGGATTGCTCTGGGGGTCTCTTGAAGCCTTCTCCCTCCTGGCAAGCTGGGTAAGGGTGTGGAAGGAGCAGAGAAGGAGGGAAGGAGGAAGGCTGCGGAAGCCAGGGCAGGCTCCGCCGCCAGCATCTCGTGCGGAAGAGGGTAGGTTTAGATCAGGTTTTGGAGGAAATGTAAGTCTTTATTGTGAGGGTGATGAGGCACAGGAGCAGAAAAGTGGTAGGTTCCCCATCCCTGGAAGTGTTCAGAGCTAGTCTGGATGAGACTTTGAGCAACCTGGTCTGGTGGAAGGTGTCGCTGCCCACGGAAAGGGGTCGGAACTGGATGATCTTTAAGGTCCCTTTCAACCTAAACCATTCTGTGAATCCTGTGACGTGATCTCGGCTGGTTAGAGTGCTGGTTTGAAGGGGTCGCCGCATCTCGAGCAAAGAGGGGATAGGGGTAGGGGGAAGGATGAAGGCAGGGAGGAGTGCTGGATGAGCTCTGTGCTGCTGCCCGCAGCCAGGCAGCTGCCCGGCGGAGCCATTTCGCTTCACTAGCGCTGTTGCTGCCTGCCCATCTTCGGGGGCTTTCAGTCAGAAAAGGGCGTTTGCAGTGCTTCCACGCCGCACCCCCAGTGCCAGGGTGAAGGGCGAGCAGAGGAAGGGGGATATTAACTGGAGCGGCTTAAAAATACGCGGAGCCTGGAATGACCTAGATTACCAAAAGGTTGGATCAAGAAACTTCCCCTCCATCACCACTTAAAATGGGAGCCTGCTAAAAGTGCTTGACAGGTTTTTGTGGCATGAAGCACATAACCCAGTGATGGTGTCATTAGCAATAAGTCACTCCTGGAAATGACACATTTCTCTTTACTTAGAACGAGTAAGGCTGGTCCAAAGCAGGCACAGTCACTGGAGGGAAATCAAGCCCAGCAGCTCGGGGAGCGTGTCTGCGGTTGTGTGGGTGGAGGGCTTCCTTTCTGCTGCTTTTCCTCTTTTTTTAAGGACTTTTTTTTTTTCCACTGGCTTGAGAGAAAGGGAGTGGGGTCTGGGACCAGCCTATGAGGCTGGGGTGGGCTGGCACGGGTTGGGAGGCAGCAGGGTGATGTAGTAGCAGATGGGCAGAGGCTGTGCAGGGTGACCACTGGGGAAACGGGGAATTCACAAGAATCCATAATAGGGCTGATTCATCTGCTCTCTCATTCCCACTGCTTGGGAAAAAAGAAATGATCGGAGCCAGCAACAGGGTGATGAAATTTGGTGCTGAATGAAGGGAGGGCGAAACCTGCGCTGGGGAAGAGCACAGAGGCTGGGAACGGGAGCGTGTGGGGAAAGGAGACCAGACAAGCCGCAGACATTGCTATTCAGTGAGCCGGGTGGAAGCGAAGGAGCATCAGCCAAGGCAGGGCGAGTTGGCCAGGCTGGGTAGCACTGGGACTTCACGCAGGTGGGTGGGAAGGCGCTGCAAGCAAGTGAGCACTGGGCATCGCTGGCAGGGCTAGGGAAAATCCAAGGGGGCTGCAGAGGATCTGCGAGGAGGGAGGCAGGGAGAAACCGCAGCGGCGTTGGAGGCAGCCCCGCAGCGCTGTGAGTAAGGGTGGCAAGAAGCGGTGTTTCATCACGCCGCCGGCTCAGCTGCCGGCCCCGACAGGCTCCCACTCAACCTTTCCACGGCAGGGACTTTCCCAGCGGCTCTGAGGGCCAGGCCCCTCTGCTTTCCCTCCCTCCGTTCCATCCCAGCGCTCAGGCTCGCTGCCTTGCCAATACGGACGAGGGCTGGGGTTTTGTGGGTTCCCCCCAGCTCCCATCATCTCCTGCCATGCCTCAGTTCAGCCAGGTGGCTTGACACTCCGGGGTGGATGTGTCAGGACACTGAGAGCAGCGTGATGCCAGAGGGCTGGGGCGATGAGGAGGGGGCTTTGAGGCATCCATCCTGGCCAGCTAGCCGGCACAGCGGTGCAGGGACCGTGCAGGAGCGGTGCAGGAACGGTGCAGGGGCCGTGCAGGAGCGGTGCTGGCACAGTGGTGCCGGAACGGTGGCTGAGCGGTGGCGGTGCCGGCGGGGCGGTGCAGGAGCCGTGCAGTGCAGGAGGGGCGCAGGAGCGGCGGTGGCACAGCAGTTCAGGAGCGGTGCCGGCGGGGCGGTGCGGGAGCCGTGCAGTGCAGGAGCGGTGCAGGAGCGGTGCGGGAGCCGTGCAGTGCAGGAGCGGTGCAGTGCAGGAGCGGTGCAGTGCAGCAGCGGTGCAGTGCAGGAGCGGTGGTGGCGCGGCGGTGCGGTGCAGGAGCGGTGCGGTGCAGGAGCCGTGCGGTGCAGGAGCCGCGCAGTGCAGGAGCGGTGCGGTGCAGGAGCGGTGGTGGCGGTGGCGGTGGCGGTGGCGGAGCGGTGCCGGCCTGGCGGCAGCCCCGGCGGCAGCCCGGGCGCGTGCTGGCTGGCATGCCCCGCTGCCCCTCGCCACGTGCCGCCCTGGCAGCGGCTCGCCGCCACCGCGGGCATCTTAATGAGAGCCGGGCACGGCTCGGCCTCGCTCAGCCCCCTTCAGATGCCAGCGGCTTCCGGGTAGAGGGTCTCCAGCATGAGCGCAGAGGTAAAACCCCCCGCCGGGGCCGCAGGCTGCCGCAGAAGCTGCAGCGGCTGCACGGAGAGCAGGGCTCTGAGCAGCTCCTGCTCTTGAGCGCTCGTAACAGAAGCAATGAGGGTGGGCTATAAACCACCTCTTTAATACCCTTAGTGGGTCTCCTGCCAGCTGCCGGTGTGACAGCTAGGGGTGAGGAGGTAGAGTGTGGTGGCTGCTGGCTCAGGGAGGGCTTGTAGCTGCAGCTGTGGCTGCTCTCCTCCTTGCTGCCACAGGCTGATGGCACAGCTGGGTGACATGTCAATTCTCCTGTTTCCTACTGGAAGCTTTGGGTTGGAAGTGGCAGAGTCCCTCATCCCTGGGGGGATCTAGGAGCCACGTAGATGTGGTGCTGAGGGACATGATTTAGCAGTGGACTTGTCAGTGTTGGCTTACTGGTCAGACTTGATCTTACAGGTCACTTCCAGCCTAAAGGATTTTATGATGCTCTACCATGCAGGGGGGAGGATGGTGACCACGACATATCCTCACTGCTCAGGGTGTCTGTGGGGGTGCATTTTGGAGGCTCATGGTGTTGGTGGTGTCTAGGAGGCAGGTGGTTCTCCTGGAGAGTGGTTTTGGAGTGCAGTAGGTGCCCCTTTTCAGCTTCTTGCAGTCATCAGGGCACAACATTGTGACCAGTGGTTATCTGAAGGGCCTCTGAAGGAGGTGAGCCCACAGAGAGGGGGGTCAGTGGGCAGTTTGCAGCTATCAGAGGGGTTTCCAGCTCAGACACCTCCCTGCCTCCTCTTTACCCCTCTAGCCTTGAAAGATGCCCTAGTGTGGGACACAGGGAGCAGCAGGGAGCTGGCACAGCCTTGCTTAATATGCTCCACACCTCCCTTTTATTGCCACCAGCATCTCTTCTCACTTCCATGGAACTCAACAGATTGTAAATCTCCAAAGCTGGGGCTTACCACCAGGAGGAAAACAATGCCACACCACATCCCTGCCCTAGCCAGGACTTTGTCACCTTCTGTGTCACCCTCCCTACACCATCACTGCTGCCCTGCCTTGGCAGAGAGGTGAACAGGGCAGCTTGTGGGTGATGCCTGAGATGTTTTCAGTGTCCCAGCCGTGAGCTGGATGTCCCCAGAGACCACTTGGAAGTGACAGCCAAGTCAGCAGAAGGATCCCCAGGTGTGGCAGAGTCCCGACTTAGCAGTCCAACACCTCTCTTCTTCCACCTTCTGATCTCCTTCCATGCCTACCAGCCCAGCATCAGGACTGAAGCTTTTTGTTCATTTGGTTGTAGCTATCTCAGGGGTTTCTGCAGTTGGTGGTGCAGTGACTGGCAAAGGGGCTCCTCGCTCTGCAGTTTGCTGCTCAAAGGGGAAAGTCACAGGACTCCCTAGCAGCTGTTTGCTGCCAGAGCCGTGAAGAGCAGGGCTGGGGGCTGGCCTGGAGAGACCCCTACAGAGCACAGCAGGAGGTGGAAGGGTGGTCAGCACCCCAGGAGTGGAACCTGGGATGGAGGAAGAAAGGAGGTTTCAATTGTTGCCCTCTCCCGGCACTAGGTTGCTGCAATGTCCTGTGCCTTGCTTTCTCTCTTTCCTCCAGGGAAGGACAGCACTCCTCTCCCTGCAGAAAGATGCTTTTCTCTTCAGCCCCAGCTTGACCTGAACACTTCTAAAAGGTTTTATGTTTCTTGGGGCATTGCTGAGTGAACCCTACTAAAGTTGAGGGGTGGCTTTCACTAGCTCTCTTAGAAACCTGTCTGATGCTAGTTCTTGACTCCCACTTCATCCACCTTCAGCCAGGAGCAGTGAAGGCTTCCCCACTTCTGTCCTAGTTCCCTGTGCTCAAACATCCCCACTTCTCATGCTGGGCCCCACCTCTGCCTCAGGTAGATGCAGGGAGCAGGAAGACACGGGGGTTTTCCAGGGAATAGTTTTGAGATGCCTCAGGAGTGCTGGAGCCATGAGCAGTGCAGGGACCAGCTCCTCCTCAGCAAACCCTTGCCAAGCCCAAGGGGAGCACCAAGAAGACAGCAGAGATCCCTAAGCACCACGTCAGACCCAAATCCTTCCTGAGCTTTATTCCACACATGCCAAGAGAAACAGTGCTACCAGCACTGTGAATTAAAGTGGGAGGACTCCAAAGCCCCAGTGCTGCTCAGCTCCTCACCCCATGGGGCTCCTTTGCTCTCTCCCAGCCAAAGCTGGGATTCAGGGCCCAGGGTGCAGAGGGGGAAAACCCAGATATCATCTGGAGCCCAGCCAGGGACATTCACTGCCTTTGGGGTTGTTTTGAGGAGCTGCTTTGGCTCTCTGAAAATGAAAGGCATGCTGGAGCATCAGGGTGGGGTGAGTGTGGCTTGGAGGTTGGGATGGCATCGGGTACCTGGCTCCATATCTAGGATTTCCCCCAAGCCTGAGCTGCCCTTAGCAGCTACAAATGTGGGGGCAATGAGGGCAGGTGGGATGGGAGCCTGCCCAGCCTCCCAGGCTCGTGGTTCAGGCTTTGCTTAGTGCACACAGGGTGAGCTGTCAGCATCATTTTGGGTGCCAGCATCCTCCAGTCTTTGCAGACATCTCTGCCTGCTCCACAGCCCCTCTGCCTAGGCTCTCCCGGGCAGAGCTGGCAGAGCCTCTGCTGCCGGGCGAGCGCCAGCAGAGGCAGGCAAGGGGAGGAGAGCAGCATGCCCTGGCCTGCTCTGGCTGTGACATCACCCCACACTCCTGTGTTCAAAGAGCAACACAGAGCTGTGCATGACTCTGGGCAGCTCCTGATGGGGAATGGCCGAGCATGAGAGGCAGAGGACATGGGGCCCAGAGCAGTGCCAGTCCCCAGGGCTGTGCTTGCCTGCACCCTGTTCCCCAAAAATGTGCCAGTTTACTTGGGAAAAGTCCCCACACTGTTTTGTCTGGTGGGCCAAACCTGCACCCCAGTCAACAAGAGTTGATCAGCCCCCCAGGGGGTTCTGCTTGAGCATCCCCCAGGCATCAACGAGGTGTGCTGAAGTGCTGAGTGAAGCAGGGAGGTGGCACAGGAAGGTGGCACACGTGGCCGCGGGGCTCTGGCCGGTGACTTAGGCTCCTTGGCAGCGAGGACGCAGCAGCGCAGGGATGGGCAGTAACCGGAGCTGTGCTGCACCTGCGCTGGGCCTCCTGCTTTCCCTCTGATTTAATGTCCCAGTTGAGAGGTGATGTCATTTCAGAGGGAGCCAGAGAAGAGGAAGTGCTGGAGAAGATAAGGTGCTTTAACTCTTACCCCTCCTGGCTGGACTTTGAAGCTGGGAACTGTGTTAGCTGCCAGCCAGGAAAACATCAGAGAGGGGAAGAGGTTGGTTGGAGGACACCTTCCTCTTGGGGCAGTGGGAGCTGCTGAGATGGATGATGATAGAGGTCCTTGGATGTTCACAGGTGATATCAACAGGATTTTGTGTCTTGTTTTGTCTTCTCCAACACCTTTGTCTCTCAGAGATGTGGGGTGGGTTGTCTGCAACGCCAGGCATACCTCCTCACCATAGCCTGAGTGTCACACCTGCAGCCAGGGAGGTGCTCCAGGAGGATCAGCAGAAATGCTGTGAAGGTGCTGGAGAGGATAGAGAGTGTGACAGGGTTGCCCTGCTCCTGAAGACTGAATAGGAAGGTCCTTACCAGAGACTCAGTAAAAGATCAAGATTAGCTGTGGAGATGAGCAAGAAATTCCCATGATGCTGAGTCCAGGGACTTGGACTTTCAGAATGATCTCCAGGGAAGGCATCCTCATCCCTCTGACAAAAACAGTCAAGCCCCAAAGTCTGCTCTGTTCTCTCTGGTCCAGTGTGGTGGAAGTCATGGACTTGGCAGGGCTGGATGGAGAGGACATCTCAGAAACCACAGTGTATAAGTGTAGCTGTTGTGGCAAGGTTTAGGTTGACCTCCATCAACCCAGAGAGTTTTGAGCCTCAGTGGGCTTGCTTGTTCTCATCCTGCCTTGGTGGGTTTTGCTATTGAAAGGTGATCCCAGTTGTCCCCACACTGCTGCAGGCAGCCAAGATGGAAAGCAGGAAGGGTGTGGGATGCCTCACGTGTGCATCAGTGTCTATCTCCAGAAGGAAAAATCAGAGCTGGGTCTCTTTTCTCTGTGTGTGCCACAGTCATCACAATGGCTCTGCTCTGGTCAGCCATCACTGGTGGCTCTTTGCTCCTCGGGGTTCTGTTTTTGTAGTAGCTTTCCAGTATCTGAAGGGGGCCTACAGGAAGGCTGGGGAGGGACTATTGACAAGGTCTTGTAATGACAGGATAAAGAGTGATGGGTTTAAACTGGCAGAGGGGAGGTTGAAACTGGATGTTAGGAAGAAGTTCTTTGCAGTGAGGGTGGTGAGACACTGGCACAGGTTGCCCAGGGAGGCTGTGGAACACAGAAGCACCCAATGTGATCTTTGATCACATTCTGTGCTTCTGTGCTCCACAACCTCCCTGGAGGTGTTCAAGACCAGGTTGGATGAGGCCTTGAGCGACCTGTTCTAGTGGGAAGTGTCCCTGCCAATGGTGGGGGGGTTGGAAATGGCTGAGCTTTGAGGTCCCTTCCAACCTAAACCATCCTGTGTTTCTCAGTGCTGCAGGGCTAGCACCGCTCTGCCCCAGCCCAGGCCTGGGGGTGGCAGGTACTGATGGTCTCAGCCTCACTGCTATGAGCTTAACGTCCTCGTTTTCTCCACAGGAGGCTTTGCCACTTTCTCCTCCTGCTTCCCAGGGCTCTGTGAGGGGAAGCCAGCTGCCATCCTGCCGATGAGCATCTCCCAGCCATGCTTGCCCGTGGCCAATGTTGGCCCCACACGCATCCTGCCGCATCTCTACCTGGGCTCCCAGAAAGATGTCCTAAACAAGGTATGGCCCCGATGAGGGAACATGTCTGGGACCCCAGCACTGGAGAGGAGGGAGGGCATTAGGGACTCCTTTCCTGCCTGGTGGGAGAACCACAGGTGGTGGGTCTGACCCTAGCAGAAGGTTGAAGGCAAGGAGTGCATAGGCAGAGTCTGCTGGAACTGGATGGGGGTGGTTGCAGGATGAGCTGTCTTATAATTGATGAGCTTTGGGGTGGCCAGACTCCTCCCAGGTGTAATCATAAATGGTTGGAGGTGGGAGGGACCTTTAAAGGTCATCTAGTTCAAATCTTCTGCAGTGAGCAGGGACATCTTCAAGTAGAGCAGTTTGCTCAGAGACCCAGACAACCTGACCTGGAATGGTTCCAGGGATGAGGCACCACCTCCCTGGGCAACCTGGAACAGGGTCTCACCAACCTCAAAGTACACATAACAAACCCAGGGACAAGAGGAGCCCGGCTGGGAAAACGTTTGGGTGTGGAAGGGGAGTTACTACAGCTGGAGGGAGATGTGGGACAGGAGCCAGCTTTGCACCCATCTGCCTGGCCAGTGAGATAGCACCAGTGTCAGCAACCTTGGGATCTCCTTGGAAGCCAGAGGCAGTGGGAGAGAGGAGAAAAGAGGGACAGGTGCTGGAAGGCTGTGCTGGAGTTTTGTTTAAAGGGAAAATCACAGCAAGAAGACAGAAAGAGGAATTGCAGTGGAAACGCTGCCAGGCACCTGGCTACCGCAGGCAGGAGGCAGCCAGCTGGGCGTCCTCATCCTCACCCAGGGCAGGCAAGGGGGGAGAGGGACCATGACGCCAGAACAGGGCTGGAGGCAGAAAGGAGAGTGGAATTATATACAGGGAGTAGAAGGAAATGGGAGAGAAAAATGCCAGGAATGTGAGCCCAGGAGCTGGGCTGACTCCATGGAGCTGAGCCTGGGCTCTGCTGGGACAGGCAGAAACCAGCTGCTGGAGAAGCCAGGGCTGATGCCCTGGTGTGGTCTCCTGAGGAGTCAATGTCAGGCGGGGAAATTGATGTTTTCCATCCCTCACCACCTCCTTGGAAGGTTGTGTCTACCTTTTGGAGCTGTGTTTTCTGCCATCCCCACCACACGGCCAAAAGATGTGCTCTTCCTAGGAGCAGAGCAGGGTCAAGTGTGGATCTGAGCAGAGATGATGCTTCTCTGCTCCAGCATGTTGTGGATGAGATATCCCACATGGCAGCTCTGATGTGTGGAAGGATTCTTTCATCTCCACATTTTCTCCTCTTCTCTCATTTTGGGTCTTCCTTGTGACAGCACAGACTAGGCACTGAGACCCAGCAGCTGGCACAGGTGTCCCCCAAGCTGTACAGGTCATACCTAGTCTGGTGGGATGAGGACAGAGACAGGGGTCAGGTGAGACATGAATCTGTCAGCACTGCATATAGATGAAGCTGGCCAAGGCCCTGGAAAGGAAGAGATGAAGCTTGGTGTGGGTGCAGCAGTATGCACCCAGCAAGGCAGCTGGCTGACTCGTGGGTTGAACCTTGCCCCCTCATTGCTGTTTGCCATCTGACCCTGTTTACCTAAGCTCTCCTTTGTGCTCTTGCACTTACTGAGTCAGAAATTTGGACAGTGATGGTGGCCACCGAGTGGCCAGAGCAGAAGAGTCATGGAAAAGAAGTCCAGTCACAGAATCCCAGACTGGTTTGGATTGGGAGGGACCTTTTAAGATCATCTAGTCCAACCCCCATGCAGTCAGCAGGGACATCTGCAACTAGAGCAGGTTGCTCAGAGCTCCAGACGTGACCTGTAATGGCTCCCGAAATGGAGCATCAGCCACCTCTGTGGGCAACATGGGCCAGGCTCTCACCACTCTCAGTGTCAAACACTTCTTCCTTCTCTCTAGTCTGAACCTCCCTCTTTCAGTTCAAACCATCTCCTCCTGTCCTGTCAGAACAGGACAGCTCAAAAGTCTGCCCCCAGTTTTCACCCCAGTGAAAAGGTCCAGGTTCACCCCAGTGCCAGAGCAAGGCAGGAGAAGTTTCCCCTTGCCACCTGCCTGTGTCCCAGCACAAGACTGTATGTTCAGAGTGAAGGACTGTGAATGACTAACAAACCTGACAACAAACCCTGATGTGTTTCTGAGCAGTGTGGGAGCGACATAGAGTGGTACCACTGACTCACCCCACTGTTGGTGAGATGCCTCTCTCCCTCAGCAGCTACTTTCAAAGCTTTCAGCTAGAGATTTGACTGATTTTCTTTCTCATATTTTGCTGTTCCTTTCATGCTTAAATCCTCTGGGACTCTCCTTTCCAGGTGTCCTTGTATTTGGACCAAAGTAAAGCCCAGCTGAGGTTCAAACCTGTGTCATTGAAACTGATGCAACCTTTAAGGCCAGGTTGGATGTGGCTCTGAGCAACCTGATCTAGTGTGAGATGTCCCTGCCCATGGCAGGGGGGTTGGAGCTAGAGGATTTCTATTAAGAATCAACTAAAGCCGTGGCACTCTTCAGACAAAACAACTAGAAAATAGCTGTACTTTCCTTAAAGAGAGCCTTTTCTTCCCCCCACCCCCAGTCTCTGCTGCTAGATGAGTTCATGCTCTGAAGTAACCATCCATTGCTAGGCTGGGGATTGGATCGAGGGAAGAAAGCAGCAAGGATCCTTTCACTTTTCATTCACCCAGGACTGCAGCACCTCTCCCATGGCTGAGAGAGTTGGGGGTAGCTCAGCCTGCAGAAGAGAAGGCTCCAGGAAGACCTTAGAGCAGTCTGCCAGTACCTGAAGGGGACTACAGGAGAGCTGGGGAGGGTTTTCTGACAAGGCCTGAGAGTGCAAGGACAAGGGCCAATGGCTTTGAGCTGAGAGAGGGGAGATTGAGACTGGAGACAAGGAAGAAATTCTTGACAGGGAGGGTGGGGAGACAGTGGAACAGGTTGCCCAGGGAGGCTGTGGATGTTCACTCCCTGAAGGTGGTAAGGGCCAGCTGGATGAGTAACTGAGCAGCCTGGGCTAGTGGGAGGTGTCCTGCCCATGGCAGAGGAGTTGGAACTTGGATGATCTTTGAAGTCACTTCCAACCCAACCCATGTTGTGATTGTGTAATTATGTGATCCTTGAGATCCCTTCCAGCCCTGACAACTCTGTGATTCTTCTCTCTGCTTACTATCAGCTAGGCCAAGGCTGTACTGGGAGATCCACAGGAGAAAATATTGGGGTGGGAAAAGGCAGGGAGTGGATGGCAGGGCAGAGCTTCATCACTCACCGCTGCTCAGACTCAGCTGATCATTCAATCTCCTTTTTTCCCGCCAGGACTTGATGACACAGAACGGGATAAGCTATGTCCTCAACGCCAGCAACTCCTGTCCCAAGCCAGACTTCATCTGTGACAGTCATTTCATGCGCATTCCTGTCAATGACAACTACTGTGAGAAGCTGCTGCCCTGGCTGGACAAGTCCATCGAATTCATTGGTGAGCAGCAGGTGTCACTGGGTGCAGTAGTCGCAGATTTCCCAGTCCTCAGCCTTCAAAACCTGAGCCCTTCTCCCCTGATCTTTCTCCCAGCAACCCTTCTCCTTTCACACAAAAAGGGCCGAGGGTCTGGGAGGGAGGCTGGAGTCATTTTGCTCGCCGTCTCTGACTGCATTGTTGCTTCCCTCTCTGTTTCCCCTACCAGACAAGGCCAAGGTGTCCAGCTGCCAGGTGATTGTGCACTGCTTGGCTGGGATCTCCCGCTCGGCCACCATCGCCATCGCCTACATCATGAAGACCATGGGTATGTCGTCAGATGATGCTTACAGGTGAGCTTTCCCCACAGGGCAGGCAGGGCTTGTGCTGGGATGCTTCACTCCAGGGAAGGAAAGCAGGCTGAGCCCAGAAGGAGAGGTTGGGAGCATTATAAAGCTCTGACTCCACTTAACTGTTTCCCAGTGAAACCAAACTAAAGCTCTCTTCATCAAGTGCAAGGGACAGGGAATGATTTGGAGCAGTAAAATGGAGGGAGGAGGCAGTCCCAGCTCTACCCTTGGGGCATCCTGAGGTCTCATGGTTCCCCAATACCCTTTTTTTCAGAGGGGGTGGTGCCTCTTGTACCCAAAGAGGCTGAGCGCGCAGGGGGGACGCACTGAAGGGCCAAGCACTGACCGGGGCCGTCTGTGTCTGCACAGGTTCGTTAAGGACCGTCGCCCGTCCATCTCACCCAACTTCAACTTTCTGGGCCAGCTCCTGGAGTATGAGAGGAGCCTGAAGCTCCTCAAGGCCCTGAAGTCAAAGGGTGACCGGGTTGAGGGAGACACCCAGCAGGACCCGGCAGAAGCGGCTGAGAGCAGTCGGCATCCCCCCCCACCACCTACCTCAGAGAAGGCCGAGGAGGTGCCGAGGGGCACCGCTCCGGCATCCCCCCATGGTGACTCTGAGCGGCAAGGCGGGGCCCCGAAGGTCCTGTCGCCCACCACCCTGCAGCAGGGGCTCAACGGCTTGCACCTCTCCTCCGAGCGCATCCAGGACACCAACCGCCTGAAACGCTCCTTCTCCTTGGACATCAAGTCCGCCTACTCCCCCGGCCTGCGCCAGGACCCGCCCGGACCCCCCGGCCCTGGGGACGCCCCCAAACTCTGCAAGCTGGACAGCCCCTCAGGCCCTGGTGGCCTTGGCCCCTTCTCCCCGGGGGCAGACAGCCCCGACCGGCCGAACGGGCCCGACCTGCTGCTGGAGGCCAAGGTGAGGCAGCGGCGGAAGCACCGGCACACGGCGGGCTCACCGGCACACGGGCTCAGCCTCAACGTCGGCGGGGCCAGCACCGCACGCAAGAGCCCTGGCGCCGAGGACGGGCTGCCGCCACGGCTCGGCCAGCCGGCCACGGCTCCCAGCACCGCCAGCACCACCACCACCACCAGCAGCACGGCATGGAGCGGGGTGCACCTGGAGTCCCCCAGCACACCGTCCGGCGAGGCCGGCTGGTACTTTGGCGTTGACTCCGGCGGCAGCGGCGGTGGCGGAGGGAGCCTGTTCGCCGGGGGCAGCCCTTACCCGCCGCCGTTCGGGGTGGGGGGCGGCTGCGAGATCAGACTGAGGGACAAGGCGCGGGCAGAGCCGCGGGACGGGCGGCACAGCTGGCACGAGGAGCCCGGCGCCGAGAAGCAGTTCAAGCGCAGGAGCTGCCAGATGGAGTTCGAGGAGACCATGTCCGAGGGCAGGGCCCGCGAAGAGCTGGGCAAAATCAGCAAACAGTCCAGCTTCTCGGGCAGCATGGAGATCATCGAGGTGTCCTGACACCCGCTCGGGGGGCCGCAGCGGGGCGCGGGGGGGGCGGGGGGATATTTAAGCTGGGGGGGAGAGGGGAAGGGGGGGGAGGGGCAGGATCTGGGGGTGGGGACTATTTATACCCGCGCGTGCATTTTCGGGGGGCGCGCGCGCTGAGAGGGACGCGGAGGCAGACGGAGGCTTTCCAGAGTCCGGGAAACACCACGGGGGATGCTTAGCGTCCCTCCTGCGCCCGCCCTGCTCCTCATCCCCTCCGCCACCCGCGCTTGAAACGTGGGTGGTACGAATTCGAACGGGAAGAGGGGTCGGAGGGTTGGGGTCGGGAGGGGTTGCAGTTTTGGCTGCCGGCATGGGGCGCAGCACCTGGAGGTGGGGGAACACTTCCAGAGCTGCCCCCCTTTCCCCTTGCCGTCTCGGCGCACTAAGCATGCTCCTCGTGTTTCTCTGGCTAACTACCTTAAACAAATGCTGCACTGGAGCAGCCCTCTGCATATATAAATATATATTATATATAATATAAAGAAAAGGAAAAAAAAAAAAGAAGAAGAAGAAGAAAAAGAAGAAGAAGAAGAAGAAAAAAACCAAACCCAGGGCAGAAAACACACAGACAAAAGGCAAAAGGTGAATGGTTTTACTGCGGGTTTTTATTGAGACGTAAATAATATTTCAGATTTAGTTTTGGTTTCTTTTTTTGGGGGGGTTTGTTTTCTTTTGGTTTTTAATTTATTGAAGCTGTTCATTCTGGCAATGATTTGCAGACAATGTGGGGCGGTACTTTCAGCTCTGTTTTTACTGTGTATGGTATTTAAATTCTGAAATACGAGTTTCTAAGCAATACCTGAGGCCTGTGGCTCCTTCTATAGCTCATGTTGATGACAAAGGAATTTGGTTTTTCCTCCCTCTTTCCCTCTGGGAGCAGCGGCAAGGGGACTGGAGACTCTCCTGGGCACTTTTTTTCTAGAGATGAACAAGCAAATGAGCAAACCATAAAAAACTTCTTACAACAAACTGAGCCAGAAAACTCTCTTCTGGAAGCTGCTGTCGCTTCTTCACCCCTTGGTCTCTGTCGGCTTATCCCCATCCTGGTCATTAACCCCATCCTGGTCATCAACCCATCCTGGTCATCATCCTGGCTGTCACCCAATCCCAGCCATCATTCCTCTCCCAGTCATTGTGTCCATGCCACCCATCACCCCAATCCAGCTGTGTCGCTCTTCCTTGGGTTGCCTATCCTTGCTGGAGAGGGCGAGGAGGGAGGCACCCAACGTGGAGGGAAAGGAGCTGGGTGTCACCTCAAGCTGCATGGAGAAGGCATTGGAGGCTGCCGCAGCGGAGGCAGAGAGGGGAGGCTGGGGGTAGCTGGTGTTGCTGGTCAGAGGATGTCTTGCCTGCCCACCCCAGCCACTCAGCTCCCCCTTGCCTCAGCCACCTTGCTTGTGGGGAAGGTATGGGCACTACTTTCCCTTTGGGAGCGATGTTCTGTCAGGCTTCCTCCATCCTTCTCTTCACATCCAGGAAACTCATGGGGAGTGTGTTTGCAGGTGCTGGGACTCCCCCGGCCCTATTCCATCCAGCAGGTGATAAACCAGCTGGAAACGCAGCTCTGTAAGCACACGGGGGTGGGCACAACCAACTTATTGGCAGAGGCAGTTGGCTGCTTCCCCTCATTTTGGTGGGAAGCCAAGCCCTTGCCCCCAAAGCCCAGCAGCAGGCTTGCCGAGAAGCTGCTGTTTGGAGCTGTAGGCACTCATCTGCCTCCGCTGCAAAGCACTCCCCGTGGCTGTCGTTGCTTTCCCCCTCGTCCCGCCCTACTTTTGCGAAGCTGATACCTCAGGGGTCTCCATTCGTGCATGTCTGTGTCCTGTGTCAGCCTTGGAGTGTTGGGGTTTTTTGTTTCTGGGTCTCTCCCCTTGTTCCTCCTCTGGTCGTTCGTTTCTCTCTCTAAATCAGGCGGCAAAACCAAATGAGCTCAGGCTCCAAACTGGAGGCAAAGCAGAGGTGTGAGGAGCTGTGGTGGTGCAAGGAGAGGCTGCTGGCTTTGGCTGGTTGCTCTCCCAACCACGTCTGTGTTTGCAGCTGAGCTGAGCCCTCTCAGAGGCTCCTCACTCTCTTCAGACCGCCTTTAGTTTTCCTGGTTTTCCATGAGGCCATTTGGTGAGGTGCTGGGGATCTCTGCATGCTCCTGCCTGGTTCCATGAGGTGTGGCAGGGAGGGATGAGGGTGGCTGGAGAGCCAGGGACCACCTGCTTCTCTTCCCACAGTGCTTTTGGTGAGGGTGAGAGATCTTACAGGTATCCCTCGAGAGCCCACCCCACCCATTAGTGCCTCCAGCAACCACCTCAAACCAGCTCAGTGTTGCCAACCTGAACATTTCTCCCTTCTGGCCACCAAAGGATGTTGACACCATCTAAGTTTCCTTTTTAGATCTCAGTAGGCATCCCATGAGCCAGGCAGGTATTCAGCACTCACAGCAGGGCATCCTAAGTGGCCACTGATGTTGGGTCAAAGGAGGGAAGGGAAAAAGCTTTATCCTCTCTCCAGAAAGCCCCCTGAGCCCAGGTCAATATGGTTTGTCTCCTGTCCAAGCAATGCTGCTGGTCTCCCTTCCTCTCCTGCTGCCCTTGGTGGTGGCATTTCTTCCCAAGCATGGCAGGGATGATCCCCTGCTGATGTCTGCTCCATATCACTCAGCTCCTGTGCATCCCATGCTCCTCCAGGGTTGCTGCCAGCGTGGACCAGCTGAGCCCAGGTCAAGCAAGTTGCTAGCAGGAGCTGGTTAGGTGTAGCACTCCAGGCTACTCTGAAATCAGAGCAAAGGGAAGCAGATTCTGAGATGAGTAGATCACAGCTGCCACAGGACATTCGTGAGCCACCTCTGCAGCCTGCTTTTGATGTAGTCTGCATTCATCCTTCCCCTTACCTTGGGCTCATGCTCTAGAAGCCCTCTCGTGCAGTATTTTAAGGCTCCATCCAGCAAATACGTTTTGATGGAGTAGCCCTGCCTGAGCATGTCCTGCCAGTGCTGTCCCAAAGCCACCAAAGGTCACCGAGTGGCTTGCAATTCCCTGCACTGCTTTTTGTGAATCAGGCTCTAACAGACACTTGGTCCATGAATCAGAGAGCTGGGAGTGAGCATGACGATGGCTGTGCTGGCTGGTAGCCCTTCCCATCATCTGCCAGCCGAGCCTTTAATGGGCTCTCACAGTCAGACGACCCCACCCAAAGCCTCACTGAAACCAAAAGTCATCTTTCCATGCCGGCCTGCTGAGAGCGTGTTTGCTGGTAGGGACCCACGGTGGCAGAAGTGTGAGCAGAGGAGAGGAGAAGCCTGGCATTTCAAGGAAGGAAGCACCGAGCTGTCGAGTCGTCACAGCAGCAGCTGTGGTTGAGCTTTGCACCACGCAGAGCACAGAGCAAACCACAGTTTCCCTTCAGGTCGGGAGGGACTTTGCACTCTGACTGTCCCCGGGGCCAAGCGCCCCTGGCCATCTCCTTGCCCGCCATCCTTTGGGTGGCTGAGTGAGGCTGGCAGGAGGGCAGCCATCAGCTTGGCAACACTGAGCCAGAGGCTCGGGTCAGAGCAGGCTCATCCCCAGCCTCAGCAGTAGCAGCATCCCCAGCCCCTGCTGCCTTCCCAGCCCTTCTCTTTGTCTGCTTGTTTCTTTGGATGTCCATCCCCATTACATCTGCCCCTTAGGAGACAATGTCCCCCAGAACACCCCACGCACACTGTCCCCTTCCCCTTCCCACCCTTAATACTAATGATAATAAGCTATCAGTGTTGTCATTGCAATCTATGAATGATAGATTTGAGTATTTATGATGATTATTATGATTATTATGGTTCTGATTCTGTACTTTTTTGCTTCCTCCTCTTCGTATGTTGCTCTTTGTTTCTCTGTTGTGAATAAACGCAAGGCCCCGCCACACCTTCTCTCTGCTCCCCGCAGCCCGGCACAGCTCCCGGCTGTCCCAAGGCCCCAGGGAGGCAAGCCCTTGTCAGAGGAGCTGGAGGGTGATGCTTCCTAAGGGTACAAAGACACCCAAACTCGGGGCAGATCCATTCTCTGAACTCTTCCCTTCCTGCAGCTCCTCTTCCCCATGCTCATATTAGTAAGAGGCAAGAACCCACTGGCACCATGAACAGAAGATGCAATGGCAAAAGCTAAAAGGTCTTGTGCCAGCTTTAAGGAGTGTTGGCCAAGCACTGAGTCAGCTCCCTTCAGGTTTGGTCCTCTCACCTTCTTCTGCAGCCTGCACCTTCAAGGGGCTTCTTGCTCTGCCATGGCAGCTGGTTGCAAAGTTTTCCCTGCCCAGCCAAGCCCATGCATTGATGCTCCACTGTAGCCAGGTTGTCCTGAGCTTCTGGGGCTTGAGTGTCCTCCTCATGCCAGTGATCACCCTTTGCTCAGAGACAGCACAGCCTGGGGAGGATGTGTAGCCAGTGGCAGAGCAGCAAGGAGAGGTGAGAGGGACTCTGCTACCCGGAGGGATGCAGAAAGGGGCTGGAAGTGGCTCCCAGCACGGGGCTGGATTTGGCCATTATCCAACACTGGTGTGTCATAAGCAGAGCCCAGTGCTGCTTTTTCACACTCGTGTGCTGGGCTCCTTGTACAGCCTGGAAGTTTCCAGGTGACTGTAAGGCGAAGGAGGAGCCTTTAGGGAAGGGAAGAGGAACCCTGTTTGCACCACGGTACAAAACACTCTCCCTGCTGCACCAGCCTCATGAAGAGTCATTTTAATTTGCAAGGTCTGACATCAGCCTTCTCCAAGTGGCCTGGGCACAGTCTCTTGTCTCTGTCATGGCTTTGCTTCACCGTGGGTTGGGTCCTTCTCATCACGCTGCGCTGAACTCATTCCCGAGGTTGCTCTGAGACCGCACCGGAGAGCAGAGAGCTCAGGTCTCGCCCCTCTCTCAGGGGACTCTGGCAGAGCCCCGCTGGGGTCCCGGTCCGGCGTCACCCTTCCTACCTCACCTGCCTTTGAGGCAGCCACGGGCGGGGAGGGAGCAGGCAGGTCCCGACCACGCCGGGGCTGAGCCTCCTCAGCTCCCATCCTTGTCCCTGCAGGATCAGGCCCTTCCTCAGCAAGCACAAGACGGGGAGGGGGTTCTGCTCCCACCCTGAGGACTCCCGAGCAGGGAGGAGAAGCTCTGGCCACCAGCCCCACCATGCTCCCTTCCTCGCCAGTGCCGGCATCGGATCCGGGGAGCCCCCCTGCCCCTGCCTCCTCTTTATTTATTTGTTACCAGAGGCTGTAATCAGCAGTGGCTTTTCTACCCTCGACTTTCTTTTCCTTTCTTTTGTATTTTGGAACAACGTGTTGTAATAAATACCCAAATAGGTGTTTTAACAGCTGCTCTCAGCCTTGGTTTTTGAGGGGTTGAGCTGGAGGGGTACCTTTGGGGGGGGGCTGGGGAGGGTGATGGACCTGTGGTTGCATCCCTGAGGGGCAGAGAACTGGACACACAGTCAGACCTGGAAACACAGCCAGAGCTGGAAACACAGCCAGGCATGCAACTAGAGCCACAGAGAGAGTGATTGGCATTGGAATGGGCTGCCCAGGGAGGTGGTGGAGTCACCATCCCTGGAGGTGTTGAAGCCAAGCCTGGATGAGGCACTTAGTGCCATGGTCTGGTCGATTGGCCAGGGCTGGGTGCTAGGTTGGACTGGATGAGCTTGGAGGTCTCTTCCAACCTGATTGATTCTATGATTCTATGATTCTATACATAGGGCCCAGGAGCTTGAAAGCTGCAGCTGACCTGATCCAAAGCAGAAATAAGACTCACGGCTGAGGGAGCAGGAGAATAACAGTTGGGACATTCCAGAGCCCAGGGACTGCAGAGAGCCACTCTCGAGGTTACTGATGGTCCAGTGAGTGATTCACAGCTCTGAATAACCTCCCTTGTCCTACTGGCCACACTGTTCCTGATGCAGGCCAGGATGCCATTGGGGTTAGGCTACCTCTCTATAGGGCTACACCATGCCAGGAGGAAGGTGGGAGCAAAGCATAGCTGGGAAGCAAAAACAGTTTCCTAATATCCATCCTGGAGCTCCCTTGGCACAACTTGAGGCCTTTTCCACTTGTCCTGTCACTTGTTGCATGTGAGAAGAGCCTGACCTCCTCCTCCCTCCAGCCTCCTTCCTCCTTGGTTCCAGTCTCTGCTTTGTCCCCATCCCTTGTCCTGCTGCCGACCCTCCAGCTATCGATCAGCACTGAGATCTTCTCTCAGTCTGTTCTTCTTCAGGCTAACCAAACCTAACCCCCACCTAACCAGACTTAAAGCCCACCCTGCAGAGCTTCCTGCCCCTGCCCAGGCTCTCCCTCTCCTCTGGCTCCTGGTGGTTTGCAGAGCAGAAACCATTACTGCAACGAGAAACCCAGGAACGTCCTTTTTCCAGCTCTGGGGCTTTTATTGACTGCGAGTGGCTGCCAAGCCTATAAATAAATGTTCCTGGAGCTAAATATAGCAGCCCTGCAATAGGCCCTGGCTATTTATTTAGCTCGTGGCCTCTTTGAAAGCTTGCCAGTCCAGGCTGCCTTTACCTTCACACCATCCCACCCCAGGCTGCGGCCACCCACTGCGGGGGCATGGCTGAGTCCGCGTGGGGAGAAGGGGTCACAAAAGTCAGTCCTGTCTCCTTGGCAGGGCTTGGAGGAGCCAGACAGCAGGGGCTGGCAGCTGAAGGACTTTCAGCCCCCTGTACCCCTGCCCAGAGAGCTGGGGGGTCCTCAGGAGGGGCGTTTGCTGGAGCAGCCGGGTGGGGCTGAGCCAGCCACAAGCCAGTTTCCTCTCCTGGGAGGACCAGGGACCTTTTTCCAGAAGTAGAGCCTGGAAAAGAGGATTTCTCATCTCTGCAGGCTTTGCAGCACCGGGTGATGGGCATTGCTTTGCCACGCTTCACAGGACTGTTGCACTCCTGGGGCACGGAGCTGCTGTCTGTCAGGCCTGAGGGCACCTAGGGGCATGCATCAAGCCTGCACCGCAAGCCATGTCATGGCTGTGACCTGCTCTCTGGCTCCAGTTGCTGACAGGACCTCAAGCAATGTCACTCAGTGCTCCTGATGGGACTTTCTGGCTTGATGAGTGTGTCTAGGAGATGCCATTGCCATGCTCTTGAGATGAGCCCTGGTGGGCTCCTGGTGGGGCCTTCTGGCTTGAGGAGCATGTCTAGGAGATGCCATTGCTGTGCTGGTGGGATATGTGCTCCTCCAAAGCTGTTCTGGTTGTGCTTCGAAGCCCTCACCCCTCCAAAACTGATGGAAAGCAAGGTGAGGACTGCTCTTGGGCTGCAGACACTCTAAGCCTGACAGAAACAGGATGCTGCTTACCTTGAGCTGTGACAACTTCTCAGCAGTTCCAAGCCAGCAAAGGAAAAAACTCCATCACTCCCTGGAAAGTCACATCAGCTCCTGGAACGATCCAGGGTGTTCACAATGCTCAGCACTCACAGGGAGTTTTGCTAAACATGAGCTAATCCTTACAACACCCATGGGAAGGAGAAAAGCAATGATTGTCCTTGGGCTTGGCTTTTTCCTTTCCTGTGTACCCCTGCAGATGGAGATCAGATCCAGGGAGCTCTGGAAATGAGAGGAGAATCCCACTCACCCCAGCTTGTACAAATAGGAAACCTGGAGCAAAGGCAGCAAGTTTTTTGCCAGAGGCCACCCAGGAAGGCAGAGTTGTAGCCAAACTCCAAGTGCAAGGGGGAAATCCTGGCCCCCAGTCCTGCTGCATTGCCACCAGGCTGTAATTCCCTGACTGACAGAGTAATTCTGGTCTCCTGGTGGGTTTGCACCTGGGGGATGCCAGAGAGACACGAAACCTTTTTGTCACTGCTTACCTTCCTTTCCACACAGTCTGGAGCACAACTCAAATGAGGAGCAGCTGAGGGAACAGGGCTGTTTAATCTGGAGGAAAGGAGGCTGTGGGGAGACCTTCTTGCTCTCTACAGCTCCCTGAAAGGAGGCTGGAGCCAGGTGTGAGTTGGTGTTTTCTCCCTAGTAACACCCAACAAGGCAAGAGGAAATGGCCTCAAGTTGCACCAGGGGAGGCTTAGTTTGGATATTAGAAGAAACTTCTTCACTGAAAGGGTTCTCAAGCGCTGGAAGAGGCTCCCCAGGGAGGTGGTTGAATCCCCAGTGCTGGGCATGTTCAAAAGACACAGAGATGTGATGCTGAGGGTCGTGGCTTAGCAGTGACTTGGGAGGGCTGGATGATCCTCAAAGTCTTTTCCAACCAAAACGATTCTATGATCCTAATGTCACTTCACACAGTGAAGTGGTTTTGAGTGGCAGCAGATGCAGACGTGGCTTGATTTGGAGCACTGATGCAGAGAGTCCCAAACCTCCCACCTGTGACCTCTCCTCTGGAATCACAGCCCTGGAGCTGCTTCCTCATGTGGTTGGCCACATCAGCCCCCAGCCACCATGTGAGCAGCTCCGTTGCTGTGGCCAGTGAAGTGTTGGCAGCGTGAGGAAATGCAGCTGATGGGCCAGTCCCTGCAGCTTTGGAGCAAAGCTGGCTCAGAGAGGCAAAGTACTGCTGGGGTCCCTCCTGGGGTGCAGGGTTCCTCTTAGGGTGCAGAAGAGCTGGGTTGGGATTCCCTAGGTGAGAGTGGGGACCGAAATGAGGCTCAGCTGCCTGGCCAGGCCCTTTGCAGGGAGACAGGGCAGTTGTGGGGGGGTTCCCTATAACCAGCAATGCTGCCTGGCCACACTCTTCCCTTCAGCTGAAACCTGTGCACTGGGTGTCTGAGTGGAAACATCGTCTGCTGGCGGTGCCCAGATGATGTCATTCAGTTTTCCAGGCTTCTGGGCTGAGCCAACAGCTTGAGCCAGTATGACTGGAGATGCTTTATTTAGAAGGAGCCCAAGCCCGAGCGAGCCCAGCCTTTGCAGCACCCTTTGGCCACCTCCCTTGCCTGCTGATGCAACCCTGGCCGCAGCAGGGCTGCCAGGCAGCCTTGCAGAGGTGGCTCTTGAGAAGCTCAAAGTGGGACCTGCTGAGTTGTGGGAAGTGAAGATGCTTCAGGGGGTGGGTAAGGGAGATTTTCTGTCTCTGCTGCCTGCTACCCAGGGGAATGGGGATGCTCCAGGTCCAGTGCATATAGCCAAGGAGCACCCTTCTCCCCAGGTGCCTTTTCCCTCCCTCCAGCTCCCTGAGGAACTCAGTCTGCTCTCCCAATCCTCCTCACACTTCTCATCTCCAGCCTGGGTTACTGAAACCAAGCTCCAGGGAGTTTTTTTAGTGGTAAAGCAAACATTCTCCCCTGCTGACACCCCTTAACCTGCCTCCTCTTCCTCAGCAGCATCTCCTGATGGGAGAGTAGCTAAGAATAGCCCAGCCACTGGCTCCAGGCTGGTGCTGTTTGCTCAGTGACTCAGAGCTGGCCAGCAGGCACTTACTCAAAGGGCCCCATTACTCATCTGTCTGCGTTGCCCCAAGGATGGGGTTTGTGTCTCTCCTTTGCCTCTCCTTTAAAGATCCTTCATTTCTTTCTTTTTAACAAAGCCACCATCCACAAAGAGAGGCAATTACCCTGCTCTGGCTTCACCACTATAGATGAGTGTGTGTGTCCCCAGATGCTGTAACCCACATCCATCCTGCTGGGAGCCCCTTGGTATTGCTCCTGCCAGGAGGGAGATGTGTGGGCAGGAGCAAGGCAGGAGAAAATGCCTCCCAAAATCGCATTTCATGGCACCAGGGGCAGCGTGAAAGCAAAAATCCTCCCCTCCAGAAACTGTCCTTGTTGAATCATAGAATGGTTTGGGTTGGAAGGGATCTTTAAAACACATCCAACTCTCCTGGAGGAGATCAGGGACATCTTCAACCACAGGAGGTTGCTCAGAGCCCAAACAACCTGACCCTGAATCTGTCTAGGGATGGGTGTCCTGGTTTGGCTGGGACAGAATCCCAGGCCAGCCACGGGCTGCAGGCTGTGAGCAGTTTGGAGTCAGGCAGGACAGCTGAGCTGAATTGGCTACAGGTGATCCCAGACCACTGCCACTGTGCTCAAGATAAAGAGAGGTTTGCTGAGGGCAGAGCCTTTTTTGCATCTCCTGCTCCTGCATCTCCTCCTGTGTCTCCTCCTGCTCCTGCGGACTGCTGCTGGGCTTGAGTATAACATTTTTGCTTTCTATTGGGGGTGGGATTATTTTGGCTGTTTCATTGAATCCTTTCTTGTTTCAACCAACAACTCTTCTCTCCTTTTCCTGATCCCCTTCTCTGCTGGGGGGCAGTCACCAGGTGATAGAGCAGCTGCTGGGGTTTAGCTCCATACGTGCGCTAAATGTAGACAATGAGGCATCTACCACCTCTGAGGACAACCTGGGACAGAGTCTCACCACCCTCAGTGTCGAGGATTTCTTCCTTCTCTCCAGCCTGAATCTCCCTCTTCTAGTTTCAGCCATCACTTCTTGTCCTGTCACAACAGGCCTTGCTCAAAAGTCTGTCCCCTTCTTTCTTAGAGGCCCCTTTAAGTGCCAAAGGCCACAAGAAGATCTCCCTAGAGCCCTCCCTTCTCCAGGCTGAACAACCCCTACTGTTTTAGCCTGTCCTCACAGCAGAGGGCTTCCAGCCCTTGCATCATTGCTGTGGCCTCCTCTGGCCTTGCTCCAACAATGCTGATGTGGATCTGACTGTACCCAAGCCCAGCTGGCCCCTCAGATGCCCATGGCATGACCCAGCTGCTCCCATCTTGCCCACAGCCCGCACTAATTGCCACCCTCCTCCTCCTCCAGAGTGCCACAGTCCCCTGTGGGTGCTGTGGTGCCCACAAAGCATCTGGGCGAATTCCAGCAGGCCTCCATGTTAAAAAGTGGCTCCGTTTCCAAACAACAAAAAGGCAGCATCTTCTCCATCTGCTTTGCTCCCCTGGGGCACTCTCTGAGTCACAGCCAGTCCTGCTGGGAACAGAGCTGCATCCTGACCAGTGAACATCTGTGGTGGCTGCTGCTGCTGCTGGGGGAGGACACAGCTCCTCTGCCTGCCCTGCAGCCATAGGGATGGTTGCCTGGGACATGCCAAGCCCGGGGTGGGCAGCAGAGTTGGAGGAGGTGCAGCGAGATGGTGTTTTGTTCTCCTGCTGCTGTTTTAGCTCCAGAGTCTCTTTTTTTGCTGTTCTTCAGGTTTTTCTCCCCCCACCTCTTCTAACCCTGCTGCTTCACAGAGTCACTACTGAAGCCTTCCATCATCAGGAAGCTCCAAATGCTCCAGGAAGCCTCGGTGGAACCCAGAGGGTTACATGAGAGCAGACACAGCCCTTGGGCTGGGGCACACATGGAGCACCCCAAGCCAGGGCTGGTTCGTGTCTCTGTGAGACACGAGGAAGGTGCAAATAGATCCACACCTCACGTGGAAGCAGGCAGCTGGTCTGCATCTGGGCTGAAGCTATGGCAGTTCTTACCACCCTGTCCTGGGTCTCCATGTAAGAGATACTAAGGGCCTGATCCTGCACCACTGGTGCAAGGGAAGTGTTGCCAGCCAACCAGCGTGATTTGTCTCCCCTGCCTCTCCAAAGGGCCCTGTATGGGAGAGCTGTGCTCAGACCCCAGAGGGGATGATGTTCCCAACTCAAAGCACTGAGCTCAGTCCAGGATGACAGCAGCCAAGAATGCTGGACAGAGGGAAGCAGGAGCCTGGACATATGCCTGTGTGCTGGAAGTGAAGCCCCTGCACTCCCTGACGAGCACATGCCTGTGTGAGGAGGAGCTTTGATGCTGGAGTGCTGGAACCCTGGAGCAGGCTGCCCAGAGAGGTTGTGGAGCTGTCTCTGGAGGGGTCCCCAAGCCCCCTGGCCATTTTGATCCCGGGCAATCTGCTATGGGTGCCCTTGCTTTAGCAGAGGGGTTGGACTGGATGATCTCCAGAGCTCTCTTCCAACCCCCACCAGTGTCCCAGTTACCTCCCTGTCAGTGTCAATCCCTGGGACCACCTGGCTAGGCTGTCCCATAGGAGAACAGGACAAATCTGCCAGGCTTGCTCCTGCCTCTGAGACCCAACTGCTGTCTCCTGGCATCTCTCACTGCACCAAGGGCTGCCAAGCAGTTGGTGGCAACTCTGACAACCAAAGCCAGGATGTGCCAGAGGAGGCAGCAGGCACTGCTGGCCCAAACCAGAGCTTTGTGGAGCCCCTTTTTTTGTGGTACCTGCCTCAAAGCTGGGCAGGGAGCAGGGCTGGAGGGAAATCCTTGAGCTACGTCTGGAGCAAAAGCTGTGCCCTGACCCAGCAGGTCCCCACAGCCCTGGCAGCCCCCAGCTTGCAGCGAGGCCTGTGAGCAACCTCTAGTGGCAGCTCCAGATGGCTCCTGAGCTCCTCACCCCAGCCCGGGCCGTGCAAACCTGGGCGAGAGGCAGGGAAGTTTGTCCTCATTCCACACAACTGCAGAATCCCAGCGTGGTAGGGGCTGGAAGGGCCCTCTGGGGATCAAACAGTCCAACCCCCCTGCTAAAGCAGGGGCACCCGCAGCAGCTAGCCCGGGGTTACAGTGTCCAGGTGGGTTTGGAATCTCTTCAGCTAAGGAGAGTCCACAACCTCTCTGGGCAGCCTGCTGCTGGGCTCCAGCACCCTCACACCAAAGAAGTTTTGCCACCTGTTTAGACACAACCTCCTGGCTTCCAGTTTGTGCCCACTGCACCTTCTCTTGTCCCTGCCCCCATCCTCTCACCCCCTACCCTTTAGCTATTGATCCTTTCTCACTCAGGAAGGACTCCAAGGACCATTTCTGACCTGTTTTGTTCATCTAAACCACACAGTTAAAGTCTTTTCCATCTCTAAAGTCACAGGGACCAGATTAGTGTTGGGACACTGGCAGAGTCAAGGCACCAAGCAGTGGGATGCTGACAGGTGACTGTGAGAGGTGCTAGAGTGGTCCTGACTTCGGGGGGAGCTGCTGTGCCCCCCAGAAGTGACATCCCAACCACTCCTCTTTATCAGCAGGAGAGGCAAGTGACAACCTGCCGATGCCTTCCAGCCCATGCATGTGCTCCCCAGCTGAGAGCAGCTCAGCAGCAGTCCCCTCTGGCTTGTGCTGGGAGGCTGTGGGTCTGCTGCTTACTTCAGCCCGGCTTGGAGGCTTGGCTTTGCCCTGGCATCCCCTGGGCACGGCGCGGTGACGGAGCGTCTGCGGCGGGAGCCTGCAGCAGCGCTGCTCGCAGACTGCGCGGTGCCCTGAGCCCGGGCCAGACTGCCTCGCCTCCAGCCAGCAAGCATTAGCCTTCCCCCAGCAGAGACATTCCTCAGGCCTGCCGATGCCAAGCACAAGTACCTCATAAATCCAAAGTGCTGCTGGGGCTGGCTCTCCCTGCCCTGCTCTCCCGGTTAATTGCTGCCCAGGCTGGCCATTAGGGACAGCAGCCAGGGCGTGCAGGAGGTGCTCCTCACGAAGCATCTCACCACAGAGCTCTGGGACAGCCTGCTGCAGATGAGCAGGGTGATCTGCCATGTATCCTGAGGCTTTGTGTCTCTTTCCCCTGCTGTAGGGTGAGCCCAGAGAGCTGTGGCTTCAGCCCTGGGTGCCACACTAAGAGGGGAGCACAAAGGGTGTGGAGAAGTTTATTAGGAAGACATTCTTGATGATGAAGGTGGGGAGACACTGGAGTATGTTGCCCAAGGAAGTTGTGGATGCTCTCTCCCTGAAGGTGTTCATGGTCAGGTTGGATGGGGCCTTGAGCAGCCTGATCTAATGGGAGATGTCCCTGCCTATGGCAGGTGAATCTTTGAGGTCCCTTCCAACCCAACCCATTCTGTGGTTCTATGCAGTTTGAGATGGGAGAAGAGCACGTTCCATGAGGGTGAAGGTACTGGTGGGTTGAGTGGTGCCTATGGGGGCCGTAGCTGAGGCTGTAAGTGTCACTGGGCCACCACAGTGGGATGCATTGGGATGACTCTGAACTTTCTGCCTTCCTTTTTCCCATCTTGGCCCCATAATTAGTCCTCTAGATCACAGAGTGCTCTTGCAGGGCTTTGTGATTAATTCTTTGCTTAGCTTTGGGAACCTGGGGGAGAGGAAGAGGAAAATTCATTGTTTCTCTCCAAATCCTACTGGCCACATTCCCCAGCTTCCCTGTGCTGCAGCACTGGGTACAAGGCTGATGCAGTGGAAACAGATTCTGCTAGGCAAAGAGGTCAGGAACAGCTGAAGCTTAGGTGGTTCCTGCACCTGGCCCTGGGCATGGAATTTCAAGATAGACTCTGTCATGGAATGATTGTAGTAAGATCATCTGCATAGATCTCTTCCAGTCACAGATCCACAGAGTGCACTGGGTTGGAAGGACCCTCAAAGGTCATCTCGTCCAGCTGCCCTGCACTCAGCAGGGACACCTCCAACTATATCAGGCTGCCCAGGGCCACACCAAGTGTGATTCTGAATGTCTCCAGGGACATTCCCTACCACTCTATGGAATCATGGACTCTTGATGTGATCTGCTTTCACCCTGTCATGGGTTTCAACCTTTCATGGTTTCCATGAGCATGCCCTCTGCTCCCCTCCAAGGCCAGGCAGTAAGGTACCCACAGGAGACCAGCAGTGGGACTATGGAGATCTAGAACAACAGATAACCACCTTGGGCAGGGACTCTTCCTTCTTTGGGATGCTTTTATATCAGAGGGCATTAAAGGGACTGAAGCCAGCAGGACAGCCCAGATCACTGCAGGGAGTCCCCCAGCTGAGACAACCTCTTTTTTTTCCAGCTCCACTGCATGTTTCATAGAATGGCTTAGGTTGGGAGGGACCTCAGAGGTCACCTACTCCAAGCTCTCTGCCATGGGCAGGGACACCTCTCAGCTAGCCCAGGTTGCCCAAGACCTCACCCAACCTGGCCTTCAACACCCCCAGGGAGGAGGCATCCAGAACCTCCCTGGGTAACCTGTTCCAGAGTCTCACCACCCTCCTACTGAAGAACTTCCTCCTAAGCTCCAGCCTAACCCTGCTCTCCCTCAGCTTCAAACCATTCCCCCTTGTCCTGTCTCTAGACACATGAAAAGTCCCTCTGGCAGCCTTCCTGTAGGATCCCTTCAGCTATTGACAGGCAGTTTTAAGGTCCCCTTGGAGTCTTCTCCAGACTGCACACCCCCAGTTCCCTCAGCCTGTCCTCATAGCAGAGGTGCCCCAGCCCTTGGATCATCCTTGTGGCTGTCTCCTGGACTCTTTCCACCAGCTCTGTGTCCTGTGGGGACACCAGAAAGACCAACCCTTGACACTCCTCCCCAAGGAAACAGCCCATGCAGAGAGCAGTAACCACAGCAAGCCCTCTCCTGGCCTCCTGCACCCGGTGCTGCTGCTGGCAGAGCCACTCTGGAGCCGCCCTGCGTGGCGGACAGGCTGCCCTTGGCTCTGGTGCCCACCACGGCTCTCAGCAATGAGCTCACCCCTGCATTATCGCTGATGCCGGCAGGCTGGAGGCTCTCGGCAGCACAGCTATCGACCCATGCCTCCTGCATGTCTCCCCTCGGGCCTCTGGTTTCAGGAAACCTCTTTGCCTCTCCTTGTCGCTTCTCTGCAGCCTCCAGGAATGCTTTTCTAAAGGACCTTGGAGTTAGGAAGCAAGGGAAAAGCCACTGGGACTGCAGCAAGGACAGGCACCTCTGTCTGCTTCCTTCATCTGACTGCTTTACTCATCCCCTTCGCTTTCCTCAGTGGAGGAAAGGGAGAAGACTTCCCTCAGGTTAAGTTTCATAGGTTCATAGTCTGGGGTTGGAAGGGACCTCAAAGATCATCCCTATGGGCAGGGACACCTCCTACTAGACCAAGTTGCTCAAGACCTCTTCCAACCTGGCCATGAACACGTCCAGGGAGGGAGCATCCACAACCTCCCTGGGCAACCTGTGCCAGTGTCTGATCAAGCCTCACTGTAAAGAATTTCTTCCTTCTCTCCAGTCCAAGTCTGCCCTCCTCAAGCTCCGTTCTGTTTCCTCTCACGTGGGAACCCACCTTACATGGTCTCTGCTCGCATCATGGACGTTCTGGAGGGGCTGTGCCCATGGCAGTGTCTTCTCCACCCCCTCCCATGCTTTCAGAGCTGTCAGCATGGTTTATGTGACTTCATCTCACAAGTGACAAGCCTGGTCAGTGGGATGGAGGGAGAGTTCTTATGAGAGGCTGAGGGAGCTGGGGGTGTTCAGCCTGGAGAGGAGAAGACTTAGAGGGGACCTTAGCACTCTCTACAACTACCTAAAAGGATGCTGTAGTCAGGTGAGGATCAGGCTCTTCTCCCAGGCAACTTGCAACAGGACAAGAGGGCACAGTGTGGAGCTGCACCAGGGGAGGCTTAGGTTGGATATCAGGAAGCACCACCTCTCCACCCTCCTCAATCCCTTCTGAAGCCTCCTTTTCTCTCCACAATGACCACGAACCCATCTGTCCCTAGAAAGCGTGTTGGGAATTGCTTCCCTACGGACGCTGCCTTGCAGCTGCAGGAGCAGCTCTGTTCGTGGCCACCAGGTGGCGCCATTGAGTCTTCTTGGGAAGCGACGCCCTGCGGCCAGCAGCCTGGCACCAGGGGTGGCACTGCAGCCCTGCTCCATCTCACAGGCTGGGAGCCGACCTCCTGCTCTGCCCCAAGCATCGCCAAATACAGAGAGATTTGGGGTTAGTTTATTGCCCTAGCAAAGGCTCTGGCAAATGTGTAAAGTAAAGCAAATGTGGGGGGGGTCTGCTCTTCCCATCTGCCTTAGCAAGCAACTGCGTCGGGGCTTTGTCTTGCAGGACCAGCAGCCCTGTTGCAGCTGGACTCCAGGGACAGCAGTGTAGAATCACAGAACTGCCCAAAAGACCTTCAAGATCAAGTCCAATCATCAGCCTAACACTGGTAAGTGCCTGACTAAACCACATCCCTAGGCACCACATCTACCCTACTCTTAAATACCTTCAAGGATGAGGACTCTACCACTGCCCCGGGCAAGCCTTTCCCATGCCTCATAACCCTTTCAGTAAAGAAATTCTTTCCTAATGTCCAATCGAGACTTCCCTTAGTGCAGCTTCAGGTTATTTCCTCTTCTCCTATCACTTAGAATCATAGAATCACAGAATCAACCAGGTTGGAAGAGACCTCCAAGATCATCCAGTCCAACCTAGCACCCAGCCCTATCCAATCAACTAGACCATGGCACTAAGTGCCTCATCCAGGCTTTTCTTGAAGACCCCCAGGGACGGTGCCTCCACCACCTCCCTGGGCAGCCCATTCCAATGGGAAATCACTCTCTGTGAAGAACTTCTTCCTAACATCCAGCCTATACCTACCCTGGCACAACTTGAGACTGTGTCCCCTTGTTCTATTGCTGGTTGCCTGGGAGAAGAGGCCACCCCCCACCTGGCTACAATGCCCCTTCAGGTAGTTGTAGACAGTAATAAGATCACCCCTGAGCCTCCTCTTCTCCAGGCTAAACACCCCCAGCTCCCTCAGCCTCTCCTCATAGGATTTGTGCTCCAGGCCCCTCACCAGCTTTGTTGCCCTTCTCTGGACATGTTCCAGCACCTCAACATCTTTCTTGAATTGAGGGGCCCAGAACTGGACACAGCACTCAAGGTGTGGCCTGACCAGTGCTGAGTACAGGGGAAGAATAACCTCCCTTGTCCTACTGGCCACACTGTTCCTGATGCACCCCCACCTCTCTACAACCTCCTTTCAGGGAGCTGAGGAGGGCAAGGTCTCCTCTGAGCCTCTCCAAGCTAAACAACCCCAGTTGCTGCTCCTCACAGGACTTGTGCTCCAGACATTTCACCGGCTTCTATACCCTCCTTTGTACACACTCTAATACCTCGATGTCCTTCTTATAGTGAGGGGTCCAAAACTGAACACAGCACTTGAGATGTGGTCTCACCAACACGGGTAAGAATCACTTCCCTGCTCCTGCTGGCCACACTGCTCCTAATCCAGGCCAGGATGCTGATGAGGGTGGTTGTAGCCAAAGTGCAGAACCCAGCCTTTGGCCTTTTTGAAGCTCATTCTGCTTGGCCCACCCATCAGATCTGTCTAGATCCATCTGTTCTAGGAGCACTTCAGCTTCAATTTCCACTGGAAGAAGGAAGAAGAAATAAAAAAGGTGGGTTCTCTGCTGGGAAGATTTAGAGCAGCTGAACCGAATTCCACAGTGAAAGAGAGCAGTGGCATTAGTGACAGCTCCCTCTCCCTCCATGATAGCCACGTGGAACACAGGACTTGCCCTCCTTGGATGGTCTTAGACAGCAGGTTGTTGGGTGCTCAGGGGTGATGCCTCCTTTCCACCTTCCCCTGCCTCTTCCCCCTTGTTTCTCAGCACTCTGAGGCAAAGATGTTTCTGCACCAAGGCACCCTGCTTGTGATGTGCTCATCACATTTGACATCTCCCCTTCAGATGTGAGGCCAGGACTTTCCAGGGCTTTGGTATGAATAATTCTCTCTGTGGTTTTTTTGTTGCTGTGGCCAGAGCCTGACACAGGCAGCTCTGCTGGCCAGGAGGGGCCTCTACCTGGCATTGCAGACAGGCAGGAATAACAACCTGATTGGTGCTTTTCCTGGGCTGGCTTTCAGGTTTAATTGTGCAAGATGAAAGAGGAGAAAAATGCTAGCAACGTGAGGCAGGAGGGAGAGGAGAAATAATTGCAATTGCATTTAGTCAGTGATAAGAATGGCTGCTGAGCTGGGCCTGGGTGCTTTCCAAGCACGGCGAGAGCCAGCTTCAATTTCACAGCATAAGATTTCCTGCACCCTTAAAATAACTTTTCCCTGTCCCCAGGGTGTCAGGGGAGCTGAAGAGCAATGTGTGACCCTCCCCTGAGCAGCCCCACACTGCTCAGTGCTCCATCTGGGGCTTGTTTTGAGAGCGATTGTGTCACACAGACTCCCAGTATGGTAGGGGTTGGAAGGGACTTCTGGAGATCACCCAGTCCAACCCCACTGCTAAAGCAGCTTGCCCAGGGCCACAATGGCCAGGTGGGGTTGGAAGCTCTCTAGAGCCTCTATGTGCAGCCTGCTCCAGGGATTCAGCACCCTCACATCAAAGAAGTTTTTCCTTCTGTTCACATGGAACCTCCTGGGTTCCAGTTTGTGCCCAGTGCCCCATGTCCTGTCAGTGGGCACTATTGACAAGAGTCTGGCCCTATCCTCTTGCTCCTCACCCTTTAGCTCTCACTGAGCATTGATCAGTTCCCCTCTGGAGCTGCTCTTTTCCAGGCTCTCAGCCTTTCCTCTTCACAGAGATGCTTCAGGCCCCTCAGCATCTTTGTAGCCTCCACTGGCCTCTCTCCAGTAGTGCTTCTGTCTCTTGATCTGAGAAGCCCAGAACTGAACACAACACTGCAGATGTGCCCTGACTAGAGCAGACCAGATGTGTTCATTGACCTGCTGGACACAGGCTTCTTAATGCACCCAAAAGACTGTTGGCCTCCTCGGACATGAAGGACATGGTCTCAAGTTGTGCCAGGAGAGGTATAGGCTGGATGTTAGGAGGAAGTTCTTCCCAGAGAGAGTGATTGGCATTGCAGTGGACTGCCCAGGGAGGTGCCATGGTCTAGTTGATGGGAGAGGACTGGGTGATAGGTTGGACTGGAGGAGCTTGGAGGTCTCTTCCAACCTGCTTGATTCTATGACTGCTGGATTATGGTGAATTTGCTGTCCAACAGCACTCCCAGGTCCTTCTTTGCAGAGCTGCTTTACAGCAGGTCAACCTCTCACCTGTGCTGGTGCAGGGGTTATTACCTGTGTCATACCAAGGCACTGAGTCCCAGCCAAGAGGGCTGGAGCAGAAGGGAGGGGATGCTGTGGAGCTAGGATGGCAGCGGGCAGGGCAGAGCTCGCTCTTGAAGCTCTCTTCAGTGTCCAGTGAAGAGCAGCTTCCACAAACTGCTGGGCAGAGTTGGAACCTCTTTACTGTCAGGGCTAATTGCTCATGTGAGCTGTATTTACAGAAGCTCTGTTTGTGCAGAGCCAGCAGACAAACAGACTCCTGTTCTGCCAGGCACCCTTTGTAATCACTGGGGGCTGGGAGCACTGCAGTGCAGCCATGGCAGGCACCCATTTGTTCTGCAGGCATCAACTCTGCACTGGGCTGGATAGTGCCTGTGGGATGCTAAGCTCCTGTCCTGCCCCCTAAACCCAGCAAGAGTGAGGTGCAGAGCAGCTGGCCAGGTCCATCCCTCTGCTTGTTCTCAGCACAGCTGAGGGCACAGAACTCCAGGCTGGGAACTCAGGGCCTGTAAAGAAAAGCTTTGGGTGGGATCCTGGCACATGAATCTCACCATCCATCATCCCACGAATCCAGGGCTGCTTCCATTTCACAGAATCAGTGCCAGGTTGGAAGAGACCCCAGGGATCATCTGCTCCAATCTTTCTAGGTCACAGTGGAGTTGGAATGAGCTGGCCCAGCACCCTGTCAGGCTGAGTCTTCAAACTCCCCATGCAGGGCACTCCACTGCTTCCCTTGGGAGATGATTCCAATGCCCAGCTGTTCTCATGGGGAAGCATTTTCTTCTGGAGTCCAATGGGAATCTCCCCAGCAGTAACTCCTCATCACCCTTTGTGTTCTCCATGAGACTCCTTGTACAGAGGGAGTCTCTGTCCTCCTGGTAGCCACCTTTAGGGGCTGGTCCACAGTGATAAGGCCTGCCCTGAACCTCCTCTTCTCAAGGCTGAGCAAACCCAGCTCTCAGCCTTCCCTCACTTGGCCATAAGGCTGCAAGGGACAAGCTATGCCTATGCATGTGCTCATCTCCTTGCTCTGCAAAAGACCTGACACAGGCTCTGAGGTCACTCTGGAACTGCTTTGTGTGTAGTTGTACCGGAGAGAAAGACTTGCCAGAAAGTTGCTCTTTGCTGGTAGTGTCAAGGGCTGGTTAAAAGCATGCAGGACTCTGTGGTTGTCTTTGCTGTCTGCTGGGTTTTGAGGTGGAGGCCTTGGGAGATTTTTGCCACCTGGGAAAGAGATGCAGCAGTAGGAAAACAACCAATTTCTGGCACTGTCTCCACCTTCCAGCTAAAGCAGTGGGGATGGGCAAGCCCTGGCTTCCAGTGACATGCAACACCTTTTGCTTGTGGGTAGCCTACAACCCAAGCACAGAGTGCACACCCCTCTCCATACTTAGCAACCACACAGCTTCTTCCTCACTCTGCCCTTCTCTCCACCGTGACACAGGCAGTGGGTTAAGAGTCACTTTGGGGAAGAGCTTCATCAGCAAGGCAAAGCAGCAGCAACTAAACAGCTGCTGTGAGGCTCCTGCTTCCCCTTTCCGAGGGGTCACTCAAATTGGCTAGCGCTGGTCGGGCGTGGGTTCGATGGCAGCCTGGCCACAGTGACGTGGCATCACCAGCACTGGCACAAAAGGGAACCCACTCTCAGCCAGCTTGCAGAGTCCCTGACACAGACAGGTCAGCCCAGGCCTACTGACCCCACGGGTGGCTACTGATGTGTCTGAAGCTTTCCAGCTGAAACTGGAACTCTCTTGGCTACCGTTCAAGTCGCTTATGAATAACGTTAGTGTCGCCTGCTTGGAAGAGCAGAGGAACCCACACAACTGTGAGCACTCCTAGGCAAGGAAGGTTTCTGAGCATTTCCACATCACCCCTCACAAGGTTTCTGATGCAGAGGGAAGCATTCCTTGCATTTTGCCAGATGTGGAAGCTGAGTCGTGAGGCATCGCTCAGTCATACCCAATTAGTGGGGGGGAGAACAGAAGCCAGTCACCACCAGCCTCATGCTTTCACAGCCACTCAGAAGCCGTGGGCTAAAAGGGGAAATGCCCAACACTTCTCCTTGGCCGTGACTGGGAGAGACTGAACTTTGCTCAGCACCCCCAGAAACACAAACCCCCAAGGGCAGATTTTTTCAGCCCCCTCTCAGCCATATTTCCCAGCTAGTTCAGGACACAAAATGCCATTTTCCCCCCCCCTCCCCACTTGAGTCCTTGGCAGGATTGATTGTCTTGTTGCAAGACTTTATCTAAACCCTCTTACTATTACTGGCAGCAATCAATATTTATAACCACTCACAGTGTTTATTTATAAAAGAATCAAACGTTCCAAGCAAGGAGAGCTGCTGTTATTAGTACCCAGCATGATTAACAAGCACGTTTGGGGGTTGCAGGCAGGCCCACGCTGCCAGACTCATGCACTTCGCTTTCTTCCTAATGGCTCTGCAGGAATTTGAACCATAATAGTGGTTCATGGGCAGGGACAAAGATGTTTTGTCTCAGGGAAAGAGTATGTGGATGGCTTCAACTTAAAGAGCCAGTGCTGCGTTCAGAGCTTCACAAACGCATCATTTTGATCCCAGCTTGCCATGTTTTCCCAGGCAGGGTGGATCTCCTCCTATCATAGAATCATAGAATCAACCAGGTTGGAAGAGACCTCCAAGATCATCCAGTCCAACCTATCCCCCAGCCCCACCCAGTCAACCAGACCATGGCACTAAGTGCCTCATCCAGGCTTTTCTTGAACACCTCCAGGGACAGTGACTCCACCACCTCCCTGGGCAGCCCATTCCAATGCCAATCACTCTCTCTGCCAACAACTTCCTCCTAGCATCCAGCCTATACTTTCCCCAGCACAACTTGAGACTGTGTCCCCTTGTTCTATTGGTGGTTGCCTGGGAGAAGAGACCAACCCCACCTGGCTACAGCCTCCCTTCAGGTAGTTGTAGACAGCAATGTGGTCACCCCTGAGCCTCCTCTTCTCCAGGCTAAACACCCCCAGCTCCCTCAGCCTCTCCTCATAGGTTTTGTGTTCCAGGCCCCTCACCAGCCTCGCTGCCCTTCTCTGGACATGCTCCAGCACCTCAACATCTTTCTTGAATTGAGGAGCCCAGAACTGGACACAGCACTCAAGGTGTGGCCTGACCAGTGCTGAGTACAGAGGCAGCATAACCTCCCTTGTCCTACTGTCCTTCCTGCTGCTGAAGGCTTAGATCTGAGCAGCAAATCTGCAGGTTGATGAAAAATGTGTCTGTGGCAGGGCAGCTATCACCTGCTCTGCTCCTCTGCTACTCACGGGAAACAGCTCAGCCAGGGAAAGGCATTCACATCTCTGCCTGCTGTGGCTTCCCAGCTCTGGGGTAAGGTGAGCTCCATCAGAATGATTTAGCCTCAAATCAAGAGGACAGGAGAGGAGAGACGTGGACCTGTTGGAGCAGGGGCAGGGGAGGCCACAATAATGATCCAGGGGCTGGAGTCCTTTTCTCATGTGAGGACAAACTGAGAGAGTTGGGCTTATTCAGATTGGAGAAGAGAAGGCTCCAGAGAGACCTTTCAGTACTTGAAGAGGCCAAGAAGACAGCTGGGGACAGACTTCTTGCCTGGGCCTGTTGTGACAGGACAAGGGATGATGATGGCTTTATCGAGAGGAGGGAGGTTCAGACTGGAGAGAAGGAAGAAATGCTTGACACCGAGCATGGTGAGAGCCTGGTGCAAGTTGCCCAGAGAGGTGGTAGATTGCCATCCCTGGAACCATTACAGGTCAGGGTGTCTGGGGCTCTGAGCAACCTTCTGTGCTTGCAGATGTCCCTGCTGTGACTGCAGGAGGTTGGACTAGATGGCCTTTAAAGGTCCCTTTCCACCCAAACCATTCTCTGATTCTACAAAAACTCATACAGCCCTAAGTGATGCTATCTTTCCTCCTTTGCCTGCTCCTTCAGCCCTACCACAGCCACTCAGGGTGAGAAAGGGGGAGCAAGGGGCTGCCAAAAGCACCAGCTCTGAGGCTGCTCAGCCATCCCTGCACCCAAGCACTGTTGGAGAAGGAGGCACAGGTGTTCCTGATGCAATCTGCCAGGAAAGGAGCAAAGTTCAGCCCCGCTCCTCAGCACTCAGCCACACCAAGGTGATGTTTGCCCACCTGTGCCTTGCACTTTTCCTGCTGCAGGAGGTGATGGCAATAAAATCAGAAGCAGTAAAGGGTCCAAGCTGCAGAGAGATTGGTGCCTTGATTGCTTCCTCATAGCCACTTGTCCTTTGCGGCACCACTTCATTGCCAGATGGGCAAAGCGAAGCCGGCCGCAAGGCCAATACAAGAGGCAGCTCTATCTGACAGACGTTGTCTGTGCTGCTATCAAGCATCCTGTTCTGCACGAATCTGGTCACAAGAACTGTGGGAGGGGAAAATAAGGGAAGAAATCTTCAGTCTTGCTGTTCCATGGCAGCTCTCAGCCAATGCTGAGCCAGTCTTAGGGCTGCAGCGTCACTTTTCAGGGCTTATGGGACCTAGCAGAGCCCTCTGACAGACTGGGACAGCTCTCAGGTCCGTGCTGGCTTCTACCTTGGCTTTGCACCTCTGCCAAATCCTCACGTGAGAGGTTTGTCTGCCCCAACTCCTGCGGTCTGCTCCACATGAGATCCACTCGCAGCCTCCCATCAGTTCCCAAAAAGCTTTGCAACTGCTGAGGAACACCTGGGCACAAAGCCACTCTGTGCCTGGGGGCCATGAGGAGCAGGGCATGCTCTTTTCGGGGGTCCTCTTGTGCCAGTCAGGTCAGAGAATATGAGTGGAAGAAGGAGGAGGAGAGGAGCAAGTGACAGCAATGTTGCCAGTGAGGGCCAAAAGCTGGGCAGTGCTGATCCTGCCCCACAGCCACTCCTTCCTTGACTGCCTGGCAATAACCTTGCATTTAAATCCTGTTAGGCACAAGTAAGCTGTGGGACAATAATCCAGGGAAGAGTCAATGCAAAACCCTCCAATGTCAAGCACTATAAACCCCACCCTGATCCTCTGCATCTCCTACCACGTCTGTATGCCAGGAACCCACCTTACATCGATGGCCTTGCAGAGTCTCCCAAGCCTGTTGCCCTCAATGAAGAGCACTCTCTCTTTGTGCATGGGCACAGGGCACTGCACAAAAGAGTCCCACATCCTGCCAGCCTGTCAGACAAATAACTGCTGAGATGCATTTTGAAAAGGCTTTGGAAACAGAAAGGGAGTTGCAGAACCACCACTGGAGACTGCTCTTGGATTGGCATATCATTTGCTCTTCAGAGCTGCTCAGAGAGGAACCTGACTGAGCTGGCGTGAGTGGGTCTGCCAGAGGGCTTTCTGGAGGTTCCAGTGGGTGAGGGGAGAAGGGCAAAAGCAGCAGGTGCAATGTTGATTTGAAAATGCAACAAGAATATAACAGCATCACTTTAGGTAAGATACAGATCAACACCTCATGTGGCTGGAAGGTGAGGCACAAATGATTAATGAGCAGAATGTCCCTTGTCAGAGTTCCTTTTGCACCAGTAACTCTGCTGGTGCCAGTTGCCCTCTCTTTTCCTTGATACGATCAGGAGGCAAACAGCTAATCTGACATGACAAATTCATTGTATCAGAAGTCATCTCTGCTTCAGAACTTGTGTCATAGGACCGAGCACCCTACTCCTGGTACAATGCAGCCCCACAGTAAACTTGGATGGAGCTCATCCTCCCGTGCCCTGCCAAAAACACACTCCTAACAAAGGGCAACGAGAAAACATAATTCAAATGAGGGACATCTGTTCTCAAATGTTTGCAGATAATGACTGGATCAAGTGTCTGCATAAAGGATAATTATTTTCTGCAGATGGTTTGCTCTGGTGTCACAGAAATCCTCCTCCCAGGCACTGGGCAGAGTACGTGGGGTTGTGCTGCAAGGGAACCTCTTTCTTGTCCTCTGCTACGGCTTCTAAATGCAAAGGTAAGCAAAGCTGGAAACAACTCAGAGATAAAACAGTGTTAAAGGAAAGTGCTCCACCCCAACACAGGCAAGGTGCATTTCAGAGCTCTTCTTGCCCAGTGCAGGTAATTCTGAGGAGGGTGGCAAAGCAGTTAGGTGCTGTGCAAAAGGGATCCTACAGAAAAGCTGAGGAGGGACTTTCTGGGCTGTCAGAGAGTGACAGGACCAGGGGGAAGGGAGTGAAGCTGGAGGTGGGGAGATTCAGAGTAGACATGAGGAGGAAGTTGCTCAGCATGAGAGTGGTGAGAGCCTGGAATGGGTTGCCCAGGGAGGTGGTTGAGGCCCCATGGCTGGAGGTGTTTAAGGCCAGGCTGGAGGAGGCTGTGGGCAGCCTGCTCTAGGGTAGGGTGTCCCTGCCCATGGCAGGGGAGTTGGAACTAGGTGCTCCCTGTGGTCCCTTCAACCCTGACTGATTCTATGATTCTGTGATCCCCTGCAGATTTCAGGGGGAAGGTCAGTTACAAAAGTGGCAGTGCAAGATGGGTTTCAGTACAAAACACATCAACCACCTCTCCTCAAGACAGGGGGACACAAACCAAGCATGACCAAAGTATGTTCCTATCAAATCAACCATCGCTAGCCCTGGGGTAATGCTGGAGCTGCCACTGGAGTCAGTGTGATGGCTGGAGACCAACTCATCTTCCCTGAAGTACTGGAGCTGTGGGTGAGTGCTTGAGGGATGAGGGGCTCTGGGGACCCCCACACCACCACAGGGCTAGGGCACCCCATTTGTGCCCGCAGCATGGTGGGATGGAGGAAGCAGGGCAGGGGAGGAAGGTGATGGCTTCTGAACAGCTTCTGCAAGTTGATCCTTCTCTCAAAAAGCTGATGAGCAGAGAAGGAGTCCAGTGAAGTAGCTGTCACTGTCCTGTAACACAACCAGCTTTTAATTCACATAGGTGCCCAGAGCGTGAGATCACCCCCAGCAGAGCTGCCTCTGGAAACACCTACACCTCAGCAGGGCTGCTGGCCACGGGAATCAGCCAAGAGGACATCAGCCTCACAGCTTTTGGAAATGCTGTTCCTCAGCGGTGCCCACAGCAAGGATTTCTCCTCTGAAACAGGGTCATGGTGGGGGCAGGGATGTGGTTGAGGCACGATCCCTGGAAATACTCACTGGGAGGCTTGGCGAGGGGGATTTAAACCAGATGTTAGGAAGAAGTTCTTTGCAGTGAGGGTGGTGAGACACTGGCACAGGCTGCCCAGGGAGGTCCCTGCAGGTGTTCAAGGCCAGGCTGGATGAGGCCTTGAGCGATCTGTTCTAGTGGGAGGTGTTGCTGCCTATGTCAGGGGGTTCGAGCTGGATGACCTTTGAAGTCCCTCCCAACTTAAACCATTCCATGGTTCCATGGCAGTGCTCTGAGCAACCTGCTCTAGCTGAGGATGTCCCTGCTGACCCCAGGGAGGGCTGGGTTGGGTGACCTTTGGAGGCCCCATCACCGTTCTGTGATGCTGAGTCTGCTTGAGAGGTGAATCGCTGGCCAGAAGCCACAGCGCCGGGCCGGGACGCAGTCTCCCGGGGAAGCAGCGGAGGGCTGCCAGGCCGTGCGCGCCTCCATGGCGGGGAGCGAACTGCATTTCCCAGCGCGCCCCGGCGGCGGCGGCGGCGGCGGGGGCAGGCGGGGGCCGGTTCCGGGTTGGCGGCCGCTGGCTCCGTGTGTTTACTTCCGTCCGCCCCAGTAGGCGAGTGTCAGGCTGCGGAGGGGACCCGCCGGCCGCGCCGCCCCGCCCCGCCCCGCCGGAGCCCGGCGGCGGTTCAAGGAAGGAAGGAGGGAGGGAGGGACCGAGCTGAAACGAAAGGAGGAGCCGCGGCCCCACGCCCGCAGCGGTCCCCATGAGCGGGCGGTGAGCGTGGAGTCGGCGGCCGTGGGAGCTTCCCGGCGCGGCGGGACCCAGCCATGGACTGGCTTATGGGGTGAGTGTGGGAACGCCTCTGGTCGAGGCAGGTTGCTCCGCTTCCCTCGCCGGGCAGCCCCGCTTGGGAAGTGAGGGAAGCGGAGCAACCTGCCTCGGCGAGAGGCGTGCGGGGCTGGTGAAGGCGCTGGCCGGGTGCGGGGCAAATGACTAATCAGTTATCGGCGGTGGAGGTGACAGCGTTCGAGACGAGCTCTGGGTGTAGCCGCTTGTCTGAGGGGGGAGAAGAGGTGCAGAGAGGCTCAAGCCTGGTCCCTGGCTGCTCTTGCTTGCAAAAAAGTAACTTTTCCTTCCCTACTCCCCTCCCCGCAACGTGGAGGGGCAGGAACAGGGCTCGTAGGAAGAGGCCGAACGTTGCAGGTCTCCCAGTTTGCCACCGGTTCCAAGTGTGGGGTTAATCCCTCTGCGGCAAGAGCGGCACTTGGAAGCGAAGGGCTTGCCAAGGTTTAAATGGCTTGCTGTGGAGAGAGGAAGGAGAGACCTCGTGGAGATTAAAGCCCAGCGAGAGCCAGCCCGGGGGGTTTTGGGTCGCCTGGGATTAATAGTGCTAATTACACAGAGACAGAAGGTAGAAAGCGCTTTGCTGCTGGTTTTAGGTCTGCAAACCTCCATGCAAGGAGAGAGAGATGGCAGTTTGCTACTATGACTTTGCTGTTATGCTACCAGTATCCCAAGCAAGCTAAACTCGGTTACTTCTTGCATGACTTGATGCTGGCGACCTGCACTCGGGTGAACTGTGAAGAATTCTGCTTCCAGACTGCACGGGCAGTAGGTTTGTGCTTCAGCAGAAAACCAGTATCGCAGTGCTAATTCGTTGCCCTTAGTTTCTTCCTCACAGGAGCTTGGTCTCATTCCTGAATGTGATCTTTACCGTCTAGGTTGCCTCCTTTCCTAAGGTGCTGTGCCTCGCATGCAAACCGTAGTTGCTGAGTGGGATGGATTGGATCACGCCGGGGGTCTCGTTTGCTGCTGCCAGCACAGCACTTGTTACTTCCCTTCGAACGTGATGTGGCCAACTCCTTAGCCAGCCGTCACTATTGGCTGTGTTCTCCTGTGGGCTCGACCCCTCGATCTGATGGAGTAAACGCTGAGTGTAGGGGAGGTCTTGCTGGCTGAGCAGCAGAAATGCAGTGTTTGCAGCTGGCTGAAAGGGTCTGCGTGCCATGTGCCGCTGCAAGGCTTCTGCCTGCTGGCTCTGGTGCTCTGCTGTTAGGTGATCTGAATGAAAACGTCAAGGACAGGCTTGCTTTGATTTGTTTCCTCACCAACCGCAAAGCACAGGTGGGCTGGTGGATTTGCTTTGTCAAAGTTAAGGGGAAGAAAAAGTGCCCCTGTACTAACAACAACAGCAGCAAAGTCAAACCCGGGGCTTAAGCAATGACTCAGAATGCCTCCTTTAGGCAGCTGCCCATATTTTGAGTGAGTTTTGCTGTAAATCGCCAAAGAATTGATGTTTAGCTTAGCCAAACTCTCAGTGTTGTTAAAATGTCATCTCTCTTATGAAAAAACAACAAAAATATCTTGGGCTTTTTGAAGCTGTTATGAAAGATTGGCATTGGTTGTGTGCTCTTTATACCCGGGGTGGGTGGACCCGGCCATGTGTGGAAAAAGACTTGCCTGTTTTCCCTGCTGTAATGGGAATGGATCCTGAGTCATTTGTGTCTGTCTTGCTTGTTCCCAGCTATTTCCTGATACGGTTCTGGCCTGACCAAACCCAGTATTGTCCTACTGATGCTCTTAATGCTTTCTCTTGTTAAACTTTGTTCTATTTCTGTGAATTTGGGGAGGAGGTGGAGTATGGCAGGAAGGGAGAGGGTTGATATTTTGAAGGGGAAAGGGGTAGGAGGCCCGAGGGACCCTTTCTTATTCTCTCCAAGTTCTGAATGTTAGCAACTGTGTGGAAACCTCTTTCTTGCTGTTTGAGAAAGAAGCTGAGGACGTTCATCTGCCAGGGGAGAAGTTTGGAGTAATGTCACTCAGCCTCTCAGTGAAAACTTCAGCTGTTTGGGAAGCTCTTTGGGAACTTCAGTTGCAGAAGAAGGGAAGGGCTGCAGGAGAACCTGCAAGACTGAGCAGGAAAGCGGGTCCAAAGTGGTCACCCCCAGCAGCTCATCAGTTTATGCTGTCGATGCCTCTGGAGAGCTAAGGGTGTTGGGCTGTTTCTTGGTGTTGTCACTCTTTCTGAAGTGAAGTACCACGGTCTCCCCTGGTCCAAGCTGCTCTGATACCTTGCTGCTTTGCAGTTGCAGCTTTCCACGTGCTCCCCATGCCCTTCTCTCTGTGTCTCATGGATTTATGCTTTCTCTTAATCTTGAGAAACGCTGAGAGAGAAATGTTGGGAGGGTGTGAGAAACACCCTCTGTGTTTCGACTTCTTATTACTGAGAAATTAACCTTCAAGTGTAAGGGTGTTAAGTTAGGCAGCAGTAGCAGTTGCTCCTGCTCTCTCTACCCTTGAAGCTCGTGTCTCATAGTTGACTGAGAGTGAAATCTGCTTTATTTTCCCTTGCTGGTCCTCCCCTTCATTTGTGGTCTCTTGGAAAGTGGGGGAAGGGCAAGTTCTAATCATACCAGAAAGGCAGCAGCCCAAGTGTCTCTGATCGCCTCGGAGCACTTAATACACAAACTAACGGAAGCTGAAGCTTATAAACAATAGTGAATTTATTGGGGATTAACTCACAGCTCTGGGCTTGGTCACACAGCAAAACTTCTCTGGGTGCTGCCTTCTGTCCGGCCAAGTGCTCCAAAATCCAGCCAAGTCCTAGGGAAGAGAGGCTAAAAAGAAGTGAGCTGCTGGCATCTCAGTTGAGCACCAAAATAAACCCAAAGTCTTTTCTGTGGTTGCTGACCTATCTCTTACCCTTCTGCTGAGTGCATTCTTAACACTGGTCCTGGTGAAAGACTGCTTTCTGCAGTGCATTCTCTCTCTGAAACAGACCAGCTCCAGCTTCCTTTTTGTTGTTGTACATAGGAGATATCTTTTCAGTGCCATTTTCACTCGAGGTCGGCCTTGCTTAATTGCTTTGCTCGCCAGCATCTGACAGAGCTCTCTGCATTACCCTCTTTGACAAGAGGCTCTAAACTTTGGTGTTACAATTAGCATCGATCTGCTCCTGAAGTTCAAAGCAGCAACAAAGGCAGGCATTGTTCCTTTGCTTATGAAACTCGCTTTTAGAGTTGGGCTGAAGTTCAGAACTCAAAAGGAGGACGTATTAGTGCTGCTTAGCAAACCTGACGTGGTGTCAGGTATTTTTAAGCTTCATCTGGAAGGTCTGCTGCTGCAGCACATCTTTTTTGTGAGAGAGGAGGGATGTGTACTGCTTTGTGAACCCTTATGTAAAAAGGGGGGAGAGAAACTGTTTAACACACAGTTAAACACAGTAATTTGGGGGTTGGGAGGCTACATCTCTACTGTCAACTTTGTAGCTTAGCAGGTTAATAGATTGAGAGAGAATTGAGGTTGGTCAGTCTGGAGATGAGAAGGCTCCAAGGGGACCTTATTATGGCTTTCCAATATCTGAAAGGGACCTAGAGGAAAGCTGGGGAGGGACTTTTTAGAGTGTCAGGTAGTGACAGGACTGGGGGGAACCGATCCAAGCTACAGAGATTTAGACCAGAGGCTAGGAAGAAGCTCTTCCCAATGAGGGTGCAAGTTGCCCGGGGAGGTGGTGGAACCCTCATCCCTGCAGGATTTTAAGGCCAGGCTGGGTGTGGCTGTGAGCAACCCTATCTAGTGTGAGGGTGTCCCTGCCCATGGCAGGGAGGTTGGAACTGGATGATCCTTGAGATCCCTTTCAACCCTGACAATTCTGTGATTTTGCTGATTGGGGCGAAGGAAGCTGCAGCAGCTGAATATGCTTGTGATGGTAAAACACCTCTGTAGGTGCTTTTTAAACTGGGGAAATACCTACCTCTGCAGAAATGAGCTAGGGAACTTCATATAGGCCACTTGAAAAGCCTTCAGCATGTAGAGCAGCACTCTAATGAAGCACTCCTAGTGAAGGAAATGGGCAAGGGAGGAGATATTTCGTTTCCCCCTTTGCAAGGAAGCTTCTGGTTCCATAAACTAATGGCATTCCCTCAACTCTTGCTCAAGGATGCAGAGTTTTCCCTTGTGCTCAGAGGCATTCAGAATGTGCAATGTTACCTCTAAACTCTTCCTTGGGGTTCATTTTCAGTTGAATGTGTGTCAGTCTTTTCTCTGTGTCAAAGGACTGTGTTATTGCAGGACCAGTGTGAGCATCTCTGATCCTTTGAGCTGCAGTGCACTGCACTCTTTTCACAGGCACTCCTGGTACCAGCAAGGTGTCTGTGCTCTGATCCCTGTGGCTTGGTTTCACTGTGCTACTAAGGACTCTTCAGAGAGGAGGCTGCAGAACTTAGCAGCTTGTTAAAAGTAACATTTTAGGTGCAAAACTTTTGCTGTGTAATCAAACTTCTTTCCCCTCCCCTTCTGGTCAGCAGGGAATTTAGCTCTTGCAAGGAGAGATTTATGACAATAAGAACCAAGTTATGGGAGCATGCTGACTTGACACAAGTGTATTATTATCTCTCTGTCTTCTCTCTGTCTTTCTGTGCCTCACAGTCGCTTGACAAGGATTCGCAGCTCCTCCTTCCAGAGTGTAAGCAGAATGAAGGAGGAGGAGCTGCACACAGTAGGGATTCCTCTAGTCTTTAGTTTCAAATTGAGGTCTTGCTTATCCATGTTGTCACACCTGCTCTCTGCTCTTTTATATGTTGCCTATCTGCTCTTGCATATGTTGCCCTGGGGACTTGGAAAACAGGGCCTAAAAAGGATCCCAGGTGATCCTTTTATCCTATCCCCCATCTTCCACTTTAGGGACAGTCAGAAAACAATGGCCTGGAAAGACCATGAAAATCCAGATGGCAAAAGAAGGAAGCAGACTCCTGGTCAGGGTATTTGTGCCTGAAGACTGCACTGGCAGGTTTGGGCTACCCAGGTGGATCTCTGATCTGCAGGGTAGAGCAAGTAGCTACAGCTGTAGCCTGAAGAATGTCTAATCCAATGTAACAGCCTTCACACTTGGAAATTTTGTTCTGTGCTGGCAATAATTCATTAGAATCACCACAAATGTACACTGCCTTGCACAGAACTTGGTCTGTTCCAAGTAGCAAGTGACAGGATGAGAGGAAATGACCTCAGGTTGCACCATGGGAGGTTTAGGTTGCATGTGAGGAACAAATTCTTCCCCCAGAAGAAATAGTGTGGGAAAGAAAAGGGTTGCCAGACTCTGGAACAGGCTGCCTAGGGCAGTGATGGAGATGCTTAAAAACCATCTAGTGGTTTAGTGGTGACCCAGCAGTGCTGGGTTAAGGGTTGATCTTAAAAGTCTTTTCCAACCTAAACAGTTCTGTGGTTCTGATTCTAAAGTCTTCCTCTGACCGGGAGAGGTAGCTGGAAAATGTGTCCTAGTAAGACAGCCCAGTAGCTATACAAACTCAGTCTTTTTGAGCCTGTGCTGCACTGATGAGTTTGAACTAGACTTCTCAGGGTCTGTGCTTTGCTAGATTTGTCTAGTACATAAGGCCTGTGTGTCATACATTAATTTAGCTATAACTAACAGGGGCATAAAGGACAGAAAATAGAGCTAGAAGCTGTTCGGCTTGTTTTGGATCTGGGATTTGGCCACAACATCCCAGTGGTGATTTTTTTAAGGCTAGAAGAAAAGTAACACATGCTGCTGCTTTGTTGTCTTCCATTCTGCATGTATTAAAACCATTTGAAATGACAGAATCCCAGCGTGGTGGAGTTGGCAGGCACCAGTCCATCCCTCACCAGCTGCAGCAGTCACCCACAGCAGCTTGCCCAGGATCGCAATGGCCAGGTGGGTTTGGAATCTCTCCAGTGAAGGAGACTCCACAACCTGTGTGGGTAGCCTGATCCAGGGCTCCAGCACACTCACAGCAAAGGAGTTTCTCCTCCTACTCAGATGGAACCTCCTGCCTTCCAGTTTGTGCCCGTTGCACCTTGTCCTCTCACTGGGCACCACTGACGGATCTGGCCTTGTCCTCTTGCCTCCTACCTTTTAGCTCTTGCTGAGCATTGATCAGATCCTCTCTAGGACTGCTTTTCTCCAGACTCAACAGCCCCAAGGCTTTCAGCCTTTCCTGGTCACAGAGATGCTCTCTTGGAAGTGTGTTTAAGATATTTCCTCATAAGACTTTAAGACCCTGTCCAGTTCAAGATAGACTGTGGTGAAATGTGAGCTGCGTTGTTGTGCAGAGCAGTCCCAGCCTTGAGCTAGAGCAGCTAAGGACTATATGTGAAAAACCCACACCAGTCTTCTAGTTGTGAGTCAGGTGAAATCCAGCACAATCATTTTTCAGCTCTGAGACTAAATCTTTGTTGCACTTGAACAGACTGCATTACAGAGTCACAGTATATATGAAGTGGAGAGGGACCCATGAGGACCATCGTGTCTGATCATTGTGAGGAGTGAGTCTCGTGGTGGGAACAGTGAGAAATGATGCAGCACACTTAGTTGTCAGTCAGCCTGGCTGACAGCTGAACCAAGGAGCCTGCTGCTGCCTAGCAAAACTTTGTATGAAAAGGTAGGAGATTATTTTTGATTCTAGGTGCTTTTGGAAACATTCTAATGGCTTCTTCCCTTTGCTCTTGTGAGAACCCCACCTCAAACACTGTGTCCAGTTCTGCTGTCCCCAGCAGGAGCAGCACACAGAGCTGTTGGAGTGAGTGCAGAAGAGGCCACAAAGATGATCCAAGGGCTGGAGCACCTCTGCTATGAGGACAGGCTGAGTGAGCTGGAGGTGTTCAGCTTGGAGAAGAGGAGATTCTGGGGGGGAACATTAGAGCTGCCTTCCAGTACCTGAAGGGACCCTTCAGGAAGGCTTCAGAGAGACTTCTTTAGAGTGTCTAGAGACAGGATAAGGGGGAATGGTTTGAACCTGATGGAGAGCAGAGTTAGAATGGAGCTTAGGAAGCAATTCTTTACAGTAAGGCTGGAATAAGTTGCCCATGGAGGTGTTCAAGGCTAGTCTGGATAAGGCCATGAGCAACCTGGTCTAGCTGGGAGACATCCATGCCCATGGCAGGGAGGTTGGAACTGGTGATCTCTTAGGTGCCTTCCAGCCAGAGTCATTCTGTGATTCTAATTGTATCAAACATTTCTAGGGAAAGGAAGAGCAGTGGAAGTTCTTTGGCTGCTGCAAGCATGAAGAATGCTTTCCCCTTCAGGCAGTCAGCAAAGGAAGCCTCCTGCCTTTTAAGGCAGCCTTGTCCCTAGGAGCTCCACTGCAGCCTCTCACTTTTCACGGCATGCACAGCGTCTGTACTTGTTCTGGGTTTTGACTGACCTCATGACAGGTGTTTCCCTTGCATTGCATTCCCTGCCAGTTCTTGGCTTCCCAGGCTATTTTCTCTGCTTAGAGGAAGCTGAAAATAACTCAGAACTGGTAAACCAGATGTGACTGGCCCCATAGGGCAGAAAATATTCATGTGTTCCATATTCACTATACAGAGGGGCTCCTGGTTGTTCTTCCCACATAAGCTGGGCTGGGAGGTTGGAACTAGATGAGCAGAAGTCCCATGGAAGAGACAAGGAGTGGTGGGCACAAGTTACTGCTGGGGTCATTCCCATTGGACTGCAGGAGTAAATATTTCCCTATGAGAAGAGTTGGATTTTGGGATCATCTCCCGAGGGAAGCAGTGGATTCCCCTACATTGGTCAGTTTGAAGACTCAGCCTGACAGGATGCTGGGCCAGCTTGTTTCTGCCTCACTATCACCTAGATTGGGCCAGATGATCCCTGAGGTCCCTTCCAACTTGTCATTCTGTGATGCAGTACCTACAGGGGCCTGCATGGAGGATGCAGAGAGACTCTTTACAAAGGCCTGCGGGGACAGGACGAGTGGCAATGGCTTTAAACTAGAGCAGAGCAGATTTAGATAGGCTGTTAGGAACAAGTTCTTTGCCATGAAGGTGGTGGGACAGTGGAGCAGGTTGCCCAGGGATTTAGTTGGGGCCCCATCCCTGAAGATATTCAAGGTGAGTCTCAACAGGGCTCTGGGCATCCTGCTCTAGTTATAAGGATGACCTTGCTGACTGTGGGGAGGGTTGGGTTAGATGACCTTTGGAGGTTCCTTCCAGCCCATTCTATGATCTTTAAGGTCTCTTCCAACCCAAAGCATTCTGTGATCCTATCAAATCTAGGTCTATCTGTGAGCCACCTGCCCTCAGTGCACTGCTGACTGCCTTGTAAGACTTCAGTATCATTTCATAGGCTTACCAGACACGAGCAGGACTGCTGCTAAACCAGAAGTTGAGCTGTGAAAACAACAACTAGTAGAACAGGTAAAAGAATATGTCCATTAAATATTAACTTGTAATATTCATTAGGATAGTAGTGGAAAGTGCTGCTAGTTTGAAACACGAGTTTCCAGGGCTGGCTCAGTTGTAGAGAGAGAGTCAGGACTGGTTGAGAGCTGCTGAAACTCTGCAGGTGTCTTGTTTGTTCCCTTAGGTCTCTCTTTGGTTTGAAAGTGAGCACAGCTGAGGTTGTCACTGTTAAGGCTGTAAAGCCAGCCAAATAAAGAACCTTCAGCTCCTTGCTCCTTTTAGTGTCCTGCTGTAGTTAATTATTGATTTCTTGGAGACAAAAAGCCAAATAACCCTTGCATTTTGAAACCTGTGTCACTTCAGCCAGCCACAGACTGTCACTTGGGCAGTGCTTTCCCTTTGCTCCTGTGAATACTGAGTTGTTCTTAGGAGAACAGGATTTTATTGAGGGACATCAAGTGTAGATCAATCTCAAGGTCTCTTAAAGCAAAATGAACTGTTGCTTGCCTTGGGGGGGGGGGAAGTGTTGAGCATTCTAAATTGGCAACAATACTCATTCCTTTCCTGTGTCTCTCTGCAGCTTACCCTCATCTCTTTTGTGCCAGCAGAGAGTCATAGAATGGTTTGGGTTGGAAGGATCCTCCAAAGCTCATCCAGTCCAACCCCTCTGCAGTCAGCAGGAACATCCTCCACTAGATCAGGTTGCCCAGGTCCCTGTCCAGCCTGACCTCAAATATTTCCTTGGATGGGGCCTTAACTACCTCCCTGGGCAACCTGTTACAGTGTTTCACCATCCTCATGATAAAGAACCTAACATGTTGGATGTTCCTAACTTCCAGTCTAAATCGCCTTTAGTTTCAAATCATTGCCCCTTGTCCTATCACTGCAGGCTTCTGGAAACAGTCCCTCGTGTAGCCTTCCTGTAGGTCCCCTTCAGGTACTGCAGGGCTGCATATTGGGTCTCCCTGGAGCCTTCTCTTCCCCAGCTCCCTCAGCCTATCCTTGTAGCAGAGGTGCTCTACCCCCTTGATCACTTCGTGGCCCTCTGAACCTGCTCCATGAGGTCCATATCCTTCCTGTCTTGAGGACTCCAGACCTGGATGTAATACTGCAGGTGAGGTCTCACCAGAGCAAAGTGGCAGAATCATCTCTCTGGATCTGCTGTCTGCGCTTCTTGTGATGCAGCACCACTATTTAGGAAGGCTGATAGGTTAAGATGTTTGTCTAACTGAAAACTAATCTTCTTACTGCTTTTTTAACCTTTCCCCCCCTCCCTCTTCCCTTTCCTGAGGTTAATTTTCAGCTCAATGAGTGCCTGCAGCCTGTTTGTGTAGCCACATGAATAATGTCAAGAGCACTATGGAGCTGCTGAGAACAGGGAGCTTAGGGAACATTCCTTTTTGGTGGCAGCAAGGACTTAAATCAATTGAATGTAATCATGTAGTAATGTGATTATTAGTGGTAATTACTCTGCAAATAATTAGTGATTTTCTGGTGATGTATCCTCCTGCTTGGGAGAACTGCAGGATGGCTGGAAATAGGAGATGCTCTGCTGGTGTTTTGGGGTAGGTAATGACTTTGGAGCTGGGTTTTTGTCCTCCTGAGTTGGGTTCTACCTAAAAGGAGGTTGTAGTGAGGCTGGAGCTGGTCTCTTCTCCTGAATTACTAATGATAGGACAAGAGGAAATGGCCTCAAGTTGCGTCAGGGGAGGTTTAGATTGGATGCTGGGAGGAAGTTCTTTGCTGAGTGGGTGGTCAGGCACTGGGACAGGCTGCCCAGGGAGCTGGTGGAGTCACCATCCCTGGGGGTGTTTAAGAGAAGAATGGATGTGGCTCTTGAGGCTATGGTTTAGTGATTAAGAATACTGGGATGAAGGTTGGACTGGATAATCCTGGTGGTCCTTTCCAACCATAGTGATTCATAGTGATTAGATGTTGAGATGTGCTGAGGGATTTGGTTTAGTCAAGGACTTGTTAGTGTGAAACTCATGATTGGACTGGAGGAGCTTGAAGGGCTTCTCCCATCCAAGAAACTCTGTTCAGTTTACAGCTAAACTGAAAATAGAACTAACTGGGCACTGCTGAGTAACTGAATTAGCTCTGAGGGACCTTTCATGCACCTGAGAGCAGTGCTGGCCCTGCCATGGTGTGGCTGCAAAGGAAGGTGGCATTTTGGGTGCCTGGCTGAGTCCAGCAGCCTGATTCCAGAGCTTGGTTCACGCATGATGGCCTAGAGAGCTCTGCCATACTTCACTGGCAGTTTCCATCTGCTACAGCTACTGGATGTGGGCCCAGAGCAAGCAGGCTCGACAGAGTAACATTACTAAGAGCCTGCAGTTTGGAGATAGCTGTGTATACAAGTTTGAACTGGGGGCTGCCAGATCTGCAGACTCTGCAATCATTGCTGACCTATTGAAAGGCTTCACAGTGGGTTCCTGCTAGTGGAATACAGCTGAAGGGATCTTGTGCATCATAGCATCAGTCAGGGTTGGGAGGGACCACAAGGAGCATCTAGTTCCAACCCCCCTGCTATGGGCAGGGACACCCTACCCTGGGGCAGCCTGGCCTCAAACACCTCGGGTCGGGTCCTCAACCACCTCCCTGGGCAACCCATTCCAGCCTCTCACCACTCTCATGCTCAACAACTTCCTCCTCACTTCCACTCTGAACCTACTTATCTCCAGCTTTGCTCCATTGTCCCCAGGCCTGTCACTACCTGAGAGCCTAAAAAGTCCCTCCCCAGCTTTTTTGTAGGCCCCCTTCAGATCCTGGAAGGCCACAAGAAGGTCACCTCCAAGCCTGCTCTTCTCCATCCTGCACAGCCCCAACTCTTTCAGTCTGTCCTCACAGCAGAGCTGCTCCATCCCTCTGAGCATCCTCGTGGCCCTTCTCTGGACACACTCCAGCATCCTCACATCCCTCTTGTCCCCGGGGCTCCAGAACTGGATGCAGCACTCCAGGTGGGGTCTCAGCAGAGCACAGCAGAGGGGGAGAATCACCTCCCTCGACCTGTTGGCCACACTTCTCCTGCTGCAGCCCGGGCTCTGGTTGGCCCTCCTGTCTGCAAGTGCACACTGCTGGCTCCTGTTGAGCCATCATTTTAAAACCCATCTTCAATCAGTGAGAAGGTTGTGAAGCTTTGTTTCTTTTAAGACCCTCCTTAAGATCCCCTACTCATTCTGCAGTTAAAAGCTTAAGACTCTGTCCTTTGCTCTACTACTGAAGGTTTATGATGAAGAGATGTGCTGCTGTAAATATATCTTTGCAATCATGCTCTTTATCATGTGCCTGGAGGCTGTTTTGTCAGTGAGACCACTTCAGGAAGAACTGTTGCTGCATGACTTTCTTCCACCACTTCCACCAAAGTTGCACCCTTGGAGCTTCCCTCCTCCTGAAATAGTGTCCAGTAGCTTTAACATTGGAGTTGGAATGAGGAATCTCACTGTGTGCTGGTTTGAGGCTAATTGGATTATTTTAATGACAGAAATTAGATCCTTGGCTGTGAAAAGGAAATAATAGAGAAGTCTGCATTGCTCATTGCTTTGCTGAGAGGGATAAAAAGCCAAAGCATAAATAATCTCACTTACTTTGGCTGAGTTTTGGAGGGGCAGGTGAAAGTGTGGGGCAGTTTTGTCTGAAGTCAGTTGTCTCTTAATCTCCTGGCCAAGAGAAGCTACTCAGGGTGCAAGCCATTCACAGAATCCATAATGCTCTGGTTCTGGCTGTGGAGCAAGAGCACTGAATATGCACACACAGGCATTAAAGAAGAACAACCCAGACAACCAAAAGTTAGATACAACTTTTAAGGCCCTGAAGAATGTCAGAAATTAAACTGGAATCAAGACAGGAATGACTTTCATAGATCAAATTCTTTCTTCCTCTGAGCATTCAGAGAGTAAATCCATGAAGCTAGAATGTAAGCATGTAGAAAACTGTGGCCTGTAAATGATTCAGGTCTGGTAACTGGAGCTGCTCAGAATACATCTGCATGCTTTTTTCTTTCCAGGTTAGAAAGGTGTTCATTGAATCTTTTTATCATCACTGCTCAGTGCCTGGCTCAGTGCTGGCCCTTCTCTGTGCTGAAATGGGTGAATAGTTTGGAGTTTCACCTGAGGAGCCTCCTGGTGTTTATCCAGAGGGCAGAGAATTTGTGTGAAACAAGCTGCAAAAGGTGAACTCAAAACTGGGTTTTGTTTCTTGCCTGCTCCACTTTGCAACTTGAACATTCCTTCAATCTAGAATCTCTTGGTTTCAAGAACTCCCTTCTTTCCTGTGGTGTTTGGTGACCCAGCAGGGAGTTGTTCAGGAAGAGCTTTGTTCTTCATAGTGTCTCTTAACAGGTTATGCAAAACTAGGTAAGATCTAGATATATGTCTATATATTTTGTACCAGGAGGTGTTTGGTGTCTGCTTTGCCAAGGGGCTCAGGTTACAGACTTAAGTCTGTGCTTTCAGGTTTGTGTTAGGAAGCTCTTTATCATCTATCACACCTTTTGGGGCAGTCTTTGCCTAGATGATATCAAGGTGGTGCTGGAATTCTGGGCCATGACCTTCATGATTGTCATGCCCAGTAAAGCATTAGTGTGTGGCTGCTCTCTGTCAGATGTAGCAGAGACTTAGTTTGTAGTGAGGCTTAATAACTTGTATTAGACCAACAGATGTGCTTGGGGAAGGGGAGAAAAAGAGGCTTCTGGGCATATTTGTGTCTCTTGTTGACAGCCTGTCTTGGGCAAACCTGTGGTGGTGCTACAGCTCCTTGTTAGCTGGCTCAATATCACTGGGGTGATTTAGCTGGGGGCTGATAAAAGAGCTAACCAAGCTGCATTCCAAAAGCCACAGGTGGGCACTGGTTTGGCTGTTTTAAAGTGAATCTGAATCCCTTCTGGGGAAGGAAAGAGATTAGAAGATTTGCTGGTTCTGCTTTAGAGTATTCAGATGCTTACATATACCTAATCCCCCTCCACTGTTGTCTTTCCTGTTGTTCCAGGAGCCAACCTTGCTGGGTTCATTTGCAATTCCTGACCGGGATGCGAGTGCTAACCTGCAGCTCTGACGTAGTTACAGGTCCTGCCTCTGGCCCTGTGCCTTCTATTTGTTGGTTGTTTGCTTGGCTTTTATTAGCTAACTGATTTTTGAGGTGTGGAAGGAGTCTGACTGGTAAGGTCTGAGCAGAAGCAAAAGCAAAGGGGATACTGCAGCCTAAAGAGCTGGTTGCATTACTGGTTTTAAGCTTGTAAAGGTAGAGGGGCTTTTGGATTGCTCTCTGCTGCTTGATTTCTGAGGTACTAAGAAGTCTTCTGCACAGTACTCCTGGCTGGGCACATAACAGTAGCTGTTCCTGTGTGCCCTCCTCACTTCATTATTGTGGTGCTGAATGATTTGTAAAGCCTAACCTGGACATTCAAGGTTTTCTTGAGGTATTTATCATATGCTGAATAAGAAGCAGGAGTAGACTTCTACCATGTGGCCTGGCAGAGCTCAGGGCTTCCCTTTTGCTTTCTGAGTGCTCTTCAAAATGCTGACTTTGGTGATTTGCATCCTTTACAAGCTCAGTGTCTGTAACCAGGTTGTCTTGCTTGCCCCACCCTGCATATGAAGGTACTGGCCCGAGTTACATGAGCTTGTTGAGGCTTGACCTGGTGGGGTTGAGTGCTCTGAAAACTCCTCTAGGAAGGGGAGATTCTCTCTTAATGCTTCTCATGCACAGCTAGGTACTGATCAGCAAGGCTGTAGGCAGTGTGCTTGGCTTACTTTGTAAAGGGTGACTTTTATAAGGTGGTGGGGGTTGTTCTGGGCTTTTAAAGTGCTTAAAAGTGTTTTCCAGGCTTATTTCAGTCAGGCAGGAGCTTGCCAGTCCTTCACTCAAATGCAGGAAGCTGTTGCTCTGTGGTGTAACTTCCCAGGTTGGCAAAATATTATCTGCAGTGTTCAGACTTGCATTTGCTCCTGATGGTTAATAGAATCAGAGGCTAGAAACAGGAATGGTTAGAATGAAACTTTGAAGGTCATCCAGTCTAACCCCATGCATCTTGAGTTGAATTGCTGCTTGTGATGAGCTGTAGCTCTCCAGACCAATGCATGAAGAACTGGGATCTGGGGAATTCCATCACCTGCCTAATGCAGAGGAGTGATTTGACCTTCATCCAGATGCATGTCTGTAAGCCTCATTCCCATGCACACTGAGCTGATGGAGGCATCACAGCATGCACCTCATGCATCACAGCATGCACCTCATGCATCACAGCATGCACCTCATGCATCACAGCATGCACCTCATGCATCACAGCATGCACCTCATGCATCACAGCATGCTCTCTGTTGGGGTTTTTCAGTTAACTATGGCTGGAAATGTAAGGGGTACCTGTGGGTGCCTGCAGCTACAGGGCTCCCACAAATGATGGGACCTGTGGAGATTGACTTTGTTGTGGCAAGTTGGTCTCTTCTTCGGAGAAACAAGTGATAGGATGAGGAGGAATGGCCTCAAGTTGCACAAAGGGAGGTTTAGGTTGGACATTAGAGAAAACTTCTTCACTGACTCGGGTTGCCCAGGGAGGTTGTGGCTGCTCCCTTCCTGGAGGTGTTCAAAGCCAGGTTAGATGAGGCCCTGAGCAACCTGTTCTAGTGGGAGGTGTCCCTGCCCATGGTGGGGGGTTGGAACTGGATGAGCTTTGAGGTCCCTTCCAACCTCAACCATTCCTATAGGAGCCATCCCTGTGCCCTGTTTCCCTAAGATCCCTGGAGACTGCAGATGTGGGTGGAGTGCACAGGACATGAAGTAAAACCATTATGAGAGAAACCTGTCCAAAAAGGAGTCTGAGCTCCCAGGAAGACAATGGTTAGCATCTAGCCATGGGCTATTCATTAACTTGGGGTTCCTAAAGCAAATATTATTGCAGGGTAACAGCCAGCTACTGACAGCAAATATTTGCTTCCTTTTTAATCTCCCTTTCGGATTTACTGCTCTCTGCCAGTTCTGGGGAGTTCAGTAGTAAAATGGCAATGTGAGTATTGCAGCAGGCAGGCACTGTCTCAGGCCTCCAAAGGAAGAATTAGTTGTCCAGTGTGCTTGTTACAAAGTGGAATCTAGAAGAGCTTCAGGAGAGGCTGAGGGAGCTGGGGGTGTGCAGCCTGCAGAAGAGGAGGCTCAGGGCAGAGCTCATTGCTGTCTACAGCTACCTGAAGGGAGGCTGTAGCCAGGTGGGGTTGGGCTCTGCTGCCAGGCAAGCAGCACCAGAACAAGGGGACACAGTCTCAAGTTGTGCCAGGGGAGGTATAGGCTGGATGTTAGGAGGAAATTGTTGCCAGAGAGAGTGATTGGCATTGGAATGGGCTGCCCAGGGAGGTGGTGGAGTCATTGTCCCTGCAGGTGTTGAAGCAAAGCCTGGATGAGGCACTTAGTGCCATGGCTTGGTTGATTGTTTAGGGCTGGGTGCTAGGTTGGACTGGATGATCTTGGAGGTCTCTTCCAACCTGGTTGATTCTATGAGGTAAATGTCAATAAATATTTGTTCTGCTTCACTGTGTGGGAAAGCAACAGCAGGTTTAGGGAGGGGTAAGGCAAAAAGGAGGTTAAAGGCAACTGATCTGCCAGCACACTTAGACAATAAAGACTGATTTTGGCATCTTGCATGACAACAGAAGATTGGAATACTGATAAAGAGGAAGCATTTTTGTTTGTGGCCCATAGCTGAGCTGTGGGATTTCAATGGTATGATTCACTATGGTAAATAATAGAGTCCTGTAAAGATTAGCCACCTTAGCAAGAGGACCAGGACTAGTTAGGACAATACTGGCTTCCAGTCCAAGCCTCAAAGCAGAGTGCTCAGAGCCAGGGAGAAATTTCTCTTGGGGTATGGTGTTGGGCAGTTAGCTGCAGTTTTGAGAGATCTGTGGAGCTTTGAGAGGCTTGAGTGTTGGCAATGCTAGAAACAGAACATGGGGCTTGGTAGGGTGCTGGTTTGCATTATGCATGGTGCTGGGATGGGCAAGTAGATAGCCAGAATGTATCTACCTAATGGCCTGGTAGACCTTGATCTTCTGTTGGCAAATACCTCCCCTGGCAGTGGACAGGAGGTTGAACTGCTTCATGAACATCTGATGGTTAGAAGGTCAGAAATCAACCTCCTCTCTACAATAACCTTTGTAGCACTCGCTTCCAATGTCTGTTTCTTCTCCCAGAAGTACTAACTGGGTTGGTTGGGGATCTAGTTTCATGCTCAGACAGCAGCAGTACTCATGAAGTCTTCTCCTCCTGATTCTTAAGCCAGGGCTGCCTGTGCTGCACAGAAAGGTTCATCTCCCTTCTTCCTTCCAACTTTGGGGTTTTTGAGCTAAGGCAAACTTTTCCAGGTGTATCATCGACTACAACTGTCTTGTTAGCATGTTTTGTTCTTGCCTTTGGTTGGAAGACCTTCTAGCTATGTTACAGTATCTGAAGGGGGCCTACAGGAAGGCTGGGGAAGAGAGTGGAAGGACTTGTGGTGACAGGATGAAGTGCAACGGTTTGAAACTGGAGCAGAGCAGATTTAGGTGGGGCATCAGGAGGGAGTTCTGCACAATGAGAGTGCTAAAATACTGGAACAGGCTGCCCAGGGATGTGGTTGAGGCCCCAGCTCTGGAGACATTCAAGATCAGACTTGATGTGGCCCTGGGCAGCCAGCTTTGGTTGGAGATGTTCAAGCTGAAAGCAGGATGAGCTTTGAGGGTCCCTTCCAACTTGATGCAGTCTGTGACTGTAATTTGAGCATTTGACTCCTAAGAATGTTGAAGTTTCTCCTCTTCTGGTATTTACTGTGCCCTGTAGCAGTGATACCTCTGGGACTAGGGCTGTCCTCACCCATCTGTTAACCCTTCTCATGACTTCTCATGGCACTGCTAATGCAGTGAGCATGGGGGGGGGGGGGGGAAGAAAATGAGGCTGGTTCTTGAGGGAGAAGGTTTGAAGTTCCATGGAATGAAATTTATCCCAGGATGTAATTACTGAATGATAGTGATGCTCTTCCTTCTTCACTGCTTCTCTGGAGATGAAAATACACCCACTTCTCTCTTCCTTCCTCAGAAAGGAGTAAGAATTAAGATGGAATCAATTTTAACCTCAGCAAGAGTGGAATGTAAATTTGGAAACGAGGCCACTTGGTTACAGATCTGAGCTGTGTTATTGATCTGCTGTTGTTTACCTAACCTGGGCTTGCTTGTTTCCTTTATTAAGCTCTCTCTCAATAACAAATATTTACTTGGACTGAAGCTGTGTTCTCACAGAGGACAGATGGTCCATTGGCCTTGGGCTTCTTCAATGGAATCCTGGAGTGTATTAGATGGGGTGTGGTGAGTAGGCTGAGAGAGGTCCTTCTCCTCCTCTGCTCTGCCCTGGCAAAGCCACAGCTGGATTTTCGTGTCCAGTTCTGGGCCCCTCAGTTCAAGAAGGACCTCAGGGAAATGCTTGGCAGAGTCCAGTACAGATCCACAAAGATGCTGAAGGGAGTGGAACATAGAATCATAGAATCAACCAGGTGGGAAGAGACCTCCAACCTAGCACCCAGCCCTAGCCAGTCAACTAGACCATGGCACTAACTGCCCCAGCCAGGCTTTTTTTGAACACCTCCAGGGATGGTGACTCCACCACCTCCCTGGGCAGCCCATTCCAATGCCAATCACTCTCTCTGCCAACAACTTCCTCCTAACATCCAGCCTAGACCTCGTTGATTCTATGATTCTAAGAGTAGAGGGGGAGGAGAACCTCCTTTGAACTGCTGGCCACAGCCTTTAATCCTTCAGTAGGAATTACTGGAGCATCTGGAAGTCTGACTCAGGAAGATCATGGGTGGGAAGGTGCTCTCTCTAAATGTAATTACTGCATAAAATGATGTAAATGAAGTGAGTTTTCTTACCTCTAAAATGCTAATGGTGAAGGAGCCTTGACAGGAATGAAGAGTGATGACTTTTTGTCTTTGCTTTACTTGATAGTGAGATTTTTTTTATTCCAAGTGCTTTTTATTATCTTCTCTTTGCATATGCACAAGGGAGATCTCAGCAGGTGATCTAAACACACTTGGTGCTTTTGCAAGCTTCATGGTTAGTAACATGCTAGTTTTAATCCTGGCTTGATTTAATTTGTGTGATGTAAATACAGGAGGGGAAAGTCTTGGTTAGAAGAGCTCTCAATTGTATCTAAGTATGGTGTTGAAGAAAACTATGATTGAGATGGGTGCTGCAAAGGGTAAACCCTAACCCAGGCAGTTCAAACAGCTGATAAATTACATTCAATTTACATAGAATCAGGCAGGTTGGAAGAGAGCTCCAAGCTCATCCAGTCCAACCTAGCACCCAGCCCTGTTCAACCAACCAGACCATGGCACTAAGTGCTTCATCCAGGCTTGGCTTCAACACCTCCAGGGATGGTGACTCCACCAACTCCCTGGGCAGCCCATTCCAATGCCAATCACTCTCTCTGGCAACAGCTTCCTCCTAACATCCAGCCTAGACCTCCCCTGGCACAACTTGAGACTGTGTCCCCTTGTTCTGGTGCTGCTTGCCTGACAGAAGAGCCCAACCCCACCTGGCTACAGCCTCCCTTTGAGAGGCTGATCAGTTGAATGCTGTCTCTGGTTTATTGGTCTGATGCTGAGAATAAATCAGGTTTGTGCAGTGACTGGAAATGACCTTTTGATGTTCTTTGAAGCTGTTTTGACTTCATGCTTTTGCAAAGCCACTGCTCTCCTCAGTTCTTTCCCAGGTTCCAAGTCAGATTGTTACCAAACCACTATGTGCATGTCATGGTGCAGAGAGATTTTGGTGAGAGCTTGGATTGCTTTAACTCGGTTCAAGAGGTAACTGAAGTCTGACAGTGCCTGGCATTGAAATTTGTACCTCAGCTCTTCCTGGTGAGATTCCATGCTCTTACAGTGCCAGTGGAACTCTACTCCTTCAGCTCTTGCATCCTCCAAAATCTCTTGGGGAAGATTAAGTGCTTGATCATCTAAAGAATGACCTCATAGTATGCCAAAAGAGAACTGAAGTTGGAGGAGCTCTGAAGAGCCTTGAAGATGGAAACTTGTGCAGGTTTTCTAAGTGCTGTGTCTCCTATGTCCTTCTCTGTCTCCAAGGCATGGTGTACCTTTTACCAAAGCATGTCAGTGAGCTGCTGATAAACTCCTCAGGTAATTCAGACAACATTTGTCAGATGGGAGTGGAAGGGAAACAAAGACAAGTTACAAATCCAGAGTCTGCTTCCTCCAGTGCAGTGTGGCAGCAGCATGTTTGCGAGCTCCATGATGGACTTCAATCTGATACATGTTGGACTCCTCACTCCGAGAAGGACATTGAGGTGCTAGAGTGGGTCCAAAGGCAATGAAGATGTTGAAGGCTCTGCAGAACAGAGCTGGTGAGGAGGAGCTGAGAGACCTGTGACTCAGTCTGGGGAAAAGGAGGCTTCTGGCCTTCTACAACGCCCTGAAATGAGGTTGAAGCCAGGGGGGGATTGGTCTCTCCTCTCAAGGAACAAGTGACAGGACAAGAGCAAAAGGCTTGAAGTTGTGCTAGGGGAGCTTTGGGCTGGACATTGGGAACTATTTCTTCACTGAAAGAGTGGTAGAGCCCAGGAACAGGCTGCCCAGTGGTGGAGTTCCTCATCCCTGAAGAGATGTAGAAGCTGTGAGGATGTGGTGCTGAGGAATGCTGGTTTGGTGGGGACTTGGCTGGGTTAGGTCAGTGATTGGATTCAGTCATCTTGGAGGTCTTTTTTGACCTTAGTGATTATGTGGAAAGCTGGAATTTTGGCATGGCTGTCAAAGCTGGAGGTTCCCATTTTGCAGGGAAGAATTGTCTAGCTGCCTTCCAGTGCCTGAAGGAACCTACAGGAAGGCTGAGGAGGGACTTCTCATCAGGGTGTCTGGAGACAGGACAAGGGGCAATGGTTTGAAGCTGAGGGAGAGCAGGGTTAGACTGGAGCTTAGGAAGAAGTTTTTCAGCCTGAGGGTGGTGAGACTCTGGACTGGTCTGCCCAGAGAGGTGGTGGATGCTGCCTCCCTAGAGGTGTTCAAGGCCAGATTGGATGAGGTCTTGAGCAACTTGGGCAAGTTGAAATGTCCTTGCCCACATCTGGGAAGTCGGAGTAGATGATCTGTGAGACTCCTTCCAGCTTAAGCCATTCTCTGATTATCTTAAACCCAGGTAAGGACTTTGGTGTTTTGTGCTGAGCTGTTAGAGTACAGCTGGGGGTGTTCTCAGTGTTTTGAGTGCTGCAGCATGTAAACTGAGTGGTCAAAACCTGGAGTGATCATCCATGTGCCCCTGGAGCCTCTGCTCACTTCAATTCTCATTACTGTGCCCCTGAGGGAGATGCTTTTACCCAGCATCTGACAAGTGAATGCCAATTTCTGTCCTGTGTGTCACTGTCACAACTCCTTTGTCACAGCTCAATATTAGGAGAACAAAAGCAAGCAAGGGACCCCGGTGAGGATGTTAGAGAGGGATTAACAGAGCCTTGTAGCTATGGAGTTAAGCTGGGCTTCTGTTTTCACTGCCAGTGACATCTTGATTTATGCATACTGGGGATGTTTTTAAACACCAGAAGCAATAGGAAATAAGACAGTTTGCTTCTAGCCTGTGTTTCCTGCAGGGCTTCTTGGCTTTGCCTTTCTCTCAGGCAACAGCACTGGGAGCACAATCTTCATGTTCCCTCCTCTTACTGCTGCTTGGGTTTGTGTGTTTTGTTTTGTTCCCCAGTTATGTAAAGCTCCAGGCTTGGATCTGGTCTCTTGCCCTGCTCTGTGAAGATGTGAGCTGGGAATGTGCATAAAAAAAACCAACCAACCCCAAAACAACAACTCAAAAACCCAACCAGATTATCTCTTGCATGCATCCTGTTTTCCAGTCGTGCTATTTCCTTCAGTCCTGAGCTCTGCTGGGAATGTGGCTGGAGGGGTGTCTTGTGCTTGGATACAACTGGATGATCTTAGAGGTCTTTTCCAACCCAAACAAGTCTGTGATTCTGTGGCAGAGCTGGTGTGTGCTCGGGGAAGAAGTGCACACAGTTCATGGGTGGGCCAAGAGGGTTGGGGCACCTTTTCTGTGAGGACAGGTTGAGAGAGTTGAGGTTGTTCAGTTTGGAGAAGAGAAGGCTCTAAGGAGACTTTACTGTGGCCCTCCAATATCTGAGAGGGGCTACAGGAAGGCTGGGGAGGGACTTTTTAGGATGTCAGATTGTGGTAGGACTGGGGGGAATGGATCCAAGGTAGAGGAGAGAAGATTCAGATTGTGTGTTAGGAAGAACTTCTTCACCATGAGGGTGGTGAGACACTGGAATAGGTTGGCCAGGGAGGTGGTGGAAGTCTTTAAGGCCAGGCTGGATGTGGCTCTGGGCAACCTGCTCTAGTGTGAGGTGTCCCTGCCCATGGCAAGGCAGTTGGAGCTGGATGGTCCTTGTGGTCTCTTCCAACCCTGACAGTTCTGTGGTTCTGTGTGGTTCTATTTTAGAAGTATTATGTGGTGTTCCTTACTATTCCTTATGGTGAGGGAGCACTGGAGCAGGCTGCCCAGAGGAGGTTATAGTGTTGTCTTCTCTGGAAGCATTCCAAACCTGCATTGGTATGCTCCTGTGCAGCCTGCAATGGGTGATCCTGCTTTGGCAGGGGGGTTGGACTTAATCTCTGGCTGGATGTCCCTTCCAAGCCCTACCATTCTGTGACTGTGACCTGCCCTGGGCAGGTTGGACTAATGATCTCCAGAGGTCCCTTTTGATCCCTAACCCTGCTTCTCCCCTGCTTCTCCCCTGCTTCTCCCCTGCTTCTCCCCTGCTTCTCCCCTGCTTCTCCCCTGCTTCTCCCCTGCTTCTCCCCTGCTTCTCCCCTGCTTCTCCCCTGCTTCTCCCCTGCTTCTCCCCTGCTTCTCCCCTGCTTCTCCCCTGCTTCTCCCCTGCTTCTCCCCTGCTTCTCCCCTGCTTCTCCCCTGCTTCTCCCCTGCTTCTCCCCTGCTTCTCCCCTGCTTCTCCCCTGCTTCTCCCCTGCTTCTCCCCTGCTTCTCCCCTGCTTCTCCCCTGCTTCTCCCCTGCTTCTCCCCTGCTTCTCCCCTGCTTCTCCCCCCCCAGGTAGTCAAAACTGTGGTTCAGGGTGGTGCTTCTCACCCTTCTCAGGCAGCGTGGCCTGGTAGCAGTCTGAATGTTCACGCTGTGGTTGTGGAACAGAGTAACCACAGATGAACTTGCAGCTCAAATACTGAAAGCAGCAGCCTGGAACAGAAATAGAACCTTCTGCCTTCCCTCTGCTGTATTTATTTCAGATGTGCAGATTGAGGGAAGCAGAGCTGCAGAGCTGGGGTGGCTTAGCCTGAATGTAAGCAGTACCTACTCTGAAAGCTGCCTCCTGCCATTACCAAGCACTTCTGAGGGGCCTGCTGCTGGTTGCTTCCTAAAAGGTGACACCTCCCTTATGGGGACAGGTCGAGAGAGCTGCAGCTGCTCAGCCTGCAGAAGAGAAGGCTCCAGGGAGACCTTAGAGCAGCCTTTCAGTACCTGAAGGGGGCTGCAAGGAAGCTGGGGAGGGGCTTTATACAAGGGCTTGAAGTGATAGGATGAGAGGGAATGGATCGAAGCTTGGGGAGGGTGGATTTAGGCTGGATATTAGGAAGAAATACTTTAGAGTGAGACACTGGAACAGGTTGTCCAGGGAAGTTGTGGATGCCTTCTTTCTAGAGGTGTCCAAGGCTGGGTTTGTTTGGGTCTTGAGCAGCCTGATCTTGTGGAAGGTGTTCCTGTCTATGGCAGGGGGGTTGGAACTGGATGATCTTGAAGGTCCCTTCCAACCCAAACCATTCTGTGACTGGATGAGTATTTTGCAGCATTTCAACATCTGCTCAGTTGAAATACCTTGATGAGAGCTGTGAGACACTGGCACAGGTTGCCCAGGGAGACTGTGGATGCTGTGGCACCAAGTGCCATGTCCAACCTTGAGCTCTGTGGTAAAGGGTTGGACTTGATGATCTGTGAGGTCTCTTCCAATCCTAATAATACTGTGATCTATGGAGGTCTCTTCCAACCCCTAACATCCTGTGACCCTGCAATGCAGCCCAGGTTGCCATTGGCCTTCTAGGCTGCATGTGCCCATTGCTGCTTCATGTCCAGCTTCTCATCCACCAGAACAGGTCTTTTTCTGCAGGGCTGCTTTCTATCACCTCCTCCCCCTCCAGGCAGGATTGATGGTGAGGATCTCTTGGCTTTGAGCTAACATAGGTCTGAATTTTTAATTCCAGCAGCATTTGAGACTGGATGTAATGAAACAGCCAATTTACAGCGTGGAGTTAATTTTTTTATCATCCTAATCTTTCTCCTGTTAGAATTTTCCTCTCCTAGCTTGAATATTTTTGCATCACTCTACAAGAGAAACGGTGCTGATGTTTGTTTTGTCATAGGATGACTAAATCTGGTTTGGAAAGTTCCTCTCCCTTAATTCTTATCTTTAAAGTCTTTCTGCTGGTTCTAATTAGTAGGTATTAGCATATGTATCAAACTGCAGAATGTACAAGTGCTGTTTGGGAAATTAAATGCTACGTTTAGCTCCTAATTTGGAATTATTTGGAACAAAACATGAGCACACTGCAGTGTGAAAGCTATAAACCCGTGGCATAAAATCAGCATCAATTAAACAATCTGTCTTAGATAGCCTAGCTTTCCCTCTCCACTTTCATTCAGCTGGGGGGTGGGGGGGAAATAGGAAACCCACAAGCCAGCAGGGCAACAAAAGTGTTGCTGCTCTTCGTGCCTGAGCCTGGAGAAGGTAAATGTGGAATTTTAAGAGGAAGTTCTTCACAAATCACAAAGTGATTTGCCATTGGAATGGGCTGCCCAGGGAGATGGTGGAGTTGCTGTCCCTGGAGGTGTTCCAGCAAAGCCTGGATGGGGCACTTAGTGCCATGGTCTGGTTGATTGGACAGGGCTGGGTGCTAGGTTGGGCTGGATATGATCCTGGAGGTCTCTTCCAACCTGGTTGATTCTGTGAATTGTCAGTCTAGAGATGTAAACTTCAAAGTTGAATTGCTTTTATGGCATTAACAAGGAAAGAATGGGGCAGATCACTTGAAGGAGGAGGAGGATTTTCCTCTTGAGGGCAAACCCAAGTGTGTATTTGTGTTGCCACTTGCAGTAAAGGGCCACCCCAACATCGATGATGGTGCCACAATGTCTGTGATAACCACAGCCACAGGGCTGGAAGGGCAGACTTAGCCCCAGTGAGTGCTGGCTGCAGTAAGGGCTGTGCCCAGCCAGCTCTTTCTGCTGTGAAAACTCCTGGAGAAGGTGAGAAGAGAGGTGCTGATTGCTGTGGAACTTCTTCATTTTGTTAGACTTGGCATAACCACCTCCTGTTTGGTACCTTGCTCTGCTCACTGTGCATCACATCTCTTGAGTTCTGATTCTGTTTACTAATACTCCACTGCCTCACCAGAAAAGGGTTTTAATAACTCCTGGGGGATGTGTCCAGGTAACCTTGAAGACTTGTGTGTGGAAGTGACCTTTACAATGTGTTAACAGGCCTTTATAAGAAGTAACAGGAATCTTGGTATCAAGGGCATGGAATTGTTAGACTGGGGCCAGAGGAGGGCCATGAAGATGTTCTGAGGGCTGGAGCACCTCTCCTTTGAAGACAGGCTGAAAGAGTTGGGGTTGTTCAGCCTGGGGAAGGGCAGGCCCTGGAGAGACCTTAGAGCAGCTTTCCAGGCTGCAGGAGAGCTGGAGAGGGACTTCTGACAAAGGCATGGAGTGACAGGACTGAGGGTAATGGCATCAGACTGGAGGAAGTTGGATTTAGATTAACCTTTAGGAGGAAATTCTTCCCCATGAGGCTGACAAGGCACTGAAGCAGGTTACCTAGAGAAGTTGTGGCAGCTTCAAGCCTGGAAGTGTAAAAGCCATTTTGGATGAGCACTTGGACAACTTGGTCCAGTGGAAGATGTCCCTGTCCATGGCCAGGGGCTAGAACTAGATGATCTTTAAGTCCCTTGCAACTCAATCTCTTCTGTGATTCTATGATCACACAGAGACTATTTTATGCCATAATTCCCTGAGCACTTTGGGCTCAGTGGACTGCTATGGACCCTGTCCCACCACCATTCCAGCTGTTATTTTCCCTCTCTGCCAGCTGAAGTGCTTCAGGTATCCCGTTAGGAGTGGGATTCTGCTGCTGAGGTGGGTTAGAGTTAATGGAAAGAAAGCAGTGTATTGGTGTAGCAGAGACCAGTTCCTGGTGCAGCTCAGTGCTGCACTAACACCTCTGCATGGGAAAGGCACAGAGGCAATATTGAGAGACCAGGAGTGATGCAGGGGGAGTGGAATCAACTCTAATGATGGTAGTGACGTTTTTGATGGCTTAATGTATCTGTGGAACTGTGGCATTAGGTGCTGTGGTCTCTCAAACTCACTGTGTACCAGACAAGATGAAACACCTTTTTTCCCCTCTGCAAAACAAGCTGAAAATAATCCATTTTCAGTTGACTAACATGACCTTTGAGAAATAATTGTTCAGATCTCTCTGAAGTTCTTCCACTTGTTTGCTACAAGTGTGGATCCAGAAATGTCCCTGTGGCAGAATATGCTTCTGTTTGGAGGAGGAAAACTAACTTCAAATCTGATGACAAAGGCACACCTGCAGTAGTGGGTCAAACTCCTGGCTCCCCAGTTCAAGAGAGGCCAGGGACTACTAGAGAGGGTTTAGTGATGGTTGCAGAGATGCTGAGGGGCCTGGAGTGCCTCTGAGAGGAGGAAAGGCTGAGAGCTCTGGGGCTTTTGAGCCTGGAGAAGAGCAACCACAGAGGGGACCTGACCAGTGCTCAGCAAGAGCTGAAGGGTGGGAGGCAAGAGGCTGGGGCCAGAGTCTTGTCATTGGTGCCCAGAGACAGGGCAAGGAGCACAAACTGGAATCAAGGAGGTTCCATCTGAAAAGGAAGCAAAACTTCCTTGGTGTGAGGGTGCTGGAGGCCTGGAGCAGGCTGCCCAGAGATGTTGTGGAGTTGCCTCCTCTGGAGAGATTCCAAACCCACCTGGCCATTGTGCTCCTGGGCAAGCTGCTGTGGGTGCCCCTGCTTTAGCAGGCAAGGTTGGACTGGATGATCTCCAGAGGTCCCTTCCAATGCCCACTCTGCTGTGATCCTGTGTCAAAGTGCAGCCCGTGAGGATGCCACCATGCTGCACTAGTAACCAGCCTGAGTAGTCTCAGCCACAAGCTGCTTGTCAGCTCCCAGATAGCCTGGCTAATTGCTGTGGATCTCAGGAGGCTTTGTTGTGGTAGTTTGTACAGAGCTGGGTGGGTTTTAGGGGGGAAATGGTCATTAGGTTGATGTGTCTTAAGAGATGCTTTAACACACTTCCCATAAGTGTAGTTTATAGCTGATATTTAGCCTTTCTAACTTGATCATCATTGTTGGAAGCATATTTTGTGGAGCAGCTTATTCTCTGCTAAAATTAGATGAGCTCTCTTTTATATTCAAGTTGCTTTGCTACAGCAAAGTTGGATGCAAATCAGACTCATTCTGTATCGTTTCTTTTCTGTTCTGTCACCTTCTATGGTAACAGCCACCCAAAACCCCTCAGCTCCCAAGTTCTATCACTCTCTTACTAGGTATTTCTAATTGACATAAGACTGGGCTGCTGGGTATCCTGGGGATAGGAGTGGATTCCATGTGTTGGGTGGTCAGATAGCTAAGACATCTCTGCTGTGAGGACAGGCTGAGGGAGCTGAGAAGAGGGGACTCTGGGGAGGACCTTAGAGCTGCCTTCCAATATTTGAAGAGATCCTACAGAAAGGCTGCAGAGAGACTCTTCATGATAGTGTCTAGTGGTAGGGTAAGGGGGAATGGTTTGAAGCTGAGGAAGAATAGCTTTAGACTGGATCTTAGGAAGAAGTTCTTCAGCATGAAGGTAGTAAGATTCTGGAACAGGTTGCCCATGGAGGTTGTGGATGCCTTCTCCCTAGGTCTGTTCAAGGCCAGGTTGATGAGGTGTTGAGCAGCCAAGTCTAGGTGAGAGAGATCCCTGCCCATGGAGTAGATCTCTGATATCCCTTCCAGCCTGAGCCATTCTGTGGTTCTGTGGCTGACGTGGATGAAGCTGACAGCCCACTGCTGGGTGCAGCTGCTCTGCAGGAAGTCCCATTTATTGAGTATGCAGTTATAGAAGAATAAAGGTAAATGTGCCCTCTCTCTCTTAGTGCCACACATGGCAAACTTGTGCTGCCCAGGGCACCAAAGAGAAGTTAGGCAGTGGGGTGATGTGCATCCCATGCTGCCTGTTTCCACGTGCTCCCAGACAGCTGTTTGGTGATGTGCAACAGGAGCATGTAACTTCTAAACCAGAAATGCATGAACTTCTCCCCCTTTGCTCTGCCCTGATGAGACCACACCTGCAATACTGCACCCAGTTTTGGCCTCCCCAGATCAAGAGAGAGAGGGACCTACTGGAGAGCCTCCAATGGAGGCTATGAGGAGGATTGTTGGTCTTGAAGATCTCTCCTGTGAAGAAAGACTGAGAGCTTTGGGGTTGTTCAGTCTGGAGAAGAAAAAGCTGAGAGGGGATCTAACCAATATCTGAGAGGTGGGTACCAAGATGAAGTTGCCAGGCTCTTTTCTGTTATGCTCAGTAACAGGACAAGGGGCAGTGGATGCAAACTAGAACACAGGAGGTTCTACATCTGCATAAAGAAGTTTCTCCTCACAATGAGGGTGACTAAACCTTGGAGCAGGCTGCCCATGGAGATTGTGGAGTCTCCTTCTCTGGAGACTTCCAGTACCCACCTGGATGCTTTCCTGTGTAACCTGCCCTAAGTGCTTTGACAGGGGGGCTGGATGTGATCTCTAGAACTCCCTTCCAACCCCAACCACTTCTTTGGTTCTGTGAAAATCAGTTCTAGTAGAGCATTCTTAATTCACTCTCTGCAAGTTGTGCTTTGCCTTGCCTGTGACTCACTGAAGAGGACTCTCATTTTGTTCAACCTGTAGTCACTGAGCTGCTCTGCAGAGCACGTTCATTCTCGTGACTCAGTGACTCCCTTCTCTCTTAAAATGCCTGATTTGGGGCCCTTTTCCCCAGGAGTACTTGTGCCTGCAGAGTTCAAGGGGCAGCTTGCCAGCCCACGCGTGGCAGGAGCGAGTGTGCTGCGGCGGTGCCCAGGGACTTGTGAACCGCAGCCATGGAGCTTTATCAGCAGCAGCTGGTTTTGTTCTCTGGACGGATCCATCTGGGGCCAAGGGGGGAATGAGCAAGCACTGGTGGCTTGGAGAGATTAGCTGGTGACAGTTTTGCTTGGGAAGTGTACCAAGTTGGAGCAGAGCTACTGTGGCAGAGATAGGAGGGGAGAGGGGCCGGGGAAATAAACAGGAGCTCTGCTAATCTTTGCGTGTCAGAAGAAGCCTTCAGGATTTGGTTATCTGCCTGTGGGGCTAAGTGCAGCCTTGATTAGAGGAGTGCCCTGCACTTCCTACCTCAATAAAGCTCTGGCTGCAAAGAGCTGCTGCAGCAGCTGACGTTTGGCCATACAAGGGCTAGCTGAGGAGTCAGAGCAGCTGTGTCCTTGTGCAGCCCAGAGGGAGGCTGCTGGGTTTATTGGATTACCTCTTGTCAGATCGTGGCAGTGCATGCTTGTTCAAATCCCTCAGGGCAGGCAGGGAGTGGCCAAGGAGCCATGGCTGGGCTTAGGTAAAGTGATTTAGTCAGCAGGCCCAGTTCTTGCCCCTCTTCTCCTGAGAAATGTGGGACCGCTTCACCCAAGGGTGATGTTGAGCCTTCAAAACGTTCACCTCTGCTGCTGTGGTGTTTTGTGGGCAGGAGATGTGTGGCAGGTGGGAGCTGGACAGAGGGTCTAGAGCAGCTTCAGCAGTGTCTGTGCTGTTTGGCCTCATCAGGTGGTGGGTGAGCCCTTGCTTTTCAGGCTGTTCTGACTTTACTGCTTCTCCTCTTTCTTCTTTTCTCTGATGCTGGTTCAGGGTTGACAGTTCAAGCACTTGCTCAGCTTACTGCTGCCTTCTGTGGAATCTTTCTGCAGTGAAAGAGCAATGAAAGATTTCTGGGGTTGATTGCTGCCTGTTGGAACCTCCTGTATTTGGAGAAAGGCTTTTCAGCACTCTTGTACTCTGCTGTTACGCTCAGATCGTCTATCAGTTACTTAGTCTAAGCAGCAAGCACTTTGCAGCTGAGCAGAGGAGACTTGAGAAGTCTCAAACAAGTACCATATTTGGGTTGATCATCTTGGAAGGGACAGCCACTAGCAGAATGTTGCTGCCTGCTTGGTTTGTCCTCTTTAGGAGACTGTAGGATGCTGCACCGATGACTTCTGTCTGCACTCAGCGAGTGGGGGACAAGAACTTTCCTGGAATCATAGGAGCTCTTTATTTGGAAAAGACATCTAAGGTCACTGAGTTAAAACTTTTCTCTATCTCCACCATGTCTGATGCTAAACCATGTCCCTCAGCAGCACACCTCTACAGCTTTTAAAAGCCTCCAAGCATGAGGATTCAACCACCCCCCCTGGGGAGCCTGTTTCAGTCTTTGACAACCCTTTGACTGAAGAAGTTTCTTCTCATATCCAACCTAAACCTCCCCTGGTACAACCTTGAGGCCATTTCCTCTTGTCCCATTGCTTTTTACTAGGGAAGAGAGCCCAACATCCACAGCTTTGGGGTCAGAGAGGGAGTTAATGAGGGGCTTTAAATGGTGAATAATAACAAACTGGTTGCCATTTGTTGAAAAGGTGATTAATGAAGCAGCTCTGAATGGGCCCAGATGGAAATGTAAACCCAAAGTTTTGGAAGCTATTTGGAAGGAGGAAGCTATTTGGAAGGAGGAGCTCAGTAAGCAAAGAAGCTCCCAGCACTTAGGTGACTTTTCTAGCGATAAAATTATGCCAGATGAGGATTAGGTTGGATATTGGGAACAAATTCTTTGCTGCAAGCATGGTCAGGCATTGGAACAGGCTGCCCAGGGAGGTGGTGGAGCCTCTGTCCCTAGAGGGGTTGAGCAAAGGTGTGGACATGGCGCTTCAGGACGCGGTTTGTTGGCACGGTGGTGTTAGGTTGATGGTTGGATCTTGGAGGCCTTTTCCAACTGAAACAACTCTGTGATTCATTGAAGAGTATGGGAGAAATGCAGTGAGTGACCCGAGTGGATTTTCCCACTTAGAAGTGCTCCATCCAGCCCTCAGTTGTTTCTTAAACCCGAGGCTTGTGAAGCCCTGTGGCGTAACTGAGCTGTGCAGGTTTTTGTCCCTGCTCTGGCTGCTGCCCGTTCTGCTCGATGGAATTGGGAAGGCTTTACAATGGTAATGAACTTGGCAAGGGAAGAGCCCTTTGCCTGCTGCCAGAAGAGAGCAAATAAACAAATAAGGGAAACAAAAGGAGCTGCCTGGCTGTCCCCTCGGCGGGTTGCAGGAGCGGCTGGCACCGCTGGCCATGCTGGCGGAAGGGTGGAATGTCCTGCCGAGCGCTCCACGCAGATGGCCTGGACCCCGGCCACCCCAGCAGAGCAGAGAACACCGAGCTCTCAGCCCTGCCCCTTGGGATCGAATTAGAGCTCCAGCTAACTTTGCAAAGTGGTGCCTCATCAACTGCAGCTGCTTTGCAGGGCGTTCTAGAAGGATGCGGTGCGTTTGGTCCTGTTTGCACAGCAGGAGTTGAGTTCTTCCATCAGACGTACCTTAGTGGGACCTTCACCTTAAGGATGAAGGTGCTGATCTTTCCTTGTGGGGGCCTCTTGAACTAAGTCTCAGTTTCCTCATAGGAAGAGAGCACATGCATCTCTAGAAATTATTTAAGAGAGGTGTTGAGATGCTTGAATGTGTCCAGAGAGGGGCACTAAGGTGGTGGGGGGGCCTGGAGCACAGCCCTGTGAGGAGAGGCTGAGGGAGCTGGGGGTGTGCAGCCTGCAGAAGAGGAGGCTCAGGGCAGAGCTCATTGCTGTCTGCAGCTCCCTGAAGGGAGGCTGTAGCCAGGTGAGGTTGATCTCTTCTGCCAGGCACCCAGCAACAGAACAAGGGGACACAGTCTCAAGTTGTGCCAGGGCAGGTTTAGGCTGGATGTTAGGAAGAAGTTCTAAACAGAAAGGGAGATTGGCATTGGAGTGGGCTGCCCAGGGAGGTGGTGGAGTCACCATCTCTGGAGGTGTTTAAAAGAAGACTGGATGAGGCATTTGGTGCCATGGTTTAGTTGATTAGAAGGTGTTGAGTGACATCTTGGACTCGAAGGTGTTTTCCAACCTGGTTAATTCTGTGGAATTCTTTACAGGGCTTGTAGTGACAGGGTGAGAGGCAATGGATTGAAGCTTGAGTAGGGGAGATTTAAACTGGAGATTAGGAAGAAGTTACAAGGTCTTGTGGTGACAAGATGAGGAGTAATGGGTTTAAACTGGCAGAGGGGAGATTTAACTAGATGTTAGGAAGAGGGTCAGTGAGGGTGGTGAAACACTGGCACAGGTTGCCCATGGATGCTCCCTCTCCGGAGGTGCTCAAAGCCAGGTTGGATAGGGCCATGAGCAGCCTTGGCTAGATCTGAATGATCTTTGAGGTCCCTTCCAACCCAAACCATTCTAGGTCACCAAGAGAGAAGCACTTTTCTCTAGCCACCTCTTCTGGTTCTCAACAAAATATTAGCCTTTGGCTTTGAAGAGTGGTCACATAGTGCTTCCTGTGTAGCAAACAGCAGTGCAGTTGCTCAGGAGCATTTGGGGCTGTTGGTTGTACCTCTTGACTGAGTTTTATATGTAGTGGTGATAATCAATAGTGCCTTTTAGAATCACAGAATCATTTGGGTTGGAAAGGAGCTCCACAGTCTTTGGATCCAGCCCAAGCATTCATGGCTGATGCTAAGCCATGTTCCTCAGCACCACATCTCTACCTCTTCTAAACATTTAAGGAATGGGGGATTCAAGCACCAACCTGGGGAGCCTGTTCCAGTGTTTAAGAATCCTTTCAGATGAAATCCCAAAGGAAATACACCTTGTAGGAGCCTTGCAGAAGCTTCTGTTTGCAAACTCTGAACTGGGGGTTGGGTATTTTATGTTCTGATGATTTGACTGCAGAAGGGATGTGCTTGCTCCTGCACAACCAGGTACTCACCACAGCTTATCCTGAGTTTTGCTCTCTGCAGCACTGACTCTGACATCTTACCATTACTTACCTCTGCAGGTAGCATGTGAGAGGAGCTGGACCTCTCTCCTGGGAACATTATTGTGTGGTCAGCCAGCACTAAGGAAACAAATCCCTGTGACCTTAATTGAAGGAGGCAATAATGATGCTTTGTAGATCTTTAGCAGGCAAAGTGTGACATCATGAAGGAAGCAGAACACCCTTTCCTTAATTGAATGATGCTTTGGAGCCATCTAGTAGGCAGAGGCTGTGATTAGCCTCACATATTGTTGGAGGGTCTGAAGAAGGAGTAGCCAATGTTTGTGGGGTTGAAAGATTGAGAGAACATGGAAAATGACTTCACCTAATTCACATCTTGAATACTTGCTGGGTTCTGTTTTGGGGCCCTCCAGGGGAGGCCGTGAAGGTGATCAGAGAAATGGAGCACCTCTGCTAAGAGGACAGGCTGAGAGAGTTGAGAATGTTCATTCTGGAAAGAGAAGGCTCCAGAGAGACCTTGGAGTAGCCTTCCAGTGTCTGAAGGGGGCTACAGGAGAGCTAGGGAGGGAACTTCTGATGAGGGCTTGTGGTGATATGTTGAGAGGCAATGGCTTTGAGCTGGGAGAAGGCAGACTGAGACTGGAGGTCAGGAAGAAATGCTTGGCAGTGAGGGTGCTGAGACTCTGGAACAGGTTGCCAGGGAGGTCACGGATGCCCCCTCGCCGAAGGTGTTCAAGCCCAGGTTGGATGAGGCCTTGAGCAACCTGGGTTGGTGGGAGGTGTCCCTGCCCATGGCAGGGGGGTGGAATTGGTGATCTCTGTGGTCCCTTCCAACCCAACCCGTTGTCTGAGTGTCTGACTCCCTGTGCTGTTTGCAGAGGAAGGCTGTGCAGCCAGGGTCCCTGTGTACATGGAGGATGCTGCTGCGTCTGTCATGAGTTTAATTCTGGGAGCGTGATGAGAATGAGAGGAAGTGGAGGACTTCCTGCATTAGCTTTTGTGGCTTCGTCAGGGGCCTCTCTAAGCTGCAGCTGTGTTGCACAACTGCTACCAGCCCTGCTGGGCTGGGAGAAGGCTCCTGAGACGTGAGCTAATGCACCTCTTCATGCTATGTGCATCAGGGTTATGTTTATGTGAACCTGGAGTCAACCTGCCGGTACCAGTGACTGCTCCTGCTCTCTGTTTTACCTTAGTCTCTTGCTTTCAGAAGAGTTTGTGCCAAGCTCTGTCCTCAGATAGGATTCACTCCTTGAGGAAAGCTTCCACAGTAAGCTCAGGGTGGGGAGACATTGGAACAGGTTGCCTAGGATGATTGTGGATGCCCTCTCTCTGGAGGTCTTCAAGACAACCTTGGATGAGGCCTTGAGCAGCATAGTGTAGTGGAAGTTGTTCTTGCCCATGATGGGGGAGATGGAACTAGATGGTCTCTGAAGTCACTTCCAAGCTACAGGCTGGAGACAGAGTGGCTGAGAGCAGCCAGGCAGAAACGGACCTGGGGGTGCTGGTAGAGAGTAGCTGAAGATGAGGCAGCAGTGTGCCCAGGTGGGCAGGAGAGCCAATGGCATCCTGGCCTGTGTCAGGAGCAGTGTGGCCAGCAGGACAAGGGAGGTTCTTCTGCCCCTGTGCTCAGCACTGCTCAGGCCACCCCTGGAGTGCTGTGTCCAGTTCTGGGCTCCTCAATTCAAGAGAGATGTTGCAGTACTGGGAGGTGTCCACAGGAGGGCGACAAAGCTGTGAGGGGCCTGGAGCACAGCCCTGTGAGGAGAGGCTGAGGGAGCTGGGGGTGTGCAGCCTGCAGCAGAGGAGGCTCAGGGCAGACCTCATTGCTGTCTGCAGCTACCTGAAGGGAAGTTGTAGCCAGGTGAGGTTGATCTTTTCTACCAGGCACCCAGCAACAGAACAAGGGGACACAGTCTCAAGCTGTGCCAAGGGAGGTCTAGGCTGGATGTCATGAGGAAGTTGTTGCCAGAGAGAGTGATTGGCATTGGAATGGGCTGCCCAGGGAGGTGGTGGAGTCACCATCCCTGGAGGTGTTCAAGCAAAGCCTGGATGAGGCACTTAGTGCCATGGTCTGGTTGACTGAATAGGGCTGAGTGCTAGGTTGGGCTGGCTGAGCTTGGAGGTCTCTTCCAACCTGTGTGATTCTATTATTCTATGAATCTCTTCTCTGCCTTTCACAGAACCACAGAATTAACCAGGTTGGAAAAGACCTTTGAGATCATTGAGTCCATTCTGTCACCCAACCCTATCCAGTTAACTAAACCATGGCACTAGGTGCCTCATCCAGCCTCCTTTTAAACACCTCCAGGGATGGTGACTTCACTACCTCCCCAGGCAGCCCATTCCAATGCCAATCACTCTTTCTGGGAAGAATTTCACTCTAACACCCACCCTGAACCTGCCCTGGCATGACTTGCAGCTGTGTCCTCTTGTTCTGTCCCTGGGTGCCTGGGAGAAGAGGCATCTATGTGCTTTTGTGGGGGTGTGATTTTTGTACCTCTAGATAGCAAGGGGAAGTGTTTTAGAAAGTGCAGGCTCTGGGAAGTGATTTTTACCAAAATATGGATGAGAAGTGTTCCTGTGCTGGTCGGGGAGAGAGCTTTTCAGCAGCAGTGAAGTGTTTGGAATCAGCTCAGTCCTGCTGCCTGGCACTGATTTTGATTCATTTTTAATACACGGTAGTCAGGTTAGGAGTGCAGGGGGAAACTCTTGGGTGTAAATGTCTTGTTCCTTCTGGGTATTTGTTTTTCTCAGAGATTAGAATACCTTCTGAAAAGCAGTGTGCTTTTCCTGTCATTGTGCTCTGCTGCAGGTGTGGATATCCTGTATAAAAGCAGGCCAATAGGAGCAGTACTGATTCCCAGGAACCCACTGGGGGGGTGTGTGGCTCTGGTAACTGCAGGCTGCTCGCCACTGCTTACTCACAGATAGCTGAGGTATTCTGCACTGAAAGTAAACAACAAGGTCATAGTGTCATAGAGTCACTGCTCCAGGTTGGAAGGGATGTCAGATCATCTGCTCCAGCCTCCCTGCCACAGGCAGGGGCATGGCTCAGCTACACCAGCCTTATCAAACCGGACCTTGAACATGCCAGGGAGGAGGCATCCACAGCCTCTCTAGGCAGTCCTTTCCAAAGTCTCACCACCCTCATGCTGAAGAACTTCTTCCTAGTCTCCACTCTAACTCTGCTCTCCCTCAGCTTCAAACCATTCTTCCTTGTCCTGTCTCCAGACACCCCCATGAAAAGTCTCTCTGTACCCTTCCTGTAAGTTCCCTTCAGGTATTGGAAGGTATCTGTAAGGTCCCTCAGAGTCTCCTCTTCTCCAGGATTAACAACCCCATCTCCCTCAGCCTGTCCTCGTAGCAGAGGTGCTCTAGACCTTGGATTAGTCTATCCTCTGTTATGATGCTGATGTTGCAATTAGCAAGAGAGAAGAGATTTTCTTATGAGATAGTGAGCTTGTGTCTTAGGTTACTGTAAATACAAACCCCAACCACCAATAAAGCCTTTAAAAGCAGAGAGCAAAGACAAGGATGGCAGCAGCTCTAAAAGCTGCTCCATTATGTAACATTAGGATGAAAAGCAGCAAGGAGAAGCTGAATCTTCTGAGTCCAGCTGCTTCCCTGCATGCAGTGCTGTAGGTAATGCACAAATAATTAATATCAATGTGCATTCAGAGCACTGCTTGCACCTTCCACATGCTTAAAAAAAGCTGGACACTGCAAGTTGTTCACAGGCATTGCAGGCCATGTGTTTACCTACTTCTTTCCTTCTGTGTTCATAGAATCACAGAATCAACCAGGTTGGAAGAGACCTCCAAGATCATCCAGTTCAACCTAGCATGGCAGGGGGGTTGGTACTAGATGCTCCTTGTGGTCCCTTCCAACCCTGACTGATTCTGTGATTCTTCAGGAGCCCTCATGCAGGAGCTGACCCATCCCCACAGGCTGTATCAGGTGGGAAAACAAAAGTTTGCTGTCAGTTCCTCTTTGTCTGGCTTTGAGGTTTCAGTTCTTTTATCTACATGGGTGTAAAAGTTCAAGCCGTGGGCTGGTCTGCCTGTTCTACTGCAGGGGCTGGAGTTCTTCTCAAGCACTGGGCGAGGACAACGTGCTCGAATACATCAATTTTCTCAGGCCTCATCAAAAAGATTTCTGAGGTCAGATAGTGGCCTAATTAAAGAAAAAAAATCCTGCACTTTCATTATCAGCAGCAAATTCAGAAACAGTTTGCATTGCCTTTATTATAACTTCCATGTGTTGCATCACCATCACTTTCCAAGGGAGAGTCTGGAACTCCCAGGTCATGTCTTCTCCAGGCAGTTTGCTTTAGGCAGCTCCTTCTGACTGCTTGAAATTGTAGTGCTCAAATTGTCACATCATATCATAAAACCCAAACCCCAACCAACTGAAAACCAAACAAGGACTTGGCTTTTACCTGTTTCACCTCCTTTGCTGAAGACTTGGATCACTTCTTCCTCCTTTCTGTAACTGAGAGCTGCAGGCACTGCAGTTGTAGCTGCACTTTGGCTGTGCAAGGAGTATTGGTGAGGATACTTGGCAGTGGAACTGAGATCTTTGGTTACTAAATAGATGGAAATGATGTAATCCAGAGAAACTTGTCAGGAAGCCTGATGTAATCTGTCAGTGCAGGCCTCACTTCTTACCTGGCTTCCTTTTAAACACACAGAAGCAGCCTGCATGGATCAGTGGTCGTGGTCTGTGTGTTGCAGTCGGAGTGCATCATCGTGGCAAACTGATGCATCTTGTTCCATGCTGTCAGTCTCTCAGGCTGGTAATTCTTGAAGAAGGGTGGAGGTTCATAGAGTCACAGAATGGTTTGGGTTGGAAGGGACCTTAAAGGTCATCTACATCCAAATCCCCTGCTGTGGGGGAGAGGTTGGAGTGTACTGGTTGATTTTGAGGGAGTGGGGTCAGCCTCCAGCTATGGATTCCTTCTCAAGGGCACCCAATGTCCTCACAGCACCTTTGAAAGATCTTCTGGTGGCTGCTACCAGTTGGGACTTGGGGCTGAGGTGCAGGTTCTCCCAGTGCCTGAGCATCAGAGCCAACCTGCTCCTGAAGCCATGTACTTCATATTCATAGGTTCCTAAACTAGTTTGTGTTGGAGGGGACCTCAAAGCTCATCCAGTTTCAACTCCCCTACTGTAGGCAGGGACACCTTCCACTAGCTCAGGTTGCTCAAGGCCTCATCCCACCTGGCCTTGAGCACCTCCAGGGAGGGGGCATCCACAACCTCCCTGGGCAACCTGTGCCAGAGTCTCCCCATCCTCACTGTCAAAGATTTCTTCCTAATCTCCAGTCTATATCTGCCCTCCTCAAGCTTCAGTTCATTCCCTCTTGTCCTACCACTACAAGCCCTTGTGCAAACTCCCTCCTCAGCTGAAACTTGTTTTGTTTTCTTACTGCAAGGTGAAACAAGCACATTTTTTTGTGGTTGGGAGCTTTCTGCCCAATTCTCATCCTCTGGGTGTATTATCTGCCCAGAACACTCTTCCTGTCATCACACCATTTGCATGTAGCTCCCTGTATAGCCTGGCAGCCTGAATCCAGCCTGACTTCTATGAAGCTTTTGCTGCTTAAACCATTTATGATGGAGGAGATGTGCTGAAAAGTGCATTTGGAATGTGCTGCTGTTGACAGACAGGTCCCCTCCGTGGTTCTTTGGGGGCGGGGGGGAAGATCTTTGGAATGCAATGAATTTCTCTTGTGTAGGATGATAAATCTAATTGAAGCTGTGGATTACAAAAATTGCATGTCAGTTCCTGCTAGCCCTTCTTATGCCTGCAGACTAAGTGCTTCAGCAGGCAGAGCATCTTCCAGCCCAAGGAACTGAGCATATGGCTGCTGAAGGAAAGGAGTGATAAAGCCCAGTGAGGCTGCCAAGCAGAAAGATCCTGCTGCAGTGACAAAGCTTGTGGCAGCACTCGGGGCTTGCAGGCAGCTCATCAAACCACCATGCTCCTGATATCCAAAGGAGAAATTGCTGGAAATGTGGTGCAGTTTTATCTCATCATGACTGACTTGGGCTAGGCTGAATGTGTTTGTTGCTTCTCCTGTTGCAGGAATAATTTGGCTTCATGGCTTGGGTTTTGTTTTCAATGTGCTGTGTGCAGACTTTCCTCAAAACAAAAAGAATCCTTTCCAGCAGAAGGTGCTGCTTTTCTCAGCCTCAGTGTGTTCCTCCAGCTCTGTGGTGATGAGAGAGTACCTTTCTGTAAGGGAATTGTGGTCTGTCTGCCCGTCAGTGATTGGTCCTGCAAGTGGACTAATCCAAAGCACCACCTCTGATATTTGCACATAAGCACAGCTGAAGGTAGGGACAAAAGGAGGTTATTCAGTGAAGATGACAGTTCAAGGTATGCAGCCTTTCCTGATGGGTTCATGTGGGGCTCAGAGTGAGAACAGTGCCTTTGAAACTTCTATGTATTAGATGTCATTTTCAGAGGGTTGGAAGGGACCTTTGGGGATCAGTCCAAGACCGCTGCTTAAAGCAGGGACATCCACAGCAGCTTGCCCAGGATCACAGTGGCCAGGTGGGGCTGCTGCAGGCCTCCAGTACCCTCATACCACAGATACTTTGTTCTCCTCTTCAGATGGGACCTTCTGGGTTCCAGTTAGTGCCTGTTGCCCCTTGTTCTGTCTCTGGGCACCACTGACAAGAGTCTGGCCCCAGCCTCTTGCCTGCCACCCTTCAGCTCTTGCTGAGCATTGCTCAGATTCCCTCTGGGGCTGCTCTTCTCCAGGCTCTCAGCCCCAGAGCTCTCAGCCTTTGCTCCTCACAGAGATGCTCCAGGCCCCTCAGCATGTTTGTGGCCTCTACTGGGTTCTCTTCAGTAATTCCCTATGTCTCTTGAACTGGACCCAGCACTGCAGATGTGGCCTCACTAGGGCAGAATAGAGAGAGAGGAGAACTTTTCCTCAGCCTGCTGACCACACTCTTCTTACTGCACCCCAGGATACTAAGTGACTGCAGCTCTGATTTTGTGAGGAGTTACTAAAGCTTGGTTTAGAGAAGGGATTTCCCCACGCCAGAAATGACAGACAGCTTTGCTTTGGCATGATACTGCTTTTAAGGTCTTCATCTGGTTGTCATTAATCCACAAATGGGCTTTTGGCCTCCTGTCCATAGACAGAGCCTTTGTTATCAGTGATTTCTGTTCCTGCTCCATGATCTGTGTGCCAAAATGTGGAAGCCTGTCTTCATTTTTAAAGAGTGTTTGAAGGAGACTCTTTTTTTCAGACCAAGAGACATGACAGCTTCATCTTGAAGGCAGCAGCGTGCAAAGGTGAGGTTAAGTTGGTTCAGCTTATGTACTGGGATTGATTTCATCTCCTCTATTGGCTTGAGAATTTGTTAATGAAGTTCATCTTAGGATCATAGAATCAGTCAGGGTTGGAAGGGACCACAAGGATCATCTTGTTCCAACCCCCCTGCCATGGGCAGGGACAAATCTTGTTACCTTCTACTTCAGCTGGACTCCTTTTTTGGATAACAGCTGCCAGCACTGATAATTCTAGAGGACTCCACAGAGGCTGTGAACATTTTTCTACCCCCTCTTTTCCCCCCTTATATTAAAAGGGGCAACCAAAATCTGCCTCGAACAACCTAGGATGGGGTTCAGTTCTTTTCTGGACAAGAGAAAGTGTAGTATGGAGTGAAAGGTCATTCAGAGTAGCAGCTTGTATAGATCAGAGAACAGGAAGGATAAAATATTCAGTGTTATTTAAAACAAGCCCTTCTTTTAACCTCTGCTGTTTGAACCTGCACTCTAAGAAACAGGCTGCAAGGGCACCGTGCAGCAGCAGGTCAGGCCCTCTTCCCCCATGCCAGTTGAGTCATTGCTCTCTATTTTTTCTCCATATGATCATTGCTGAAAAGTGAAACTGAGCCAGGGCTGTGTGTGCCATGATGGACACTGCCTTTTCAGGGAAGAGAACCTGTGGGCCAACCCCTCTGGGCTAGCAGCCAGGAGGCTGATGCCGGTGCTTCCATGGAGGGCGAAGCGCTGTAGGGAGGTTGGAGTGGAATGGAGTCAGCCTCCAGCTATGGAAACTTGCTGAAGTGCACCCAGTGTCCTTACAGCAGCTTGGAAACGTCTTCTGGTGCAGTCAGTGTGCATCACTGGCAGAATGGCCAGCAGGGCAAGGGAGGTGATTCTCCCTCTTTACTCTGCTCTTGTCAGACCCCACCTGGAGTACTGTGTGCAATTCTGGAGCCCCCAGCACAAGAAGGACATGGAACTCTTGGAGCCAGTCCAGAAAAGGTCATGAAGATGCTCAGACAGCTGCAGCAGCTCTGCTATGAGGACAGACTGAGAGAGTTGGGGCTCTGCAGCCTGGAGAAGAGAAGGCTTTGAGGAGACCTTGGAGTGGTCTTCCAGTATCTGAAGGGGGCCTACAGGAGGGCTGGAGAGGGACTATTGACAAGGTCTTGCAATGACACATGAGGAGCAATGCATTTAAACTGACAGAGGGGAGATACCTAAACTAGTTTGGGTTGGGAAGGACCTCAAAGATCATCCAGTTCCAATTCCCCTGCTGTAGGCAGGGACACCTTCCACTAGCTCAGGTTGCTCAAGGCTTCATCCAATCTGGCCTTGAGCACCTCCAGGGAGAGGGCATCCACAACCTCCCTGGGCAACCTGTTCCAGTGTTTCCTCACTCTCACCATCAAGGATTTCTTCTTAATCTCCATTCTCAGTCTTCCCTCTTCAAGCTTCAATTCATTCCCTCTTGTCCTATCTGTACAAGCCCTTGTAAAAAGTCCCTTTCAGGTACTGCTATGACTTGATTCTGTCTTTTCTACAGGTTTTGAAGTGGCACTCAGCCAGTTCAAAACTTTGTGCTCCTTGGTGTTCCCAACCAATGTATTTATTGTTCAGTCAGACTGCATTCCTGTTGCTGAAAGTGCTGCACCTTCAGAATATGTTCATTGTTTCAGTCTCTAAGCTGGTCAGAGTTTCAGGTTGTTATGAATGTCTGAATCTCAAAATAGAGCAACTGATGGATGATGATAGGATAAGAAGAAATGGCCTCAAGTTGTGCCACACAGGATTTAGGTTGGACACAAGGAAGGATTTCTACCTTGAAAGGGCTGTCAAGGCCTGGGACAGAGTGCCAGGGGCAGTGGTGTAATGCCCAACTCTGGTTGGAGTTTGAAAGCTGTGGAGATGTGATGCTGAGGGCCATGATTTAGTGGTGCCCTGGCAGTGCTGGGTTAACAGATGGACTCCTTGAACTTAAAAGTCTCTCTCAACCTAAACACTTCTATGATTCAGTGGAAATAGAAACATTATAAGGTTTGTCTGAGAGGAAGCAATGTGATTACTGTTAACCATCAGCTTTAATTGTGATCTGTTTATTAATTCAAAGCATTGAATCGATGTGCTTGTATGTTCCTAAAGTACCTAGAGTTTGCTACCCAAAAGAACATCTCGTGGCCCTGTTGCTTAGCTGGGGTGACAAAGGAACACTTTTAAAACTCATTTTCTTGGGGTTAATTTCGAACACCTCACTTTCCTATCCTTTGGGTTTTGTTTGGTTCTTTCTCTTTGTGTTGCTAAAAACAAGCTGTCTGCAGCGCTCCAGTGCAGCAGCTCCTGACTTCTGTGTGTGCTGAAGCACAGGCACCCATCTGACACCTTTGCAGCAGCAAACAACACCGTGAAACAGAGCTGTGGCTGTTGCAAAGGCTTGCAGAGAAGGAGGAAAAGGTAAATGAAGCAGGCAACCAGGATGGTGTGAAAGTTGCTGCAGCCTTCATGTGCAGGCTCTTCTTTCAGCAGAGGGCACTGCTGGTCCAGGCCCCTTCACAGAGGCTCTGGAGGCACAGGGATGTGCTGTTAGAATCCAGGCTTTTAGGAGTGGCTCAGTACAGGCGTTCAGCTGAGTTTCCAAGAGCTGGCTGGAGGAAGGCTGTGAATAGCTTTCAGGATACCTGTGTGAAATTTCAGTCCGGTTCTGTTAGTCATTGAGCTATGCTCAGTGGTCACGTTGCTGTATTCTGTGTTGGGCACATAAATCCATCTGTGACTCTTCGGTTTTTGTGCTTGCACATAGAACAAATCCTAGAACAAGCAGAACAAGTCCCTGTCAGACAAAACAGTGCCCAGGAGTCACCCAGCACGGTCAGAGGCAGCCCTGCTGTGGAGTGCTTGTGCTATCTGCTGGTTCAATGCAGGATGACAATTCTGTTGCCACAAATAAAAGCAGATTCTCTGCTCACCTGGGCTACTGTGCTGGTTCTGGAGCTCCTGTTACAAGAAGGACATGGATGTGCTCGAGTGTGTCCAGAGAAGGGCCATGAGGATGATGAGGGCTGAAGCACCCCTCCTGTGAGGACAGGCTGAGAGAGTTGGGGCTGTTTAGTCTGGAGAGAAGACTCTAAGGAGACCTTATTGTAGCCTTCCAGTATCTGAAGAGGGCTGCAAGAAAGCTGGGGAGGGACTTTTTAGTGTGTCAGGTAGTGACAGGACTGGGGGGAATGGAACAAAACTAGAAATGGGGAGATTCAGATTGGATGTTAGGAAGAAGTTCTGCTCCATGAAGGTGGTGAGACATTGGCACAGGTTGCCCAGGGAGGTGGTGGAAGCCTCATCCCTGGAGGTGTTTAAGGCCAGGCTGGATGTGGCTCTGAGCAACCTGCTCTAGTGCGAGGTGTCCCTGCCCGTAGCAGGGAGGTTGGGGCTGGCTGCTCCTTGCTGCCCCTTCCAGCCCTGCCAATTCTGTGCTCTCCCCACGCAGCTGCATTTTCATATGGGGCAGACAGCACTTGGGAGAGGCTGCCTTGCTGTGTGACTGATGGCAAAGTGTAAATGCCAAACCCACGCCGAGTGATGAGCTCTGACTCTTTCCCTCCCCTGGAGTCCCTTTGTATTTTTCTAGGGATCTTCCACACGGTGGAGCTTGAAGGCTCTGCTGCTGGGAATTCTTCCCTCTCGACTAAGCAGGAAGGTGAATGGAGCTGCTGGAATCTTTTAAACCAGGTGCAAACAGCCCCTCACAATGCTTTTGAAGAAAGTGGGTGGGTTTTCTGGAGAACAACAGGCTCGACAGATATTTTGGACCCTTGAATATGCCTGAGTCACTGGAGTTAATGTCGTAAAAGAGGAAGAGTTGGGAGGGGAAAAAATAGTTCTCATTACTTATTTATTCTTTTGGAATCACTGCTTCTTTGCATCCAAACTGCCTTGAAAGGTAGGCAGAATTGGATAGAGAGAAGCAATAGCAGAATGCTCACTGAATCATCTTTTATAAGGAGGAGCTGGGGCTTTCTTCATTCAGTCCTACCCTAAAGGAAGAGGAAACTTTAGATAGCAGCTATTCCAACAGATAAAGGCAGAAAGCACATTCCTCCTGCACAGCTCTCCTCTCCAGAATGAGCTATGGATGCCCTTTCTCTAGGAGAGAAGCTTTTTCTGTTCCCCTCTGCCTGCCAGAAGCTGCATTTTGCTGAATTCTGGAAAAGTGCTACCAGGATTCCAGGCTGTGTCGCAGGCAGTGGTTAGCTTGGGCTGCCCACCTCCCCTTGAGTATCCCAGTATCTCCGTTGCCCTCTGCTCGGAAATCCCCTGCTGTTGAAGCTGTTGGAATGGAATTCATCATCTGCTGGCTGTGCTGCTGCTGGTAAGCCAGTTCTGTGGATGGACTAGCCCAGGCGTGCTGCGACAGGAGCGAGCAGTCTGCAGAAGAGCTTAGCTGGAGAGAGGGAGGGATGAGTGGGGAGGGGGGAGCAGCAGAGAGGGAGGAACTGAAATCTCCGGTGTCTTTCCTGTCCAGTTTTTCTGCCTCAGGCTAGCTTTCCTCTGGTGATAACAGCTGTGAGCAATGTGTTTGCCACATCTCTTTGTGCGGAGTAGGACCTGAGGACCCAAGCATAAATACAGGCTGGACAGTAACTGGCTGGAGAGCAGCCCTGAGGAGAGGGTATTGGGGGTGCTGGTGGATGAGAAGCTCATCATGAGTAGCCAGCAGTGTGCACTTGCAGCCAGGAGGGCCAGCTAGAGCCTGGGCTGCAGCAGCAGAAGTGTGGCCAGCAGGGTGAGGGAGGTGATTCTCCCCCTCTACTGTGATCTGCTGAGACCACACCTGGAGTACCTATTAGAGGAGGGATGTGGAGATGCTGGAGTGTGTCCAGAGAAGGGCCACTGGGTTGATCAGAGGGCTGCAGCAGCTCTGCTGTGAGCACAGACTGAAAGAGTTGGGGCTGTGCAGTCTGGAGAAGAGGAGGCTCCCAGGTGACCTTCTTGTGGCCTTCCAGTGTCTGAAGGAGGCTGCAAAAAAGCTGGGGAGGGACTTTTTAGGCTTCGAGGGAGTGCCAGGACTGGGGGGAATGGAGCAAAGCTGGAGGTGGGTAGGTTCAGAGTGGACATGAGGAGGAAGTTGTTGAGCATGAGAGTGGTGAGAGGCTGGAATGGGTTGCCCAGGGAGGTGGCTGAGGCCCCATGGCTGGAGGTGTTTAAGGCCAGGCTGGCTGAGGCTGTGTGCAGCCTGCTCTAGTGATCCATGGCAGGGAGGTTGGAACTGGATGCTCCTTGTGGTCCCTTCCAACCCTGACTGATTCTAGGATGGAAGCAGTTGACTGAGTGCTCATTGCAAGGACTCCTTCCCTCTCACCTTCCTTCAGTCCACTCCTGCTTTCCTCACAGTATGTTTAGTCCATCAGTACTCCCTACAGGGTCTGTGTTTCAGCTTTGTGCTTGGCTTGAGTTGTAGTTGAAGGTTGTGGAGCACTTTTGGTCAAGGGAAGGGATTCTGCCACTCAGCTCCACTCTGCTGAGGCACACCCTGTGCACCCCCCACCCACAGTTTTGGGGCCAACTCTGCAGTCCTCAGCACAGACCTGTCGGAGTGGGGCCAGAGGAGCCCACAGCAATGCTGGGAGGGCTGGAAGGGCTCTGCTGTGAGGCCAGGCTGAGAGAGTTGGGCTTGTGCTGTCTGGAGAAGAGAAGGTTCCAGGGAGACCTTCTGGTGGCCTTTCAGTGCTTCAAGGGATGGATATGAAGGCTGGGGAGAGACTTTTGAGCAGGACTTGTTGTGACAGGACAAGGGGTGATGGTTTGAAGTGCAAGAGGGAGATTGAGGCTGGAGAGAAGGGAGAAATGTTTGACAGTGAGAGTGATGAAAGGCTGTCCCAGATTTCCCAGAGAGGTGGTAGATGTCCCATCCCTGAAACCACTGGAGGTCAGGTTGTCTGGGGATCTGAGCAGCCTGCTCTAATTGCTGATGTCCCTGCTGAGTGCAGGAGCATTTGGACTAAATGTCCTTTAGAGACCCCTTCCACCTCAAACCATTGTGGGATTCCATGACTTCCTGAGAGTGAATTATTTCATGCAGGAGATCAGAAATCAGTTATCTGTCACTTTGTGGTAGGACCCTTGAGAACATGGAACAGAAACTGCAGAAACCCCTTTCTCCATTCCTAATGCTGCTACCCCTCCCTCTTCTGGTGGTCCTCTCCAGTGTTAGGCACAGAACATAGCATATGGCAAATGCAATAAACCCCAGCTGTTCTTTCTGCCTAATTACAGTGAGTGAAGAGCCTCTCTGGGCAGCCTGAGTGCTGCTGTGCTCTAGGCTTCACCCAAACCAGTGGCTGAACCAGTCTGCAGTGCTTCTGGGTCTGCTGCAGGTCCCACTAAGGGCTTTTTAAACTTCAATTACCTTCAAAGACTCTGAGAGCATCTATGTTAAGAACTGCTTAACTGTCCTTAACCATTAAGAAATGTCTAACATTTATATTTTCCTTTAGATCCACCTCTTGTCACTTCCAGATGTTCTCATCGTGCCACATGTTTAGGTGTCAATTTCTTACTGATTAGATGTAAGGATGGTGAGACTCTGGCACAGGTTGCCTGAGGAGGCTGTGGATGCTCCCTTCCTGGCAGTGTTGAAGGCCAGGTTGGATGGGACCATGACCAAAGTTTAGAGGAAGGTGTCCCTGCCATGGCAGTGGGGTCTGAACTAGATGATCTTGAAGGTCCCTTCCAACCCATTCTGTGGATCTCTGTATCTGTTGATGTGGATGATGTGGCTGTTTGGACTGTGTGTGAAGAGCCCTTCCCTATATTACGGTGTTGGTTAGAGCTCTGAACCACAACCTCAGAATAGATATGGGGCATGAAGGAAAAAAAAAGAGAAGTAATATGAGCAGGGTGTTGGAGTGAGCTCAAAATCATGTTGGTTTTTTTCCTTACCCAGCCCTTATGAGATGTGGCTGTGTGTGGCAGCAGTTCTTGCTCTTGCTTCCTTACTGTTTCTGCCAGTGTGGATGTCCAGTTCCAAAAGCTCTTTAGGTACTCTACTCCTCCTGCTTCCTAGCTCTAGCAGAAAGTACCTTTCCTTTCTGACAGCATCACAGAATGGTAGGGCTTAGGATGGGCCTCTAAAGACTGAGTCTAATCCTCTTGCTACAGCAGGGTCACACAGAAACACATCCAGACAGGTCTTGGAGGCTCCACAGCTTCTCTGGACAGCCTCCTTCAGTGTTCCAGCATCCTTAAACAGTAAAAAACTTCTTTCTCCTGTTGAGGTGGAGCCTTCAGTGTTCCATTGTGGACCCACTGGCCCTTGTGACATCCCAGATAGCAGTATCAGTTACTTAAATGTATTGCAGAGGGAGGCTTTTGCATAACCTTTACATTTTGTAGGAGGGGAGGGTCCCCCAGCAGTCAGTTCCAAACTCCACCACCTGTCCCTAGAACTGGATAAAGAATTACTCCCTGCCCACACAGCCTTACAGTCACAGTGATTTTGGCAAGGAGATAACAAAGCAAAGGAGACTCAGGGTTTATTTACCTGGAATAAATATTTATCTTTTATATCTCACAGGCCAAGGCCCCATTGACCCAAACCCCCCCTGAGCAGACAGGTCAGAGAAATTCTTCTGTTGGTAACTTGAATACACTTGTCTGGGAGCAAAGATTTTTCTTAGCACTTATTAGCCCAAAGATTGTAGTTGCTTTATTTAAACAAACTTTGGTATGAAGACATGAAAATAGCAGCCTGAACCAGATGCTTCCAGGGAATACAGACAGAAAGGGGCTAAGTGTAGCCTAAGCACCCTTAGAGAATGGAGTAGACAGTTGGTAGCTGTTTAACTGGATTCCCTTATGGCCTCTGTTTGCTGCAAGTCCTATTTTCAGAAGAGAATGTGGAGGGGGAAAAAAAAAAAGGCAATGTTGGCATTTTAGCTTCCAATCAGCATGAAAAAAATCCCTGTGCAGCTTGTGAGGAGATAGGAGTGGTGCAAGGAGGGTTTAGGCTGACAGTGGAAAGTATCCTGGCTGCAAAGGTAGCTGCTGGCTGCAGCAACGCTGCTCGTGGTGGAGTCAGCAGCTGCAAAATGCAGCTTCCCTCTTCTCTGGGTTTGTTGTTTTATCTTCTGTGTGGTTTGGATGGATGGAGTGGGTCCAGAGGAGGCCATGGAGATGATGAGAGGGTTGGAGCACCTCTGCTGTGAGGACAGGCTTGAGGGAGCTGGGGTTGTTCAGCCTGGAGAAGACTCCTGAGGGATCTTAGAGCTGCTTTCCAGGAAGCCTACAGGAAGGCTGCAGAGAGACTTTTCGTGAGGATGTCTAGAGACAGGACAAGGGGAATGGCTTGAAGCTGAGAGAGAGCAGGGTTAGAGTGCAGCTTAGGAAAAAGCTCTTCAGTATGAGGGTGGTGAGACTCTGGAACAGGTTTCCCAGGGAGGTTCTGGATGCCTCCTCCCTGAAGGTATTCAAGGCCAGGTTGGATGAGTCTAGTTGAGAGGTGTCCCTGCCCATGGCAGGAGGTTGGAGTAGATGACCTCTGATGTCTTTTCCAACCTGAGCTATTCCCTGCTTCTCTGATCATGCAGAATTTAGCAGATAACAGCAATCTTCAACTCCATTTATTGTAACAAATGTCCATTCCTCTTGGTTCTGTTACCATCTCCTGATGATTACCTTCAGGTGTTGCTGGAGTCGCCATGTTATCCCCTCCACTTCCCCTCTCTCACTTGGCTCTCTTGGCCTTCTCTGTCTACTTCAATTCTGTATTTTTTCTAGCTTTTCTTCCAAGACTGACTGATTAGATGAATTTTAAAGGCAATGTTGGATCTCTTTTTTTTTAATTCCACTTATTCACTCTTTGAAAGTTGTTCAGGCACTAGGGAGCCAGGCAGGGAAAAGTTGGTGTGAAAGCTCAGTGCCAAGGGTACGACACAGCTTCAGAGCAGAAGCCAAAAAACTCTCTCTCTCCATACTTGTTGGGTTTCAGTCTACTCCCTGTGAACCACTCTCACAAATCTCTAGTATCTGCTTAGTAAATCATTGAGTGAAGTAAAGAGAATCCATCATTCTAGTGGAGAGGGGATGGATGCAGGACCTTGAGCAACCTGGTGTAGTGAGAGGTGTCCCTGCCCATGGCAGGGGGGTTGGAACTGGATGATCTTTAAGGTCCCTCCCAACTCTAAGTGTTCTATGATTCTCTGCCTCAGCACTGGGGTGCTTGACTGTGTCTGCTGCTGTTGCATTGACTCTGTAGCTGACTGGCTTAGTTTCCTATGGCTGCAGCACCTGCCTCACTCCACTGATGTTTTTGTTACCTGGCTCATACTAACTACAGTGTCTAGATGGTCTGTAACTGATTTTAGCTTTAAATAACATCATTTTAGGGTCACACTTTCAGTTCAGGGAATTAGGTAAGGCTCTTCTTGTAGCCAGCTGTTGGTTGTGGTTGTTTAAATTGAATTTAAATAATTTCTACTGAAGCTCCACTTTTTTTTTTTCCCATCTCATCTGTTGAGAAACTAAAGAAGGGAGGAGATAAAACAGGAACTTAAAACCAGTTCATCAGCTACAGCTGGTAAATGACTGCAAATCACACAGTGGCTATTTCATAAGAGCAGATAAATCTCAATTAGACAATCCTAAATATTTCTAGGAGGAGTTATGGATATCATCATTATATTAACCTAACAAGCTAATAGATCCCACTCCTTAAATGAAAAGGGTTATATGAAAAGGCTTTGAGCTGTTTGAAATTAGTTCTGAGCTTTTCTGCAGCTGTCTGACAAAGATTGGTTTCTAACAAAGGACAGATACTAAGGAAAATGAAATCAGAGTGTAAGTGGTAGAAGACTGCCCAGGATGTCTAACAGAGCTTGTTTATAGCACTTGCTTTTCAAATTACCCCTTGAAGCAGTGGTGGTTTTCCACCTGCAATCTGTAAATCTGTCAAAGTAGCATCAGGATGGAAGGGACCCTCAAAGGTCATCTTGTCCAACCCCCCCTGCAGTCTGCAGAGACACCTTCAACTAGAGCAGGCTGCCCGGGGGCTCATAAGTCTGATCTTGAATGTCTTCAGGGACAGAGCCTCAACCACATCCCTGGGCAGCCTATTCCAGTATTTGACTGCTCTTACTGTGCACAGCTTCCTCCTCATGTCCAACCTAAATCTCCCCTGCTCCAGTTTCAAACCAGTGCCCCTCATCCTGTCACCACAGGCCGCTCCAGACAGTCCCTCCCCAGCCTTCCTGTAGGTCCCCTTCAGATGTTGAAATGCAGTTATAAGGACTCCTTAGAGCCTTCTCTCCTCCAGGCTGGACAGCTTCAACTCTTGTCTGCCTTCATAGCAGAGGTGCTCCAGCCCTCTGACCATTTTGGTCGCCTCCTCTGGACCTGCTCCAGCAGGTCCATATCTCTCTTCAGCTGGGGGACCCACAGCTGGACACAGCAGACCAGAGGGGCAGGATCCCCTCTCTCCATCTCTGGCCACACTGCTTTGGATACAGCCCAGCCTGTCAGTGCCCACTGGTGGCTCACGTCCAGCTCCTCATCCTCTAGTCCTTATCTGCAGGGCTTCTCTCCATTTCATTGTCCCCAACCTGTATTGATATCAAGGCTGATACTGTATGATGATATCTTTTTTTTGTCAAAATGAGACCAAAGATATCTTCTCCCAGGCAGTATTGTGACCAATGTAAGTGATAAAAAGGGACAGGAAATAGTCAGCTAAGATTGAAAATCACTGCTAAACCTGAAGAACCAGAAATGGACTGAACAACCAGCATCACATGCATGCAGTGCACGCTCTTGCCTCTAGACTGTGTCACTGTTCCCACCAAGGAAGGTGCATTTGTGTTTCTTTTAGTTACCTTTCTAAGGACAAGGCCACATTTCACCTAAGTTTCCTCACTGTTATTCTGATCATCTCTTTTTGAGGTGCTGGATTTTTACAGTCCTTCCTGAAACTGAGTCGTGTGCTGTGCTGCTGCAGCTTCTCCTTAGCTTCTTTCCTACTTCACTTGGTTTTGACTGAGGTTCTCCAGTTTTTGTTCTTTCTCTTGCAGTTCATTTCCTAAATGAATCTGTCTAGCCAAGAGCTGCATTAGAGTCTCCCTGATAGCTCTGAGCTTTAAGTGAGGACCTGGCTTTGCTGACTGCATTTGCTTTTAGAATAGCTGGTGCCTAAATATATTCTACTCTGAAGAATCCAGATTTATTTCAGCTCTAAAGCCTCTTGGGTCTTGCAAGTGTTGTTTCAGTTCTATACAAAATCAATCTGGTCATGTCATAGCCATTGGTATGAGCAGAGTTAGAGGAATGCTGAAGAGGTCTTAACTCACTGCATCTCACAGAACTGCTGTTGAGTGAAGCTTCAGCTGGAAGCCAACACTGGGGTTTTAATTGCATTTTTCTACTTACTTTGGCAAAACTTTGACTTTCTCAAACAAGAGACTTCAGTCATGCTCTGAAGCTTGTGTTTGAGCATGTGGTGTTGGTGAGAGCTCTGTGTCAGGCTTTGTGACTACACAGAAGCCTGCTTTTGGTGGCCTGGTGCAGAGATAAGGGCTGGATATGCCAGGGAGGTCCAGTTTTAAAGGTAATGGTGGACCTGGGGATGTTGGTTGACAACTATCTGAAGGTGAGCCACGGTGTGCCCAGGTTTGGTTCAAGAATAATGTGACCAGCAGGACTATGGCACTGTTTGCTCACCTTTGCTTGGCACTGGTGAGCATGCAGGTTGGGTTTTGGGCACCTCGCTTCAGGAAGGGCACTGAGATGCTGGAGCATGTCCAGAGAAGGGCAGCAAAGCTGGTGAAGGGTCTGGAGAAAAGGGCTGGGGAAGAGCAGCTGAGGGAACTGGGGTTGTTTAGCCTGGAGTAAAGATGGCTGAGGGGGAGACCTTCTGACTCTCTACAACTCCCTGAAAGGAGATTGGAGCCAGGTGGGGCTTGGTCTCTTCTCCCTAGTAACAATCAACAGAACAAGAGGAAACCTCCCCAGGTTGTGGCAAGGGAGATTTGGATTGGACAGCAGGAAAGATTTCTTCCCCAGAAGAGCTGTCAAGCCTTGGAACAGGCTGCCTAGAGCAGCAGTGGAGTGTCCATCTCTGGAGGGGTCTGAAAGTCATGTAGGCGAGGTGCTGAGGACATGGTTTAGTGCTGGGTGGCATTGGGTTAATGGTTGGGTTTAGTGCTGGGTAGCATTGGGTTAATGGTTGGGCTCGATCTTAGTGGCCTTTTGCAGCCTGAATGATTCTGTGCTAGTGTAATTCTGTGTCCCTTGCTGAATTTGAGTACATAAACTACTGTGTGTGTGTGTGTCAGAGAACCTCTTGCAGGTGACAGGGCTCAGCAAGACCCAGACCTATCACCTGCCTTTGTTCTTAGGGCATCTGCTTGTCCGAGCAGCATCTGCCTTGCAGGGAGGGAAAAGTGAGGCTCTGCTGTCCCTTGGAGCGTTGCTTAAGCCCCTCTTCCTTTGCCCTTTCATTGGCTTTCTGCAGCTTTGTAGGGAGTAGATTGTACAAAGCATGCCCCTGGAAAGCAGAGGCCGTTAAAAGGTTTAAGACAAATTTGTTTGAGGACAAAGAGGGCATTGAGGAGAGCTGTGGAGAGGGATTGAAGAGCTTTTGCAGCGCAACAGAGCCTTGTCTGTGCCCGGGACTCAGCCTGCCTCTGAGTTCCAGCAGGCTGCTGAGAGACAGGCCAAGAAAAGACTCTCCAAGACCCTGTTCCCTTCATCTCAAGCCTGCCATCTGGACAGAGGGATGGCTAGAGGGTTCCTGGAACGTATAGAAAGGAATCTGGAGGGCTCAAAATAAATGCCAGTGGAGACAGGAAGCGTCTGAGACACAGGAGGGTTGGAGGAGGGGAGCTGCTTAGCGTCACTGCTGGGTAGGTCACAGTGCTGGTAAGGGTGAGAGGCAGATAAGGAGAGCTTCTCTACAGCCCTTGGAGGTGCTCAGCCTTTTCCTCCAAGCCTAAGCTCCCTCCCTTTACAGCTTTGTAGAGGTGAAGCTAATTCACTTGTTCGTTCCAGGGCTTCATCTGGATCATTTGGGTCTCTTTTTCTCTCCCTTGTAGGAAAGGGTGCTGAAATTCATAGCACTTGGCATGCTGGGGCTTGGTGATAGAAAAGCTTTATAGGAAGAGAGAATGGTACCAGCTGGGCTTAAATGCTAGCTTGATGCTGCTGTTCTTCAAGAAAAGACTGGGTGAGGCACTTAGTGCCATGGTCTAGTTGACTGGATGGGGCTGGGTGATAGGTTGGACTGGATGAGCTTGGAGGTCTCTTCCAACCTGGTTGATTCTATGATTCTTGAGTTAGAATAGAATCAACCTTAGAATCAACCAGATTGGGAGAGACCTGCAAGCTCATCCAGTCCAACCTATCACCCAGCCCCAGCCAGTCAACCAGACCATGGCACTAAGTGCCTTATCCAGTCTTTTCTTGAGCACCCCCAGGGATGGTGACTCCACCACCTCCCTGGGCAGCCCATTCCAATGCCAATCACTCTCTCTGCCAACAACTTCCTAACAACATCCAGCCTATGCTTCCCCTGGCACAAAGTGAGAATGTGTCCCCTTCTTCTGTTGCTGGTTGCCTGGGAGTTGTCCCAAAGCTGTGTGTTGCTTCGGCGTGGTGCTTGGTGGGGGCTGTCGCAGTTGGCTCAGATGATGTTATGGGGTAGTCTGTGCTGCCCTCAATGATTATTCTCATGTAGTAAAGCCAGTGAGCTGGGGGTTTTTATTCCTTTATAGCACTTCAGTAAGTGTTATCATGCTGGAGAACAATATCCTTCCTCTCTGGGTGATGAGGGTGGCATGGTCTTTGTACTCTCCCCAGAATGGAAATGTCAGCTCATCACACCACCCATCTCTTCTTCCTGTAAGAGCCTCTTCCACCTCCAGACAAACCTTACAGTGAGAGTTCTTACATCAGCTGTTGTGGGGTTTGGAGGATCACCATTATCTAACGCTGAATGGGTTTGCTTTGTGTGCTGGCCCTGGAAGTATTCAGCTGAGAAACAAGGTAGGTTTTAGTCTCTCAAGATATATTTAAGAGCCTGTGGTCATGAAGCAGCTCTAACTATCAGTGAAAGAACAAGGGGAAAAAATGAATAACAAGAAACAACTCTCCAGAAGATTTCAGGGTCATTATCGTCTAAAGGATGCTCTCAGAAAGCAAAACCACTGAAAGTAAGTTAGCCTTTGTGAGTAACTGAGCTATTTTCCTGCACTTGATGCTTCTGACAAGTGAAAAATGAGAATATCCTCACCTGTGTATCCCTCGTGAAGGTGCTGGTACCGTTGTCACTGCTGGCCTTGGGAGTGGAGTGTGAAGTAAATGGCAGCATTCACTGCTCTGCCACAACTGAGTGGTAGCAGAAAACCTTTCCTGGGTAAGAAAGGAGATTTCCAGAGCAGTCTTTCTCTAGAGCACATTCACTGGCAGCCTTCCTTCTTGGTGAGAACACCACAGGTAGTTTATGGTTTGGTGGAAGCATAACAGGGCAATGAGGGTGTGACACCTAAGAGGTGTCCAAAAGTATCAGTAATGTTCAGCATCCTTCTGGTGCTTGTTCAGAGAATTAGCCTGGTACCCTCATGTTTTCATCCAGTTCCCTGGTGGCATTATTGAGCTGAAAGACTGATAAAAGTCTTAGGAGAGAAGTTCTAATTGACATGTTGATCAGTCATCTTGAATTTGAAGGCCACAGGAACGTTAGAAACCTCTTCTAATGGAAAGGCAGCCAGCAGTGTGTGCCCTTGTGGCCAAGGGTGGGGAACAAGAGGATGAGGCCAGACTTTTGTCAGTGGTGCCTGCTGACAGGACAAGAGGCAATGGGCACAAAGTGGAAGCCAAGAGGTTCCATCTGAACAGGAGGAAAAACACCTTTGGTGTGAGGGTGCTGGAACCTTGGAGCAGACTGCCCAGTGAGGCTGCGGAGTCTCCTTCTCTGGAAAGACTCCAAACTCACCTGGCCGCTGCGATCCCGAACAGGCTGCTGTGGGTGCCCCTGCTTTGGCAGGGAGGTTGGATTGAATGATCTCTAGAGGTGCCTTCCAAGCCCTAGCACGCTGGGATTCCATGAAAAAGTAGATCCTTCCACAACAACATCTCCACTGCTGGAAGGTTTGTCTTGTTTTCCTTTCCCTTCGACCGACAGCATCTCTCATCGCTGACAGTCTCTTCAAGAAGGACTGTCATTATTTCAGAGGCTTAGCACACAGCTACCATTTGCATCTGTAATTAAGGGACTTGCAGGTTATCTCTGCTCACCTTAAATTGTTCTCCAGCTGCAGGATGCGTTCTAGACTCCAGGGCACTGAGGGTAGCTGCCTAGTGGTGGGCAGTGGCATGCCCATTTACAGCTTTCAATGCATGTTGCACTAGAGGAGGAAATCATCAGGGAATAAGATGTTCTTGGAGAATATGATCTCTGTGTCAGTTCATTACCTTACACATGGCTACCTCTGTAAAGTAAAATCAGAAAGTTCCCTAAATGCTTTAGGATTGAGTAGTGTTAAGCTGGATTCTTTGGGAGGTTTCAGAGCAGTGTGAGAAGAGCAGATTCAGATTGGATGTTAGGAACAAGTTCTGCACCATGAGGGCGGATCCAAGGAACAGTGGAGCAGGTTGCCCAGCAAGGTAGCTGAGCCCCCATCCCTGGAGATATTCAAGATCAGACTCAACAAGGCTCTGAGCAAGCTGACCTAGTGGAGGGTGTCCCTGCTGCCTGCAGGGGTGTTGGACTGGATGACCTTTGGAGGTCCTCTCCAACCCAACCCAGTCTAGGTTTTTATGTTCACTTCCTTCGCAAGCTTTTTCCCAGCTGTTATTGGTCCTTTCACAGAGCAGGAGCTCGTCAGCAGAAGAGTTTCACTCACTGATCAGTGCTGAAATGAGTCAGCACCAATTCTGTGCTTTAAGAAAGACTTTGACTTTCCTCTTGGGCATTTCTGCTGTCGTTGCAATTGGCAGGATTTGAGGCTGCTGTTCCTTCAGAAATGTAACCTTTCTTGGCTTGTGGTACGTGTGACTGGAGCTGAGTTAGGGTATCACAACGTGGAGAGGGCAGAGCTGTGATTCTGTGGCAGGTTCTGAGTCTTCATAGAGTCAGTCATGGAATGGTTTGGGTTGGAAAGGACCTTTAAAGGTCATCTAGTGCAACCCAACTGCAGTCAGCAGGGATGTCTGCAGCTACAGCAAATTGCTCAGAGCCCCAAACAGCCTCACGTGGAATGGTTCCAGGAATGGAGCATCTCCCAGAAGTGGGTTTGGACCCTGCCAGTACTCAGAGCATCCAGACAATCTATTGCCATCCAGCCTGGACTTGTGTATGTTGTTCTGTATCTATTCCATTCCCTGTAACCTTCCTTTCCCTTAAATACCTTTTATTTCTTGTTAAAACTACTTTTTAACTTCCAAATCAGTGCCAGGCTGTTCTTTGGTTGGTTTATTCCTTTTACTCTTCTGTCTAATTTTTTCCATATGGGGAGAAGGAAAAGCATCCTAAAATCTGTTCCATTGGGCTTGTGAACTGTAGGAAAGCTTAAACAGCAACAGATTAAGCTGTTTGAAATGGATTCTCCTTGGATTCCAGTACTTGGAGCATCCAGTGACTTGCAGCCTCTCTTTCCAATGCTCAGCTCTGGCGTGCTTGGGTTTGAACTGTCCCAACATGCTCCTGTTGCGCTCCAAATCCCAAGCTGGGGTCTGCAGCATTCTTTGGGAAAGGATCCTTGCCTCAGGCAGCATTCCCTGACTACAAAGACGCAGCCAGACTATTTTCGTGTTAATTGGTCCTTATTTTTAAGGTAAAGAAAAGAGATTTAACTCCCATTACAATTGAGTGCTAAGCTTCCCCCATCTCTTAAAGCATCTGAGGGGTGATGGTGGCATCTGGACCAGGGCACAGCAAATGGCCCATTAGGAGCTACTCAAGCTCCTGGAGAGTTTGAGCTCTTAGTTTGCATCAGACCCTACTATGTGACCCTAAGCAATGGAATCCATTGTTGTGCCAATTCTCTGTCCAGCAGTGGAAAACTGCTCCGCATTGCAGAGATGCAAAGGCTTTGATTAGTGATATGATAATTGACCTGTGGAACTGGTATGCTAATTAGGGTGGCTTTTGCTTATGGCATGTTCCCTGCACGCAGACAGGGCTGCTTTCAGGACTGCAGCTTAGCAACTTCAAGCAGAGTTAAGTGAGCTTGGACCCAAATTCGTTCAAAGGCCATCTAGTTTCTACAGTCAGAGAATGGTTTGAGTTAGAGGGGACCTCAAAGCCTCATCCAGTTTCAACCCTCCACCGCAGGCAGGAGCACCTTCCACCAGCCCAGGTTGCTCAAGGCCTCATCCAACCTGGCCTTCAACACCTCCAGGGAGGGAGCAGCCACAACCTCCCTGGGCAACCTGTGCCAGTGTCTCACCACCCTCACTGCAAAGAACTTCTTCCTAACATCCAGTTTCAATCTCCCCTCTGTCAGTTCAAACCCATTCCTCCTCATCCTGTCATTACAAGACCTTGTCAGTAGTCCCTCCCCAGCCCTTCTGTAGCCCCCTTCAGATACTGGAAGGCCACTATAAGGCCTCCTGGAAGCCTTCTCTTCTCCAGGCTGCAGAGCCCCAACTCTCTCAGCCTGTCCTCACAGCAGAGCTGCTGCAGCCCTCTGAGCATCTTCATGACCTCCTCTGGACTCACTCCAACATGTCCTTGTGTTGGTAGCTCCAGAACTGTACACAGTATTCCAGGTATTCATTCCACAGTATTCATTCCCTGCTTCTGTCTGGTCTGAATCTCCATTTTTAGTTGAAACCATCACCCCTTTTCCTGTCACAACAGGCCAGGAAGGCTCTTTTCACAAGGGCTTGTAGTGATAGGATGAGAGGGAATGGATTGAAGCTTGAGAAGGGCACATTTAGACTGGAGATTAGGAAGAAATTCTTGATGGTGAGGGTGGGGAGACACTGGCACAGTTGCCCAGGGAGGTTGTGGATGGTGCCTTCCTGGAGGTGTTCAAGGGCACGTTGGATGAGGCTTTCAGCAACCTGGGCTAGTGTGTCTGAGCTGTGGCAGGGGGACTGCAACTGGATGATCTTTGGGTTCCTTCCAGTCCAAGCCATTCTCTGATCTTTCTTGTAGGCCTTTTAGATTTTGAAAGGCAAGCAATATTGCAAATGAAACACCAGACAAATAGTAGCTGCTCCAGAATAGCCTGTAAGGAAAGTCCCCCTGCTCAGCGTGCTGCGTGGGCTTGCTTTTGCCCTTCTGCTGGGGAGTCTAAAATTACCTTTGGAGTGGGTTGAGTGATTTGGCTTTTGAATCAATTCTTCTGCATCCTGAATGCAAGCTGACAGCTCCATGCCTGTGACCCTGGACAGCACGCTTCATACATCCAGGATTGGGGTGGAATCCCCAAGTGTGGAAGCTGGAACTCTTTAAAAGGGCTGGTATGTGGAAGAAGCAGCTCAAACAGGTTCTCTTGACAATGAGTTCCCAATCCCTGTGATTGTCAGGGCTGGATTTCACCCTCTGCAGGTAAAGAAGCTGTGTGCTGGTGGAATTCTGTGGGCAAATCACAGAACTGTAGAAGTGTGTGGTTGGAAAAGCTCTTAGAGAGATCATCAAGTCCAACCATCAACCTCACACCACCACGGCCATTAAGCTGTATCCCCAGGTGCCATGGCCACACCTTTCTTGAACACCTCCAGGGATGGTGACTCTGCCACCTCCCTGGGCAGCCTGTTTTCACTGCCTGACCACTCTTGCAGCAAAGAAATTGTTCCTCATATCCAACCCAAGTCGCTCCTAGTGCATCTTAATGCCACCAGCTCTTGTTTGTTGTTAAGTCACTTGGGAGAAGAGGCCAGCGCCAGCCTCACTACAGCCTCCTTTCAGGTAGCTGTAGAGAGATGGTTATGGTTGGGCTCGATGACCTTTAAGGTCTTTTCCAACCAAACCAATTCTGTGAATGAATCTTAGGCCTCTGGGGAGAATATGCAAGTGCAAGCTCATTATCAACTTGAAAAGGAGGTTCAGAGAGTGAGGGCCCTGAGCCTTTTGATTCACAGTGAGACTATCATAAGGACCGAGCCCATAGCTGTGTATCTTACTCCCTGTTGTAGTTACTAACCCATAAGCAGCATGCAGTCTGTCTTAGAATATTTATAGCCCTGTAATCCAGTTGTGTTCCTGCTAGCTCTGGTTTGTATTGATTTGTTCTATGTTTGAGCAAAATTGCAGCCCTTTAAAACAGACTATTCAGAATCATAGAACTGTCTTGGTTGGAAAAGACTTAACATCAAGTTCAGTCATTCTCTGATTCCACCTAGGCTAAACCCTGGCCCTCAGCACCACATCTCTGCCTCTTTTCAACACCTCCAGGGATAGGGATTCTACCCTCAGATGAATAAACACCTCCAGGGATGGTGACATGAAGCATTTTCCTTCATTTCCTTTGTTCAGGGTTCTGTTGAAGGAGACATTTTCCTTGTGGAACACGTGTTGGAATCTGGCTATTGCTTCCCTCTGAACAAACCCAATCTAATTTGGAAGGGTTTTTTTTTTTGTAGCAGAAAAATGGTTTGTAGCTTTTAGCACCTTACTGTGAGCCTACTTAAGTTAGATGTAATGAGAAGGAAGAAGGGAGAGCAGCAAGTCCTGCCACAGCAAACCTAACTGCTTTGCCTTTCCTGCTTGCTTTGCAGGCTTCAGGGATTTGTAGGTGCCTGATGGTGCGGGGTTAATTTTAGCTAATGTCTCTTTCTCCAACGTTTCTCTCCTGATCTCCCTCTAAGGCACTTCAGGCTTTCTCCTGGCTTGTATCACTGGCTAAATTTTGCAGCAGGGACTTTTATACCAGCTGAACCTCCTTGGGTGGGGCATTTTGGTAAGTCATACAGTTGTTTCCTGTTCTTGGGCTGACAGGGCAGTGCCTGCTCTAAATTACCTGCTTGCTCTCATGCCAAGAACATCACTCCTCCATTATTTATTCTCTTACTTTCTGAGCCTCCCTTTCAGATGGGCAAGGGTTTGGGCACTGATCTGAATGGGGGTCTTCATGCTCTGCAGCCTCTTTTGCCACAGTGATATAAATAGCTGGTGGCCACCTGGGCTGCTCTGAGTGCCCAGCTGGGTGAAGCAGGGCAGCTCGCACCTCGCACCAAAGAATTCGCTCGCCCGCAGCGTTGGTTAACCCTGTGCAAGGACCTGCCTTTAACACTGCAACCCTTAACTTCTCTCTGGCTGCTTCTGCTTTTATAAACCAGGAATCCTTTCAGATAAGTTAAAAATAATGCAAGGGAGCAGTGTGAAGCCTGACACCAACCTTGGCATGCCACTAACTCTCTTGGACAACCCTTCCAAAGAGCGGCTTGTCCGCGTTCGTTCGCTCCAAACCAACCTCCAGGAAGCTGCCCAAAGTGGGGGGGATCAAAGCAGGCAGGGTGCCAGAGGTTTGTGTTTCAGACAGCTTGGCACATGCTGAAAGCTTGGGCTTTCCTGTACTGAGCCACGGGCAGATGTCCATTAGGAATGATTAAGCAAAATTTATACAAAGGCCTTGTAAAATCTTTTTCTCCCCCTTGGTTTTTGTTTTTTTGTTTGTTGTTTGGGTTTTTTTAACCTTTTTTTTTCGTCCCCTCCTTCCCCTGTCCTTTTACTGGAGAAGTTTTGTGTGGGTGTGTATTTTTTGCTATATTTATCAGCCCTGGCTTTTGCCCTGCTGGGGCAGAGCCTGCTCACCCACCCTTTTCCGTTTCCAGGCGGATTGCTTTGCTGTTAGTTCACTTCTCCAACTTTCTCCACCGCTCTCCTGTTTTGCTTCTTGTGCAAGGCCTGCAGTAACTCTTTCAGTGCTGCTGGCATCGATGTCTTAAATCAGGACTGGCTGTTGAAATGATGTAAGAAAAGCCTGCACTTCAAAGTGAAAGACTTCTCATGTGCTGCAGCTTTCTGTTTGTACAGAGGGGACATGATCTGCCTTTCACCTCTGTATTGACCATTGTGCTGTCCCCACTGTCATGGCTCGAATGTCATAGAATCACAGAATCAACCAGGTTGGAAGAGACCTCCAAGATCATCCAGTCCAACCTATCACCCAGCCCTATCCAGTCAACTAGACCATGGCACTAAGTGCCTCATCCAGTCTTTTCTTGAAGACCCCCAGGGACGGTGCCTCCACCACCTCCCTGGGCAGCCCATTCCAATGGGAAATCACTCTCTCTGTGAAGAACTTCTTCCTAATATCCAGCCTAGACCTACCCTGGCACAACTTGAGACTGTGTCCCCTTGTTCTATTGATCATCACGTTCAGGTCACCCCATGACACTCACACAGGGTTTTTAATTCTCAATACTAAGTCAGAACCTCTGCTGAAATGAAATTTCTTTACAGCTTAGGCAGAGAAGTTCCTTCAGCCCTGATGCTGAGGCAGCACCGTCACAGAATCTCAGCATGGTGGAGGCTGGAAGGGATCTCTGGAGTTCATCCAGTCCAATCCCTCTGCTAAAGCAGGGCACCCACAGCAGCTTGCCCAGGAGCACAATGGCCAGAGAGGTTTGGAATCTCTCCAGAGAAGGAGACTCCACAACCTCTCTGGGCAGCCTGCTCCAGGCCACCAGCAACCTCACACCAAAGAAGTTTCTTCTCCCGATCAGATGGAACCTCCTGACTTCCAGTTTGTGCCCATTGCTCCTTGTCCTGTCCCTGGGTACCACTGACAAAGTCTGGCCCCAGCCTCTTGCCCCCACCCTTTAGGTCTTGCTGAGCACTGCTTAGAACCCCTCCCTCTGTGGCTGCTCTTCTCCAGGCTCAGCCCCAGGGCTCTCAGCCTTTGCGCCTCACAGAGATGCTTCAGGCCCCTCAGCAGCTCTGTAGTCTCCATTGGACTCTTTCCAGTAATTCTCTGTCTCTCTTGAACTGGGGTGCCCAGAGCTGGACCCAGTACTGCAGATTTGGCCTTGCTAGGGCAGAATAGAGGAGGAATCAGCAAAAGGAATAAGCAGAATTTGATTTCCATGTCTCAGAGTCAGCTTTCTTGTTCCTGGTCTCTCATTCCCTGTCCACCAGTGAGTGAAACTGACCTGTAGGCTCTTTGTTTCTCTGATACTGCTATTTGGATTACACCTGGATTACCTAAATGGTTAAGCAGAAGTGAACAATAAACAGTAACCACTGTCGGTGCCCAGTGTGATACGAGAACTGCTACGGAGTGCTGCCAGTGTAGCATCAACCCAGAAAGGTAGCCTCAAATTTACTTCTTGTAGCAGTTCAGTGTTTCATTGATGAGATTGTGAATAAAGTTAGCCAGTCCTTGACTTCAAGACAGCAGAGAACAAGGTTAAAGGGTGAGGTTGGTGGGGGTTTTGGAGAAGAAAGGGGGTGAATGATTCCCTTCAGCAGGGAAGGGGAATGGCTAAAGGACACACATGTAAAAGAGCCCTAAATGCTGCAGAGGTAACTTCAATACTTGTGGCTGGGGGGAAAATAGGGTGCACATGGGCAAACTTGTCTCCTCTCTTTCCTGACCAGCTGTGGAGAACTGAGGTTGCTGGCAAGCGCTGCTTTTGAGATGCAGAAGGATGCTTCATTCATATGCAACCCCCACCCTGCATGAATTAATTAAGCTCTGAGTCTGCTGTAGGTTTTTCCTGCTAGTAGAGGAGTAGCTATTCTCTTCCATACCCTGCTTTTGGCTTAACCCTCCAAACATTTCCTTACCACATGGAGCTTTGGTTTTGGTTTTTTTTTCAGTGGCAGTTAAAGCAGAGATCTGTTCAGGCTGTTTGCAAAGCAGAGAGTGGCTGGAAGACAACTGAACGTGGCAAATCATCCATGCTAGCTTCTTTTAGCCAAAGAACTTGGAGCCAGCCTCCCACAAGAACAGGGCCAAACGGTCCTGTTGGAATTTCCCACAGTAGTTGGATGAATGTTTAGCCTGGGAATGAATTATCCATGCTGTAATTTATAGATTCTGCTTGGGAAATGGAATAAAAGGGGAGCAGGCTGTAAAACTGCTTTACTTGTCAGGAGGGATCTGAAGGAGACATAAAGATGTTTCCCCTCCTCCCAAGAGTTCTCACCACAGCGATGATGATTCAGCTTGTGTGTGCTCTCTGGAATGTGAAACGTGTAGGGAAGAGAGAGAGGAGAAAAGGATCTCGAGGTGCAAGCAGCTCATTGGGAATGTTGTAGGAGAGAGAGGAGAAAAGGATCTCAAGGTGCAAGCAGCTCATTGGGAATGCTGTAGGAGAGAGGAGAAAAGGATCTCAAGGTGCATGCAGCTCACTGAGAATGCTGTAGGAGAGAGGAGAAAAGGATCTCGAGGTGCAAGCAGCTCATTGGGAATGTTGTAGGAGAGAGAGGAGAAAAGGATCTCAAGGTGCAAGCAGCTCACTGGGAATGCTGTAGGAGAGAGGAGAAAAGGATCTCGAGGTGCAAGCAGCTCATTGGGAATGTTGTAGGAGAGAGAGGAGAAAAGGATCTCAAGGTGCAAGCAGCTCACTGGGAATGCTGTAGGAGAGAGGAGAAAAGGATCTCGAGGTGCAAGCAGCTCATTGGGAATGTTGTAGGAGAGAGAGGAGAAAAGGATCTCAAGGTGCATGCAGCTCACTGGGAATGCTGTAGGAGAGAGGAGAAAAGGATCTCAAGGTGCATGCAGCTCACTGGGAATGCTGTAGGAGAGAGAGGAGAAAAGGATCTCGAGGTGTATGCAGCTCATTGGGAGTGCTGTGAGAGATCCTGGATACAGCACAGTGCCTCACCAGAGTCACCTACTTCAGCAACTTTATCATCTTTCCTCTCATGCTGACTGAAAATACGAGGTCTTAAATCACAGAATGACAGAATATTAGAGGTTAGAAGGCACCTTGAAAGGTCATTGAGTCAAATGCCCCTACCAGAGCAGGATCACCTAGGGGAAGTCTCACAGGAATACATCCAGGTAGGTTTTGGATGGCTCCAGAGACTCCGCAACCTTTGGTATCCAAAGGCATTTCTGCAGGAGACCTCTCTGAAGCAGGACTCCTTTGTGGAGTGGCTGTGTTGGCAAGTAGGGCCTCAGCTGTGTCCCTGTGGTGAGTTCTTTTGTCCATAATAGCATTTTAGGATCCCAGCATCTCTGTGACTGGCTCCAGCTCCCACTGGCCACTTTATATTTAGTTGCTGGTTTCCTATAATAGTTTTCAGATGGAGATGTTAAGGAACACATACCCTTGTGCTGCTGTAATCTCTGAAGGAGCTGGAGGGGAAGGGAGGTGAAAAAGGGAAAAAAGCATTGATGTCTTTGGGCAGAAATAGAGCTTGGTAAAAGCAGCAGCTGCTTGCAGCAGCAGAGTGCTGGAATTTATTTTGAAGCAAGTAAGTAAGCAATGAAAATGAAATGCTCAGAAAATCCAGGGCTATGTGGCTTACATTCTGCATCCAGAAAGGAGCCCTTTTGTTTTAACAAAAACTACCAAACCTGTGATTTTTATTCTAGCTTACAGGAGCAGTCAATCACCCTGAAGTCATAACCATCAGACACCACCTCCTGATAGCAGCTCTTGTGGCCTCACGTTGCTGGTGCACTGCCACTGCAAAGTAGGAGATGCCCTCACAAACCCTAGTGTTGCCTAGGCTCGAATTATCCTGCCAGAGGTATCTTGTCTTTCAGTTAAACCTGAAGAAACCCCAGGTTTTCTCTCTGTCTGGGTTTTTAGACTGCCTCTCCAGAAATGTTGCCTTCTTGGAGCTTGGTTCAATTTCTCATCTGAATCTGAGTTTGCACAGCACTCAGAAATGACCTTTAGAGAAAGGCTTCTCAATACAAGAGAGATGTGGAGGTGCTGGAAGGTGTCCAGAGAAGGGCAATGAAGCTGGTGAGAGGCCTGGAGCACAGCCCTGTGAGGAGAGGCTGAGGGAGCTGGGGGTGTGCAGCCTGCAGAAGAGGAGGCTCAGGGGGAGAGATCTCATTGCTGTCTACAACTACCTGAAGGGAGGCTTAGCCAGGTGGGGTTGGGCTCTTCTCCCAGGCACCCAGCAACAGAACAAGGGGACACAGTCTCAAGTTGTGCCAAGGGAGGTCTAGGCTGGATATAGGAGGAAGTTGTTGGCAGAGAGAGTGATTGGCATTGGAATGGGCTGCCCAGGGAGGTGGTGGAGTTGCCATCCCTGGAATAACTTTGCCTTCTGTGATAGGCTCATGTTTTGGGTGCAGATGTTGGGCTGTGAACTGTTCAATTCTCATCTCACAGGGCATGGGGGGGTCAACAGAAAAGGAAAGAAGCAGCCTGGTTGGGGCCAGTGCAGTGGTGTGATTTGTGCAGGGCGGCCAGTCCGGGGCTGCACTCACTGCTAGAGGATGTGTTTCTCTGCAGCATTGCAGCGTGACTTCAGATCTGCCTGGTTTTAACTTTCTCCAAGGAAACATAAACCTTTTAGCCACTAATTGTGTGTCACTTTTCACTCCACTTGAGATTAGGGAGAGGAGGAAAAAAAAAAAACCACCATTTAAAAAAAAGGTCTGAGTGTTTGTTATTTAGGGCTTGTTCAGTTGCATTGAGCTGCTGGGTAATGCTGAGAATCACAGAATCAACCAGGTTGGAAGAGACCTCCAAGATCACCCAGGCCAACCCAGCCCTATCCAGTCAACCAGACCATGGCACTAAGTGCCTCATCCAGGCTTTTCTTGAACACCTCCAGGCACGGCAACTCCACTACCTCCCTGGGCAGCCCATTCCAATGCCAATCACTCTTTCTGCCAACAACTTCTTCCTAACATCCAGCCTAGACCTCCCCTGGCACAGCTTGAGACTGTGTCCCCTTGTTCTGTTGCTGCTTGCCTGGGAGAAGAGCCCAACCCCACCTGGCTACAGCCTCCCCTCAGGTAGTTGTAGACAGCAATGAGCTCTGCCCTGAGCCTCCTCTTCTGCAGGCTGTACAACCCCAGCTCCCTCAGCATCTCCTCATAGGCTTTGTGCTCCAGGCAGGGCTGGGGGAGAAGGAAGGAATATCTCTGAAGCTGCACTGAGGCTGATCAGCAGCTCGCCCATAAAACACAGCTCTCTGCAGCAGTTCTCCTGTCACAGGCAGGGAGAATGTTTTATATGCATTTAACAAACCCCTTTCTCCACGAATTTTCGCTGCTGTTCCTTGGTGGAGTTGTGTCAGAGGTGTGCTGGGCTGGTTTTACACCTCCGGGCTCTTGTTTGGCTGCAGGCAGTTTCCTCTGAGCTTCCTGCTCTGTGGCTCTGGTGCCGGTTTCACATTGTTCTGCGCCCTTGTGTGACTCAGAGAAACAGGAAAGAGATTCCCCTGCTGAACAAAAAGCCCAAGCACCAAACAGGTGCCTGTAGTCTGCTCCAGCACAGGACAAACCCACCTCATTCTGGGATTTTTTTTCCCCCCCTAAGCTACTTACCTGCAAGCATGAGACTCAAGAGGAATGGTTCCTACACGCTGAACGGGTAAGGAGGAGCCTGCAGCCTCTTTTGGTGTCTTCATCATTAAATCCACCTGGAAATGGATCCCTTTTGCTTTGCCTTTCCAGCAGCAGAGTCCAGTGCAGGGCCACAAAGATGATGAAGGGAATGGAACATCTCTCTTAGGAGGGGAGCCTGAGGGAGCTGGGGCTCTTTAGCCTGGAGAAGAGGAGACTGAGAGGTGACTTCATTAATGGCTATCAGTATGTGCAGGGTGAGTGCCAGGAGGCTGGAGCCAGGCTCTGCTGGGTGATGCCTGATGACAGCACAAGGAGCAATGGGTGGAAGTTGAGGCACAGGAAGTTCCATGGAAACATGAGGAGAGTTTTTTTTTCCCTGTGAGGGTGTCAGAGCCCTGGAACAGGCTGCTTGGGGATGAGTGGAGTCTCCCTCTCTGGAGATATTCAAAACCTACCTGGATGAGTTCCTGTGTGACCTGGTGTAGGTGATCCTGCTCTGCAGGGGGGTTGGACTGGATGAGCTTTGGAGGTCCCTTCCAGCTCCTGCCATTCTGTGGTTCTGTGATTGTGACTTCTTCTGCCGTGTGCTACTGGGCAGAGTTCTGTGACATGAAATAATGAGCAAGGCTTTGTCTCGGGAGCAGCAGAGAATCGCAGCACGTCAGACACGAGGCTTATTTATTTCACTGCCCTCTGCTTTCCACTCGCTTTTGAAGCCAGCGGGTTTGGAGGGGGCAGGTTAATGCTGTCAGCAAGGCAAAATGAGGATGGATCTGCTCAGCAAAGCCACCAAAGCCTTGCTAAAAGTGTGAGTCCCAAAGAGGTACCCGAGGTGATTATTTTAAGTAGGGACCAGAGTGAAACTCATTAAGTGTGGAGCTGCCTGATAGAGAATACAGGTGAAATTTAGTCTAAGCCCATGAATTTTAAGCTTAAATAAATTAACTTTAAATAAAATCACTTTAAAAATAATCTCAGGTGCTTAAACCCCAAATACTGAGTCACTCTACTAGTGTTGTGAGGTTACAAATACTGAATTCTTTCCTTTTTTCCCCTTCCTTTTCATTGCTGTTAAATCCTCTCAGTAACAATGCCACTAGTGGAGAGAACACAAATAGATATTCCCTGCTTAAGGAATCTTCCTTATAATCAAAAGCAGAGAATTTTCAGGTGAAATGTGATATTTTTTCCCCCCTTTTCTAATTACATTTTTATTTAGCTAGCAGGAGACCCTGGCCCAGCTAACAGGAGACCTCTGCATGTCTTCATACAACACAAGGTTTCTTGCTCAGCAGAGCACACCCAAACTGGACTTGTACTTCCACGATGTTGGGTGAGCTCTTTGTTAGCACCTGGCAGGTGACTTGCTAAGTGAAGGCATTTGTTGCTCTTTGAGTGTCATTTTGCTTTGCTGCTGCTTTGAACCTTTGTAGTGAGTGATGTGCAGAGTGCTGCAGGCTGCACTTGGCTTCCTGCTGCGCTCCTGGGAAGCCCAGCAGAAAGATTTATGTACGAGAGCAAGTGTGCAGAGCAGCCCTAAACTACCTAGCAGCTTTAAACTCATGCCCATGAGGGTTTTTTCTCCACTGGAGATGCAAACAGCCAGGCAAATGGATCCAAGAGGCAATGCACTGCAGTGAGGTTTATCGCTCTGTGCTGCTTTGTGCAGTGCTGCTTAGAAGGATCTCCTGCTTTGCCAGCTTCTGTTGAAGGAGAACAGTGAGGTGCTGCAGGAGCAGGTTCAGAGAAGGGCAATGAAGCTGGTGAAGGAGCTGGAGAGCAGAGCTGAGGAGGAGCAGCTAAGGGAGCTGACGTTGTTTAGTCTGGAGGAGAGGAGGCTGAGAGATGACCTCATGGCTCTCTACAACTCAGTGAATCATAGGATGGTTTAGGTTGGAAGGCACCTCAAAGCTCATCCAGTTCCAGCCCCCCACCATAGGCAGGGACACTCCTACTAGGACAGGTTGCTTAAGGCCTCATCCAGCCTGGTCTTGAATACCTTCAGAGAGGGAACATCCACAACCTGTGCCAGTGGTGTCTCACCACACTCACTGTAAAGAACTTGTTCCTAATGTCTACAGAATCACAGAATTAAGCAGGTAAGAAAAGACCTCTGGGATCATCAAGTCCAGCCTATCACCTAACCCTTCTAACTAACCATGGCACTAGGTGCCACATCCAGCCTCCTCTTAAACACCTCCCTGGAGGTGTTCAAGGCCAGGTTGGATGATAAATTTCCCCTCTGACAGTTTAAACCCATTTCTCCTCATCCTGTCATTACAAGACCTTGGCAATAGTCCCTCTCCAGCCCTCCTGTAGCCCATTTCAGATACTGGAAGATCACAAGGTCTGCTCAAAGCCTTCTCTTCTCCAGGCTGAAGAGCCCCAACTCTCTCAATCTGTCCTCAAAGCAGGGCTGCCTCAGCACTCTGAGCATCTTCATGAAGGGAGATTGGAGTGAGGTGGGAGTTGGTCTCCCAAGTAAGGACAGGAGAAAATGGTCTTAAATCGAGCCAGAAGAGTTTTAGGTTGGACATGAGGAACAACTTCTTCACTGAAATGGCATTTAAACCATAGAACAGGCTGTCCAGGACAGTGGTGGAGTCCCCATTGCTGCAGGGCTTTCAAAGCTGTGTAGATGTGGTGCTGAGGGCCATGGTTTAGTGGTGACCTGGCAGTGCTGGGTTACTGCTTGGCCTGTGGATGATCTTGAAGTTCTTTCCTGATCTTAGTGGTTCTACAAGATTTAAATTTAGGATTTTTGGTGGTCTGGATTAGGATTTTTGGTGGCAAGGATGATGGATGGCAACATTTTCTTACCTTATCCTTAACATGGTTTTAATCCTGTAATAAAAATTCCATTACCTGACTGCATCAAAGGGAATTGGAAGTTCCTGTGTCAGAAGATTTGGGTTTAAGAGAGAAGATGAGAGAGGATTGAGATAGTAGTAGAGGTTCGTTCATTCATAGAACTGTTTTGGTCGGAAGAGACCTTTAAGATCACCAAGGCCAACCACGGTCATCTCTCTACATCTACCTGAGAGGAGGTTGTAATGAGGCTGGTGTTGGCCTCATTGCTCAAGGGACTAACAGGACGAGGAGCCTCGAGCTGCTTAAGAATATATTGGCATTAACACAGGGGGTCTTGGCAGAGGTTTGCAACCATGGTGCTGAACTGCAAAATGTAATGGATATTGTGATCCAGGAGCTCTCTTTTTGAGGGAGGCACAGTCCAGTGCCACGAGTTTTAACAAGGCCAAGTGCCAGGTTCTGCACTTTGGCCACAACAACCCCAGGCAGCTCTACAGGCTGGGGACAGAGTGGCTGGAGAGCAGCCAGGCAGAGGGGGACCTGCGGGTACTGGTTGACAGCAGCTGAACGTGAGCCAGCAGTGTGCCCAGGTGGCCAAGAAGGCCAGTGGCATCCTGGCCTGGATCAGGAATGGTGTGACCAGCAGGACAAAGGAAGTCCTTCTGCCCCTGTGCTCAGCACTGCTCAGGCCACACCGTGAGTGCTGTGTCCAGTTCTGGGCTCCTCCATTGCAGAGAGATGTTGAGGTGCTGGAAGGTGTCCAGAGAAGGGCAATGAAGCTGGGAAGAGGTCTGGAGCAGAGCCCTGTGAGGAGAGGCTGAGGGAGCTGGGGGTGTGCAGCCTGCAGAAGAGGAGGCTCAGGGCAGGGCTCATTGCTGTCTGCATCTACCTGAAAGGAGGTTGTGGGCTGGTAGGGTTGTTCTCTTCTCCCAGGCACCCAGGGACAGAAGAAGAGGACACAGTCTCAAGCTGCACCAGGGCAGGTTGAGGCTGGATGTTAGGAGGAAGTTGTTGGCAGAGAGAGTGATTGGCATTGGAATGGGCTGCCCAGGGAGTTGGTGGAGTTGCTGTCCCTGGGGCTGTTTAAAAAGAGGCTGGATGAGGCACTTAGTGCCACGGTTTAGTTGATGAGAAGGTGTTGGATGGCAGATTGGACTCGATAATCTGGAAGGTCTTTTCCAGCCTGGTTAATTCTGTGATTCTGTGATTTGAGGTTTATTGAAAACAAATGCCTGGTGTAGAACTCCAGGGGGAAAAAATACTTTGTGCAAGCTCATCCTGTGCTTCTCTTCAGCCTTGTTCTGACTTGCAGGACGCTGTGCATAATCACTTGAAGGAATTTCACTTGTTGTGGCCCCGTGCATACCTGGCATTGTGTTTTATGGCAGACCTTTAACTGGAAGTGTTGGATTACAGCGAGCAAAGCCAGCAGCAGCCAAATGAGGAGGAAGCTTCAGCTGGGAGTTTGTGGGAGACTCCAATCCTATCTGATTCTACCAGGCTGCTGTGCTTTGCTCTGTTAAACAGCAGATGCTGAGGAGTGAAGTTAAGCTAATTAAAGAAATTCCTTTTATGTTTATCTCTTGCCTGGATGATTTAATAACATAAGGTAATGAAAAAAAAGAGCTTGGAGTCTGTTTTCCTGTTTAGCCTAAAATTTGGCATGTCAGCAAAACAGGCTTGGTTTGTTCTTTAGGAGGGGTTTGGTTTGGGATACAGAGTTCCTCTGGTCAGGAGGAGCAGTTATTTGAGGAGAGGGCAGCTTTGGGGTGGGATGCTGTAGGGCTGTTAATAATGCTGCTGCAACAAGTACCTGCTTGGGATGGGGATGTTGCCACCACAGGAGTACTCTTTAGGGTAGTGCATGGAAGGTATGTAACAGTACAAGGAAGATAGGGACATGCTAAAGTGTGTCCAGAGAAGGGCCACCACGGTGACCAGAGGGCTGAAGCTCTTCTGCTGTGAGGACAGGCTAAGAGAGCTGGGGATGTTCAGCATAGAGAAGAGAAGGCTTTGAGGAGACCTTATTGTGGCCTTCCAGTATCTGAAGGGGGCTACAAGAAGGCTGGGGAGGGAGTTTTTAAGGCTGTCAGGTAGTGATAGGACTGGGGGGAATGGAACAAAGCTAGAAATGGGGAGATTCAGATTGGATGTTAGGAAGAAGTTCTGCTCTATGAAGGTGGTGAGACACTGGCACAGGTTGCCCAGGGAGGTGGTGAAAGCCTCATCCCTGGAAGTTTTTAAGGCCAGGCTGAATCATAGAATCAACCAGATTGGAAGAGACCTCCAAGATCATCCAGTCCAACCTGTCCCCCAGCCCTAGCCAGTCAACTAGACCATGGTGCTAAGTGCCTCATCCAGTCTTTTCTTGAAGACCTCCAGGGACGGTGCCACGGATGTGGCTCTGAACAACCTGCTCTAGTGTGAGGGGTTGGGGCGTTGGAGCTGGATGATCCTCGAGGTCTCTTCCAACCCTGACCACTATGTGATTCCATGAAAACTGAGTTTCTGTTATGTAAAAAGCAGGTGGTTGGTACAGCCAGGAGCAAGCACCTCCAAATAATCAGCATGTTCTGAGGTGTAAGTGCAGAACATGGCAATGAACTTGCTGAGTACCCCCTGAAGCAGTTAAGGTGGTGTTATGCTAAGCGTTTAGTAGTGTAACAACTCGGAGGCTGTGCATGGAGAGCAGTAGGTGGGAATTCTTTACATCAAAGATTGCTTTGTTTGCACCTTCCTGCTCTACTGAATCGTATTTTGTAAGCTGGAGCTATTGAACCTGCAGGAAGCTCACATTGGCCTTTGTGAGGGAGGACAAGGCTCAGCTGCTGAAATGAAGGTGCAGCTTCTCCTTGCACCCTGTGTCCAGATGGTCTTCAAAAGAAAGAAACCATTCCTAACTCAGGAAGTTCTCACACTGACTTATCAAGCTCTAGGTGTCTTTTGTGTCTGGTGATGTTGATATCTTGGATGAGGTGACCAAAGAGGGCAATTGGAGAAGCCTAACCTGTAAGATACAGGGACTTTGGGAAGACCTTTACATCTTCTGCTCAAAGATGCTCACTTATCCTTTGCATAGTTCTGCTATCTTGGTGTACTCCCCAAAACTGCAGATATTTCATCCAGTTTCCAGGAAAATCTTGATCCTTGCTTTTAATTTTCCTCCTAAAGAAGCAGCCTGTAACAAGAACCATCACAAGATTTCTTTTTTCCTTTGCCTGTGATTTGGTCAGGCTCTGGGTGCACTCTCAATGTGTAAAGGGGGGGGGGGAAGGAGGACTGCAAAGGGAAGTAAGAGGCTTGAAAATGTTCTCAAACGTAATAGCAGCAAAAAGTTTCCTCTGCCCTGCCTTTCCCCTGTTCCAGTGTACCTCAGTGGGTACTGGTGGAAGAGCTGCACACACAGAAACTGCAAAGACAGCAAAAGGCAGTTTCACTTAAACCCAGTGAGTTTTAGGTGTTCCCTGAGCAGGTCTCACTGAACATGGCCACATTTGCTCTTACTTTTTGAAGCAGGTGATGCTTACAGGTGTTTGTGGAGACAGAGGCAACTGCTGGGATCTGTCAGAGGATGTGTCCAGCAGGTCTAGGTAGGTTCTGCACAGGGAGGTGGTGCAGTCACCAACCCAGGATGTGTTTAAGGGTCCTTTGGATGTGATGCTTAGGAATATGGTTTAAGGTGAATCTTGTAGAGTAGGGTTATAGGTTAGACTTGGTGATCCTGAGGAGCTTTGCCAACCTGCATGTTTCTGTGAATCTTCTCCTCTTCTGCTCTGCCCTCACACTTGGAAAACTCTGTCCAGTTTTGGGCTCCCCAGTTCAAGAGGAACAGAGATCTGCTAGAGCAAGACCAAGGAAGGCTATGAGGGTGATGAAGGGACTGGAACATCTCTGCTATGAAGGAAGACTGAGAGCCCTGGAGCTGTTCAGTCTGGAGATGAGAAGGCTTAGAGGGGATCTGATCAATGTCTATGAGTATCTGAAGACTGGGTGCCAAGAGGGAGGCAACAGGGTCTTTTTGGTGGTGCCCAGTGATAGGCCAAGGAACAGTGGGTACAAAGTGGAACACAGGAGATTGTTCTCAACCCAAAGAGACCCTTCTTCATGCTGAGGGTGACAAGGAAACCCTTCTTCATGGTGAGAGTGCTGGAGCCCTGGAGCAGGCTGCTCAGAGAGGTTGCAGAGTCTCCTTCTCTGGAGGAATTCCAGACCCACTTGGACTTTGTGATCCTGGGCAACCTGCTCTGGGTGATTCTGCTTTAGCATGGGTGGTTGAACTGAGTGACCTCCAGAGGTCCCTTCCAACCCCTGATACTCTGTGATTCTTACCCTGCTGAGACCGAGGTGGAAACCTTACCTGCTAGCATCTCCTTGATGCTGTTAAGTCAGCTCTGCTGCTCTGTGCAAGCCTGCTGTGTGCTGATTGTATTTCTTTGCATTGCAAAGCTCCTTTTCATCACTGCACTCTTTTGAAGGTCATCTTGACTTGGGAGCTGTCCCCTGGTGAGCTTGGGGCTGTGTTTGTTGACAGTGAAAAATGCTCTGCTGCTTGTAAGCATTGCAGCATCTTTTGGTTTTGCAAATGCTATTTTTTGGTCTTTATTACTGTTGTTGTTATTATTCCTTTAGCACTTGGAATCACAGACAGTGGAGGTCTCTGCAGGCTGCTCAGGTGTCAAGTAACAAGGATTGTTTGTTCTACTGCCATTTCCTCTCCCCCTGCCCCCCAATGGCTGAAGTTTAAGGAAGGGTGGAAATCCAAGCATATATTTCATACAGGATACGACCTCAGTGCACCCAAAACAAACCACACAATCATAGAGTGGTTTAGTATGGAAGGGACCTCAAGGCTCAGCCAGTTCCAATCCCCTGCCATAAGCAGGGAGACCTCCCACTAGAACAGGTTGCTCAAGTCCTCATCCAGCCTGACCTTGAACACCTCCAGGGAGGGAGCAGCCACAACCTCCCTGGGCAACCTGTGCCAGTGTCTCACCACCCTCTCTGTAAAGAACTTCTTCCTAACATCTAATTTAAATCTCCCCTCTGCCAGTTTAAACCCATTCATTCCTGTCATTACAAGACCTTGTCAGTAGTCCCTTCCCAGCTCTCCTGTAGGCCCCCTTCAGATACTGGAAGGTCACTATAAGGTCTCCTCAAACCCTTCTCTTCTCCAGGCTGAAAAGCCTCAACTCTCATAACCTGTCCCCATAGCAGAGCTGCTGCAGCCCTCTGAGCATCTTTGTGGCCTCCTCTGGACTGGCTCCAACAGTTCCATGTCCTTCTTGTGTTGGGGGCTCCAGAACTGCACTCCAGGTGGGCTCTCATGAGAGCAGAGTAGAGGGGCAGAATCCTTTCCCTTGCCCTGCTGGCCATGCTGTTCTTGCTGCAGCCCAGAACATGGTTGAACTTTGGTGCTATGATCTGAGCTTCCTCTGCCTTTTAGAATCATGATGTGTGAGCCTACACCTTCCTGGCAGCTTTGTGATGGTGCAGCCAGAACTGTGCCAGGGCTGTTTTGCCTTCACCACACCCTGCCTCAGGAGAGCTTTGCTGCTATGTTAAGGAGACCACTGCAGAAAGGAAGAGCTGCTTTGGACAGCTGGCACCGTGCTGACCTTGCTTCAAATATCAGATCATGACAAACAGGCTACCAGGGGAAACTGGACCTGACTTGGGGCCGTGGTTTGGACATGGCTGTGCAGCATCCACTTGGTCTGCACTCTGTCCTTAATGAAGTTTTAGACACTTTGTGACTTCTCTTGGCCACAAAAAATGATCTGAGGACTGGACCTCTCCTCAAGGCCAGGCTAAGAGAGTTGGGGTTGATCAGCCTGGAGAAGAGAATGTTCCAGGTGAAACTTTCTGGTGGCCTTTCAGGACTTAAAGGAGACAATCAGAAAGCTGGGGACAGACTTTTAAAGCAGGACCTGTTGTGGCAGGACGTGGGGTGATGATCTGGACTAAAAAGAGGGAGATTCAGCCTAGAGAGAAGGCAGAAATGTTTGACACTGAGGGTGGTGAGAGCCTGGCCCAGGTTGCCTGGAGAGGTGATAGATGCCCCAGCCCTGGAATCATTCCAGGTGTGGTCGTTTGAGGCTCTGAGCTACCTGCTGTAGTTGAAGACATCTCTGCTTCCTGCCAGGAGAGTTGGACTAGGTGACCTTTAAAGATGCCTTCTAACCTAAAGCATTCCATGATTGTATGACCTGCTGGGTGTCTGAAGATGACAGTTAAGGCTCAGCAGTGATCTCTCTCCCTCCTGCACAGTGGCTGTTGCAGACGCGCCGTAATGGAAACTGGACAGCGTGTACAGGAGGCTGCTTGTTGAAACAACTCTGTAGCACCCAGTCAAATGTTTAAATGTTAGATAAATAGTTTTGATCTTCTCATCATCACCCTGCCTGACTCTGCAGTGGTGAGTAGCTGCTGTGGGATGTGACATCGTGGGACAGTTTTAACTGCCAAAGGAGCACAGAGTCGTAGAGAGCAGAGAAGCATTAAGGTTGGATTAACCTCTAGGATCATCAAGTCCAACCATCAGCTGAATACCATCATGGCCATCAAGCCACATCCCTCAATGCCACATCCACAGGTTTCTTGAACACCTCCAGGAGTGGCAACTCCACTGCCTCCCCGGAGAGCGTGTTCCAATCTCTTACTGCAAAGAAACTGTTCCTAATCTCCAGCCTAACCCTCCCCTGATGCAATTCCAGGCCATTTCATGCACTGAGGAATCTGGCAGGGGTGAGAGCTTTGAAAATGTAGTGTTTGCAGCTCCTCAGGCAGTGCCTGTGCTGCTGAGGAGCACTTCCCTAACCAGCTCCGTGGGAAGTTTGTGTTTAACTTAGGTTGTCTAATTCCAAACAGTTTAGCATCTCCCTTCCCCTGCTCAGCGCTGCCCTGGGCCCATCTTTGAGTTCTCTAAATATTTTAGGATTGAGTAGAGGTAAACTGGATTCCTTGGGAAGTTGAAGAGCAGGTTTAGACTGGATGTTAGGAACAAGTTCTTTACCATGAGGGTGGTGGAACACTGGAACAGGTTGCCCGGAGAGGCAGTTGAAGCTCCACCCCTGGAGATGCTCAAAGTCAGGCTCCAAGAGGCTCTGAGCAACCTGATCTGGAGGAGGATGTCCTTGGGGTTGGACTGGATGAGCTGTGGAGGTTCCTTCCAACCCAAACCATTCTAGGAGCCTGTGATTCTGCTCTGCAGAGAGATGGGTTTTGTTTTGGTGCTGCTTTCATCTCAGAGCTGCGTGCACATGGAGGAGGCTCCGTATAAAGCAAGGCAGAAGTAAGCCATGCCTTGAACCAAATTCAAGTTGCACGCAGACGAAATGCTGAGGGATATCTTAATGATTAATGGATGCTGAACTGACTCTGATAAAATATTGTTGGCCCCAAGATCTGTTTCCTCTGCAGCAAGCCACTGCTTTAAACTAATGACTCTTGATTCGCTGCCAAGCGCTGAAATTGAACAAGAATTTGTTTCCCTTGTGTGCTTCCGTCTTGTACTGACGCAGAGCAAGGCTGGGAGCAAAAGTGGTGTCTTAATGTTTGTTTTGCCCAAAAAAGTAGAAATAGGAAAGAGCATCAGAAGGCTGCTTCAGAAGGCTTTATTTTTTTTTTTTTTTTTTAATGAAGCATTGTTGCAAGGGCAGGAAAAATGGCATTAAAGGATGTGACAAACAGCTCATGAAAGCCTGCTGAAATAACTCATCTGGCAGGCAGAAGGGGAGTGAACACCCAAATATCTTATCTGAGGAGAAGCAGCTGTTTGAAGTGCTTTGCAGTCCTCCCAGATTGCCACAGGTCCTGTCAGGAGAAAGGAGAAAAACCCCTAAGGGCAGCAGCACAGGCTGGTAGCCTGGGATAGCACAGCCCAGCTCCCTCACACTGGGGCCAGAAGTGGGGATTACTCGCTGCAGTGCTTGTGGGGCTGGCAATCTGATTTTGGAGAGCTTTGACATTAAAAAAGCCCTCAAGTTAGGAAAAAACATAAGCCAGGAGGAGATGGCAGCACTGCTGCCTGAGCTCTGCCTGCTGTGATGGGACCTTGGCACTTTCTTGGCCAGCTCCAGCCCTTTGTACTTGTTTGAGACTTTGCTTACAGGTTTCTCTTCCGCCTTCTGAAGCTGCCGGTGGTATTTGGTCAGTATGCTTCAGTTCCACAGTGAAGTGTGTCCAGCAGCTCTAGGGAGGTTCTCCTACTCCTCCTCTGCTCTGCCTTGGTTGATGAGACCACACCTGGAATACTGTGTCCAGTTTTAGCCTGCAGAAGAGGAGGCTCAGGGGTGACCTCATTGCTGTCTACAGCTACCTGAAGGGAGGCTGTAGCCAGGTGGGGTTGATCTCTTCTGCCAGGCAAGCAGCAACAGAACAAGGGGACACAGTCTCAAGTTGTGCCAGGGCAGGTCTAGGCTGGATGTTAGGAGGAAGTTGCCAATCTGTGCCAGAGAGAGTGATTGGCATTGGAATGGGCTGCCCGGGGAGGTGGTGGAGTGGCTGTGCCTGGAGGTGTTCAAGCCTGTATGGGGCACTTAGTGCCATGGTCTGGTTGATTGGCCAGGGCTGGGTGCTAGGTTGGACTGGATGAGCTTGGAGCTCTCTTCCAACCTGGTTGATTCTATGATTCTAGATGAGGCCTTGAGCAAACTGAGCCAGTGATTTAGATGTTCTTTAAGGTCCCTTCCAACCCAAACAAAATCATTCCATGAGTCTCTGAACTCCAGAATGTGTTGCTGGGGGTCTTGTGTGTGCCTCCACTCTGCCTCCACAGTGCACACACTGCCAGGAGCTGCTTTACCTTCTGCCTTAAAACAAGCCTGTGGCAGGCAGTGAGGAAAGCAGGCAGTGGGGAAAGCCTTGCCTTGCTCCTCCCCAGGCTCTCAGGCAGTGATAAATGCTCAGATTAGCATTGGAGCCTTACAGAGGTGTTGTTCCATTAACAACCTGGGGCCAGAACAGGGAACAACAAAACTCTTCAGGCACTTGACTTTTTTTTTCTCATTCCTGTTTTCTTTTTGGCCCTTTCTGTGCCCCCTGCCTCCGAATAAACTGCTTTGTGCAGTGCACTCTATGGTCAGGCCTTGTAATGAAGGCAATATATATGCAGGGTAAGAAGTGCTCACTAAAAGGAGCCCTATAACTTATCTGCTGTGCAGCAGGACTATTAACATCCCCATTTATAACTCATTAATAATAATTAGGGGCAGTAAATTAGCTGTAAACTTTCACACTAGCTACCGATTCAGTAGCTGAGTATGCAGTGGAGAGTTGATTTCTGCTTCTTGCCCCTAAGATGCACTGAGGACAGGAGCTTTTGTAGGGGTTATTACCATGAAAGCATAATGAACAATTCTATTACAGAGCCATTTGAAAAGCTCTTTAGTGTTTTCTTTTCCTTAGGTGAATTCAAGCTTTCCACTCAGATAGAACAGGAGCTTGTTTTCTTCCCTTGTCTGCAGTAATGGTGATGTGAATTAAGGTTTCTTTCCTCATGTCTATGTGGAAGGGACTCTAGGTTGTGGTCACAGAATGATAGGTGTTGGGAGGGAGCTGTGGATATGGAATCACAACCCATCCTGCCAAGGCAGGTTCACCTGAAGCATCACAGAATTAACCAGGTGGGAAAAGACCTCAAAGGTCATCGAGTCCAACCTATCACCTAACCCTTCTAATTAACTAAACCATGGCACTGAGTGCTTCATCCAGCCTCCTCTTAAGCACAGGAACATCATAGCCAGGTGGGTTTTGAATGTCTCAGAAATGAAGGCTCCACTACCTCTCTGGGTAGCCTGCTCTAGACCTTCACTCTTAAATTACAGAAGTTTCTCCTCCTGCTTAGATCCAACTTCCTATGTTCAAGTGTGTGCCTGTCACTGGGCACCACTGAACAAAGCCTGATCCCATCCTCCTGGCACCCACCCACCCTTTGTGTGTCGATAACACTGATGAGATCCACTCCCTCAGCCTGCTCTTTCCCAGGCTAAAACCCCCCAATTAATCACAGAATCAGTCAGGGTTGGAAGGCACCACAAGGACCATCCAGTTCCAACCTCTCTGCCATGGGCAGGGACACCTCACTCTAGATCAGGTTGCCCAGAGCTACATCCAGCCTGGCCTTAAACACCTCCAGGGATGAGGCTTCCACCACCTCCCTGGGCAACCTGTGCCAGTGTCTCAGCACCCTCATGGTGAAGAACTTCTTCTTAACATCCAGTCTGAATCTCCCCATTTCTAGCTTTGTTCCATTCCCCCCAGTCCTATCACTACCTGACAGCCTAAAAAGTCCCTCCCCAACTTTCTTGTAGGCCCCCTTCAGATACTGAAAGGCCACAGTAAGGTCACCTCCTCTCCAGGCTGAACAGCCCTAACTCTCTCAGTCTCCTCATAGCAGAGCAGCTCCAGCCCTCTGATCATCCTCGTGGCCCTTCTCTGGACACCTTCCAGCATATCCATTCCATATCCCTCTTACAACAGGGGCTCCTCAGTCCTTCCTCATAAGAGCTGTTCCAATCCCCTCAGCATCTTTGTACCCAAGCCACAAGCTAAGATTAAATTTAAAGCCAAACCTGTCAATATTTTTAACTCCTCCATTCCCAAAGCCCTGACCTGTCAGCACTGAGGGCTGAGCCATCCCTGTGCTCAGTGCTGCCAGCTCAGCTAAAAGAGAAGGTGAGTTCTGCACCTTCCTCTGTGTGGGAGAGGAGGAGAGCGATGCTGATGGGTGCTGACAGTAATGAAGTGCAGTGGCAGGACAGATGCTGCTGCTGGATGCTGAGTAGCTGACAGCACCACCATGGCTTTGTGTCTGTCAGGTTTTATTGGCTTGGGAGCTTCATTTCAGGGCAGTTGTGCAGCTGGAGTACTCCAAAGTGCTGAACCTGTTCTTTCAGAGACAAGCCTGAGCCTTCCCAGGCAGTTTTAATTAGGAGTTGGTTCTTGCTGCAGTAACACAGCCGTTTTCAGGGGGGAATTGAATCAGGTTTTCATTATGGTTTAATTTCATGGAGCTTGTTAGAGGATTTTTGTAATCACAGAATCCAGCGTGGTAAAGGTTGGAAGGGACCTCTGGAGATCATCCAGTCCAGCTCCCCTGGCAAGCAGGATCACCCAGGGTAGTTCATGCAGGAATGCATCCAGGTGGGTTTTGAAAGTCTCCAGAGAAGGAGACTTCACAGCCTCTCTGGGCAGCCTGTTCCAGGGCTCTGTCACTCTCAATATAAAGAAGTTTCTCTGGAGATCCTCCAGCGCAACCCTTCTGCTAAAGCAGGATCACCCACAGCAGTTTGCCCGGGATCACAGTGGCCAGGTGGGTTTGGAATCCCTCCAGAGAAGGAGACTCCACAATCTGTCTGGGCAGCCTGCTCCAGGCCTCCAGCACCCTCACATCAGAGAATCTTCTCCTTCTGTTCAGATGGAACCTCCTGGCTTCCAGTTTGTGCCCACTGCCCCTTGCAGCACTGCAGAGCCTGCCCTCAAATGAGCAGTGGCTCACAGAACACCAAAGAGGATCTACACCAACTGCATGATTGAATGTCTTTGTGGAGTTAGAGGCTGTGTTTTTAATATGCTCACCACTCTCTCTGCACTTAAGATTATTAAAACAATCTTTTGTCAGCTGCAAAAGCCTGTTCAGCCTGACCTCAGCAGGCACAAATGAAGGTAGTTACTCAGGAGCCAAAAGAAATCAGGTTTTCTGCAGGTTGAGTTCATCTTTTCACTACCCTGAGGTGGTTTCTCGATGGCTTTGTAAGGCAGCTTGACTCCCATCCAGTTTAGCACTCCAATACTGAGCACTTTGGATGTTGGGTCCTTGCTGTGGAGGTGATAATGTGCCAAACTTTTGTGTGTGTGTGTTGATGCAATCCAGTTATGTTAGGATTATTTTGGTTTTGGGTGGCTCATCCCCAGGTAGCTTCAAACTAACATCTCAGGATTGTTGGGGTCTGAAGAATTAAGTCCTATGAGAAGGAGCTGAGAGCTGGGGTTACTTACTCTGGAGAAGAGGAGGCTGAGTGGAGACCTCATTGCTCTCTGCAGCTCCCTGAAAGGAGCCTGGAGTGAGGTGGGGTTGGTCTTTTCTCCCCAGTAACAAGTGATAAGATGGGGAAGTGGCCTCAAGTTGCACCAGGGGAGGTTTAGGTTGGAGATGAGGAATAATTTCTTTGCTGCAAGAGTAGTCAGGCCCTGGAACAGCCTGCCCAGGGAGGTGTTGGAGTCACCATCCCTGGAGGTGTTACAAACCATGTAGGCATGGCACTTGAGGACACAGCTTTGTGGCATGGCAGTGGTGGGTTGATGACTGGACTCAAGCATCTCAGAGGTCTTTTCTACCCTTACCAATTCCATGACTGAACATTTCAGTGCAGAGCCCACCCTGTTTCTTCCTCTATGACTAGTTTTCAACAGATCTGCCCAGACTACTCTCAAGATGAAGCTCTGCCCTTGCAGACACACAACCCACAGCCATCAAGTGGCTGCCACCCCTACAAGCCCCACAGACTTCTCTGTCCTGATGACTATTTGGGTGTTTTTCCTTCCCTCCTGAGCTAAAGACAATATTGCTCCTAGCTTATGCTTTCTGAAAGGGAGGTGCAGAACTTTCCTGCCTGCTCTGGGGAGCTATATTCTGCACTTGAAACAGTATAGGCTCGCTTATAAAACGGGGATAAAAATGTCTAGCCACTTTATAAGGAGCTTAAGAACTAATTAACTTCTGCAGCTCTTTCTCAAAAGCCTTTTTCTTCCCAGTTGTTGCCTTTCTCTGAAGGTAAATAAAGTCTCTGCAAGGCTCTTAACCACCTGAAGACTTCAGGTGAAAATAACTTGATTGCTACATTTCTGGGCAGAGCCTGCATGACATAGAAATGCATTTGAAGGGAGCAGCAGCAGCAGCAGGGTGAGTAAACGTTATTTAAGCCCAGCCATCCTGTCTCTTACCTTGGAATAATCACTGGGCTGCATTTGAAGAACAAGCCTCAATGTTGCCAAACTCCACCTTTTTCCTGCCTGGTCTGAATGTGGGAGAGTCTTTGTAAGACTCAGTTTCCTGTTTCCCAGACAAGGGAGGGGGGAAAACTCTGTTCTCTCCTTGTCCTGCCAAACAAAAGGCAGGCAGTGACTGCATCCCTGCGGCTGCTGCCAGCCTGCAGACAGCTGGAGGCTACGGCGGCTTCCTGGGCTGGAGCCTTGGCAGGGTGGCACCTTGCTGCTGCAGCCTGTCTTGTTGGGACTCACCTCAGAGCTTTATAGGCTGGGTGTTAGGAGAAAGTTCTTCACAGAGAGAGTGATTGGCATTGGGATGGGCTGCCCAGGGAGGTGGTGGAGTCGCTGTCTCTGGAGGTGTGTAAGAAAAAGCCTGGATGAGGCACTCAGTGCCGTGATTGAATTGATTGGATAGGGCTGGGTGCTAGGTTGGACTGGATGAGCTTGGAGGTCTCTTCCAGCCTGGTTGATTCTATGAGAGAGAAAACTGCCCAAAAGGCCTTAGAAAGAGTTGACATCTTGAGTACTGTGTCCAGTTCTGGGCCACTCAATTCAAGAAAGATGTTGAGGTGCTGGGATGTGTCCAGAGAAGGGCAGCAAGGCTGGGGAGGGGCCTGGAGCACAGCCCTGTGAGGAGAGGCTGAGGGAGCTGGGGGTGTGCAGCCTGCAGAAGAGGAGGCTCAGGGCAGGGCTCATTGCTCTCTGCAACTACCTGAAAGGAGATTGTGGCCTGGTAGGGTTATTCTCTTCTCCCAGGGACAGAAGAGGAGGACACAGGCTCAAGCTGCACCAGGGCAGGTTCAGGCTGGATGTTAGGAAGTTCTTCCCAGCAAGAGTGATTGGCTTTGGAATGGGCTGCCTGGGGAGGTGGTGGAGTCACTGTCCCTGGAGGTGTTTAAAAGGAGGCTGGATGAGGCACTTAGTGCCACGGTTTGGTTGATGAGAAGGTGTTGGGTGATAGGTTGGAGGTCTTTTCCAACCTGGTCAATTCTGTGTGATTCTGACAACCGGGGTTTGCTACGTCACTTGGACCCAAGCTCTGACACACAGAAGAATGCACAGAATCATTGAATTGTTTGGGTTGGAAAAGACCTCTAAGATCAGCAAGTGAGCTGTCAGTATCTTCCCTCTTTCCCTGCATGATTTCATAGAATCACAGAGTGGGCTGGGCTGGAAGGAACCTCCAAAGGTCATTTAGTCCTACCTCCCCTGCAGTCAGCAGGGACATCCTCCACTAAGTCAGGTTGCCCAGAGCCCTGTCCAGCCTCATCCTGAATATCTCCAGGGATGGGGCCTCAACCACCTCCCCTGGGCAACCTGTTGCAGTGTTCCACTACCCTCACAGTAAAGACCTTGTTCCTAACATCTAACCTAAATCTCTTCTGCTCTAGTTTGGAGCTGTTGTCCCTGGTCATCTCACTGCAGGCCTTTGCAAACAGTCTCTCACCATCCTTCTTGTAGCCTCCTTCAGGTACTGTCAGGCTGCTATTAGGTCTCCCCAGAGCCTCCTCTTCTCCAGGCTGAACACCCCCAGCTCCCTCAGCCTTCCCAAGCCCCTTGTTTTCAGTTCCATGGATTAGTGTTTGTGAGCAGATGATTGAGCTTTGGAGAGTGAGTTGTGCAAGGAGCAGAGGATGGAGTGGCAGGAGGTACCCAGTGCTTAAGCCACTTAGAGACTAATTGCAGCCCTTTCCCAGTGCAAGGCTGATCAATTTGTGCCAACACTAACATCCTGCAGGGCAGCAGCTGAATGGTTTGGGGTTTCCTCTTTGACTGGGAAGGTGTAGCAGCTGTGTTTCTCCAAAACCAAGTCTAGCTGTTTAGATCCTGGTGGCTGCTCCAGCTCTGTCCCATATTATGTGAACAAGAATAGCTTCAGCCTTTTCCCACCTCAGGATTTAAACATAGATTCATAGACTGGTTTGGCTGGGAAGGGACCATAAAGATCATCTAGTTACAGCTTCCTGCCATTAGGCAGCTTGTTCTAGGCCCCATCCAACCTGCTGTTGAACACTGCCAGGCTTGGAGCCTCCATAGCTTCTCTGGACAACCTGTTCCAGTGCCTTACCACCCCCACGGGAAAGATGTTCCTCCTGGTGTCTAATCTACTTCCAGCTTCTTCCAGTTGGAAGCCATTACCCCTTGTCCTGTCACTGCATGCCTTTGTAAAGTGTCCTTCTCCAGCTCTCCTGCAGCCCCTTCAATACTGAAAGCCCCCAAGAAGCAGCCTTCTCTTCTCCAGGCTGAACAACTTCAACTTTCTCAGCCTGTGTAATCACATGAGAGAAGCTTCAGTCATTCAGTCATCTTTGTGTCCTCCTCTAGGACCCCTCTAATATTTCCATGTTGTTCCTGTGTTGGAGGCTCTGGAGCTGCTCCCAGCATGGCATGTGGGAGCTCAGGGATGCAGTAGAGGGGCAGAATCCTCTCCCCAGAGCTGCTGGCCACAGGCTGTGCTCTCCTGTACAGAACACAGACCTGGACTTCTGCTGTCTGTGGGAGAACTTTGCAGGCAGCAGTGCAGGAGGTGATATTTTCTTTATAACAAGGGCTTGTAGTCCTAGGTCCAGAGGGAATAGACTGAAGCTTGAGGAGGGGAGACTGAGAGTGCAGATTAGGAAGAAATTCTTGACAGTAAGGGTGGGAAGACACTAGCACAGGTTGCTCAGGGAGGTTGTGAATGCCTCCTCCCTGCAGGTGTTGAAGGATGAAGCCTTAAGCAACCTGGGCTGGTTGAGATGTGTCCTTGCCCGTGGCAGAGAGGTTGGAACCTGATAGTCTCTAAGGTCCCTTCCAATCTAAACCATTCTGTGATTCTGTGACTCAGTAGTGGAATGCTGAGATACAGTAGCATGTATTAAGCAGTAGCCTGCAGGAGGGAGCTCCAGGAGTAAGTAACAGGTCTCCTAAAAGTGGTGCAAGGGGTTGGAGCAGGGGTTGGGTCTTTTAGAAGAAGCTCATCTAGTTCCTACCCCACTTGCCATGGGGAGGGACACCTCCCACTAGAACAGGTTGCTCAAGGCCTCATCCAACCTGGTCTTGAACACCTCCAGGGAGGGAGCATCCACAACCTCCCTGGGCAACCTGTGCCAGTGTCTCACCACCCTCTCTGTAAAGACTTTCTTCCTGATTACCAGTCTGAATCTCCCCTCTTCCAGCTTCAAGCCATTCCCTCTTGTCCTATCATCTCATCCTTAAGAGAATAATAAATTCCCTCTTCATGCACACTCCAAGATTCAGACATGATGCTCAGGCTTAGCTTGTTTTATTAATTATCACTTGGAATGATCCTTCAGAGAGTGGACAGAAAACTTCAGGACAGGGAGGAAGTTATTCTCATCTTGTGATCTACAACTGTGGCCCTTGAGCTGTTTCCTGACACGTGTGTGTGCAGCTCCTCTTGGATTGTGCCTCTCAAGTCCAAGCTTCTCCAAGTGTTTTCCTGCATTCTGGAGCACTCGTGGCTTCCTCCTCCATCAGTGTTTAACTTCACACCCCACCCTGGCAGAGGAAACAATAGGACAAGTGGCTGTCATGTTCCTCCTCTCAGTCTCATTTTTGGGAAGTGGTGGAGCTGCAGACGTTGGATGTTGTTGTTCAGTGGGGGGAGTGATTACCAGGGACGTGCTGCTGAACAGCAAACCTGCCCTGAAAGGGACTGCCCATCCCCAGCTGCCTGCCTGCTCCTGCTCTTCTGTACCCAGTGACTCTGAATCATAGAATCACAGAATGGACTGGGCTGGGAAGGTCATCTAGTCCTACCCACCCTGCAGTCAGCAGGGACATCCTCCGCTAGGTCAGGTTGCCCAGAGCCCTGTCCAACCTCATCTGGAATGTCTCCAGGAATGGGGCCTCAGCCACCTCCCTGGGCAACCTGTTGCAGTGTTCCACTACCCTCATAGTAAAGAACTTGTTCCTAACATCCATTTTAAATCTGCTCTGCTCTAGTTTGAAGCCATTGTCTCTGGTCCTGTCACTGCAGGCCTTTGCAAACATTCTCTCTCCATCCTTCAGGTACTGTCAGGCTGCTATTAGGTCTCCCCAGAGCCTCCTCTTCTCCAGGCTGAACAACCCCAGCTCCCTCAGCCTATGCTTTGTGGTGAGCTATGCCACAGGGTTAAACTGGCAGAAAATGAACCCCATGGGACATGCACCATTTCCAATGTGCAGGGAGGAATGATGAGGAATGAACCACTTGGAAGCAGCTGGCTGATAGAGAGGCTTAGCTGTGGCACTGCAAGATGGTATCCAAGGGCTCTCAGAATTCCTAGTGGCATTTTGTGTTGCTGAACTACTGAAGAACATAAAGAGAGGGATTGCTGACCTGTATTTGATGACTTCACAAGCACTGTTTCATAGATTTAGAGAGTGGTTTGGATTGGAAGGGACCTCTGGTTCCAAACCCCTTGCCATGGGACACCTTCCACCAGACCAGGTTGCTCAAGGCTTCATCTGACCTGGCTGGGAGGTTAGATGATAACCTCCAGGGAGGAGGCATCCACAACTTCCCTGGGCAACCTGTGCCAGTGTCTCCTCACCCTCATTGTCAAGAATTTCTTACTAATCTGCACTTCCAAACTACCCTCCTCAAGCTTCACTCTATTCCTTCTGGACCTAGCACTACAAACCCTTGTTAAAAACAAAGCTACCTGCAACCTGCTGCCTGCAAAGTTCTCCCCCAAATGGCAAAAGGCTCCAGTCTCAATCTGCCCTACTCGAGCTTCAGTCCATTTCCACTCATCCTATCACTAAAGCCCTTGTGAAAAGTCCCTTCCTGGCTCTCTTGTAGCCTCTTCAGGTACTGGAAAGCTGCTCTGAGGTCTCTCTGGAGGTTCTCCAGGCTGAACAGCCCCAGCTCTCCCATCCTGGCACCACAGGGGAGAGGTGCTCCAGCCCTCTGCTGAGTATTGATTTACTGCAAAAGGATTTTTATCAAGTAAAAGATTTCACTTGGAGGTTTCTGAGTAGCAGAACACCAATCTGGCTCTGCTGCTCTGTATCCATTCAGCCAAGCTGCAGGTTTTGGATTGTCTGATGTTTGTGTTTGCACAGAGCAGCCATTTGTTGCCTCCACGGAGATGCTGTTTGGGAAAGGTTACACAAGTAGGACAGTGGCCAAGCTGCTGATTTTGTTTCTTGTTGCCAGAGTGTTTTTCTTAAGTAGCAATCTGTTAGCAGACATTGTGGTCCAAAAGCAGATGTGTGCAGTGCAGGAGGACTGGCTGGCTTCCTTTTGTTGCACAGAGGGGAGAGCCTGGGCTTTTGAGTTGTGTTGGGAGTTGATTCTCTGCAGTTAGAAGTGAGGCAGTAAATGAAGCCTCAAGGAGGGTGAACTGCAGCTTTTGGCTGTTCACAGAGGTGGAACATGTTGAAGCTGGGAGATGCCTGCAAGTTCTGACTTGCTAATGGCACTGCTACACCTTGGCTTTCTCATCCAGCAGGCAACCTGACAGTCCTTGAGCCTGTGGAGTGTGGTTATGGAAAGGGTGAGGGTGGGAAATGTGTTTCAGTGAGTTCAGGTGTGGATGGATGGCATTTCTCTGAGCTCTGTGCTTTAACAGCTGCCCACAGAGGTTGAGGAGTCTCCTTCTCTGAAGACTTTGAAAGCCAACCTGGACATGTTCCTGCATGGCCTGCCCTGAGTGATCCTGCTTTGGCAGGGGGATTGGACTCAGTGATCTCTGGAGGTCCCTTCCAACCCCTAACATTCTGTGATTCTGTGATTGTTAAACTGAGGCAAAGGATAATGAGGGAGTCAGGAGGCACAGCTCATTTTGAACTGGTGAAGGGGCTGGAGAACAGGTCTGATGAGCAGTGGCTGAGGGAACTGGAACTGAAGAAGAGGAGGCTGAGGGAAGACCTCGTTGCTCTCTACAACTCTCTGAAAGGAGGTTGGAGCCAGGTGGGTGTTGGTCTCTCTAGTAGCAGATGAGAGGAATTGGCCTGAAATTGTGCCAGGGGAGGTTTAGGTTGGAGATGTGCAGAAATTTCTTTGCTGCAAGGGTAGTTAGGCACTGAAACAGGCTGCCCAGGGAGGTGGTGGAGTCCCCATCCCTGGAGGTGTTCAAGAAAGGTGGCACTTGGGGACATGGTTTAATGGCCACAGTGGTGTTGGGTTATTATTGGACACTCTGATCTTAAAAGGCTTTTCCAACCAAAATGATTCTATGATCCTCTGATTCATTAATGAGGCACAACTTAATTTGGAGTCTTGCCTTGCTGCTCTCTGAACATGCTGCTGGTAAAGGGTAGGAGAAGAGATTTGTTCTTTGAGTGCAAGGGAGGAGAGTGAGGAAGGCACTGGAGGCAGCAGGAGCAGAGCTGAGCAGCTTCCCACACCAGTGGCTGTATTAGCAAATGAGAAGACACCTTCCATTCAAGGCTGAAGCTGTCTCATCCTCCCTGCTCCTTTCTTCACAGTCCCATGGGCGAGATTACCTTGACCAGGATCAGTCGTGCTGCTCTCTCAGGGGCCCCTGCAGGGGTCAAGAGATGGAAGGCAAGCAAGAGCTGAGGGCTGGCCCTGACCCCAGAGCCTGCTGCCCTGGCTGCTGCGGAGCGCTGCTGCATGGCATACCTCAGCATCCAGCTCTGCTGCTGGCTCTTCCTGTGCCCTGCACCTAATTGTCCTGGATCTCTGAGGGCCAGGAGCTGTGGATGGAGCAGGCAGGTGAGCATGGGTGCTGTCTGGAGCGTGCAGCTGAGCAGGAGCAGGTGCAACGCCCTGGCCTTCTGCAATGCCAGCAGTTCAGGCTGTGCAGGGCAGGCTGAATCACTGTAGGACAGCCTGTGCCTTGCTCTCTGCCTCCTGTCTTTGTTCCCAGTGGCTTCTAGCCTTGCTGCTTGGGTTATGGAGAAGGGTTTTGGGAGTACACCTGCACTGGAAGGAAGTCAAGTATGGCTTGGCAAAATCTGTTGGGTTTTGTTGTTTTTTTTTCACTAGTGCAGCTTGTTTGTCTTGGATAGCTCAGAGGCATGGGGGAGAGGTGGCTCTGGAAACAGATTCACAGTCACAGGTTGGTTTGGAAGGGACCAGCAGAGGTCATCTTGTCCAACCCCCCTGCACTCAGCAGGGGCACCTCTAACTCGAGGAGGCTGCCCAGGGACACAGCAAGGCTGATCTTGAATGTCTCCAGGGATAGGGCCTCAATCACATCCCTGGGCAGCCTGTTCCAGCATTTGACCACTCATTGTGCAGAGCTTCCTCCTAATGTCCACCCTTAATGTACCATTCTTCAGTTTCAAACCATTGCCCCTCATCCTAACCCCACAGGCCCTTCTAAGCACTCCCTCCCCAGCCTTCCTGTAGCTCCCTTTCAGGTATGAAAATGCTCTTCTAAGTTCTCCTTAGAGCCTTCTCTTCCCCAGGCTGAACAACCCCAAAATGTGTGTGTAAAGCACAGGCCTCCTAGCAAGTGCTGTGTCTACAGCTGCTTGTGCTGTATTTGTGGAGGCAAAATACCTTCTAGGATCAAAACAAGTGCCCATGTTCAGTGTGAAACCATTGGGATGAGTGAGCTATGAAAACCAGAGCAGGGGACACAGCAGTTTTACCTAGGAGGTTAGAAGAGATGACCTTAACCCCAAAGAGGGGTGTGCAGTGCTGATGGTATCTACCTGGCAGATCTTGGCTCTGTGAAAGTGTTGAGCTCTGTGGTAGGTGTTGCACATTTGGTCTTGTGTTTCAAGCTGCTGTCCCCCAGCAAGCTGTTGCTGAAGACAAAGTTGTATGGTATGCAGAGCTCCTCTTAGCTTTCATTGCTGGACAGGGTGCAGAGTTGGGCAAAGGGGAACCCAACAAAGTTCAAAAAGGGCACATTTAGGGTCCTGCCCCTGGTGAGGAACAACCCCCTGCACCAGCACAGGTGAAGGGTGACCTGAAGGGGAAAGCAGCTCTGTGGAGGAGGACCTGGGTGTGCTGGTAGACAAGAAGTGTGCTACGAGCCAACAAGGTGTACTCATGCCAAGAAGCTCAGTGATCTCCTGTGATGCATTAAGAAGAGTGTGGCCAGCAGTTCAAGAGAGGCTCTCCTCTCCCTCTACTCTGCCCTAGGGAGGCCTCATGTGGAGTGCTGGGGCAAGCTCTGGGCTCTCCTGTTCAAGAGAGACAGGGAACTACCAGAGAGAGTTCAACAGAGGCTACAAAGATGCTGAGGGGCCTGGAGCAGCTCTGCGAGGAGTGAATGCTGAGAGCCCTGGGGCTGAGAGTCTGCAGAAGAGCAGCCTCAGAGGGGATCTGAGCAATGCTCAGCAACAGCTAAAGGGTGGGGGGCAAGAAAATGAGGCCACATTCTTGTCAGTGGTGCCCAGAGACAGGACAAGCAGCAATGGGCACAAACTGGAACACAAGAAGTTGCACTTGAGCACTGTAGAGCAGTGGGTGTCTTGTGGCTTCTCAGCTGATGGACAGCAGGGCTTCACTTCTCAGCAGTGGTATTTCTATGCCTGTCCTGTGTTGTGGCATGCACCCAAATCGTGATGGAAACAGATACTGACTTTAGGTGGATGTTTAGCAGTTGCTTTATAAATTGAGTCCTGGGGAAAGGCAAACAAGAAGATCCTTCGTTCCAGAGTTGCAAGTCACCAGGGCTACGAGCAGCAGTGCTGGTGAGGCTCTAGGTGTGCATCAAAACTTGGTGAAGCAAACAAAGCACAGCCTAAGTTGTAGAAGAACTGATCTGATTGCTTTCAGAAGCAGCTATAGCACTGTGTTTGGGATGTTGTATCATCCAAAGCAACGCTCTCAGCCTTTCATCATTAGGCAATCCCTTCAACATCCTTGTAGCCCTCCCTTGGACTTGCTCTAGTAGATCCCTGTCCCTCTTGAACTGGGGACCCCAGAACTGGATGCAAGATTCTAGGTGGGACCTCACCAGGGCAGGGTACAGGGGGAGAAAAACCTCCCTTGATCTTCTGACCACACTCTTCTAAATGCACTGCAGGATCCCATTGGCCTCCTTGGCCACTGAAAGGCAAGGGAAGAATAATAGAGAAGAATAACAGTGAGGGGAAAGTCAATAACCCTAACCAAAAGAAAAGCTCCTCCAATGAGGAATAACTGTTCCTCTCCTAAGCCCAAACCCTCCAGAAGAGTGATGGTGCAAGCCACGTGTGGGTGTTTATGTAACGTGGGAAAAAGTCTTCTACCCAACTAAGAATAGTGGTTAAATGTTTGTCCTTTTGGTAGTGTCCTAGTCATGATGCAGCTCTCAGCCAAACACACTGTAATTACCCAGGCAAGCTGCTCTATTTATGGAGTGGAACACAATGTATTTTCCCTCCTTTCAAAGTGTTTGTAGTGCAGAATGTCAAAAGAGAAAGGTTCATCTGCTAGGGGTTGGAGAGTGTTTGCTTGGTGGCCCTTCCAAGTGCTGAAGTAGCTCAGGATGCAGGGTGATGAGGGGGAAATTCTTTCCAGTGAGAGTGGTGAGACACTGAAACAGGTTGCTCAGAGAGGTTGTGGATGTCCCCTCTCTGGTGGTGTTCAGGGCCAGGCTGGATGATGCCTTGAGCGACCTGGGCTAGTGGGAGGTGTCCCTGCTCATGGCAGGGGGTGGGAACTGGATGATCTTTAAGGTTTCTTCCAACCCAACCCATTCTGTGAATCTATGAATCCTATGAATGCATGTTCTAGTGTCTACTTTCATCTCCTCAATAAGAAGCCTAGGACAAGGCAGAAATGCTCCAGGTGGAGCATCACTGTCTTCAGAGAGAAGCAGACAGAGCAAATGCAAAGCAGTGAGAGCAGCAGCACAGGGAGGTGATTCTGCCTCTCTGCTCTGCTCTGTTCAGACTCTGTCTGGAGGTCTGCCTCCAGTTCTGGTGTCCTCAGCACAAAAAGTACCTGCAGCTGCTGGAGCAGGTCCAGAGAAGGCCACAGAGACCTCTGGCTGTAGCACCTCCTCTGTGGGGACAGGCTGAGAGAAGTGTGGCTTTTCAGCCTGGAGAAGGCTCCAGGGAGACCTTAGAGCAGCTTTCCAGTGCCTGAAGGGGGCTACTGGAGAGTTGAGGAGGGACTTTTGACAGGGGCTGGGAGTGCCAGGACAAGGGGCAATGGCTTTGAGCTGGAAGAGGGGAGATTAAGAGTGGAGGTTAGAAGAAATTCTTGACAGTGAGGATGGGGAGACACTGGCACAGGTTGCCCAGGGAAGTTGTGGATCCTGGAGATGTTCAAGGCCAGGTGGGTGAGGTCTTGAGCAGCCTGGGCAAGTGGGAGGTGTCCCTGCCCATGGCAGGGGGTTGGAACTGGATGAGCTTTGGGTTTCCTTCCAATTGCTGAAGTACATTCTGCACATTTCTCACACGACCAAGGACTGCTCATTCATTGCAGGTGGACTCAGCAACGTGTTAGGTGTGAGGATTCCTCAAAGGCAAGGTCTTCACTTTCCTTCCCTGAGTGTTTGAAGTGCAGTCTGCATCTCTGGAGGCATTCTGAAACCTGCCTGGCTGTGTCCCTGTGTGATTTACTCTAGGTGCCCTAGCACAGGGGTTGGACTAGATAGAATCCTAGAATCAGCCAGGGTTGGAAGGGATCACAAGGATCATCACAAGGATCACAGAGTCCTGCACCTGGGGAGGAATAATAAACTGCACCAGTCCAGGCTGGGAGGTGATCTGCTGGAGAGCAGCCCTGTGGAGAGGGACCTGGGGGTCCTGGTGGCTAACAAGTTCCCCATGGCACAGCAATGTGCCCTTGTGGCCAAGAAGGCCAATGGGATCCTGGGGTGCATTAAGAAGAGTGTGTCCAGCAGATCAGGGGAGGTTCTCCTCCCCCTCTACTCTGCCCTGGTGAGACCTCATCTTGAGTACTGCCTTCAGTTTTGTGCTCCCCAGTTTAAGAGGGACAGGGATCTGCTGGAGAGTGTCCAGTGGAGGGCTATGAGGATGATAAGGGGACTGATGAGGAGAGGCTGAGGGGCCTGGGGCTGTTTAGCCTGGAGAAGAGAAGACTGAGAGGGGATTTAACAAACGTTTATAAACATCTGAGGGTTGGAGGTCAGGAGGGGGGGGACAGGCTCTGCTCATTGCTCCCTGGGATAGGACAAGGAGCAGAGGATGAAGGCTGCAGCACAGGAGGTTCCAGCTCAACACAAGGGGGAACTTCTTGACTGTAAGGGTCCCAGAGCACTGGCACAGGCTGCCCAGAGAGGTTGTGGAGTCTCCTTCTTTGGAGCCTTTCAAGGCCTGGCTGGATGTGTTCCTCTGTGATCTGTGCTAGGTTGTGTGGTCCTGCTCTGGCAGGGGGGTTGGACTTGATGATCTCCTTGAGTCCCTTCCAGCTCCTAATATCCTGTCATCCTGTGATTTAGTTCCAACCCCCATGCCATGGGCAGGGGCACCTCATACTAGATGATCTTCAGAGGTGTCTTCCAACCCCCTCCACCTTGGGAGTCTGCATAACATCAGCAGAGGTGAGCCTCAGTGACAAGCTCTGTGTTGGTGTCTTTCCTGCAGCCTGGTGTCCATCTCCAGCACACACCTTCAGAGTGAGCAGACAGGTTCTCCTTCTGATCTGTGAGGTGGCCTCTCCTCTGGGCTGAGCCACTGCAATGCAAACAGCACTTACACAAGGCTGGAGGAGGAGGGCTGAAGGTGTCTTTATGTTTCCTGAAGGTGAAGCACCTCAGGTTTGAAGTCAGGTCCTTCATGTGGCAAAAGCTGCTCCTGTCCTCCTCTTGCTCCCTTCCATGCTGGACCTGTGAAGTATGAAGACATCAGACTAGGATCTGTGTATGAGGTGTCTGTGGAATGCAAACGTGCACTGGGCTGGGTGTGAACCGAGGTCATTTGGTGCCTTCTGCATTTTGTGGTCCTGCTCTTTTGGAGGCAGTAGCTAAGGAATTATCCTGTGAGCTCCAGGAGAGACAATTAATAGTTTCCCCTGCTGACTCTGACATCATGTAACCTGTGCCTGGTATTTTGTAATGCATGCCTGGAGGAAAAGCTCCCAGAGTAAATTTCACACTTACTGCAGGAATTTGGGTTCCCCCTTGCCCCCCACCCCCATGCTGTCTGTCATCTAAATGTGACATTACCAGATAAAATCATTTGCTGTAATGAAAGGAAGCCATTCTTAGCACAAAAAAAAGAGGGGGGAAAGGAGGGAAATTTGTATTTCCTCAGCAGCTCTCCACCTGTTTGGGAAAATTCTGCAAGTTCTCTCCCAGCATCTCCCTTTTTTCCTGCTGTGTCTTTCTCACCCAAGTGCAGATTGTCCTGACCAGCAATAGTGCTGACACAGATTCTCTCCTTTCCTGTGCTGATTGCACCTCTGACTCCTTAGTCTGGAGTTCCTTGCCAATTTGCAGTTAGAATCACAGAATGGGTTGGGTTAGAAGGGACCTTCAAGATCATCCAGTTCCAGCCCCCCTGCCATGGGCAGGGACACCTCCCACTAGCCCAGGTTGCTCAAGGCTTCATCCAATCTGGCTTTCAACACTTCCAGGGAGGGGGCATCCACAGCCTCCCCGGGCAGCCTGTGCCAGTGTCTCCCCACCCTCACTGCCAAGGATTTCTTCCTCATCTCCAGGCTAATCAGGGCTTTGTTTCCCATGCCATATTTACCAAGGCCTGAGAAAGCAGGAGCTGTGCTGTAAAAGTCAGAGGGAGAGCTCTGGATGTGTGCAGCAATTAGCTCTGAATATGTTGAACAATCACCAGGGAGCTTTTTTTAGCCATGTTTTTAGAAGTTTGACCTCTTTATATGAAGTTTGAGGTCCAGTGTATGTGGAGGAGGGAAGGAACAGGACAAGTGCCATGGTCTAGTTGATTGGACAGGGCTGGGTGCTAGGCTGGGCTGGATGATCTTGGAGGTCTCTTCCAACCTGCTTGATTCTGTAATTCTAAGAGCCTTTCATTTCTTGCCCTTTACTCTGCTTTTGTGAGACCCTACCTCCAATACTGCACCCAGTTCTGGTGTCCCCAGCAGGAGGAGCACACAGAGCTGTTGGAGTGAGTCCAGAAGAGGCCACAAAGATGCTCCAAGGGCTGGAGCACCTCTCTGAAGACAGGCAGAGGGAGCTGAGGGTGTTCAGCCTGGAGAAGAGGAGACTCTAGGGTGACCTTAGAGCTGCCTTCCACTAGCTGAAGAGATCCTACAGGAAGGCTGCAGAAGGACTTTAAGGCTGTCTAGAGACAGGACAAAGGGGAATGGTTTGAATCTGAGGGAGAGCAGGGTTAGAGTTGAGTTTAGGAAGAGGTTCTTCAGTACAAGGGTGCTGGGACTCTGGATTTGCCTGCCCAGAGTGGTTGTGGATGCCTCCTCCCTGGAAGTGTTCAAGGCCAGGTTGGATGAGCATCCAAGTCTAGCTGGAGTAGGTGATCTCTAAGGTCCTTTCCAACCTAGGCCATGCTGTGATATTAGGTGCTCTGTACCAAATGCCTATTGCACTGATGCTTCCCTGGAGCACAGCCTGGTGAAACTTGAGGTTTAGGGCAGGAAGAAGAAAAGGGAATGGTAAAAGATGCAATGAAATTCTCACTTGTGTTGTCTCTGGGAAAGAACTGAGAGCAGCTGCAATGAGACAAACTCAGCATCTCAGCCTTCATGCTGGGAGCAGCACATGCAGCCCATCAGCAGCTGCTCTGCTCAGGAAGACTTCATCCACGAGATTCAAAGAATGGTTTGAGTTGGAAGGGACCTTAAAGATCATCTAGTTCCAATGTTCCCCTGCCATGTGCAGGAGCACCTTGCACTGGAGAAGTTTGCTGAAGGCCAGATGTAGCACCTTGTCACTTAGAAATGTGCTCCTTTGAAGATGGATCTTTCCTGCACACAGTTTTTGCAGTGTGTGTGGCCACAGTTGATAAAGGCTTGGGTGTCACAACACCCTGTGTGGCCAGGAAGACTGATTTCTCCTGCTCTTATCTCAAGAATGGAGCTGTAACTCTACCCTTGAAATCTTTTACTGCCCCCCCCCCCCTCCCCCATGACCACTTCCAGGCTGCTTTCAGAGACTCAGAGAACTTTGACTTTGTTCTGTTTCTGTCCCAGATCCATGCCTTTACTATCTGCATGGAGCAGAGCTGCTCGTGCAGTCTTTGCTGCTCTATGAGGGTGGCAGCTGGAATCTCAGCAGAAACACCACTTTGAGCCAAGTAAAAGGCTAAAATGGGCTCATTGCTGACTTTGAGTGGTTCCAGAGCCCTGGGGATGCAGTGAGATGACTGGAAAAAGGGCACTGGGCACACAAAAGTCAAACTAGCAAAATTGCAACACTGGCAGGCAGGAGCACATAATAACCAACCTTCAGTTTAGTTTAAATCTGATGTTCCAAGTTTCTATACATTTAAGTGTTGAATGCTGCCATAACCTAATGACAGTTATGGGTTTTGTCTGGTCCTCTCTGCCTCCTCCTTGTTTTCTTGACTAGGCTGAAAAGTTCTCTACAATGAGGGTGGTTGAGCACTGGAACAGGTTCCCCAGAGAGGTGGTTGAGGCCCCATCCCTGGAGATACTCAACGTGAGGCTCAGCAGGGCTCTGGGCAACCTGCTGTGGTGAAGGATGTCCCTGTTGACTGCAGAGGGGTTGGGCTGGATGAGCTTTGAGGTCCCTTCCAACCCAGACCATTCTGTGATTCTATGACTTGCTTGCTTTGCTAAGCCTCTGGGTACTAACACACATCCCTGAGGTGGCTGCTTCACACTTCAGCTTTATAGAGCTGTAAAAGGGGCACATAAAGATGTAATTGTGACCTGCTGCTCCTCACATCAGCACAAACACAAAGCATTATTCATAACATTTATAAATACCAATCCTTGGCTTGGTTAGCTGAGACCAGTGTAGAAAGCTTGCTGTCAGTGTACTATAAACACCTTTAGTCATGTTAAGTGGGGAGAACTGCAGCTTCTCTCTCCCCAGTGCCCTCTTTGTGCCCCTCCTCTGTGCCACGGGTGATGCTGTTATTTGTTGATGTGCCTGTAGGACCCGTGTAGGCCATAAAGCTGGTGGCAGCTCCACACACAGATGTTCCTGTGAATGGTTTGGTGATGGTTTCAATACCCAGGCCTGGCTGGAGGATCAGAGATGTGCTAAAAGCTGTTCACTGCTGAAGCACATGTGCTAAGGTCACAGAATCTCAGTGTGGTGGGGCTTAGAAAGGACCTCTGGAGATCATCTACTTGCAGATTCACAGATTGCATTGGGTTGAAAGTGACCCTCAAAGGTTATCTTGTCCAATCCCCCTGCACTCAGCAGGGACACCTCCAACTGGAGCAGGCTGCCCAGGAGGAACACCTTCAAGGTCAAGTCTGGTCTTGAATGTCTCCAGGGATGAGACCTCAGCCCCATCTCTGGGCAGCTTGTTCCAGTATTTCACCATTCTCACTGTGCACAACTTCCTCCTGATGTCCAGCCTAAATCCACCCTGCTCCACTTTCAAACCATTGCCCCTCTTCCTGTTGTTACAGATCATTCAGTCCAAGCCCTCTGCTAAAGCAGGGCCACCCACAGCAGCTCGCCCAGGATCGCAGCCTCCAGGCGGGTTTGGAATCTCTCTGAGGAGGAGACTCCACAGCCTCTGTGGGCAGTCTGACAGAGGCAACTGTCAGATCCTGCAGTTGTTACAAGTGGAGGGTGTTAAGGAAGCAAGTGACAGAGAAGCCACAGATGGATGTAAATAGGATATGGGATGTACATAGGATACGGGATGTAAATGGACTATGGGATGTAAATAGGATACGGGATGTAAGCCACACCATGGAGGAGGTGCAGCTATGCATCCTTCAGAGCATGCAGACATGGAGAGCAGAGCAGGAGCTGTGCACAGATAAATGCATTGCTTTTAGCCCCAGCACTGCTCTTTTGGACACAGCAGCTTCAGAGTAAACCCAAACCCAACCTTGCTCAAGTGCACGAATCCAGGCTGTGCATGTGGCTTGCATTACTTGTGTCGATGCCATCTAAACGTGTGTGTGCTCAAGTGGTGCTTCCTCTAATAACCTGCTCTCACTTTTAGTCTGTTGGAGGATTTCAATTTGACTTGGAGGTGCTGCATTTTCCCACAGCTTGCACAAAAAAAAACTAAGTCCAGAGCTGCAGGGAAACTGGAGCATGCAGTTGGTCCAAAAAGGATGGATACTGCTTGCAGAGAGGAAAACTGATGGAAGGAGAAGGATGCAGCAGGGATGTGTGGTTGAGGAAGGGGAAAGGAAAGAGCTGGTTTGATGCAGAGGCCAGCAGAGCAGACAAGTGGGGTCGTTTATTTGGGTCAAGGTAAAAAGATGTCCAGCTGAAAAACTTCCCTTGCAGTTGATCTATCAGCTCTGAGAGCAGAGCAGCAGTTCCTAAGCTCCGTGAGCACCGCTGAAGCTCCAGCTCTGAAGAGCCAATGTTCAGCTGTGGGAGTCAGGGAGAGGCCAGCTCTCCTAACAGACCTCTAACACCACAGAGCTGTGTTTATTTTGGTTTGACCCCTGGATTTTTTCTCTTCATTTACTTTGGATAGACAGACTTTTATTCAAACTTAAGCTGCTTTCTATCACAGCCTGGTTGGATTTAGGGTGGTTTCTTAACAAACAGAATTTCTCTCTGTGCAGCTCTCACTGGTGCTGGAAGGAGAGGGTGAGTTGCCCTCTTGGCAGGTGTCCCTCCTCTGCTTGCCAGGACTGTTGCTTTTTAATGGTACCGTGACAAGTTGCTGTTGCTGGTGGAAAAAGATGGAGTGAGCATCAGATTTTTCAAGGGCTGGCTAATCTGTATGGGGCACTGAGCTGCAGAGTGCTGGTGTTCAGCTGCAGGCTTCCTGTCTGCTATCAGTGAAGTCGTTAAAACTCTCTCTTAAGTGGATTGCTTGGAGGGTGGGAATAAAAATGCCTCCTGCTTCACAAGGGGGTGGAGGCCCAGCTTGGACGTGTGACTGAAGGACACAGCACAGAGCCAACAAGCAGCCCTGCCCAGGTCTGTGTGCTGGGACCAGGGTGCACCACGTTGTTGCTCTGTGTTGCATCAGGTGGCTGCAGGCTCTTGGGCTGCCACCTTCCCACATCTCAGACCAAATTATGGCTATGGGGAGACCTCACTGCTCTCTGCACTTCCCTGAGAGGAGGTTGGAGCTGGGGCATGGGAGTAGGTCTCGTCTCCATGGCACAGCAATGTGCCCTTGTGGCCAAGAAGGCCAATGGGATCATGGGGTGCATTAAGAAGAGTGTGTCCAGCAGATCAAGGCAGGTTCTCCTCTGCCCTGGTGAGACCTCATCTTCAGTTTTGGGCTCCCCAGTTCAAAAGGGACAGAGATCTGCTCGAGAAAGTCCAACAGAGGAGAACCTGCCTTGATCTGCTGGACACACTCTTCTTAATGCACCCCATGATCCCATTGGCCTTCTTGGCCACAAGGGCACATTGCCATGGGCAAGGATGCTTCTCAACCAGACCAGGCTACATAAGGCCCCATCCAACCTGGCCTTGGGCATCTACAGCCTCTCTGGACAATCCATTCCAGAGTCTTACCACCCTCATAGTGAAGAATTTCTTCCTAAGATCCAATTTAAATCTGTTCTTCTTCAATCTAAATCTACAGTGTGCCAGAGTAAGTGATGGCCTCAGGACTTGGTGTTCTAGATCATGGTAGGTCACCCCCATCACAGTTTTTGTTGTGGTTTGGCTCTCAGTTGTACATCAGCAAGCTGCAGGCAGAGCTGCTTGTCCCAGAGGCGTGTGTGGATTGGTGGCTAAGTGGTGTGGCTGAGGAGCTGGACATGCACACCTTTTCTGTGAGGACAACTGGCAAAGCAGTTTCTCCATGCAAAGCGTGTCACAAGGGACCTGACCTTTGGGGATGCTGCTTCATCACTTGTTCTCTGAGGACCATTACTCAAGAGCCTACTCTTGGCTTGGGTTAGAACAGCAAGGTGGCTCTTGCTGCTGAAGGTTGTACTCTTGTCACCCTTCTTCTGTTTAAACCCCTCTGATAATGGTCTGGGTGTAAAACCTGCCTGGCCCTGCTCTCAGGCTAGCTGGGGCCCTTGTTTGCCACAGAGTCCTGAGAGAGCCAAGCAGAGCCTTGCTCACAGAAGGTGTTGTGATTCCTGTTCCTCAACAGAGCCCAGCACGGCAGGAGGCAGCAGCAGCAGCAGTGTGTTCTGTGTCCCACAGCATCGCTATCCTGGTAAATCTAATTTGCTTTCCTGGCTTTTTGGCCACAAAACAAGTGGCAGAGGACTTAATTACTGATGGTGGTGCTGGTGTTGGGCATAGCTGCCTCGATGGACTCTGTGGTCAGGGCTGGGGCTGCTTCCTCTCTCCTGTCCTGCTGCTTGCTGACCTGCTACAGCCCTGCAGCTCCTTGGCAGTGTTTTTCTTATCGTGGAATCCCAAATTGGCTTGTGTTAGATCTTTAAAGGTCACCTAGTTCAATTCCCCTGCACTCAGCAGGGACATCTGCAACTGGAGCAGGTTGTTCAAAGCCCCTAACAACCTGACCTGCAATGGTTCCAGGGATGGGCAACCTGGGCTGGGGTCTTATCACCCTCATCCTCAAACATTTCTTCCTTCTCTCTAGTCTGTTTTTAGTTCAAACCACCACCCCTTGTCCTGTCACAACAAGCCCTGCTCAAAAGTCTCTCCCCTGCTCTTTAGTCAGCCCCTTCAAGCAGTGAAAGGCCACAAGAAGGTCTGCCTGGAGCTTTCTCTTGTCCAGGCTGAACACTCCCAACTCAGCCTGGCTTCACAGTAGAGCCCTTCCAGCCCTGAAGAGCCAATGTTCAGCTGTGGGAGCATTGCTGTGGCCTCCTCTGGCCCTGCTCCAACAGGTCCCTGTTTGTGCTGTGCTGAGGACTCCAGAGCTGCCCCAGCACTGCAGGGGGGGTCTCAGCAGAGCACAGCAGAGGGGCAGAGTCCCCTCCCTGCCCCTGCTGCCCATGCTGCTGGGGAGCAGCCCAGGATAGGCTGACTCTGGACTGGCACTGCTCAGTGCCAGCTCATGCCCAGCTTTTCACTCACCAGCACCTCAAGCCCTTCTCCCCAGGGCTGCTCTCCAGCCCTTCATGCCCAGGCTGCATTGATACCGGCAGTGGCGTGATCCAGGTGCAGGACCCTGCACTCGGCTTTGCTGAGCTTCACCAGGGTGGCAGTGCCCCACCTTAAACGGAGCGCGGGGTGATGAGTGTCACCTGCGCTGCACTCAGCCCTCCTGCCCCGGGTGCAGACCCTGCGCTCGGCTTTGCTGAGCTTCACCAGGGTGGCAGTGCCCCACCTTAAACGGAGCGCGGAGTGATGAGTGTCACCTGCGCTGCACTCAGCCCTCCCGCCCCGGGTGCAGACCCTGCGCTCGGCTTTGCTGAGCTTCACCAGGGTGGCAGTGCCCCACCTTAAACGGAGCGCGGGGTGATGAGTGTCACCTGCGCTGCACTCAGCCCTCCCGCCCCGGGTGCAGACCCTGCGCTCGGCCCCGCGGAGCCCCCGGAGGGCCACGTGGCCCCCGTTCTCCGGCCTGCCCAGGCTCCTCCGGCAGGATCGCGTCCTTCAGCTTGCTGGGGGTGCGCTGGATGCACCTCCTCTTTCAGGGGCATGCTGCAGAAGCCTACCCGGGCACCGGGGAGGGGCGGCGGGGCTGTGCGCCCTGGCTCCGGCATTCTCCGCCTGAGGGCCGTGCGGGGGCCGGGCAGGGGCGGGCGGAGGAGCCGGGGCCCGCCCGCAACTCCGCGGCCATTGGCGGCGCCGGGCGGGGCGGGCAGCTGCAGGCCGGGGAGCGGCCAGGAGCCCGAGCCGAGCCGTGCCTTGCCGCTCCGCGCCGAGCCCAGCCCGCCGGCCCCCGGCGTGTCCCCGCTGCGCCCGGCTCGGCTGCGCCGCGCTGCTCCCGCCGTACCATGGTCGGGGACCACTGCAGCCTCCCCGCGGAACGGCCTGTCCTCGCCCAGAGCCCCAAGCCCGGACTGAGCTGCAAAATGGTGCTGCAGGCGGTGGGCAAAGTGCTACGGTAAGGACGGGGCGGGCGGGCAGGGGCCGTCCGGGGCCGCAGCGTGGGTTGCCCTCGGAGCGGCCCCGGGAGAAGGGGGCTGGGGCTCAAGTGGGAGTATCTGGCTCCGGCGCCGTGTGTGCTCGGCCCCTCTGTGTCTGGAGGAGGGAGGCTGCTCTTGGCTCCCGCTGGCTCTTGTGTAGCAATTCGGGAGGGTGGAAGTTGGAGCGGCAATAGCTGCTGGAGAGGAGCATTCGTCCCCCCCTCGCACCACAGTCAAGTTGTGTTTGCGCTCCCGGAGAAGTCCGTGAGCAGCCTGCGAAGGTCCTGGCGCTGCTGGGCGAGGAGGCTGAGCGAGGCGCCGCGAATGCTTTGGCATGTTTTCTGCTGAAATGTCGTAAGATGAGGGGAAAAAATTGCTCATGTAGCTCGGAAGGGCTTGTGCGAGCACCGAGGCGTGTGTGAGTGCCGAGACCGAAACCAGACTCCTTGGCAAAGGCCGAGCAGTAATTTGATTCAGAGCAGTTCGGACCCGTTCTGGTTCGCGAGGGGGGAAGAGTCACCACAGATGTTAGCATTAGCAGCTCCGCACTTCAGGGGCTGCAGCAATCTGGTTTTGGTCGGGGTCAGGTCTTGTTCTGGGGTCTATGAAGAAGGGCAGCTTCGGAAAGGGGAAAAAAAAGAAGGAGCCTTGTTCCTCCAGCATAACTTTATTTGGCAAGCTCTGCTCTGTCCCTCTTCCCGACTGTCTGCTGCCAGTCGTTCGGTGTTTGTCAACAGGAGCATTATCCCTCTCTTCCTCTCTTGACTCACAGGCTCTCCTCTCCCCAAGCCAGTTTAGGGGAGCCAGTCATTAAAGCTGCTCTGCTCGCTACCCGACTTAAACTGGAGCTCACCAGGCTGAAAGAAGCCTTGGCAAGAAGAGCTGCTTTGAGTTGCTCTTAAAGAAGTGATCTATTACAGTCCTTTTGGGTTTGTTTTGTCTTCCTGTTAAACTGTTTCCCTGTAGGAAAAACAGAACCATAGAATCAGTCAGGGTTGGAAGGGACCACAAGGATCAGCCAGTTTCAGCCCCCCTGCCATGCCCAGGGACACCCTACCCTAGAGCAGGCTGCACACAGCCTCAGCCAGCCTGGCCTGAAACACCTCCGGGGATGGGGTCTCAACCACCTCCCTGGGCAACCCATTCCAGCCTCTCACCACTCTCCTGCTCAACAACTTCCTCCTCACATCCAGTCTTAGCTGAGGCAATCCGGGTTTCACTTTCAGCTTTTTAACAAGTTGCCATCCCTTTTGGACGCGTTTTGGTTTTCCTCTGGGGGGTGGTGCTGTGTCTGTAATTCAGGACGGTGTGGCACAGCTGGTCATATCATAAAGTCCTTTGGCCAGCGGCTCGCTATTCAGGCTGGAAGCCTTTTGAAGTTTTTGGGAGCTGTGCCGTTGGCAGCGTTCCCAGATGTAAATAGATGGGTGCCTCTGGAGGGAAGAGTTGCCAAACCTTTTGTTCAGCATCTATGGCAGTTTGGTTTAAAGCTTAGGTAACTTCCTGGGACTTAGCAGTGAAATGCTTCTTCCAAATCAGAAAAAGCTATCCCAGAGACCTCCTCCCTTTTCTCGAACGGTTGGAAGGGACCTCAAGGATCATCCATTTCCACCCCCCCTGCCATGGACAGGAACACTTTCCACTAGATCAGGCTGCCCGGAGCCATATCCAGCCTGGCCTTAAAAACTTCCTAGGTATGTGGTTTCCACCACCTCCCTGGGCAGTCTGTGCCAGTGTCTCACCACCCTCATGGTGATAGAACTTCTTCCTAACCTGTGATCCAAATCTCCCCTCCCCTAGCTTGGATCTGTTCCTCTCAGTCCTGTCACTGCCTGACGTTCTAAAAGGTCCCTCCCCAGCTTTCTTGTAGCCCCTTTCAGTAACTGGAAGGCCACAATATAGTCTCTTCAGAGTCATAGAATCACAGAAATCAACCAGGTTGGAAGAAACCTCCAAGATCATCCACTCCAACCTAGCACCCAGCCCGCTAAGTCAGCTAGACCATGGCACTAAGTGCCCCAGCCAGGCTTTGCTTCAACACCTCCAGGGATGGTGACTCCACCACCTCCCTGGGCAGCCCATTCCAATGCCAATCACTCTCTCTGCCAACAACTTCCTCCTAACATCCAGCCTAGACCTCTCCTGGCACAACTTGAGACTGTGTCCCCTTGTTCTGTTGCTGGGCGCATGGGAGAAGATCCCAACCCCACCTGGCTACAGCCTCCCTTCAGGTAGCTGTAGACAGCAATGAGGAGCCCCTGAGTCTTCTCCAGACTGAACAGCCCCAACTCTCTCAGCCTGTCTCCTCCAGCTGGAATACAGACAGGAATGGTGCCTAATTCTATTTGCCTTTCTTTGCCCCCTGAGGTTTGTTTTCTACATATACCAGAAAGCTGTTGAGAAGGCAGGAAAAAGTTGTTGTCTTACATGGAATATTTTGGGCTGGGGAATGAATAATGTAACTTTATTTTGCTAAGCTGTTACTGGGAGGAGTGAATACTGCTTTGCAGAAGTTAGTTTCTTTTTTAATGTCTCTCTTCCTTCTGGGTTGGCTCCTTTTGTTCACCCACTTAGAAATGGGAAGTCACAACAGCTATAGGTGCCTGCTGGTCCTCTTATTTCTCTTCTGGAATATGCTTCAGATGCCTGATCTGATTTCGTGTGCTGCTGCTTCTTGCTTCCCCTCAGTTTTTCATGAGTGAAACAAACTCCTCTGTTCTGCAGAGCTCAGACAGTGTAAGGGCACAGGTACTAGCTGGGAGCTAAGGTAAATACCAAGTCCAATCAAAGTTTTCCTTATTGCAGAAATGAGGTATTGGAGCTTAAGAAAGCATGAGCCTGGTGTGATGGTGAAAGAAGGAACCACAGAGTCCTTTAGACCAGAAATGGTGGTGGCTCGTTGGTGACAGCTGCAGTGGGATTTATTTGAACACAGGCATTCACAGCTGAGCTTTATCCACTTTATTGATGGTAGAGAAGAACAGGGGACTTCAAGATGTGGTTGAACAGGCTGCCCAGCTGAGCTTTATCCACTCTATTGATGGTAGAGAAGAACAGGGGACTTCAAGATGTGGTTGAACAGGCTGCCTAGCTGAGCTTTATCCACTCTATTGATGGTAGAGAAGAACAGGGGACTTCAAGATGTGGTTGAACAGGCTGCCCAGCTGAGCTTTATCCACTCTGTTGATGGTAGAGAAGAACAGGGGACTTCAAGATGTGGTTGCACAGGCTGCCCAGCTGAGCTTTATCCACTCTATTGATGGTAGAGAAGAACAGGGGACTTCAAGATGTGGTTGCACAGGCTGCCCAGCTGAGCTTTATCCACTCTATTGATGGTAGAGAAGAACAGGGGACTTCAAGATGTGGTTGAACAGGCTGCCCAGCTGAGCTTTATCCATTCTATTGATGGTAGAGAAGAACAGGGGACTTCAAGATGTGGTTGAACAGGCTGCCCAGCTGAGCTTTATCCACTCTATTGATGGTAGAGAAGAACAGGGGACTTCAAGATGTGGTTGAACAGGCTGCCCAGCTGAGCTTTATCCATTCTGTTGATGGTAGAGAAGAACAGGGGACTTCAAGATGTGGTTAACAGGCTGCCCAGAGAGGTTATGGAGTTTTCTTCTTTCAAAACCCACCTGAATGCATTCCCATGCATCCTGCCCTGGGTGATCCTGCTCTGGCAGAGGGGTTGGACTCAGTGCTCCCTGGAGGTCCCTTCCCACCCCTAACATTCTGTGATTCTGTGACTGAATGCAGAGGTGCCAGCAGCAGCCTGGTACAGTGTGACCAGCTCACTCATTGGCACTTAGGCACTAACAGAGGAAGTTAAATGAGATGAATTCTGTGTGGTTTGCTTCAGAGTCAAGTGCAGGACAGAGGGTATCAATTACCCTGAAACACTGCTGCTGGAGTTTTTGCAGTCTATGAATCAATATTAAACCTGGGGTGAATCAACACTGAACTTTGGATGAAGTAGTGTAGTAGCTGACAAAAGGCTTGGTGATGAGATCAAAGGCTATCTTGCTTGTGGTATCTTGCCTGGTCTTACAAACAGCCTGCAGCAGGTTTGCTTCTTCTTGGGCACAACTGGGAGCCATCATCATCATCACTGGTCTCTCCACAGGCTTCCAAGGACTTGTGGAAATGCAGAGTGGAGAAGGGAGGCAGAGTGTCTGTCTTGTCTCCGAGTTGCTGTCATTTCTGCCTCTCTCCTGGTAGCGCATGATAAAGCTCAGTTGTTCCAGGCTGATACTTCCTTAGTAAGATTTGCCTCCACAGCAGTTCAGCTGTACCTTGTTCACACAAGCTGTACATACTCACAACCAACTCACTGTCTTGGAGCTGTTTTCATTTGAGTCAGTAGGTCCAAGTTCTCCTAGCTGCTGGGTGCCAAACAGTGTCTGTGTCGCACACGAGTCCAAACAGCTGCCGAAGGAAAAATGGGCATGGGGAGGAAACAAGGAGGGAAGTGTGAGGAAGCCAAACAAAAAGGCTTCAGCAGGAGAAGCAGCAGCCCTGAGAACTTGAGAAGAGTTTAGAGGAGCGTGGGGAAAGACAACTGAAGCAGAAAGGGGATAAAAATGTAACAAAAGCAACAGATGTGCTCTCAGCCTGCCTAATTAATTTTTTATGGAAGCCACTGTTAGGTTTATGACTCTCTTAAATTATTAGTGACTCAGCTACCAAGAAATTTGGAGGTGCTGGGATCTTTCATTACAGGGATTAGTAAACTGTGTTTAACACTTCAGGGATGGGACCAAGACTTGGAACATGTAAGGATTAAGGAGGGAAAAAAAAACCCAAACATTTAAAATTCCACTTGAAAAGTGTCACCTCCCCTGGAGATTAATCCCAGTGTAGCTGGGATGGGGTTTGGCTTGCTCCTTAGCAGGGTGTTCCATTAGGGCTCTTCTTTCACTTCAGTTGGTTTGGAAGTATGTTCATCTCACAGCAGAAGTGTGGCCAGCAGGGCCAGGGAGAGGATTCTCCCCCTCTACTCCACTCTGCTGAGACCCCACCTGGAGTACTGCAGCCAGTTCTGGAGCCCCCATTACAGGAGGGCTGTGGAGATGCTGGAGTGTGTCCAGAGCAGGGCCAGGAGGATGCTCAGAGGGCTGCAGCAGCTCTGCTGTGAGCACAGACTGAAAGAGTTGAGGCTGTGCAGGCTGGAGCAGAGGAGGCTCCCAGGTGAGCTTCTTGTAGCTTGTGGAGTTACAAAAAAAACTGGGGAGGGACTTTTGAGGCTGTCAGGGAGTGAAGGACTGGGGGGAATGGAGCAAAGCTGGAGGTGGGGAGAGTCAGCCTGGAGGTGAGGAGGAAGTTGTTGAGCAGGAGAGTGGTGAGAGGCTGGGATGGGTTGCCCAGGGAGGTGGTTGGGGCCCCATGGCTGGAGGTGTTTCAGGCCAGGCTGGCTGAGGCTGTGTGCAGCCTGCTCTAGGGTAGGGTGTCCCTGGGCATGGCAGGGGAGTTGGAACTGGCTGATCCTTGTGATCCCTTCCAACCCTGACTGATTCTATGACTCTTTTGTTGTTGTTTGGTTTTGAAAGATGTCCATCTCTTTTTCTTGCTTCTGAAATATGCTCATCTCATTTCCCCCTCTCCTGTGATGGATTGGGTAACTGTTTGGCACATGATGAAGGAGTAGTTGTTGTGGTTTGGGTTTTTTTTTCCCCAAGGCATTTTTTGTTATTTTGTTTACTGCAAGTTTGGGGGTTCTGGAGAGGGATAGAAAAAGGAAAGGGAGGATGTGGGATATTGTTCCACTTTTTCACAGTATTTAGTTAATGGAGGTGGTTTGTGAGGTGTCTCCTTCCAGAGATGTGCTTTATCCCGGCCTCAAGCAGCACGAGTGGGAAGAAGACTTGGATGTAGAATCATAGAATGGTCTGGGTTGGCAGAGACCTCCAAAGGTCATCTCATCTGACCCCCTCTTCAGTGCCTGGATCAGGTTGCCCAGAGCCCTCTTTGGGAAGCCTCTCTCCTCTTTGGGAAGCCTCTCTCCTCTTTGGGAAGCCTCTCTCCTCTTTGGGAAGCCTCTCTCCTCTTTGGGAAGCCTCTCTCCTCTTTGGGAAGCCTCTCTCCTCTTTGGGAAGCCTCTCTCCTCTTTGGGAAGCCTCTCTCCTCTTTGGGAAGCCTCTCTCCTCTTTGGGAAGCCTCTCTCCTCTTTGGGTCGGTGAGCTCTGCCTCTGTGGTCCCAGGGGCTAAGTGTGCTGACCATCAGCTTTCCTCAGAGCTGTGTGCTGGTGACACAGGACGTAGTGTTCTGAATTCTGCCTTAGACACTGGAATACAGCTCAGGGCTGCAGCAGCTTTGCTGTGCCCTGCCACTTTGTGTCCTGTGTGGGTCATTTTCAGAGGCTGCTGCTCATGCAGCTTCCCTCTGTTTCCTTTTTAGGTGCCCAGGGAAGCCAAATCCCTCCGGGATAGGTTATTAGTCAGTGATAATGGTGTCGGGAAAGAGCAATGATGCAGGCTACAGAGCTGTGATGTCACTGGGCAGGGAGTTCTGATAAAGTGCAGTGTGGTTTATTGTGTGCACATAGGCCAGTGTGGGAATGGGGAACTTTAAACTCCTCTTTCTCACAGACCCTCCCTTCTTACAGCTACTGGTTTGGATACCAAGTGAAAAATAAACCAGCCAGCCCCAGGCCTTTTGGGTGGGTGTGCCCCTGGCAGTACTGACAAAGTGGAGGAAGTGTGACCAGCAGGACCAGGGCAGAGATGGTCCCTCTGTACTCAGCTCTGGTGAGGGCTCAGCTTGAGTACTGGGTTCAGTTTTGGAGTCCTCACTGCAGGAAGCACATTGAGGTGCTGGAGAGGGTCCAGAGAAGGGCAGTGAAGCTGGGGAGAGGCTGGTGAGGAGCAGCTGAAGGGACTGGGGGTGTTCAGCCTGGAGAAGAGGAGGCTTGAGGAGACACCTCATTGCTCTCTACAGCTCCTTGAAGTGAGGCTGGAGCCAGATGGCGGTTGGTCTCTTCTCCAAAGGAACAAGTGACAGGACAAAATGAAATGACCTCAAGTTGCACCTGGAGAGGTTTAGGTTGGACATTGGAAGAAACTTCTTCACTGAGAGGGTTCTCAAAGCCTGGCACAGGCTGCCCAGGGAGATGGTCAAATTCCCCATCCCTGGAGGTGTTTAAAAGAGGCAAAGAATGGTGCTGAGGGACATGCTTGAGCAGCAGCCTTGGTAGAGTTAGAGCCTGCTTGGGCTTGATCTTAAAGATCCTTTCCAACCAAAACAGTTGTATCTTTTACATCAAAAAGTGAAACTCTTCATCTTTTTTATCAACCAATTCATAGCAAGATCAGAAAGAAGCCAGCTTGAACTTGACTTTGGATTCTAGGAAGTCATCTTAAGCATGTCCATGAAACAGGACACAGGTAGCACACGTCTGTGGCTGCCTCTTCCCTGTTTCAGCTCTCCCTGCTGAAGATAGCTGCTGTCCATGAGCCTTGTCAGTCTCAAGAAGCCCAAAGGGAAATGTGGCAAAAAAATAAACCAAACTTTCTTTACCCTGATTCAGGGAAGTTCTTCACAGAGGGAGTGATTGGCATTGGAATGGGCTGCCCAGGGAGGTGGTGGAGTTGCCATCCCTGGAGGTGTTCAGGCAAAGCCTGGCTGAGGCACTTAGTGCCATGGGCTGGTTGATTGGCCAGGGCTGGGTGCTAGGTTGGACTGGATGATCTTGGAGGTCTCTTCCAACCTGGTTGATTCTGTGATTTCTGAACAATGGAGTCCTGCCTGCACTATCAGAAAGCAATCAAGAGCAGCCTTGTTTAAAATTAGCCAATCTGACTAATGCCAAAGTCTGGGGACAGACAGAAGAGGAGGAGGAGGGCATTGTGCAGGGAAGGGGCTTGTAGGCAAAGAACCATGGCAGCTATTTTTATCCTGTTCTTTTTCTTTCTCCCTCCCTCCCTCAACTTTCCATTGTACCAAAATAGTTCAAAATGTTTATGGTTCAGGGCAGCTGACATCACTGATTGTCCTGCTGTGTCCTGCTGGATATTTCTGTGGCAGGAGCTGATGTCTTGTTCAGTGAGAGCCCCTTGGGCACTTGGAGAGGACCAGTGATGCTCTGGGACAGTGACATAAAATCACAGAGTGGTTTGGGTTGGAAGGGACCTCTGAAGGTCATCTAAGTCCAGCCCTTTGGACCCAGTAGGAGCATCCTCAGTTAGATCAGGCTGCCCAGATTGAATTATTATCTACCCTACTATTTTTTCAATCAGTCATTCACATCTTCCTGGAATCATAGGATGGTTTGGGTTGGAGGGCACCTCCAAAGGTCATCCAGTCCAGCCCCCTGCAGGCAGCAGCGACATCTTCCACTAGATCAGGTTGCTCAGAGCCCTCTTGGGCCTGACCTGGAATATCTCCAGGGAGGGGACCTCAACCACCTTTCTGGGCAACCTGTTCCAGTGTTCTGTCACACTCGTGGTGCAGAATTTGTTCCTAACATCCAATCTCAATCTGCTCTTCTCTGGTTTGAAGCTGTTGCCCTCATCCTGGCCCTGCAGGCCTTTGCATCTCTCTCCATCCTTCATGTAGGTGTCCTAGAAAGGTGTCCATGGTACTGGAAGGCTGCTATTAGGTCTCCCCAGAGCCTTTTCTTCTCCATGCTGAGCACCCTCAGCTCCCCCAGCCTGTCCTCACAGCAGACATCTTGTGCTTTGGCCAGGTGTGGCCAGGCAGGAGCAGCTTTGAAGTGGCTGTTGTGTGAGTGTGAAAGCACAGATGTGCCTGTGGAGGTTGTTCTTGGACACAAGTGTCCTGTCCAGGACAGAGTAGGTTGCTGTGGAGATAAATCTTGAGTGGCATCCCCAGCCTGGTGGTGGCAAATGCCCTCCCAGAGGGGGGGTCTCTGTGCTTGCTCAGCATGCAGAGGTAGGAAAGTGTCTCTTGGTCGTGGCTGCAGAGCCTGGAGCTCTCTGCTTGATGTTCAGCCTCATGGGCTGTTGGATGCTTCTGCCTGAAGCCATGCTGCAACCTGGTGTCCTGAGCTCCATGTGACAACCTGGTCCCCTTCCTGGAGCTCAGGACTTGAGGCTGTGCTCTGGAGAGGTGCTGTGTGTCACTGGTGGTCCAGAGAGCTGTGGACTCCTCCATTGGCTTGGGCCTGGCTGTTCACTTGGCTGCAGGAGTGTCATGGCCCTGGTGTGTCCAGAGGAGTTGGTGACCCATGGCCAATCTGTTAACTGAGCAAAGGGGTCAGTGTCTGTCTGCAGAGGTGTCTGCAGCATGGAGCTGGTGTCTGGCTGCGTGTTCTACGTCCTGGGAAGGGACAGCCAGAGGGAGGGGACTGCTAGAATTCTCCTCTGTGTTGAAGTGACTCTGTAAGGTGTCTCCAGGTGCACCTGCCCAAGGTCCAACAGCATTTTCCTCCAGTTTAAGAGCAAAAGTTTGCTGCCTTCTTCTGGAGACTTCCTTTGGTGGTAATCTCAAACTCCTGACATTCACCACTCCCCTTTAGCTTATTTCCTTGGGATGCATCTGCTGCAGTCTAGGATTTGCTCCAGGTTTCACCTGCTCATTTCTGCCTGGAAGATGACTTCAGTACAGATGTGTGCAAAGTATGAGTGTGCACCATGCATCCTTCTGGGAGCTGACTGCAGTGCCTACTTTGTCTCCTTTGCTTCCTGAGTTGTAACAGTCCATGTCCCATGCTTCCTTCCACAGTGTCACAGGCTGCCAGCTTGGAAGGGACCCCCAAGGGTCATCTGCCCCAACCTTTCTAGGACACAGTGGAGCTGGAATGAGCTGGCCCAGCACTCTGTCAGGCTGAGTCTTCAAACTGCCCATGCAGGGCACTCCACTGCTTCCCTTGGGAGATGATTCCAGTGCCCAACTGTTCTCATGGGGAAACATTTTCTTCTGGAGCCCAATGGGAATCTCCCCAGCAGTAACTTGTCCTCATCACCCCTTGTCTTTTCCATGGGACTCCTTGCACAAAGGGAGTCTCCATCCTCCTGGTAGCCACCTTTATGGCCTGGTACATTTCCACTTGCTATTCTCAGGTGCCCCAAACACTCTGTGCACCCCAAGCAGCTTTGTAGGAGAAAAAGAAATCCTCTGCCAAGAGTCTTTGATGGTCTTTGCCGAGGAGATGACATAGAATGGCTTAGGTGGGAAGGGACCTTAGAGGTGATCTAGTCCAAGTTCCCTGCCATGGGCAGGGACACCTCTCAGCTAGGCTCATTTTGCTTAAGACTTCCAGATATGTTGTTAGGGATGAGATCTCCCACTGGTTGTTGCCCTGTCTCTTAAGATGGCTAAGACAAAATTTGTCTGTTCCTCTATCAGACATCTTCGTGGCCACACCAAAGTGGAGTTTGATGAAATGTTCTTTGGTTGAGAAGGATTTTCTGATCCCTGTTCTTAATCCCTGCTGCTGTGGGGCTCAAGGGGGTCTTAACTAATGGCTCTTAGAGAAGATGAGATGTTGCTTTGCTTTTAAGAGCTGCCAGCAAGAGAAGGGGCCAGGATGTGTGGATTAACCCTTTCTGCCAGCTTGCTGAAGGAGAAAAATCACTTCTTGAGGTTGCTGGAGTCAGTGGAGCTGGGTTGTCTGAGCTTGACAGGAGATGCTGCTCTGTTCATGTTCCAGGTTCCATTCTGTCTGGCACTGAGATGAATTCAGAGGTGCTTTTGCTCAGGCAGCAGGGCCCAGAGGTGGCAGTGGCTCCCCAGGTGAAGGGAAGGTTGTGGGTGTCTGAGCAGCCCCTTTCATCTTTAAAAGGGGAGAATCAGCAGCCGGTGCAGCTGTCCTCAGAAAGACAGGGAGGGGCTGAATGTGAGAGCTCTGAGGACAGCTGAGTGCACTAATCCCAGCACAGCACACAAAGGGCATGCAGATGATGAAGAGAGGGAGCTTGGACTTCTTCCCTGGGACACCTCAGAGCAGCCTTCCTGTACCTGAAGCAGGGCTTCCAGAAAGCTGGGGAGAGGCTTTTTGCTGTGGCTTCTGGAGAGAATGGATTGGAGCTTGGGGAGGATGGTTTTAGGCTGGAGGTTAGGAAGAAATTCTTGAAACCCTCTCCCCCACCCAACTTGCACTCAGTCAGGAGGAGCAGAAGGGAGATGTAGGTGGGGTTGGCTAAAAGCTTTGCTCTGGATCAACTCCTGTTCATTCCCCACTGGTGACCTCACCCCAGGTATCACCAAGCTGGGATGCTCTGGTTGATCCAGAGGGTAGATCTAGACTGGAGATCAGGAAGAAATTCTTTACCGTGGGGGTGGTGAGACACTGGAACAGGTTGCCAGGGAGGTCAGGGATATCCCTTACCTGGAGGTGTTCATGGCCAGGTTGGATGAGGCCTTGGGCTACCATGGCAGGGGGTTGAGACTGGATGATTTCTAAGGTCCCTTCCAACCCATCCCACTCTGTGACTCTGTGGTGCTGTCTGAACACTCACACTCAGGAGATGACTTTCCAGGGCACCTTGTGAGCTGCACTCAGGCTGCAGCCACTTCCCCACGCCCTGCTCTTCAGTCCAGTGTGACCACAGATCCCAGATTCAGGGGATGAGAGCCCTGCAGGGATAAGTGCTGACAATCAGCAGGATGTGTTTGGCAAGAGAAGGGAAAGGAAACTGTGATCAACAAGGCTGTGCTGATTCTTCATTGCACCAAGCCCTCAGCTGTGATGTGCCTGACGTATTTTGTCACGGCAGACCTGTGCAGGGGAAAGATAAAGCTGGGGTCAAAGCCACCACCTGTGTGGGACAGAGGGAAAACTCTTTTCTGTCTCAGCTGAAGCACTTCTTTCTCTGTTGTCTTTCACCATACAAACCTTTCCTCCCCTCCATGTCTAGTTGGCAATCACTCAGAGACCTCAAGTCTTAAATCCACACATGTTTTGTGTGGCCAAGGGTCTGTTGAGTGATTTCAGTTACAAGCTTTTGGAGAAGGATTGCAGTTGTGTTTTGTGGTGAAAGGTTAAGTGTGGACAAGGGACTGGATCCACCCAACAGTGATCACAGACTGGGCTGGGTTAGAAGGGACCTTAGAGATCATCCAGTTCCAAACCCCCTGCCATGGGCAGGGACACCTCCCACTAGCCCAGGTAGCCCAAGGCCTCATCCAGCCTGGCCTTGAACACTTCTAGGGAGGGGACATCCACAGCCTCCCTGGGCAACCTGTGCCAGCCTCTCACCACCCTCACTGTCAAGAATTTCTTCCTCATCTCCACTCTTAATCTCCCCTCTTCCAGCTCAAAGCCACTGCCTCATATCCTGTCACTCTCTGCCCTTGTCAAAAGTCCTTGCCCAGCTCTCCTGTAGCCCCCTTCAGGTACTGGAAAGCTGCTCTAAGGTCTCCCTGGAGCCTTCTCCAGGCTGAACAGCCTCAACTCTCTCAGCCTGTCCCCACAGAGGAGGCTTTCCATCCCTCTGGTGATCTCTGTGGCCTCCTCTGGACCTGCTCCAGCAGCTCCACGTCCTCCTTGTACTAGAGGCACCAGAACTGGGCACAGTGCTGCAGGTGAGGTGTGACAAGAGCAGAATCCCCTCCCTTGTCCTGCTGGTCCCACTTCTTTTGATGCAGCCCAGCACATGGTTGCCTTCTGGGCTGTAAGCACACACTGCTGGCTCATAAAAGAGAGATAGTGAACTCTCTCTCAAGAGCCTTCTCTGCTTTTGGGACCATCCTCAGCTCTTCAGAGAGCAGCTAGCAATGTGTGGTCACACCTGGGCAGTGGTTCTCACTTCCTTTCCATCCACTCTTCCCAGTGCCAGGGGTTGAGAATTGAAACTGCTCAGAGAAGTGGCAGCCTGTGCCTGACCTGAGCTGGTCACAACCATCCTTTGGTTGGAGGTGTGAGGTTGGGTGACAAAAAGCTGACCTCACTCTGTGTGTTGAGGAAGGATCTCGGCTGTGGGTCTCTTGCTTGTGTGAACTAATGGATTGCAAATCCACCTTGAAGATCCCAGTTGCCGTTTGCAGGTGCAGCCAAGGGGGTGGAACAAATCCAGCACACATCCATGCATCTCCTTTGGAAGTTGCTGGGTTTCCTTAGCCCATTTCTGGGCTGCACTTTCAGCATTGAATTAAAAGGCTGAGTTTGTATTTCAGCAAGCCCTCAGAGGGAACACTGCAGGCCTGGATAGCTAACGGGAAAGGAGCTGCTGCTTCAGCTTCTCCATCTCCCTTGGAGTGGCCTGAAAAGTAGGGAATGAGGGTTTGGCATCACTGCTGTCTCAGGACTTAATTAACAGTGGCAGAGCTAACTGTGCCAGTAATTGAATGATTATCTACCCTACTCTTTTTTCAGTCAAATGTTCATGCAATCACAGGATGGTTTGGCTTGGAAGGGACCTCCAAAGCTCATCTAGCCCAATCCCCCTGCAGTCAGCAGGGACATCCTCCACTAAATCAGGTTGCCCTCTTGAGCCTGATCTTGAATGTCTTCAGGGATGGGGCCTCAACTAACTCCCAGGGCAATCTGTTCCAGTGTTCCACCACCTTCATGGTGCCAAACTTGTTCCTAACATCCAATCTAAATCTGCTTTGCTGTAGTTTGAAACCACTGCCTCTCATCCTATCACTGCAGGCCTTTGGATGCAGTCCCTCTGCAGCCTTCTTGAAGCCTCCCTTTAGGTGCTGGCTAATTGTTCCCTCTGGTCCCTGATTCCCTAGAGTTTGTGTTTTAAGTAGCTTTGTCTTCCTCTGCTGTGCAGACAGCACAACTTTTAAGGGGCTGTTTTCTAGGAGGTGCTGACATGCTGGGTGCTGCTGTTGGCCAGGCTGAACAGGGAGCATTGCATCATGCTGTCACCAGGCTTAAAGATTAACTGCAGGTTAGAGGAGTGAAGGTTTTGTACATACCATTTGTTAATGAAAGTTGCCTAATTAAGATAGTGCTGTGAGTTCTTTTACCTTCAACTCTTTCTTACCCCTGCAAGGAGACAGTTTTATGCCTTCTAACTGTGGATTTATGGGGGGGGGTTAGTTTAAACAAGAGAGTTCACACTGAAGCTCAAAGGCAGTTTTCTCATCACAGGATCTAATCTAAGGCACACCAGGAGAGGTGAGACTAACCTTCAACTAACTTTGGTTTAAATTAAAGCCAAAGTATTAACAAAAGAGAGAGAGAGAGAGAAAAAAAAATGCTTTTTTGCTTTCACAGCTGCCAGTGAGAGAGCTGACCTTGGCCCGTGGGCATTTCTGGTGAATGAATCTCCTCCTGAACAGCAGTGCTGTAGTTAAAGTGTGAGAGCTTGGTGCAGTGGATGCAAGGTCCTGCATCTGGGTCAAGGCAATCCCAAGCACCAATTTAGGCTGGGCAGTGCCTGGCTTGATGGTAGCCCTGAGGAGAGGGATTGGGGGTGGTGGTGGACAAGAAGCTCAGCATGAGCTGTCAGTGTGCTCTTGCAGCCCAGAGAGAAGGAGAGCCTGGGCTGCATCAGGGGAAGTGTGGGCAGCAGGGTGAGGGAAGTGATCCTCCTCCTGTACTTCACACTGGTGAGACCCCACCTGGAGTACTGCATCCAGTTCTGGAGCCTCTATTACAGGAGGGATATGGAGGTGCTGGAAAGTGTCCAGAGAAGGGCCATGAAGATGATCAGAGGGCTGGAGCTGCTCTGCTGTGAGAGACTGAGAGAGTTGGGGGTGTTCAGTCTGGAAAGGAGAAGGCTCCAAGGTGACCTTATTGTGTCCTTTCAGTGTCTTAAGGGGGCTACAAGAAAGCTGGGGAAGGACTTTTTAGTTTATCAGGTGGTGATAGGACTGGGGGGAATGGAACAAAGCTAGAAGTGGGGAGATGCAGAATGGATGTTAGGAAGAAGTTCTTCCCATGAGGGTGCTGAGACCCTGGCAAAGGTTGCTCAGGGAGATGGTCGAGGCCCCATCCCTGGGGGTATTTAAGGCCAGGCTGGATGTGGCTCTGAGCAATCTGATCTAGTGTGAGGCATCCCTGCCCATGGCAGGGGCGGTTGGAACTGGCTGATCCTTGTGGTCCCTTCCACCCCTGACTGATTCCATGATCATGTGAAAATGTGAGGTGGGGCTGCTGCCCCAGCTGGTGCCCAGCCTGCTGGGTGCCTAATGACTGGGCAGGAGATGGCACAGCTCATGGCCTCGTGTCTCAGCGCCTGGTGCTGCACATGGGTGAGCTGCCATCAGTGCTTCACAAGTGAGGTTACAGCTGCAGGCATTTGAACTCTCTTACCAGGACTGAACACAACTGAAGGTTTTCCTTCATCCTCTATATTTGAGCTCATGTTATCAGCGAAGCTCCTGCAGGAGAAGCTAAGAGGTTTGAAGTGGTGATGCTGTTGCCTGTGTGTCTGTCTGCCCTCAGCTGTGCTGTGTCCTAGCAGCTGTTCTGTGCTGTTAAACACCTTCAGTGCTGTGTTTGCAGCTCGAGATGTGGAGGATTCAGCCCTGCCTGCTGTGTGATGGCTTCTAGGTGAGGCTTTCAGAGGTGGAACTGCATAACATCAGGGCAAGTAATTAGTTCCTTTTCCCCACAAAACTAACAAACTTTTACCCTGCAAGAAGGCTGGGGAGGGACTTCTGACAAGGGCCTGTAGTGACAGAGCAAGGGGCAGTGGATTGAGGCTTGAGGAGGGCAGAGTGAGACTGGAGATGAGGAAGAAATTCTTGAGAGTGTGAGGATGGGGAGACACTGGCAGCAGGGAGACTGTGGATGCCCCCTCCCTGGAGGTGTTCATGGCCAGGTTAGAATCATAGAATCATAGAATCAACCAGGTTGGAAGAGACCTCAAAGATCATCCAGTCCAACCTATCACCCAGCCCTAGCCAGTCAACTAGACCATGGCACTGAGTGCCTCATCCAGTCTTTTCTTGAAGACCCCCAGGGACGGTGCCTCCACCACCTCCCTGGGCAGCCCATTCCAATGGGAAATCACTCTCTCTGTGAAAAACTTCTTCCTAACATCCAGCCTATACCTACCCTGGCACAACTTGAGACTGTGTCCCCTTGTTCTATTGCTGGTTACCTGGGAGAAGAGGCCAACCCCCACCTGGCTACAATGTCCCTTCAGGTAGTTGTAGACAGTAATAAGATCACCCCTGAGCCTCCTCTTCTCCAGGCTAAACAGGCCCAGTTCTCTCAACCTCTCCTCATAGGATTTGTGTTCCAGGCCCCTCACCAGCTTCGTTGCCCTTCTCTGGACATGTTCCAGTACCTCAACATCTTTCTTGAATTGAGGGGCCCAGAACTGGACACAGTACTCAAGGTGTGGCCTGACCAGTGCTGAGTACAGGGGAAGAATAACCTCCCTTGTCCTGCTGGCCACACTGTTCCTGATGCAGGCCAGGATGCCATTGGCTCTCTTGGCCACCTGGGCACACTGCTGGCTCATCTTCAGCTTACTATCTATCAGTACCCCCAGGTCCCTTTCCTCCTGGCTGCTCTCCAGCCACTCAGTCCCCAGCCTATAGCGCTGCTTGGGGTTATTGTGGCCAAAGTGCAGAACCCTGCACTTGGCCTTGTTAAATCTCATCTCATTGGCCTCTGCCCACCCATCCAGCCTGTCCAGGTCCCTCTGCAGGGCTCTCCTACCTTCCAACAGATCAACACCTGCTCCTAGCTTGGTGTCATCTGCAAACTTACTGATGCTGGACTCAATGCCCTCGTCCAGATCATCAATAAAGATATTGAACAGGACTGGGCCCAGCACTGATCCTTGGGGAACACCACTTGTGACTGGCTGCCAACTGGACGTGGCACCATTCACCACCACTCTCTGAGCTCTGCCATCCAGCCAGTTCTTGATCCAGCACAGAGTGAATCTGTCCAAACCATGAGCTGCCAGCTTGGCTAGGAGCTTCTTGTGGCAGACAGTGTCAAAGGCTTTGCTGAAGTCCAAGTAGACTACATCCACAGCCTTCCCCACATTCACCAGGCGGGTAACCTGATCATAAAAGGAGATCAGGTTGGTGAGGCAGGACCTGCCCTTCCTAAACCCATGCTGGCTGGGCCTGATCCCTTGGCTATCCTGTAGGTGCTTTGTGATGGCACCCAAGATGACCTGTTCCATGACCTTGCCTGGCACTGAGGTCAGGCTCACAGGTCTGTAGTTTTCTGGCTCCTCCTTACGACCCTTCTTGTGTATGGGAATCACATTGGCCAGCTTCCAGTCTTCAGGGACCTCTCCAGTGAGCCAGGACTGCTGATAAATGATGGAGAGTGGCTTGGCCAGCTCAGCTGCCAGCTCTCTCAGCACCCTAGGGTGGATCCCATCCGGTCCCATGGACTTGTGAGGATCCAAGTGACTTAGCAGATCCCTTACTGCTTCCTCATGGATTAGAGGGGGACTGTACTGGTCCCTGACTCCATCCACCACTTCAGGAGTCCAGCTGTCCTGGAGACAACCTGTCCCACTAGTGAAGATTGAGGCAAAGAAGGTGTTAAGCACCTCTGCCTTTTCCTCATCCTTTGTCACTCTATTCCCCTCTCTATCTAACAAGGACTGGAGGTTGTCCTTGGCCCTTCTCTTGCTATTCATATATTTAAAGAAACACTTTTTATTTTCCTTGGCAGCTGTGGCCAGCCTGAGCTCCAAGTGGGCTTTTGCCTCTCTAATTTTTCCTCTACAAGACCTAGCAACCTCCTTGAACTTCTCCTGGGACAGGATCAGACCTTGCTCTAGTGGAAGGTGTCCTTGCCCCCATGGCAGGGGTTTGGAAGCAAATGATCCTGAAAGTCCCTTCCAACTCAAACCATTCTATGTCCTTTTGAAGTAAGACACTTTTTGTGCCTAGCTGTACTTTGCCCGGGCCTGTCAGGCACACAGACAGTGCTTCATTGTCCTGGGCCTCTGGGGAGCTGAGGAGGGAGACAACAACTGTGCCTGAGCTCAGCTGTGCAAGCTGCTCCGCCGCACCGCCTTCAAAGCAGCTCTCGGTGGAGAGCTGAGGCTGTGCAGTGAGCACTGTCAGCGCCTGCTGGGGGTGTGCAGCCTGTGCTGCCTTCCTGCGGGCTGCAGAGCAGGCACAGAGTCTGTCTGGAGACATTTCTGCAGGCTTTGGGAAGTGGAGACGTAGGAGATTCCGATTCCATTAGGCATAAGACCAGCCTGCCTTCCAGAAGGTGGGTCCCAGGTAAGATGCTGGTGAGCTTGGGCTGCCTGGCCAATATACTTAGAATCACAGAATCATTTAGGGTGCAAAAGAGCTTGAGGATCGAGTCCAGCTTGAGGATGCCAGGTTGGGAGAGACCCCAAGGATCATCATTTCTGGGTCACAGTGGAGCTGGAATGAGCTGGCCCAGCACCCTGTCAGGCTGAGACTTCAAATTCCCCATGCAGGGCACTCCACTGCTTCCCTTAGGAGATGATTCCAATGCCCAGCTCATGGAGAAACATTTTCTTCTGGAGTCCAATGGGAGTCTCCCCAGCAGTAACTTGTCCTCATCACCCTTTGTGTTCTCCACAGGACTCCTTGCAAAAAGGGAGTCTCCATCCTCCTGGTAGCCACCTTTATGTACTGGTTCATGGTAGTAAAGTCTGCCCTAAGCCTTCCCTCCTCACAGCTCTCTCAGCCTCTCCTCCCCACGGCAGGGCTTCCTCTGCCACAGGCTTTCTTTAGGCTCCAGTGGTACTTCAAGCTAGCTGGTGTGGCTGGATCAGTGTTTCTCCTTGTACAAGGAGAGCCTGCAAGGCAAAAAGGCAGCAGGGAAACTAAACCACTTGGTACAAAGACAAACCTGTCTGTGCCCTGGTGCTCTTCGAGCAGAGTGGGCTGCCTGCCTTTGTATATCTTGGGCTACATAGCCAGGAGTCTGGGTGCTGAAGCCAGGTTGCCATGGTGAAATAATCCCAGCAATTAAAGCAGGGTTCTGTCCTGAAAAGCAACTCTGTGCAGGCCACGTTGTGAAATCCCACACTGACAAGGCTGTCAGGGCTTCCAAATCAAATCTGCTGGGGTTTTAGAAAGAAAAAGGATAGCTTTGCAATCTGCCAGCTCTGCAGCCTTCAGGAGGCTTGGAAGTGGCTGCAGTGGTTTGTGTGCTCTGGGGGTGCAGAGGTGGACTGAAGAGTACTGAGTGTGCTCTCCTAGCGAGAGAACAGGGCTGCAGTGACCAGCACTTGAGTTTCACCCTGATGCAGAAGTCAGAATAACTCCGTTGAGTTCCAGTAACAGGAGAACAGATCAGTCATAGAATCATGGAATTGTCAGGGTTGGAAGGGATCCCAAGGATCATTCAGTTCCAGCCCCCCTCCCATGGGCAGGGATGCCTCACGCTGGATCAGGTTGCTCAGAGCCACATCCAGCCTGGCCTTGAAAACTTCCTGGGATGAGGCTTCCACCACCTCCCTGAGCAACCTGTGCCAGGGTCTCAGCACCCTCATGGGGAAGAACTTCTTCTTAACATCCAATCTGAATCTCCCCATTTCTAGCTTTGCTCCATTCCCCCCAGTCCTATCACTACCTGACAGCCTAAAAAGTCCCTCCCCAGCTTGCTTGTAGCCCACTTCAGATACTGAAAGGCCACAGTGAGGTCTCCTCGGAGCCTTCTCTCCAGACTGAACAGCCCTAACTCTCTCAGTCTGACTCCATAGCAGAGCAGCTCCAGCCCTCTGATCATCCTCATGGCCCTACTCTGGACACGTTCCAGCACCCCCAGATCTCTCCTGTAATAGTGGCTCCAGAACTGGACACAGTGCTCCAGGTGGGGTCTCAGCAGAGTGCAGCAGAGAGGGAGAATCCCCTCCCCTCGCCCTGCTGCCCACATTGCCATGACCAATCACTGCCTAAGTTCATTAAGGAGTTGCTGGGTTTTTACTACAGGACATTTCCATTTCCTTTCAATTTGCAGGGTCTAAAAATCTTAACAGATGGATATGGACCTCTTCTTTTTTTTTTTTTGGCCAGTTAAGTTCTTTTTAGTCTCTCCTCTTTCCTTCTGGTCTCCAGAATTTCATGTGTTAGAGTACCACTCCTCTGAGTATTCTAAGAAACCTGAAAGGCCTACAGTTGCCTTCCCTGAAGTGTCAAAGGTGTTACAAGCCACCTCAGGACTTGGTTGGTGCAGGTGACTTGTTCTCATGGCTCTGTGCTGTGGGTGATGTGGAACAGAACCAGGCTGAGTGCCCCAGCCACTGCCTCCCTCACCTGGACACACTTCCCTCCTTTGCCTGTGAGTTTAATTCAAGAACTGAGGGGGGTACTGCAGATCTCTTAGAATCACAGAATCAACCAGGTTGGAAGAGACCTCCAAGATCATCCAGTCCAACCTAGCACCCAGCCCTAGCCAGTCAACCAGACCATGTCACTGAGTGCCTCATCCAGGCTTTTTTTGCCTTGGACTGAAATGTTCCTAGACCAGAGGAGAGGCTGCTTTATCTCTGCTGACTTTGATAGGTGCTGCAGGAGCCAGCGACCATGGCTAGGTGAAGTGAGCCCTGTTCCTGCTGCCCCTCTGCAGCACTGGGGTGTATTTAGCAGTGGAGGATGAGGAGGAGGCAGTTGTGTTGCTGGAATACCAATGGTGTTGTTCCTCTGAGGGAAGCAGAGGTCCAGGAGCATCCTTATCTTGGCGGTGTGTGTTGGGTTGGGAGTATGTGCCTGGGGATGAGAATGAGCTATGTGATCAAAAGGCAAACCCCACAGCACCAAACTGCAGCCTGTGTTTTCAGCTGGCTGGGCAGAGGTGCCCTGCAGAGTTAGAGTGGCATGGCCTCTCCCATCCTTGGTGCCCAGCACTGCCCTTCTGAAACCCTTCTAGGGGAGGAGCTGCAAGCAGGGCAGAATATGCCACGAGGCACCTTCTCAAGCAGAGATCTGCCCTCTTTCTGCTCAGCTTTTGGCCTCCTTTGTCAGCCAGCCAAAGTTCCCTTCCCACTGGAGACTTGAGCACAGCAAACCCAAGCCCCTGTGTCTGTCACAGCCCCTGATGACGCAGTGTTCTGGTCTGTGGTTTGTTCTCAGCACTGGAGTAAATTAATTGTTGCAACACTTAATCTGTGACCTGCTGAATCCCTCTTGCCACAGACCTAATTTGGCTCCACGTAAAGCTCTCAAAAATAAACATTAGGAAAGATTTGTCTCCCTTTTCCTTTCCTAATCCCCAAATTACCAAATATCTGGGCTGTAGTAAGTCACTTAGGAAGAAACATCTTGCTGAGGCTTGGTGTTTGCACCTCCTGCTTTGGCTGTGTGAGGATTTTTGTCGTGAAGGTAAGAGAGAGCATTTCAAAGTGAAGAGCAGGAGGGTGCTTGCTTGGCTAATTCTCTGTTTCTGCTAGTGAGTGGGTCCTTGGAAATTGCATCACTGGCTCCTAGAAGGAAATATTCTGCCTCCCATCTGACATCACTTCCCTGGGGCTCCTGCCTGTGTTGGCTGGAGGGCAACCTGGACCAATGCAAGGGGGATAGAGTCAGAAGATCCTCTCCAAAGGCAAGCAGGGAGGTTGGACACCTCTTCTCAGGCTGGGGAGGAGTTCTAGCAGGGATGGCAGAGAAGAAAGGAAGCTGTAGTCCAGGGTTGTTTCACCGCAGGAATGCACTCTGTATGCTACTGTAGTGTTAGCTGAGCTGTTCACAAAGACAAGGATGGCAGCAGCTCTCTAAAAGCTGCTCCATTATGTAACATTAGGATGAAAAGCAGCAACAAGAAGCTGAATCTTCTGAGTCCAGCTGCTTCCCTGCATGCAGTGCTGTAGGTAATGCACAAATAATTAATGTCAATGTGCATTCAGAGCACTGCTTGCACCTTCCACCTGCTTAAAAAAAGCTGGACACTGCAAGTTGTTCACAGGCATTGCAGGCCATGTGTTTACCTACTTCTTTCCTTCTATGTTCATAGAATCACAGAATCAACCAGGTTGGAAGAGACCTCCAAGCTCATCCAGCCCAACCTAGCACCCAGCCCTATCCAGTCAACCAGACCATGGCACTCAGTGCCCCAGCCAGGCTTTTCTTTAACACCTCCAGGAATGGTGACCTGGGCAGCCCATTCCAATGCCAATCACTCTCTCTGGCAACAACTTCCTCTTTGGCCTTGGCTCCAGAGCTGTACTGAGGAGAAGCTGAGGATCCTCAGCAGCCATGGTCCTTGGCCACTTTGAAAGGCAGTTAATGTGCAGCTGATGTGCCACTGAGGGCAAATACCTTGGGAGACACAGCTGCTGCTGTGACAGGCAAGAGAGAGGAGGAGGCAAAGAATCACAGAACCTTAGAGGTTGGAAGGGACCTCCAGCCATCAGCAAGTCCAACTGCCCTGCCAAAGCAGGATCACCCAGGGTGGTTTGCACAGGAATGCATCCAGGCAGGTTTGGAAAGAAGTAGAGCCATGAAATCATTTTGGTTGGAAGAGACCTTTTATGATCATGGAGTCCAACTGTAATCCACTGCCAGGTAACCACTAAACTATGTCCCTCAGCATCACATCTCTAGAGCTTTGGAATCCTTCCAGAGGTGATTGCTGCACCACTTCCATGGGCAGCTTGACAAGCCTTTGGGGGAAGAAATGTTCACTAATGTCCAACCTAACCCTCCCCTGGAGGCCATTTAATTATTATTTCTCTTGTTACTAGTGAGGAGAGACCGACCTCAAGCTGGCTCCAGCCTCCTTTCAGGGAGTTGTAGAGAGTGAGAAGGTCTCCTCTCAGCCTCCTCCAGGCTGAACACCCCCAGCTCCCTCAGCTGCTCCTCACCAGACCCTTCAGCAGTAGGTGTGTATGTGGAGCTCTACAAAAGGGAATGCAAAGACCCTGATGTGCCAGAGCTGTGGGCAGGCTCTCCATGTGCCCCTGTCCTTGCCAGCAGCACCAGCTGGAGCCCAGCTTGGCCCTGCAGCATGTTTTGGGCTCTCTGCTGAGGAGCAGCATTCTGAACCACTGTTATGGCACTTGTCATCCTTAACATGCCTGCCATGCCTTGGCACCGACTGTTTACAGCAGAGCATCCGGAGGCCAGGCAAAGATTCCCTTTTAAGGCAAAGAGCCACTATGAGAATCCAGGAGAAAAAGTTTCCCTGGCATCTGGGGCACATTCTTTTTTTTCCCTCCTCCTCTTAAACAAACTATTAGTGACTTTTAAAAACAGAACAAAAATGAAGAAGCAGGGCCAGAAATGCTGCCAGAGACATTTTATTCTGCACTGCCTCCTTAGACCTGAGCAACAACCAAGCCCCAGAGCTAACCCTGTGGAGGAGAAAGGGGAGGAATGACACTGGGGTCAGAAGGGTCTGTTGGAGACCTGGGGTGAGAGGAGACTGGGACAGAGATTATCTTCAAAAGCTTTGCCTCCTTCCCTCCCCCAGGCCCTGGAGAAACGTTCCAATGGCAGCCACCCATGCAGAGCTGTGCTGGCTGCTAGAGTGGGATTAGGGCTTGCTCTGCAGGGCCCTACCCAGCTTCCCTTGCCTGTGTGGGTGTCCTCTCCTCCTCCTTGCCAAGCCTCCCCATGTGTCTTCACACCAGGCTCTGTGTCCTGGCCGTGCTGCCACGTGGCCTTCTCAGCTGCAGACTTAGCAGTGAGCTGGGTTAGAACAGGACATGGCATTGCAGAGAGTTAATCCTATGTGCTTTAGGAAAGGGAAATACAGATAGAGAGTCATACACTGGGCTGCAGGGGACCTCTGAGGTCCTGTAGTCCACCCCCCTGCAGTCAGCAGGGACATCTGCAACTGGAAAAGCTTCAGGGCCCCAAACAACCTGACCTGCAACGGTGCCAGGGATGGGGCATCTACCATCTCTCTAGGCAACCTGTGGCAGGGTCTCAACACCCTCAGGGTCAAACGCTTCTTCCTTCCCTCCAGACTGAATCTCCCTCTGTTAGTTTAAGCCATCACCCCTCGTCCTGTCACAGCAGGCCCTGCTAAACAGTCCTTCCCCAGCTTTCTGACTGAGTCCTTTAAAGCCCCTAAAGGCCACCAGAAGGTCTCCTCTGGAGCCTTCCCTTCTCCAGGCTGAACAAGCTCAACTCTCTCACCTGTCCACTTAAGAAGGACATTGCCTGTTCTCAAAGCAAGGACAGCCCAACTGATCATCAAATGAACTCCATCTTTCTTGCATGCTATACAAATAGCTAAACCCACTGAATCACCAAGAAGTGGTTTTGCAGCTGCCCTGGCTCCTCTGGTACTGAATGGAGGAGAGGAGATTGTGGGTTGCTGGGGCAGGAAACTGGACAGCCTCTGAGAGGTCGTTCCTGAGCTGTCCAAACTGGTGTGACCTGCTGCTTCATTGTTCTCACTGGGACCTTGGCACTGGGACTCATAAATCTTAGCTCATAAAACTGTTTCCTTCCTGCCTGGAATGGGTTGAGGGCAGCCATAGCCACAGAGAACATTTCAAACCGGAATGTAGCTGATAACTTGTTTCCAGTAAAGTGCCACAGCAAAACCAGAGAGGTGAGAAGGAAATCTGTGAGCAGCTGGCCTGGCTTTCCTCACAAAGCTGGAGCCTTCTGTGGATGGCTTGGATCCCTCTGCCATGGGAGGACATTAGATGGAATCAGAGTCACAGAGTGTTAGGGCTTGGATGGAATCTCTGGAGGCCAAGTCCAAGCCTCCTGCCAAAGAAGGATCACTGAGGGCAGGCCACACAGGAATGCATCCAGGTGGGTCTTGAAAGTCTCCAGAGAAGGAGACTCCACAACCTCTCTGGACAGCCTGCTCCAGGCCTCCAGCACCCTCACACCAAACAGTGTTTTCCTCCTGTTCAGGTGGAACCTCCTGGTTCCAGTTTGTGCCCATTGCCCTTTGTCCTGTCACTGGGCACCACTGACAAGAGTCTGGCCCCATCCTCTTACCCCTCACCCTTTAGGTCTTTCTGAGCAGTCTTCTCTTTTCCAGGCTCCACATCTCAGGTCTCTCAGCCTTTCCTCATCACACAGACGTTCCAGTCCCTTCCTCATCCTCATAACCTCTGTTGGATACTCTTTAATCCTTGTCCCTGCCCTTTTTGAGCTGGAGAGAGCTTCCATGTTATTTTTTTTCACCTTAATCTGTTTTGCTCCTTTTCCTGTTCTGCTCAGATCCCACTTGATTCTTTGTCTAATGAAGGGAAGTTAAAGGGAAATCCACTTGAATTTTGCCTTCACTGGAATCCAACATTCAGCCTTCAGCACTGGAAAACATGGAAGCAGTGATGAGTTCTTAGAGATTGGCCTAAAAGACACTGAAAATGCTGGCTTAGTGCCCTTCTCATTCTGTCTTTTAGGGAACAAAGCCCCATCTCATATCACCAAGAGATGAGGTGTTGGCAGGAGCACTTCCCTCTCTAGCACACTTCAAACACAGCACCTGAAGAAAGGAAGCAATTACAGGGTGAAATTCAAAGGCCAAGGTAGTTTGAGATACCCATTAGTGTAGAGGCACACCTGGGGGAGGTGGATCCTGGGACTGCTGTTGAAGAGTGCAGGTTTTCCATGCATAGTTTAGTTAATGTACCCCCACTACTGCAGGTTACACAGCACAGGCTGTTCAGTGCTCAGCAAGGGCTAAAAAGTGAGGGGCAAGAGGCTGGGGCCAGACTCCTGTCAGTGGTGCCCAGGGACAGGAGTATGAGCAATGTACACAAACTGGAAGCCAGGAGGAAATCCTTATTTGCTGTGAGGTTGCTGGAAGCCTGCAGCAGGCTGCCCAGAGAGGTTGTGGAGTCTCTTTCTCTGGAGAGATTCCAAACCCCACCTGGCCACTGTGATCCTGGGCAAGCTGCTGTGGGTGCCCCTGCTTTAACAGGAGTGTTAGAGTAGATGATCTCCGGAGGTCCCTTCCAACCCCCACCACACTGGGATGCTCATGACAAAACCCATGGATGTTTGCTACAACTCCAAAGTGAGCTGAACCACGTTAGGTTGTGAAGCATGTCCATGTGGCTGATACTTCCTCAGCTCTGCCAGGCTGTTTCACATGTGCCCCTTTGCACACAAACCAAATCAGGTTAAACTGGAGCAGCTCCATGAACAAACTTGGAATTTGCAGCCTCTTTCTGCTGTGAAATGGGAAAAAATACTTTTATGGGTTTAATCTAAATTAATAGCTGGGTGGTGCTTTGAAGATGCTCCAAAGTGAGAGGGTTGTTTTTTTACACTAAGACACTACTGGGCATCTGCTCAAGAGGGAAATGAGAGTGAGAGATTAGAGAAGGATCTTTATTAAGTGGGATAGGATAAAAAAGCCAAGCAGGGAAATTGGCAGGTTTACTTCATCTTAACAAAGCAGTTAGAGTAGGGGAGGAAAAGTGGTCATGGCCCAGTGGGCTTGTCACTTGGTGGAGTGTCTCATGGAGCTCTTTCTCCAGTGAGATCCAGACCTCCAGCTGCTGTGTTTTCTCAGCTGTGCACAAGGCTGGGTATAAAAGCTCTCCTAGCAGCATTAGGGAACTCACTGTCTTCGGCTGGAGCCACTTTGCTGAGCCTCCTAGGATTTCAGACAAGTCACCTCTCTTCTGCCATCTCACATCATTTCTTCTTTGAATGTATTCCTGGGTGAGGCTTGGCCTGTGGCATAGTGTTCAGTGCAGTGCCTGAAACCAAACACACACAAACCTCTGCTGGGAGTTATCTCAGGGGTTGGTTTGTGCCCTGGTTTGCCTGTCAGTGAGAACTGATGAGTGCTGTCTCCTTGGCTTCCCTAGGGATGTTTCTTTCCTTAATTAGTAGTTAAGCACTGATAGACAGGTTTGGGTCTAACCTCTTGATGGACCTTCTCCAAAGGGCAGATTTAGACTGGAGATCAGGAAGAATTTCTCTTTATAGGGAGCATGGGGAGACAGTGGAACAGGTTGCCCAGGGAGGTCATGGATGCCTGCTCCCTGGAGGTACTCAAAGGCAGGCTGGATGAAGCCCTGAGCAACCTGGGCTAATGGGAGGTGTCCCTGCCTGTTCCTGCAGCTGCTTTGGAGCTCTGTCTGATCTGCCATGGATGTGATGAGACACATTTAGCAGAATTCTGTTCAGCTTTTTAGAGGCAGGCACAGGTAAAACATGAATCAGGACTTGGGTTTGCTTTAGAGTGCCCACAGCAGTGTCTGGAAAGGTACTGCCCTTTCTAGAGTAGAGCTGTTGAGGTTGGAAGAGACCTTTGAGCTCATCAGGTCCTTACAAGGCTTGGGCCATGCTGTGCTGTGTGCAGGTCATGGAAGGCTGCTGCCTGGAACAGTTTCTTTGGTCTTGCTTTAGCTCTCAGCAGCTGCACCAGGTTAAGAAGAAGTTTTTGCTGCACATGGTGATTTGCTACTCATGTCTGAGTGGTATGAGCAAATCCTTTGATACCAACCATGATGGGCATTTTGCAGGTTGGTGTTGAGAACCCTGAGTCAGAATCTTCTTTAAAGGCAGCCAAAGCTTTGGAAAGGGGCAGAGCACAGAATCCTTCTGAAAGGTGCTGTTTGAAGTGCTCCAGTTCCAGCACAAGGCAGTTGTGGAAAGACTTAGAGAACGTTGGAAAGAGGTGGAGTGGCTGCATGTTGCAGGCCTGAGAGGGGACTGATGCCTGGGTGGAAATGGGGAGGTTGGCTCTGTGAAAGGATGGTGCACAGAGGTTTGCTTTAGCTGACTTGTGGAACAGTCTTGAACTTTTAGTTTCTTTTCCTGAGCTGAGGGGAAGATGCTGAAGTGAGAACAAGGTGCACACTGCCCTTTTCTGCTCAGTGGTGGAAGGCTTGTCTCAGCCTCCTCTGTCTGGTTTCCTCCTGTGGTTTCCTCCACAGCCTGGCTCTGTGACAGACTCTCTTTGACCTCCTCTTCTCTCTCTCCTCCTCCTCCTCCTCCTCTAAAAAGACTGCTCTTAGCTGACGTGGCACTGCCCTAACCTGGGGCCCTTAGTTGAAGTATCCTGAAGTGAAGCAAAGACACAAGCTCTCATCTATCCAAACTACTTCTCAGTGATAACTTTTCATCCCCAGTGTCATTGATATGATTTCTCAAACCAGTCTCTGAAGCTGAAGGTATTTTCTGCATGATTGTTACTGGAATGGCTTTAAGCTTGAGGAGGGCAGATCAAGACTGGAGATTAGGAACAAATTCCTTAGAGTGAGAGTGGGGAGACACTGGAACAGGTTGCCCAGGGGGGCTGTGGATGCTCCTTCCCTGGAGATGGTCAGGGCCAGGTTGGATGAGGCCTTGAGCAACCTGGGCTGGTGGGAGGTGTCCCTGCACATGGCAGGGGGGTTGGAGCTGGATGATCTCTAAGGTCCCTTTTAATCCAAACCATTCTGTGACTCTATGAACTAGAATTTTCTGTTTAAAAAGCCTTATCCTTGAATGCCTAAATCCTGCTCCCTCCCAAAACAAGCCCAAGTCCACTGGATCCAAGCGGCTGAAAACAACCCCGTGTAAACCTAAAGAGTGCCTGTTGGAGGCCCAGCAAGTATGAAGGTGCTGTATGGGGTGTGCCAGGCTTGGTCTCAGCAGCACAGGAGTAAGGCAGCCTGTGCTGGGAATTAAGCAAATCAATAGCCTGGAGGGGGTTTGACTAGCTGAGGGCCAAGTGCATAGTTTCAACTGGATTTATGCTCGTGACTGTCAGGCTAAGGGAGTTTGAAGTCTTAACTTGAAGGAAGGGGTCAAGCATGTTGCTTCATCTGCTGTAAAATCAGACCTTCTCCTTGACTCTCCATCTCATCTCCAGTTCTGTCACAATCCCAAGTCAGTCTCAAGCCTAGCAAAGAATGTGTCAGAGTTTCTTTAAATACTTCTTTGAGGCTCTCCTGCAGCTCTTGCTTTCATGGACTGCTGTGTCTTGGCTGTAGGTTCTTCATGGTGAAGTTCAAACAAGAAGACCAGAACAGTTACCTGGCAAGCAGAAGCTGCTGGTCAAACTGAGGAACACATCTACACAAAGAGCCTTGTGCTGAGGAACATCTGACTTCACGTGTCTTAGAGCATCCCTGTGCAGAGCAGCTCTGAGAATTAGGCCAGATTATGTCATGAAATGTAGCAAACTTCTTGACAGCGAGGCTAGGGGACACTGCAACAGGTTGGCCAAGGAGGTCCTGGATGCCCCCTCCTGCAGTTGTTCAAGGCCAGGCTGGATGAAGCCTTGAGCAGCCTGGGCTAGTGGGAGGTGCCATGGCAGGGGCATCAGAACTGGATGATCCTGAAGGTCCCCTCCAACCCAAACCATACTATGATGCTTGGGTGGATCCAGCTACTTCTCTGTATTTAACTTTTTGCTACAAAAATCAACTGCTGGAAGGTGTCCCTGCCCATGGATGATCTTTAAGGTCCCTTCCAACCCACCCCCTTCTGTGAATCAATAAACTTACAGGGCTGGTGTCAGGGAGAACACAGGGCTGGAGCGTCAAGGAACCTGTAGCTGCGGCTGAGCAGTGCCAGCACTGTGTATGGAGGGAGCGTTTCTGCAGCTGAGAGCTGTCTGCTCATGGCTGTCTGCTCTTCCTGCCCCTCAGACTGCCCTTCTGCAGGGGACAGTTAGCTGCATGAAGCAGCAGATAGTTGGTACCCTGGCAGCAGAGTGGCTCCCCCAGGCACGTTGCCACCTCTGTTCACACAGGCGTAAAGAGAGTCTGCTGCTCTCCCAGGGGTTTGCAATCTAAACTGGCAGGGGAGCAGTGGAGTTGGAGCAGCTCAGGCTCAAGTTTCTTACCACCATTCAGAACTTCCAGTGCTGCTTGAAAGAAGTGACTGAGTTCAAAGAAACTGTCTTCTGCTGAGGGGAGGGAGGGCAGGAGGAGCAGATTCAGGGGTTGGGACAAACCTGCTTCGGGCTTGTTTGTCAGCACACGAAAGCTTAACCTTTCTTCTCCCTTTTCTGTCCTTGCAGGAAGTCCAAGGGAAAGCCAAACGGTAAAAAGCCAGCACCAGAGGAGAAGAAGCTTTACCTGGAGCCAGAATACACAAAATCCAGAATTACTGACTTTGAATTCAAGGAGCTAGTGATGTTACCCCGAGAGATAGACCTCAACGAGTGGCTAGCCAGCAACAGTGAGTACTGTGCTCCTGCAGCTCTGGGCTTGTGGCCACACCCAGGAAGGCATTCAGCCACTCTGCTGCCTTTTACTGTCCTCGGTGCTTAGCAAACCCCTCAGTGACTGTTTAACTTGCTCCAGAATGCATGTCACTACAGCTTGGGTAGTAATTAAGCTGTCCTGCCTGCAGCCCAGCCGTGCTCAGCAGTGTGGAAGCCTTGGTGTGCTTCCCTCACTGTGACACTGAGAGCATCGGGAGAGGTTTTTGATGCCCTTCTGAGGACCACCAGGGGGCTGAAGTGGCTGGCTCAGCATAGTTTTGGTTCAAGTGCTTTGGCTTCCAGAAGCATGGTGAAAATGTTTCTTTATTAAGACTTGTAGGTAGAGCAAGTTGTAGAACCATAGACCTGCCACCTAGTCCAACCCCTCTGTGCTCAGCAGGGACAGCTGCAACCACAGCAGGTTGCTCACAGCCCCAGCTGGCTCCTCAGATGGGGCAACTGCCACCTCTAGGCAACCTGGGGCAGGGTCTCACCACCCTCTCTGTCAAACACTTCTCCCTGCTCTCCGCTCTCAATCGCCTTTTTTTACTTCAAACCATCACCCCTTGTCCTGTTACAACAGGCCCTGCTCAAAAGTCTCTCCCCAGCTTTCTTCTAGGCCCCCTTGAGCAATGACAGGCCACCAGAAGGTCTCTCTGGAACCTTCTCTTCTCCAGGCTGAACAACCCCAACTGTCTCGGTCTGGCCTCACAGCAGAGCCCTGCCAGCATTGCCGTGGCCTCCTCTGGCCTTGCTCCAACAGGTCGCTGTCTGTGCTGTGCTGAGCACTCCAGGGCTGGCCCCAGCTCTGCAGGGAAGGGTCTCAGTAGAATACAGCAGAGGGGCAGAATCCCCTCCCAAATTATGCCTAAAGCCAGAAGTTTTGAAGTCTTCTGATTGGATTCCTTCTCCTCACTCCTCCCAAGCTTTGGAGGAATGACTCTGAATTTAAGCAGCAGCCAGGCAGTATCTGGGAGACGTGACTGAGGCTGTGACTCACTGTGTCTGTGCAGCTCAGGCCTGATTTAGTGCCTCCCTCTACTCCTGCTTCACCTGCTGGCCCTAACCTGCAGCTCTCACCCAATCCTGGTCACAGTTTTAGGTGGCAGGAGCAAGAAACTGCCTTAAACTGCACCCTAGGAAAGTTTGTGGTGACTCATTGAGCCCAAGTAAGGTGCCCTCCAAGGAGCATCAAGACACTAAATGATCTCAGGAGGGTTTTGTGCTGCTTAAGGTCGGGTTTCCAAGGAGATACATCATGAGAACTATTAATGCTGGTTTCCAGCCGCTGCCTGACTTCAAAAGAAGGCAGCAAATCGTTTGCCTTCAGCAAACTTGTAGCAGTGTTCTGCTGTAGAGGTGAGGCTGGTGATGGAGACACTTTCCAGTCTTGCTGCTTAGTGAGTAATAAGAGGTGATGCATCGTGGTGCTTTCATCTTCAATCAAAACAAGAGCTTTCCTCCTTTGGTTTGTACTTCATCATTAGGCTCATTTAGCTCAATCACGTTGAATGCAAGCTGCAGCCTGTGAGGTCACTTCATTTGCTCTGTGCCAGCAGAATTGTCTGGGGGATAAGCAGGGTTTGAAAGTGGTTCCCTTCTCAGTTTCTTCTTCCCTTTTGTGTTTTGTTTTTCAGCAACAACCTTCTTCCATCACATCAACTTACAGTATAGTACAATCTCAGAGTTCTGCACAGGAGAGTCGTGCCAGACCATGGCCGTGTGCAATACGTAAGTCCCTGCTTTCCAGCAGCTCCTTGGGTGGGGAGATGTTGGGGGTGGATGGCACTCAGCAAGTCTTTTGCAGCAGATCTTCACTTGGGGTGTGCCAGCTGCATGTCCTCTGCTCTTGCCATAGAGTCATATTAGTGTTTGGGTTGGAAAAGTCTTCTTAAGATCACTGAGTCAAACATTGACCTGATACCACCACAGACATTAAACCATGTCCTAGAGTGCCACATGCACAAGTTTCTTGAACACCTCCAGGGGTGGTGACTCCACCACAGGATCACAAGACATTAGGGGTTGGAAGGAACCCAAGGAGATCATCGAGTCCAGCCCCCATGCCAGAGCAGGGCCACACAACCTAGCACAGATCACAGAAGAACACACCCAGAGAGGCCTTGAAAGTCTCCAGAGAAGGAGACTCCACAACCTCTCTGGGGAGCCTGTTCCAGTGCTCTGGGACCCTTACAGGAAAGAAGTTCCCCCTTGTGTTGAGCTGGAACCTCCTGTGCTGCAGCTTCCATCCATTGCTCCTTGTCCTATCCCAGGGAGCAGTGAGCAGAGCCTGTCCCCGCAGTCCTGACCCCCAGCCAGTCCCCTCTCAGGCTTCTCTTCTCCAGACTAAACAGCCCCAGCTCCCTCAGCCTCTTCTCATCAGGCAGTGCTCCAGTCCCCTAATCATCCTCCTAGCCCTCTGCTGGACCCTCTCCAGCAGATCCCTGTCCCTCTTAAAGTGGAGAGCCCAAAATTGACCGCAGTATTCAAGATCAATTCAAGTATTCAACATTTACTTCCCTGGGCAGCCTGTTGCAATCCCTGACCACTCCTGCAGCAAAGAAATTGTTCCTAATCTCCAGCCTAACCCTCCCCTGGTGCAGTTCCAAATGCACTGAGAAATCTGGCAGGGGTGAGAGCTTTGAAAGTGTAGCATTTGCAGCTCCTCAGGCAGTGCTTGCGCTGCTGAGCTGCACTTCCCTAACCAATGTGGGAAGTTTTGGGTTTAACTTGAAGTGTCTAATTCCAAACAGTTTAGCATCTGCCTTCCTCTGCTCAGTGCTGCCCTGAGCCCATCTGAAAAGTGCTCTGTGAGTTCTCTAAATGTTTTAGGATTGCGTAGTGCTGAACTGGTGCTTCCTCTGGCACCATTTCAGGCCATTTCATGTCATTCCATCACCTGGCAGTAGGGAGCAGAGACCAACTCCCACCTGGCTCTGACCTCCTTTCAGGGAGTTGTGGAGGCCAACAGCCTCCTTTTCTCCAGGCTGAACACCCCAGTTCCCTCAGCTGCTTCTCACCAGCCCTGTTCTCCAGACCCTTCCCCAGCTTTGCTGCCCTTCTCTGGGCACACTCCAGCACTTCAGTGTCCTTCCTGGAGTGAGAGGTTTGAAACTAAACCCAGTATTTGAGGTGTGGCCTCACCAGCACCAAGTGCAGGGCACTCAGCTGTGAAGGGGGAGTGGAAATCTGGTTTGGTGGAGGGCTGTTAAGGATGAGAGTGTTAGTCTGTTCTGAGCTGGTTTTGAACAGTCAGATCAGAGGGCCAAATAGCCATGGCTCTTTGCAAGGGTGCTCTGTGACAGGATGAGAGGCAACAGACACAAACTAGCACACAGGAGGTTCCACCTCAATATGAGGCTAAGCTTCTTTACTGCAAGGGTGATGGAGCACTGGAGCAGGCTGCCCAGAGAGGTTGTGGAGTCTCCTTCTCTGGAGACTTTGAAAACCCGTCTGGATGTGTTCCCGTGTAACCTGCCCTAGGGCCTGCTTTGGCAAGGAGGTTGGACTTGATGATCTTCAGAGGTTGCTTCCAAGCCCTACCCATTCTATGATTCTGTGTGTTAGGGCAGAGGAGATGGAGGGCAAGGCAGAGCTGTCCTTACTAGTACTAGTGCTGGGATTCCATAGAAGGCTGGGGAGGATTGTGAGAACCTCAGAGGCTGCTTTTGGTAGCTGGAATGCTGACAGAGCACCAGGCCTCTGCTGGACAACCTCTAGGCTGATGTGAGCCACTGGCTGGCTGCCCAAGCCCCTGGGCACAGAGGACACAAGCGGCAGCTTTGCAGAGAGTGAAGGAAAACGTTTTGGTTTGGCACTTTCCCCTGTAGGACTCAGTAGAGTTTTTTCATGTTGACTAGCTGTCACTTCTGAAAGAAGGCTTTGTAGTTCCACTGGACATGGTGAGTAGAACAAAAAGTTACCATAAACTCTGCTCTTGATTAGCAGAGCCCAACAAGCAGCAATCTGAGATCCAGTTGAGTATGAATAAGCCTGTTGTGTTGTGGGGGTTTGGTTTTTTTCCCTCCAGCACATGTGCTGATAGTCCTTTTCTTCCCTCCTCTTGCATTTCCTGGGATTAATCTAGTTGAGATGGATTTGAAAGCAGAGGACTGAGCAGTTAATGTAGTGGTTCATCAAACAAACGTCCTAGGGAACATTTATAGTAGAGCCAAGGCTCTGTATTGTGTCTCAATTCCCTAGTGCTTGGAGAAGGAATCCTGGGCTGTGCTGGACACTTGAATCTCAGAGGCTTTCTCTGAGAGCACTCTGAGGAATGCAGAGTGCAGGGAGGGTATGTATTAGATGTTTTTTTGCATGTAAAAGTTGGAAAGATAAGTGTCAGGAGAGATTGAAAGGCAGTGCTGGAGCCTTTGAAAGCAGGCTGGAACAGAAAGCAATAAATCTCTGCAGGACCCAGATTTTATCAGGAGGAGACACGGTGTCTACAGCAGAAACAGGGATCAGCACAGCCACTACTCTGTTGAGTCTTGCTCCCAGGCTTTCCCAGGTTTTAACTCCTGCTGCAGGAGTGCTGGCCAAAGGGCTTAAGTCTTTAGCCACTTGCCCAGTGGCATCCTGGCCTGCACCAAAAGAAGCGTGGCCAGTAGATACAGAGAGGTGATTCTGCCACTCTGCTCTGGGGAGACCTCACCTGGGCTACTGGGACCCCCCCCAAGTGGGACATGGAGGAGGCCACTAAGCTGATCAGAGTGCTGGAGCACCTCCCCTGTGAAGGCAGACTGAGAGAGTTGGGGCTGCTGGAGAAGAGAAAGCTCCAGGAAGACCTTAGAACATCATTGCAATATCTGAAGGGGCCCTACAGGAAGGCCAGAGAGGGGCTATGGCGATAGGATGAGGGGCAGTGGTTTGAAACGAGCAGGGGAGGTTAAGGTTGCACGTCAGGAGGGAGTTCTGCACAGTGAAGAGTGGTGAAACACTCCAACAGGCTGCCCGGGGCCCCATCCCTGGAGACATTCAAGCTCAGACTTGCTGTGCCCCTGGGCAGCCTGCTCTAGTTGGAGGTGTCCCTGCTGAGTGCAGGGCTGGACAAGATGACTTTTGAGGTGCAACCTGTGTATGTGTAAATAGAGGCTAAAAGGAGCTGGGGGGCTGGGAAGCCACCTGAGTGCTACTCCAGCCAGTCCTCAGCAAGGCTCTGTGGAGCAGCTGACGCTGGAGCATAAAGAAAGGAAGTGCCTGTAGGCAGCTCCAGCTGCAGCCTGTGTTTTCAGTGCTGAGGACCCATAGCAGAATGTTCCTCTCCTTTGTTTTGGAAAACTGGAAAATTGGGCTGGTTGGGAATAACAGGAAGCATGTCTGCACTTGGGTGAAGCACTTGAAACGCTCTGTGTTTAGCTGAAGCATAACAAGCAAAGTACCTTCCTGTACTTGGGGGCAGATGACTGATCCCTGTTTGCAAACTCTGGGCTGTGTATTTCATCCTGCTCTTAAGGGTGCAGGGCTGGAAAACCACAGGGTGAGCTCACCCAGCTGCACCCTCAGCACAGCTCAGCTTGGAAAGGCCTGCTCACAACCCTGCGCTCAACCCCACTGACAGCATTGGATGGTCCTTATGTTCTGCCTTTCCCACCTCTTCCCTTTGGAGGCCAAACACCTCGATGAGACATGGAGACCTGCTCCAAGATGCTTATTTGTTCCTCTCCAAAGCCCTGTGTTGCTTCCCCACCTTCCTCTCTTTTAAATCTTACCCTAACAAATTAGCTCTGGAGATGTTGAAAAGAGGCAGAGATGTGGTCCTGGAGAATGTGGTTCAGCATCAGGCTTTACAGGGCTTGAGAATGGTTAGACTGGATGATCTTAAAGGTCTTTTGCAACTGAAACAATGCCGTGATTCCATGAGGGAAGGTAAGGACATGATTTAAAGAGTATCATCACCAAAAGACCAGAGTAGTCAGATGCTGATTGACTTGAGCAAACAGATCCCAGCTACAGAAGGTCCAGTGTGGAGTGTCCCTCAAGTACTTATTATTCCCATTTGATTGCCACAGAATTCCAGTACCTTGGGATCAGTTTGCCATGGTTTGCAGTGGAGACTGAGAGCCCTGGGGCTGTTTAGTGTGGAGAAGAGAAGACTGAGAGGAGATCTGATCAATGTGTACAAATACCTGAAGGATGGGTGTCAAGTAGAGGGGAGCAAGCTCTTTTTGGTGGTCAGCAGCAATAAGACAAGGAGCAACAGCTACAAACTGAAACAGAGAAGGTTTCACCTCAACATGAGAAGAAACTTCTTGACAGTGAGGGTGCCAGAGCCCTGGAAGAGGCTGCCCAGAGAGGTTGTGGAGTCTCCCTCTCTGGAGGCATTCCAAACCCACCTGGACGCATTCCTGTGTGAACTACCCTGGGTGATGCTTCCTTGGCAGGGATGTTGGACTGGATGAGCTCTGGAGGTCCCTTCCAGCCTTTAAAGTTCTGTGATGCTGTGACTTCTCTCTGGTATCTCAGTAGGAAGTTTTCTGTGTTCTGTTCCCTATGGCCAGTCCTCAAAGGTGTGTTCTGGATCTCAGCCTTCTGGTCAGATCTAAGGCAGGCTTTTGTATGGCTGAGCTGTTGAAGTGACAACCAACCTGTTCTCAGCTGTTGAGTTCCTTTGATTCAAATGCACAGCAAACAGACAGTCTTAAGTATAGAGGATTTGCTGGCAAAACAACCACCAGTTAAATATTTGAGGCAGGTTTGTCACATCTCAGAGGGGCTGCAGCCAAGTGCCACACTGCAGACAGATGCAGCTCACAGCCCTCTGCCAGACAGGCAGCAGAGCCATCTGCACACAACCAGGAGTAGAATTGCTGTCCAGGGTCACTGAGTGACATCTGACTAGAACAGATGGCAAGGTGGGGCACTGCCAAGAGAAATACCAGAATGGCCAGTTAGCCTCTAAAGGTAACAAGAGTGGCATGGATGTCACCTTGGGAATGCCTTCGTTTTGCTCATCTCTCTGTTTATCAGCTGCTGTAAAGCAGCTCCTGTATTTTTAACACAGGGGTTACTGTTTGGGTTGCTTTATAGCTTGTTACACAGACCAGCAGCACAGGCTGGAAACTGCTTTGTAGCTCATCTTTGGGTGAAAATTCTCCAAGTGCTACACTAAAACTTCAAGTGAGCTGAATATCTCAGAGCCTAAGTTCATGTGATGACAGAACTCCTGAGGCTAGGTTAAGAATGGATACAACCCTTTAGGCAGCCCACAGAGTAGAGTCAAAGGTCTCATTTTGGTCCTTAACTGATAACTAACTCCTTGTCACTCATCTTTTTCTAATCATAGAAGCACTTAGGTTGGAAAAGACGTTGAAGATCATCCAGTCTAACTCTAATGTGACCAAACCTGGTGCTAAAACCATGGCCCTCAGCACCACATCTCTGCCTCTTTTAAACACTTCCAAGGACAGGGATTCAACTACCACCCTGGGAAGCCTGTTCCAGTCTTTGACAACCCTTTCAGAGATGAAGTTTCTTCTCATATCCAACTTAAACTTCCCCTGGTCTGGCTTGAGGACTTCTTCCTTAGGAGAAGAAACCAACCCCCACCTGGTCTAACCTCCTTTCAGGGAGTGGTAGAGACCAGGGAGGTCTCTCCTCATCCTCCTTTTCTCCAGGCTGAACAAACCCACCTCCTTTAGCTGCTCCTCACCAGAACTGTTCACCAGCCCTTGCTCTCTCAGTCTCCTCTCTCTGCCTTGCCCATAGTCTCTGCTTAGGGAGGCTGTTACCTGCTGGAGATCTTGGCTCCAAACTTGCAGATTTTGCATATTTTATGCACAGGTAAGTTCCCTGAGCTGTGTGCTTCTACACAGTGACTCCTTTCTCTTTATTCTGCCTTCAGAAGCTTGGATGTTAGGAGGAAGTTGTTGGCAGAGAGAGTGATTGGCTTTGGAGTGGGCTGCCTGGGGAGGTGGTGGAGTCACTGTCCCTGGAGGTGTTCAAGAAGAGCCTGGCTGGGGCACTTAGTGCCAGCTGGGGCACTTAGTGCCATGGTCTGGTTGACTGGATAGGGCTGGGTGCTAGGTTTAACTGGATGAGCTTAGAGGTCTCTTCCAACCTGGTTGAGTCTATGATTTCCTGCAGGACTGTTTCTCCTTCTTTTCCAAACCACACTACCTCCACAGCTTTTGCCCTTCTCTCCTTCCAGAAGTTTTCCTTAGGCACTGATGTAACTTATCTTCTGCCTTGGCTCCTGTGTCATCAGCACAAACCCAGAGTGTTTGAGAGGACAAGGGATAAAACATACATTAAGATGCAGCTCTGTGGCTTCATACATGTTCTACTACTTTATTTTCATCACAGGCTTGTCTCTATTCAACCCATAGGAATTCCTCCCTGGGATTTAGAATGGAGCTGCACATTCCTTATGCTCTCCATACTGGGGAAGCTTTAAATCTGCCAGAATCTCACAGAGGAAACAGACTGAACTCTGCGTCCTACATTGATAGAATGGTTTGGGGTGTAAGGGACCTTAAAGACCATCCAGTTCCACCCCACCCTGCCACTGGCAAGGCTACCTCTGACTAGATCAGATTGCTTAAGGCCTCATCCAGTCTGGCCTTGAACATCTCCAGGGAGGGGACATCCACAACCTCCCTGGGCAACCTGTGTCAGTGTCTCCTCATGTGAGCGCTTTTGAGAAGTGCCTCTAAGCATCCTCTTGTCATTTCTGTGTCCCAGCCATTGCCTAACACAGGGTTGTACTGTGTTAGGTGCCACTGGTGGAATGCAGCCAGGCTTCTGTGTCCAGCTGAGCCTTCTGCTGCCCCAAATCAATCCCTTTGGTGTTCCCAACCTGCTTCAATCTTGTTAACAGAGGTAACTCACCTTGACAGAGTGCTGGGCCATCTCATTTAAACTATAGTCTTACCCTGAAAGGGTGGACTAGATGATCCTCAGGGTTCCTCTCAACCTGGTATTCTCTGAATCTATGAAACTCCAACGTGGGTGGGAGCTGCAGACCAGGTGTGAGATGTTCATGGCCTGTCAGAGGCTATTCTTCCAAGAGCTGGGAAGACTCTGATCACAGCTCCTGAAATGGAAGGGCACGAGTCTCCTCATCAGGACAATCCCTGTAGTTATCCCTTTACTTAGTGGTGACTCTTTTAAATTCCTCTTGGGGAAGGAGAGGCAAAAAGGGTGTGCAGTGGGATGTTACAGCAGCCTTACTCAACATCTTTGGCAAGTGCAGAAGGTCACTTACACAAACTGCTTCTTTTAACTGAAATCCAATTATTCAGATTTGTTTTCTGCCTGAGGGCAACCCTCTGCTTTCTATCTTGCAGTTGAGGACTTCTTGTGTAGCAGAGGGAAGCTGCTATGGTACAGACAGTCCAGTCTGCCTGGGCTCTTGGCAGCAGCCCTTGGCCAAAGACCTAAATCAAAGCTGGGTTGCCTGGAACTGTCTCACTGCAGGGCTGGAGAAATGAGGTGGGCTCTGCATTGTATAACTCCTACGTGGCTGGTATGAAGGAGTAAGCAGTGAGGAAGAGCACAGACCATGCCCCAGGGCCCAAAGGCTAGTTGTGATGCCTGGCACAGCTCTGCAAAGAGCGTCTAACTCCCGATGGTTTCAGCCACTGCCTCACCTCTTCATGCCCTTTAGCGTCTTACTGCAGGACTCACCAAGCACCGCTGTTTGGAACCAGTTTCCAGCTGCCTTTCCTCTCTTTAAGTGTGAGCTACTTACTTCTGCAACTTCCTTTCATCTTCCTGTGGCTCAGGGCAGGAACGGTGTCATCAGTGTCCTCACCTCACTACCCTCAGGTCTGTGAAAGTCTTTCCAGGCAAAGAAAAGAATTTGTGAATTCAGACTTCTCAGTTGCTGCTTCACATATTCCTTCAGGACTGTTCTCATGGTCAGTGTTACACAAACCTTCACTTGCACAGGTTCACAGACTGCATTAGGTTGGAAGGGACCTTCTAAGGTCACCTCATCCAAGCCCCCTGCAGTCAGCAGGGACGAGTGGCACATGTAGAACCTTCCAGTTCAATACAGTCCTGTTAGACACTGAAAAGAGAAACTATTAAATCTTGAATCTTCCATGCCAGAAAACCTCACCTCTGCACCCCTGTGGCTTGGGTGTCACACTGAAGTGATTGTCTGTCTGGGGATCACCTGAGCCTTGTTCAGCAAGGCCACAAGGGCTGGAGCAGCTCTGCTGTGAGAATAAGCTGAGGGAGCTGGGGTTATGCAGCCTGGAGAAGACTCCAGGGAGGACTTTAGGCTGCCTTCCAATACCTGAAGGGATCCTACAGGAAGGCTGCAGATGGACTTTTCATGAGGGTGTCTGGAGACAGGACAAGGGGGAATGGTTGGAAGCTGAGGGAGAGCAGGATTAGAGTGGGGCTTAGGAAGAAGCCCTCAGTATGAGGGTAGTGAGACTCTGGAACAGGTTTCCCAGGGAGGTTGTGGATGCCTTCAGCCTGGAGGAGTCGTTCAAGGCTAGGTTGGATGAGGCCTTGAGCAGCCAAGTCTGATTGAGAGGTGTCCCTGATGGTAGTGGGGAGGTTGGTGTAGATGATCTCTGGGGTACCTTTCAACCTAAGTCATTCTGTGCTTCAGTGCTGGTGCAAGGAAGGTCAGGGCACAGATCATTAGCCAACAGCAGCAGAGGTGGAGTGAACAAACAGGCAGAAAATGGAACCTGCTTTTACAGGCTCATGTGCTGGGTGAGGTTCTAGCCACGTTCTGGTGCTCACACCACTTCCAACCTTGCTTCCAGAGGCAGTCAGCAAACCCCAGCTGTGCTGTGTGTTAGGAAGACCAGGACAGTGGATTTCTTGCCTATCCCACAATGATGTAGGACTGCACCTTGAGCTTAGACTAAAGGAAGAGATGAGGAACTGGAACTCAAGACACTTCTAAGGTGACATGGGCAAAAAAAACCCCATTAATTAGAAGGTGTTTTGCCCAATTCCTGGTCTGCAGAACACCTCTCCCTGCGTGTGCCTAACACAAGGGGTCACTGCTCTTGCATTCAGAGGGGCTGCAATTAATTAGCCCTGTCTGAAAGAGAAGAAACAAACTTTCAGTGCTTTGCCAGCCTTCAGGTTCCCCCATCAGGTGAGAGATGGCCTCAGTTAATCAAGACGATTATGGCCAACTGCTGGAATTGGGGTTGCTTTTGAAGAGCTGATGTCTGCTGTTCCTTAAGGGCCACCAGTAACCAGTGGCAGAGCCAAATGTAAACCCAGATGTTTTGGGGAGCCTGTGACTGCAGACAAAGACTCTGAGTCTTAAGGCACGCTGGTGGGGATGTGCAGGAGGGTGCTGAAAACTTCCCCTGCGGTCGATTTTGGAACAGGATTTGTACCGAGAGCAGCAGCTTGAAGGAGCTGGCCAAAGCTGGTGTTTTGGAGCCACCTTCTGCCTCTTCAGTAACACTGCACTGCCAGGCTCACTCCTCTGCTGCACTCTTCAGCATGAGAAAGTGACCACTTCATTAAGCTTGAGGAAGGCAGATTTAGACTGAAGATTAGTAAGAAATTCTTGACAGCAAGAGTGGGGGGACACTGGAACAGGGTGCCCAGGGAGGTTGTGGATGCCTGGAGGTGCTCAAGGGCAGGCTGGACAAAGAGCAGTGTGGGCTAGTAGAAGGTGTCCTTGCCCATGGCAGAGGGATGGGATTGGAACTGGGTGGCCTTTGAGGTTCCTTCTAACCCAAACCACTCTGTGTTTACTGTGCAATGCTCTTGGCTTTCAAAAGCAGTTAGAGAAAAGCTTCCTGCAGCATTCTCCAGGCTGTGCATAACCCTTGTGTCTGCCCTGCACAGGAGCTCCCCTAGCTGAGCTGCTCTCCACAGATATGTCTGCAGACTTTCTCTGCTCTGTGCTACCTGCACTCAGGCAAGAGAGGGAAACAAAAGTGGCCAACAGAAATTGAACAGGTGATGTAGAAAGACAGCCTGAAGTGAATCTCTTGTGTGGCCGCTCTGGTGTCTCTGGTACAGCTACAGCTGCTGTTTTGTGTCAGTGAGGCACTAACCTGTGAGAGGAGCCGAGCTGTGGAGCCAAGGGGTGCTGTGGTGACACTGCCAATTCTCTCCACAGACAGTACTACTGGTATGATGAGCGGGGAAAGAAGATCAAGTGCACTGCTCCTCAGTACGTTGACTTCGTCATGAGCTCGGTGCAGAAGCTGGTGACAGATGAGGACGTCTTTCCCACCAAATACGGTATGTCTGCTGCTGGCCAGGGCTCTGCTGCTGCTCCTCTCAGCACATCTTCCAACACCAGACAGCTCCCCCCCGGCTTGTTGGATGCTTTGGGGTTTGGTTTTCAGAAGGGTTCATTCCTGCAGTGAGATAAACTCACACTTGCTGGCACATGAGCTGCGGTGAGTCTCAGTCCCATCCCCTGGGCTTCTCTTTCATCATCAGTGTGTCTTTCTCTTCAAGCAGTTTTGAGATCTTCTGGCCTGCAGAGGATAAAAATGTGGAGAGTGTCAGCATGTGCATGTTCAGGACAGCCTGCTGTGAGTGAAACTTAACCTTCTGGTTGTTTTACCACAGGCTTTAAAGCCCCAGATGCATTAATGGGGAAATAAATGGGATTTCCAGGCTTGTCTTCCTCAGCCCAGCAGGCCTTGTCTCACTGATCATTTGCAGTCTCCTTACCCTTCCAAACATTAAGAATGTCATTTGTAAGAACTGAAAAGCAACAAGAAAGTCATTTTAACTCTGCTTTGGGATTATTACATGCAAGAGAGAAGAAACAGAAGAACAGAGAGACCTGAAGTGGGCTTAATCGGGATTAAAAACAGTTGTCTTCTCCAGCCAGTTCAGCAGCTAATTGGGGAACCAGGGACACGAAGCCAGCAGCTTTTGCTTCCAAGCATCAGGGGCTGGTGAGGTAGTGCCTGCCCAGCCAGCTGCAGCTGGAGGTTGTTTCATTTTAAGTGCTCTTGTTCTAGGGCACTGGGGACATTCCTTGCAGGTGATTTGTCCCTGTGGCCAAGGTGCCCTGTAGCCAGCACCAAGCTTGTACTGTGCATCATGCACAGGATGGCTGCTCCTGGGGAGACTAGATAAGGACCCAGAAGAACCTCTCATCATTTTTACAGCCAGTGACAAAAAATGGTATGGTTTTAAAGAATAATTCCACTCCCTTCCTGATTGCTGAATTCTTAGGGTTTAAAATTCAAATGAAAGGGCTACAGACCTTATATTTCAGTACCTGAAGGCGACCTACAGGAATGCTGGGGAGGGGCTGTTTAGAAGGACATCTGATGATAGGACATGGGGAAATTGGAGAAGGGGAGATTTAGGTTGGACATCAGAAGGCTATGAGAGTGGTGAAATACAGAAACAGGCTGCCCAGGGATGTGGTTGAAATCCTGTTCCTGGACACATTCAAGATCAGACTTGATGTGACCCCGGGTAGTCTGCTTTAGTTGGAGGTGTCCCTGCTGACTGCAGGGGGGGTGGACAAGGTGACCTTTGAGGGTCCCTTCCAACCCAGTGCAATCTGTCAAAATGAACATTCTGCAAGACTGGACACGGTTAAGATCCAGCTGACAGGGTGCAGGGCCACCTTACCCAGGAAAGGCAGGAGCAGATGATCCTTCAGCTCTCTTCCAGTCTGGTGTTCAGCAGTTTCTGTGCAATGGAAAGGCTGTAAAGTGTCCTTAGCTGCTTTCTCCTAAATCTCTGTAAAAAGAAGGCAAGAGAAGAAGGTAAGGTATAGAGTCCACAAGCTGTCTGCTGTATAATGTGCTCTAGTTGCTCTTGCCTGCAGCTCAGCCCAGACAGAAGCTGTTGTGGGGCTGAAGGCAAGCAGCTGCAGCTCTCATGGTGTTTCTCCCTCTTCCTTTCAGGCAAGGAATTCCCCAACTCATTTGAGTCGCTAGTGAAGAAGATCTGCAAGTACCTATTCCACGTGCTGGCCCATATCTACTCCTCACATTTTAAGGAGACTTTGGCACTGGAGCTGCACGGACATTTAAACACACTCTACACACACTTTATCCTATTCATCAGGGAGTTCAACCTCGTGGACCCTAAAGAGACCACCATCATGGACGACCTCACGGAGGTGCTCTGCAGCAGCAGCAGCGGCGGCGGCGGCAGCAGCGGGAGCAGCAGTAACGGCAGCGGCAACGGCAGCAGCAACGGCGCGGGAGCACAGAACCACGTGAAAGAGAGATGAGCCCTCCCGCAGGACCCCAAGTCCCAGGACAAACAATGCTATCTCCTCTGTGTGGACGTGTATGTATATGGTCAGCTATACATACAGGGGTACACGGCCAGCACAGCTGCCACCAGGGGCCGCGTGGCCGCTGGGGACTGGACGCAGCCTTGGGGCCAGGCAGCGCCGGCGAGAAGTTGCACCAAGTTGGATTTCGTTTCCTGTCCACTCCTCCTTTCACCTGCTCAGATGGATGGCGAGTGCTGGCTTTGGAGAAGAGCCAAGCTGCAGAGCAGGCCATGCTTGGCTTTGGGTTCGGGTTCTTCTGGGGGGGGGGGGGAAGGGGAGGGTTGGTTTATTATTTTCATTTGGTTTTGGTTGGTTTTTTTTGGGCTTGGTTTTTTAATTTGGGTTTTCTTTCTTTGGTCTTGAGTGCAAGCCCTTTGTCTTTCTAGGATGGTGGTCCTGCCATTTAAAATAATATCTATTCTGAGAAGTGACTTTTCCTTTGAAGTGGCTTAAAAATGCAGGTTTGTTTGGGGTTGTTTTGGGGTTTGGTTTCTTCTCTTTTTTTGGTGGGTTGGTTGGGTTTTTTCGTTTGGTTTTACATAGACTGCCCCCTTACCCTGCCAAAAACTCCCCAGTTTGGTGCATCTTGCCCTTTGTTAGCTTGGAATGGGAAGAAACTCCTGGCTTGACTAGAGTAGCAACTAGGGGCTTGCTACTTGGTGGAAGTGGTGCTGGTTCTCCAGTTGTCCCACCGACCTGGTCACAACATGTCAGCCTGCAAGAGGATCCACGAGCCTATCTGCTTTACTGCTCCTACAACCTATATACTCTTTGCTCCCCCAGCTCCTCTTTTCCCAGGCACACCTCCACAAATCAAGAGTAACATCCCTGGAGTCCCAAAACCCACCTGCAAGAGCCACCACCGTTTGCATCCCCTTGAATAGAAGCCCGGGGAGGGGGGAGAAGGGTATATTGAGTCAGTCACTGCCTGTGCTAGAAAGATGGCTGTTGGCATAAAATTATATTGTTGGCTTATTTTAGTTCATCTGTTCTATAATAATAAAAACAAATCTATCAGCCACAAGCTTTGTTTCTCTGTTTGCAGCAGCAAAAGTCAGAGAGTTGTTTGGTTTCAGTTGGAGAAGACTTCTAAGATCAACAAGACCACCATGAAGCCACCTTGGTGCAGCTTCCCTGGCACCACTGAATGCTGTTGGCCCTGCTGTCAGCCAGCTTTATAAATAATTCCTTGGCTTACACCCTCTAACCTTACAGTCTGTTCCTCTGGGTAGTGACAGGAGCCTCTCCCCTAAGTCATAGAATCAACCAGGTTGGAAGAGACCTCCAAGATCACCCAGGCCAACCTAGCACCCAGCCCTAGCCAATCATCTAGATCATGGCACTAAGTGCCTCATCCAGGCTTGGCTTCAACACCTCCAGGGACAGTGACTCCACCACCTCCCTGGGCAGCCCATTCCAATGCCAATCACTCTCTCTGCCAACAACTCCCTCCTAACATCCAGCCTAGACCTCCCCTGGCACAACTTGAGACTGTGTCCCCTTGTTCTGTTGCTGGGAGCCTGGCAGAAGAGCCCAACCCCACCTGGCTGCAGCCTCCCTTCAGGTAGTTGTAGACAGCAATGAGATCACCTCTGAGCCTTCTCTTTTCCAGGCTAAACAACCCCAGCTCACTCAGCCTCTCCGCACAGGACTGCGCTCCAGGCCCCTCACCAACTTCATTGCCCTTCTCTGGACACATTCCAGTAGCACTTGGAAAGGAGGGAAGTTCCTGTCTGCACACACTTAGATTGTGCAGATGCAGTGGGGCTGCTGTCTCAGGGTGGCTGTGGATGCTGTGGTAGTAATTACATCTGGACACTGACTGTACTCTGCATACAGTTAGAGAATGGTTTGGGTTGGAAAAGACAACTCCAACCAGGTATTAGAAATGCTGTGTCCAGCAGGAGCAGGGAGGTGATTGTCCTCTTGGACTCTGCTCTGGTGAGGCCACACCTTGAGTGCTGGGTTCCAGTTTTGGGCAGCTCAGTACGAGAGAGAGATGTGGAGGTGTTGGAGCCAGTGCAGAGGAGGGCAATGAAGCTGGGGAAGGGCTGGAGAATAAATGTTACAAGGAGCAACTGAGGGAGCTGGGGATGGCTAGTTTGAAAAGGAGGAGGCTGAGGGGAGACCTCATTGCTGTCTCCAGCTACCTGAAAGGATGTTGTGGAGAGGTTGGTGCTCCACCACCTCTTTGGGCAGCCTGTTCCAATGCCTCACCACTCTTGCAGCAAAGAAATTTTTCCTGCAACCTAACGCTCCCCTTGCACTATTTCAGGCTATTTCCTCCCCTTCTATCATCTGATACTAGGGAGAGGAGACCAATCCTTACCTGGCTTCAGTGTTCCTTCAGGGAGCTGTAGAGGGCAGTGAGGTCTCTGCTTAGCCTCCTCCAGACTAAACTTCCCCAGCTGCCTGGCAGCTCCTCTTAAGTCCTGTTCTGTAGATGTCACTGACTGTCCACACTTGGTGGCACCGAGCCTGAATCCCATTAAAGACACGCTCAGGTCTTCTAATGCCAAGGAAATTGTCGCACTGCTGCTTTAAACATCCAAAGTGCTGTTAGAGCAGAAGAAACATCTTCATTATGCTACATTCAACCCCTTCCTTCCCACCCCACAGCCCATGACTTGCCCTGCCATTGTTTAAGGGTTGCTAAACAAAAGCTACACAACACCCCAGAAAAATAACCAGACAGTGCTAGAAGAGCCCTTCTGAGCTAGCTACACACAGACAGACACATACCCTCCTCACCTGCTGCAGCTGTGCCTTCTCCATGCCTTCCTTTGCCCAGCTCTCAGCATTACATCCACTGTTGCAAAACCTCTAACCAACTTTCAAGCCTAAAACCATGGCAATGGGCACAAAGCTGAAGGCCTGGTCTAGTGGAAGATGTGTTGCTCACAGCAGAGGAGTTTGAACTCGATGAAATTAGGTCCCTTCCAACCTAATCCGATCCAAAGAGACCTTATTGTGGCCTTCCAGTAGCTGAAAGGGGCCTACAGGAAAGCTGAGGAGGGACTTTTTAGGAAGTCAAGACTAGGAGGAATGAAGCAAAACTAGAAGTGGGTAGAGTCAGACTAGATGTTAGGAAGAAGTTCTTCCCCATGAGGGTGGTGAGAGCCTGGCACAGGTTGCCGAGGGAGGTGGTGGAAGCCTCATCCCTGGGGGTGTTTAAGGCCAGTCTGGATGTGGCTCCAAGCAATCTGCTCTAGTATGAGGTGTCCCTGCCCATGGCAGGGAGGTTGGAAATGGATGTTCTTTGAGGTGCCTTCCAGCCCAGACACTCGAGTCGACAGTTCTGTGAACATTGCAGGACTGTGCTCCCGACAGTCAGTGAGGAGCTGGGGGTGCAAACATTTAGAACCTTGGGGAGAAATGCTGCAGCAAGCTGAAAAGCTTTACCCCAGCCCACCCTGTTTTGTCACTGACAGGTCTTTGAAGCTGCAGTGTCTTTAGGAATTAGCAAGCACCTCACCTCTGCATAAAAACAGGAGGAAAATTATTCCTTCATAAGTGCCACGGGGAATAAATCCCAGCAGCAGGTTAAGGTCAGCAAGTTGTGTCCATTCCAGCTGCTATCTCTGACCACTCCCAGGAACAGGACACAGAACAGTGTCACCAAAAAACCACCCCCCTTAAGCTCTGACCTCAAGGCAACAAAGCTGCGTGGAGATCACAGGACCAGCTTCACCCCAAAACGTCCCTAAGTGTAAATTGAGGCCTTCCACTTCAGCCCAGCACCATCAGAGCTACACCTGAGAAGTGCCAGATGCTATCAGCTCTGAGATCCTGCAGAGCAGGCTCATGTTCTACCTAAGTGACAACCTTTGACCCAGGCCTTTGAGACAATCAACTTTTCACAGAATCACAGACCACCAGGTTGGAAGGGATCATCTGCTCCAACCTTTCTAGGTCACAGTGGAGCTGGAATGAGCTGGCCCAGCACCCTGTCAGGCTGAGTCTTCAAACTCCCCATGCAGGGCACTCCACTGCTTCCCTTGGGAGATGATTCCAATGCCCAGCTGTTCTCATGGGGAAACATTTTCTTCTGGAGTCCAATGGGAATCTCCCCAGCAGTAACTTGCCCCCATCACCCCTTGTCTTTTCCATGGGACTCCTTGCAAAAAGGGAGTCTCCATCCTCCTGGTAGCCACCTTTATGTACTGGTCCATGGTAATAAGGTCCCCTCCAAGCCTTCTCAAGACTGAACAGCCCCAGCTCTCTCAGCCTTTCCCCACATGGCAGGTCCTCTAGTCTTCTGACCATCATTCTGGCCATCCTCAGGATGCTTTCCAGCCTGTCCAAGACATTTTTTACAGCAAGGGCCAAAACTGCACACAGTGCTCTAAGATCTGAGGAGCAAGGGAGATATGTTGTGGCTCAGAGGTACTGCCAGTGCTGGCCACACATGCAGACACCCAGGAGCTCCTGGAAGGGATCAGGACTGAGGGTGGATGCTGTAGGGTCATAATTAGCAGGGGACTGACAGACTGGCACAGATACAAGCAGTCCTCTAGAAGAATGATCTGAGTTGCTGACTGCTTACTGAGTACACTGAGCTCACACAAGCCACAGTATATCAAACAAGGCCTCACTCACATCTGTCACACGACATGTCCCAGCCAACCCTGAGCTCACCACTTCAGCTGCTCACAGTGTGACGAGAGCCCAGCAAAGCCCCTCCATCAGTCAGACTAAGGAGAGAGGAATAGGTGCTTGGCTTGTTCTGTTCATACCTCCTGCAGACGTGAAACCAAAGCACAAACAGCAACATTCAGACAGCTTAAGTCTGGTTCTAATGCCAGGTGCTGGCAACACTTAGAGCAGTGGCCAGGGTGGCTTAATGAACTTACCCATGCTGCTGTGGCAGTGCTGGTGCTTGAACACAAGTTCAGTACCTGAAGGGTTTAAAGACAGATTTGGGCTCTTGACATGAGCTAGCAGTATGCAGTGCAGACAAATCCCAAGCTTGCCAATAGAACTGCTGATAGAAAGTGAGAAAAACACCCAACAGCTGGCAAAGCCCCTCAGTGTGCTGGTGGGAGGCTCGCAGGCACAGGGCTGTTCTGGTGCGACAGCTGACACGGACAATGAGACTTTTCAAAGCTAGGCCAGCATGTGACTGAAAGAAAACAGCAATTGTTGTGGCCAAGCACTCATGCCAGAGAACACTCTGAGAGCTTTGTCTAGCCCAAGCCACCCAAGGGCCAGCCTCACTTCTCTGCATGACATCATCTGCTAATTCTTTTTTCATTATAGCTAAAAAAAAAAGCCCATTGAACACTCTGGCCCCAGTGCAGACACAAAGAGATGCTGCTTCCCTTACCTAAAACTCCTCCTTTTAATGGTCTCTGGGGCAATTCAAAGGACAGGGTACAAAGAGGCTAGGCCAGCCAGCCTTTCTGCTCGGTAGAGAGCAGCCCTCTTCCACATCATCTTGGACACAGAGGTCAAATGCCAGCTCACAAAGGACACCAGCGGCTCTGAAACCACTGCAGCAGCCTGACTTCAGTAAGACTTAGACGAGACTTGCCCTGAAGCAAGTACTGCCCTCAAGGACTGCAAAAGGAAACTGAAGCAGGGAAACAAACTGATCCTTGGCACCTGGCACTAGTTTAACTCCCAGACTGAAGCAGAGAAAGAGTGCGGGGCTCCCCCAGAAGGACCTCCTGCTGGGGTACGAGACGTTGAAGGTGAATGCTCAGCCTGAAGAGGAAAAGAAAAGCAGCATCACTCACTCAGAGCCCAAGGGGCCGTGCTGTGGGTAGAGTCCCGGCTCTGCTGCTTTCTGCACAGCCTGAACTCCTTCAGCAGAGATTTACACTTGAAAGCTCTGTTTCCAGGCAGGTGAGATTACCTAAAGGACTTTTCACCCTCTCTTAATTGCACTGTGACCAAGTATCAAACGGAAGCACTGACTTCCAGAGGGTTCATTCCCAAGTAACATTCTTTCTGTTTCTAAGCATCAAAGCCTAAGGAGCAGTTTGGGCAGAAGAGTTAACTCCTGCAATCCCAGAAACAAAGCAGTAGCCATTAACACAGAAATTCACCCCAATCCTCTGTCCTGGCCAACCTGAGGAGGTTGTTTAGCTTAATTGCAAGCTAATGCTGAAGCCTCTACTGTTTCTGTCCTGATGGAGCACTGAGGCAGGGTGCATGTCTAGTCTGGGGTGACAATTGTTACTCTGCAAGATGCAAATACATTGATTTTTAGAGTCTTCTGTAATCATTTTGGGGACAGTGGTTATTGCAGCCAACCAGAATGCTTACATCTGCCTGTTCAAGGACAATACTTTTATGAAGAGAACTCTGTGCTTGGCTCCACTTAAAAAGGGTAACTCAGAACAAAACTGGAAATGGACACTGAATAATGCAAGATTTTTTACTGTTACCTGAGATCTCCACAAAACCTGTTTGAGAAAGAACTCTCCATCCTTCTCAGCCAGGTTTACTGACACTCAGCCATTGAGGGAGGTTAATTTGAACCCTTGCAGCTATAAAACCTGTTTCAGCAGGAGGGAATTCGAGAAGCAGAAGACAAACTGTGCCTAAAAACCCAGCTGTACCCACTGCAGCAGAGCTGTGAAACCTTCAACTGCTTTAAGGGCATTGCTGAGAGAGGACAGAGAACAACTACTGTCTTGAAAATGGCTTCTAAGCTGGTAAGGTGATGTGAACTGGTTCAAATGAAACCTACAGGTCCGATGCTGTGCCATGAGCAGAGCTGTGCCATAGAACGGTTAAGGTTGGAAGGGACCTTAAAGGCCATCCAGTTCCAACCCCTCTTCCACTAGAGAGCAGGTTGCTCAAGGCCTTGAACACCTACAGGAAGAGGACATCCACAACCTTCTTGCATGGTCAGAGAAAGGTTTCAGCTTGGACAGGTTCTGGCAAGCCTGAAAATGAGATCTGCATCAAGACCTTCACAATGTATCCCTGTAAATTCCTTGTTAGACCATTGGCACATCTGCAGAGCAGCAGAGAGCCAAACTCTCTGCCTCTGCACCTCTTCACTCAGTAGGGTTTGTGCAGGAGCCACTCACATCACTCCCAGAAAGATGACATTAGGAAGCATCCAGGCACAGCAAACCACCATTTGTCAGCATCCTGCTGCTGAGCAGAAATGAGAGCTTGAAGCAAAGCCGCTGGGGAAGGATCAGGTGAGATCTAAAGAGCAGAGGAGCACAGACACGCAGTCCCCAGCTGGACAGGTAAGGCTCCTTCCACCCTAGAGTCTCAGCTACAAAGCCACTACTTGAGTTCAGGGCTTAACCCAGATCAGTTCAAGCTCCCACAAAGCTCAGTGCTGGGGCCCCGGCAGGCTGCACAGCATCACCTGCATCGCAAAGCTCAGCCCCCAGAACCCACAGCAGCTCTGCAGCGGATGCTGGGCACGCAGACACAGGGCACGTCTGTGTGCTGCACACCCAGACACCAGCTCTCCACCGCACGCCACCACAGCCTGCAGGTCAGAGGCCACACTACAACATGCTGCGGGGAGGCACAGCAGACACTCAGGGAGCGATCACTGCCTGCCCTCCTCCAAGGCAAGCAGAGCTCAGCCTGAACCTGCTTTCTGAAGAGCTGCTGGGCTACCTGACAGAGGGAGCTGCGCAGATAAGGCACTGAAGAGGTAGGCTGGAACTGCTCTCTGCCACCCACAGTCCCTTGGGTTTCTTTGTGCTTGAGAACCACAGCAGAACTGCTAGAGCCCTGTGAATGATCTTAGGACTGGACAGGACCTGAGTGCTGGTTTGGTGGATTTCTGTTGGCAGCAGGCAGAGAGCTGATTTGACATCCTTATTAACCTGGTCCTGCCACATGCACATACCCGGACAGCTGGGGAGATCCAGGACTGTTGGGGTCAAGAGGATGGGGCCAAACTCTTTTCAGTGGTGACCAGGGACAGGACACAGGGCAACAGAAAAATTGGAAGCCAGGAGGTTTCATCTCAACAAGAGGAGAAAATTCTTTGCTGTGAGGGTACTGGAGCCCTGGAGCAGGCTGCCCAGAGAGGCTGTGGAGGCTCCTTCTCTGGAAGGACTCCAAACCCACCTGGCCACTGTGATACTGGCCAAGCTGCTGTGGGTGCTCCTGCTTTAGCAGGGGACTTGGACTGGATGATCTCCAGAGGTCCCCTCCAACCCCCATTGTTCTGAGTCTGTGATTCTGTGACAAGGTACCCTGGGATTATCTTTCTGCTGCCAACATCAAACCAGCAGGCTCAGTTTAGCAACAAGAAGGCAACTCCATGAATGAAGTTAATCTTGGGGTGTAACCACTGCCTAGATGTGAAAGCACAATAAATACTCCAATCCATCAAGGAATTCTGATTGGATTAGAAGCCTTCTGAGTTTCATTATAACCTCCCTGATGAGCAAAACTACATCTGGAGAAGAGAGATTAAAACCTCCATTATAACAGTTTAATTATCTGCTAATGCTGGATTAACATTAATTTCTGATCCAGGTGCCCCTCAGATAAATAACTCAGGTGGTTTATAAGAGCACTGTTTTATTGTCCAGTGAGAGCCTTCTGGCCCATGCAGTGGGCTTCCTTTAGAGACAGGTAGCCAAATGAAGAAAGCTGAGTCAGAGTGGTTTGTGTGGGAAGGGACCTTCAAAGCTCATCCAGTCCAACCGCCCTGCAGTCATCAGGGACATCACATCTGCAACTAGAGCCTCAAAGAATCTGACCTGCAATGGTTCCAGGGATGGAATCTCTTCCACCTCTCTGGGGAACTTGGGCCAGGGCCTCACCACCCTCAGTGTCAAACATTTCATCCTTCCCTCCAGTCTGAATCTCCCTTTTTAAGTTCAACCCATCACCCTTCATCCTGCCATGACAGACCCTGCTTATAAGTCTCTCCCCAGCTTTCTGACCAGCGTGGGATCAATTTTGTTGGCTCTGTATCAGCAGAGCCAGTAACACACACAGAGCTCCTAAAAAGGCTGCCCTTCCACTGCCTCCTTCCCACCACCACCCAGCTGAGAGACCTCCCCACTGCAGGACAGACGCAGCACACTGTAGCTCCTGCAGTCAGGGGAACATGTCTGCATGCCAGCAATAATAGGAGGCTGCAGAGCCAGCACTGACCTCCTGCTGCAGAGCAGGATGGGGGTCAAGCCAGAGCACATCAGGGCTTGGCTTAGGCTGGCACAGCCACAGCAAGATCAGTGCTCAACTCAGTCTCTCCTGGCAATTAACCTCCTCTCTCCCTCTCATAGTGGAGCTCCTACAAGCACTGTGGGATTTTCAGAGGGTTGCTTAACTATGGTCCCATGGAACAGCAGGAAAAAGTTGCCTCAGCACTCAAATCTCTCTGCCACTAGAACCACTTCCTATATACAGGGCAAGGTCCTGCAGGCTCCAAGTTGTTGGAAATCCAGACCTGTCCCACATCACCTGACAGTTAAACAAGAACTGGTGCAGTGTCACCACAGCCAATGACTCCAGTCTGAAATGGGGACGTACACGTTAAGTGGACAGGGAGCACTGAGCAACAGGACAGCTTGGAGAGATGTCACTTCAAATCCTGCTGGCTCCAGGGAAACCTTCAGCAGACAGAGCTTGCCAGTTCTCTCTGTACCCTCACTTGCTGCCTTTATGTACACCAGGATTTCAGAGGGAACAAGATGCCGAGGACAAAAGGCTTGCATGTATCCCTGCTTACCTATGCCTCTACTTGGTCAGAGAGTCACAGAATCACTTCAGTTGGAAAAACCTTTTAAGATCATTTAGTCCAACCAGTCTCTAAGTCTACCAAGGCTGGTGTTGAACCATGTCTCTCAGAACTACATCTTCTTTTCAACACCTCCAGGTATGGAGATTCAACCAATCTCCCTGGGTGCCTATTCTAGTGTTTGAGAACCTTTTCAGTGATGAAGCTTCTTCTCATATCCAACCTAAACCTCCCCTGGTGCAATCTGAGGCATTTTCCTCTTGTTCTGTTACCTATAACTAGGGAGAGGAGACCCACAGCCACCTGGCTCCAACCTCCTTTGTAGTCAGTTGTAGAGAGCCAGAAGGTCTGCCCTCAGTCTCCTTTTCTCCAGACTGAACAACCCCAGTTCCCTCTGCTGCCAACTGGCTAAACAACAGCCATAGCTCTCAGTCCTGTTCTCCAGACCCTTCACCAGCTTCAGTGCCCTTCTCTGGACCTGCTCCAGCACCTCAATGTCCTTCTTGTAGTGAGGGCTCCAAAACTGAACCCCATACTCAAGGTTTGACCTCACCACTGCTGAGTACAGGGGCACAATCCCTGCCCTGGTCCTGGTGGTCACACTACTGTTGATCCAGGCCAGGAGGCCACTGACCTCCTTGGCCACCTAGGCACACTGCTGGCTTATCTTAAATTATATTGGGATAAAGGGAAACAGTCACAAAGATTCACCCAACCAGGGAGAAGACACCTCCAAGCAAAGGAGGTGTCTGTGTCACCTCAGACAACACACAGAACCTTCAGCTCCGGGGAACTCTGCAGCTGCAGTGAACAAACCACCTCTGCATCACTCAGTGATACTGGAAGCACCTGCAATAAGCTGGCCAGGATACTGGATCCAGCCAAGCTGCATTAGCCTGGAGTTGTGCCAGCTAATTCAGCCCAACCACCTCCCACGCCCACACCAGCTCATTTACAGCAAGCTCAGGCGTCTCCAAGCAGAGGCTATGCAGCCTCTCAGACACAAGTCTGCACTCTGCTGCTGGCACCTCTGGGGAAGCAGCAAGCTGCCTGTGCTGGTAGTGCACCTCATGGTGAGCCTGCTATGCCATGCTCAAGCTGCTCTCCTTCTGCACTGCTCTGTGCAGCTGTAAGAAACAAAGAGGTATTTGGCAGTACAAATTAGTTATTTGCAGCATTTCAAGGCTGCATCAAGGCCAACACCAAACACCACTCCCCAATTCACAATCCTCTGCTGACAAGGCCATAGGAGGAGACAGGATATTGTGCTAGTTTGAGCCTAGCTGGGATATTGGAGTGAGAGGAATTAGGTGATAGGCTGTGAAAAGGAAACAATGCTGATGTCTGCTTCACTCATAGGCTTGCTGAGATGTATAAAACCAAGAATACAAACAGATAACAGAGTTGCCCTCTGGCTCTGGCTGCCTGCACTTCTTTCTCTAACCTGCTGTCTGTGTAACTAATCCTTCTGCCTCCTAATCCCCCTGGCCGATTCTCCAAACTCACCTCGCACGTAAGGCAAAGTCTGGGGTAAGGTAGAGGGGTGGAAAGGAGGTGGAAGGGTGGTTGGGAGCCCCTCCTGGGGACTCTGGTTTCTGGGAGGGCTGCTGTGTTTCTGTGTTACTTTTTTTCACCTGTATATTTGTGTGTATAGCTGTATAGATTATAAACACCTGCTTGTGTATTGTGCTAAGCTGTAAACATCAAGCTTCATTCTTTAATTTCCAGCTCAGCTGAGCCTAGCCTGGGTGATTTTCACAAGAGTAGCGGGGCAGGTAACACCCAAACCATCACAGATATAGAGGAAAACAAGAGGGGGGAAAAAAAGATTGAAGCAGCCTCATGTTCAACCTAAACCTCCCCTGCGATGTCCTGCTGAGAGACTATCCAGAGCAGACACTGCAATCTGAAGCCACTGTCTCAACCTCAGTGACTTTTCACAAGCTTATGAGACTTCACTATCAACACAGCTGCTGTTTCTGACAGCAAGTGCTTCCTACACCAAGGCTTGCTACTTCCCTACACCAGCCTGCTCCTTGCACTCCAGACAGCACCGAGAGAAACTTTCCCACACCATCAGGGCAGGACCAGTACCACCTTTTAGTGCCAGGTATGTCCACACAAGAGAGAACACTCAGAAGCACAAAAGCCACCAAAACCTGAGCAGGTCATCAAGAAACAGAGAATTAAATTTCTCTCCTCAGCAGCCGTTCCTGGAACCAGCTGCGCAGTGAGGCCGGGTAGTGTCCACCTCAGAGACACCCAGAACTCAGCTGGGCAGAGCAGTGAGCAACCCACTTGGGGCAGGTCTCCAGAGGTCCCTTCCAATCTCAACTGCGGTGTGGTTCTGTAGTTCCTGTGCAGAACCCTCACAAAAGCGGAGGTCCCTGATCGCACCAGCTACAGAAACGCCCTGTCTGCAAGCAAACGCCTCCTTCTGCTAATGCTGAAAGCTTGTGTCTTCCCTGACCTTGAAGCTGTGTTATCTGCTTTGGCTGGGAGAAGGCGATAATAGCTCCTGACAATGGCAAGAGCCAGCCCTGAGCCGGTGGAACAGGAAATCCCATTTCTCAAGCCCTTCAAAGCCTGCCAGCCTGCCTGGCACAGTTTCTTTCAGCAGCACTCGCTGAGATTACAGCACTAAAAATAACCCACACAATAAGTTGTGCATTTAGAAGAAGAAAGGACTTGCCCTCGATGCGAGTTTCCCTTCCACTTGTGGCCTCAAGTATCCCCAGACAGTTGAACTGCTAGGGTTTTGTTCTCCAAATTAAACAGGAGCTGCCGCAGCTGAAGTGGTTTGAAATAAGGTAAGAAGATTAAAGGGTATAAGGAAGAGCTAAGATACTTCCCCGTTTTTAAACAAGCGTCTCCCCTCCCTGATGTTTTCTGTAATAAGAATCTCGGAGCCAAACCTGCCTCCTTTACACCACGCTCTGCCCTTCAGTCACCAGCTCGCCTACAACTGGCCGTACCCAGCCAAACCCAAGCAAAGGTAGGGGGACGGTCCTGCGGCTGCCGTCTGGAAGGCAACCCCCGCAGGCATTCTGCTGCAGGACTGAGGAACGTGCCCAAGCCTGCTGGGTTAAACGCATCATCTGAATCAGCAGAAAAAGCAGGCAGAGAGCGGGCAGCAGAACCAGCAGTAGGCTCGGAGAAGCGCCGCTGTCTTTACAGACACCGGTCTGTGCCGCCGCGGAGCATGAGCCGTTACAGCTCGGTCCTTTGTATCACATCACTGCCATTAAAGCCAGCCTGACTCCCCAGCAAATCGTCATGCATCGCTTGCAAGGCCTGGGCAATCTGCATTTGCGCTCTCAAACACAACCGATTTCTTTCTCAGCCCCCAAACAGCCTCTACACCGACATGTGGCAATGAGAATTACCTTCAGCACCGCGGGCTCAGCTGCTCATTTGATGCACATACACAATTTACTGCTTATATCGCACATGTCAGGTACTGGCTCAACTAATAGCACTTTGCCTTCAGCACAAATACATTTTTCATGTATGCAAGTACCCAAACAAAGTCAATACCCACATGCACCACCCAGAGCCTGACACACTTGCCTTGTCTTCAGTTTGTTCCCAGGAGGGCACACGTTGTGTAGTTCCATCCAAAGGAGAGCAGAGAGAGGGTGAAATGCAGTCAGCTCGCTTAGGCACTGGGTTTTCCAAGAGAACCACAGCTAATGAAGCACAGGTGCCACAGCTCACTTCATCTCAACAGCCATCACCTGCTAGGGCGTGTGGATGAGGACAAATGCCACCACCTGACAGCAGAATTAATGCAACTGCCTCAACCACAAAGGCACACCAAAATTCTCTGCCCCATTTTCTACTTGCCTTCAGGCTTCAACTACAGAATAGGAAGAGCATTTTGTTGAGAGCACTTTAAGTGTAAACTGGAGTCACTCAGAAGTATGGTCACAGAATCACAGACTGGTTAGGGTTGGAAAGGACCTCTTAAGGTCACCCATTCCACCCCCACCCCAGTCAGCAGGGACATCTGCAACTAGAGCAGGTCGCTCAGAGCCCCAAACAACCTGACCTGCAACGGTTGCAGAGTTGGGGCATCTACCACCTCTCTGGGCAACCTGGGGCAGGGTCTCACCACCCTCAGTGTGAAAAGTTCTTGCTTGTATCTCATCTGTGATTCCTAATAAGATAAAGAGAAGGAAGTAACTGCCTGAAAGCAAGCTGGCTAAGTATCTTCCAAATTTAAGTGTCAATATCACAGTGCACATTCTGACCTCCGAAGTTCACAGATTCTCAGAGTGGTCTGGGTGGGAAGAGACCTTGAGGATCACCTAGTTTCAGCCCCCCTGGCACTGGCAGGGTGAAGTTTTGTGGGTTTACGGTAAATTTAGTGAGTTTCTGAAGAAACAAAAAGAGGAAGCAAGCTACCAATGGAGGTTAAAAACCATAAACACCAACAAATAGAACCCATGAGAAAAGCAAACAGCTATTTCTACACTAGAGGTGAGAAGCACAAGGGGAGAGTATACAAATCATCTCTACAGATGATAACAATACTGTGTGGGTCGTATAGCTACAGGCTGTGTTACAACATAGCTGGACAAGAAGGCAAGAGTAATCATGAGGTTCTAAATATGAGGTCCTTCACTTTGCAAATTCACTTTTTACTTTGTACAGTTTTTTTTTTTTTTGGAGAGTGTTATTACCAATCCCAGAGAGCTTAATTCATAGATAGCACTGGGTTGGAAGGGACCCTCAAAGGTCATCTCGTCCAAGCCCACCCTGCAGTCAGCAGAGACATGTGAATACTACAGGAGATATAAAAATGATCATGTTCAGTTTATAATCGTTTCTGAGCCATGGGAAGAGAGAATAAGCCAGAGGAGCAGTGTACACTTGCAGCCACACTGCTGCTCAGTGCTGCTCCCCTACACTACGCTCCTGCCCAGCATAGCCTTTCACTTCCTGAGCTGCGAATCACGCACAGCTCGTCCACACCTCTGAGTTTCCAGAGCTCAGACCCTGCAGCACTTGTGAGCCTCCTCATCTTTAGGTCTTTGCCAGCCTCCCCACTCCCCTCACCCTTCTACTCCTCCCTCCCCTTGTTTTTAGCAGACCACTAAATCCCTTTCAAAGGCCTTAAGAACACTCTGGCTGTTTCCTAGATAAAGAGTGCATTTCATAGGAATAACAGACACGACATTGAGGAGACTGCACTCCTCTGCCCCTCCAGAACACGAGCCCCCTCTCCCCAGCAACAAGGGACAGCCTCAAGGTGCACCAGGGAAGGTTTGGGTTGGATACCAGAACCTCTTCACCGAAATGGTGCTTGAATCCCCATCCCTGGAGGTGTTTAAAAGAGGCAGAAAGGTAGTACTGAGGGTCGTGGTTCAGCACCAGATGTGGTTAGACCTGATGGTGTCAAAGGTCTTTTCCAACTGAAATGATTCCATGATCCCTGGGCAATGCCATCTGCAGTGCAAACTTTCTCACCCTGAGATCCAGAGGCAGACACACAGACCTGTGTCTCACACACCCCCATGACACCCTCGGAAGATGATGGCTGCTGCAGTCCTCCTGGCATCCCCAATGGAGCCTTTTCCCCGCGGTGCAGACATTCCCTGCTCACAAAGCTGCCGAGTGGGAGAAGCTGCGGCCCCCTGACTGCAAAACAGGCCCCTGGGGAGCGGCTGCAGCTGCACCCTGCTGAGCTCGGCCACAGCTGCCGCTGGTGGTCACTGCTCCCCTTGCTTACTCTGCCAGGGCTGGGGAAGGCCACTCCGCCGTGCCCCGACCGCGCTGCCCGGCCCCGGCCGCACCGCCTCTGCCCTGACCTTGCAGCCAGGCTGGCACCACAGAACCTTCCAGATGCACCTGCTGAGCTGGGCCACAGCTGCCGCTGGTGGTCACTGCTCCTCTTGCTTACTCTGCCGCGGCTGTGGAAGGCCACCTTGCCCTCGGGGGTGGCAGCTGCCGGGGCTGGCCTGTGAGGACCGCGCTGCCCGGCCCCTGCAGCCAGGGCGGCCCCACAGAACCTTCCAGATGCACCTGCTGAGCTCTTGCTTACCCTGCTCCTCTTGCTTACTCTGCCACGGCTGTGGAAGGCCACTCCGCCGTGCCCCGACCGCGCCGCCCGGCCCCGGCCCCGGCCCCAGCCCCACCGCCCGGCCCCTGCAGCCAGGGCGGCCCCACAGAACCTTCCAGACGCAGCTGCAGAGCTCTTGCTTACCTTGCTCCTCTTGCTTTGCCACGGCTGTGGAAGGCCACTGCGCCGTGCCCCGACCGCGCCGCCCGGCCGCACCGCCCGGCCCCTGCAGCCAGGCCGGCCCCACAGAACCTTCCAGACGCAGCTGCTGAGCTGAGCTGCGCCACAGCCGCCGCCGGTGGCCAGTGCCGCTCGTGCGGACCCTGCCGTGCCCGCGGGGGCGGCAGCTGCCGGGGCCGGCTCTGCCCCGCCCCAGCCGCACTGCCCTGCCCTGCCCTGCCCTGCAGCCCGACCCGCGCCTCGGAACCTTCCAGACAGAGCCTCACTACCTGCCCCCTGTGAAAGCCCCCGAAGGCATCAGAGGCTCCCTCCTCCTCCTCCTCCTCCTCCCTTCCTGCCCTTCTCTGAGGGGCTGAGTCACAGAATCATTTTGGTTGGAGGAGACCTTTAAGACCACTCAGTCCAACCTTTAACTCAGCACTGCCAGGGCACCACTAAAACATGGCTCACAGCACCACATCGACACAGCTTTTCAGTCCCCCCAAGGATGGAGACTCCACCACTGCCCTGGGCAGCCAGGTCCACGGCTTGACAATTCTTTTGGGGAAGAAACTGTTCCACATTGCCAACCTAAACCTCCTCTAGCCCAACTTGAGGCCATTTGCCCTTGTCCTGTTGCTTATTAATAGGGAGAAGAATCTCCACTGGCTCCAACCTCCTTCCAGGGAGTTGTAGAGAGCCAGAAGGTCTCCCCTTAGCCTCCTTCAGCCTGAACAACCCCACTCAGCCACTCTTCACAAGACATACTCTAGACCCTTCACCAGCTTTGTTGCCCTTCTCTGGACCTGCTCCAGCACTTCAATGTCCTCCTTGGAACGAGGGGCCCCAAACTGAACCCAGAACTCAAGGAGTGTCCTCACCAGTGCTGAGTACAGGGAGATAATCCCTGCATTGGTCCTGCTGGTCACACTGTTGCTGATCCAGGCCAGGATGCTGTTGGCATCTTGCCCAGCTGGGCACACACGGGCTCCTATTAATCTTGTCAGAGAAGGGACACTGCTGCAGGCAGCCAGGGCCCCAGTACCCACAGGGATGGTGCCACAGCCCTGTCACGGGCTTGTGCCTGACACCTTCATCCCAGCCACGTGAGGAAGCTCCCACACTGGTCTGAGATTCTCTTGGGCACACACCAGCCAGACCTCTGTGCCCAGGAGGCAACCTGCCAGCCCCTCACGGTAACCTGGCAGAAGTTACACATGGCACACACAGGGGAACACCCGGGAGCTGCCTGCCAAGCCAGCAGCCACTCAAACCAACTCACCGAACCCCATGCAAACCAGGGACATACCTGATGAGGCTTTTCAAATGTATGAACTGTTTCAGGCAGGCAAGATGAAGAAATCCTTCCTATGCTAAATCTGGAAGCAACGTGAGAAGCTCAGGTTAGAGGTGAGAATGAACACAAGCAGCAGTGAGTTTGGTTTCCATCCCGATCAGATCTAGGGCTCTCTAGTGTGGAAAAGCAAGGCTGAGCTGCCCTTGCTCTTGGCTGGGATGCAGAGCGGCTGAGCTGCGAGAGTGAAGTGCGCTGGGCACAGACCCCAGCGCCGCCAGATGATGAGAGGAGCTCCACAGCCAGGAGGGTGCTCTGATCACAGAATCACAGAACATTAGAGGCTGGAAGGGAACTCCAGAGATCCAGTCCAACTTCCCTGCCAAAGCAGGATCACCCAGAGTAGTTTACACAAGAATGCATCCAGGTGGGTTTGGAAAGTCTGCAGAGAAGGAGACCACAACCTCTCTGGGCAGCCTGCTCCAGGGCTCTGTCACCCTCACTGTCAAGAAGTTTCTCCTTGTGTTGAGGTGAAACCTTCCATCATCCAGTTTGTAGCTGCTGCTCCTTGTCTTACTGCTGCAGACCACCAAAAAGAGATTGGCCCCAGCCGCTTGACGCTTCTGTTGTGGAGCCTCCTTTTCTGGAGCCTTTCAAAGCCTATCTGGATGTGTTCCTCTGTGACCTGAACGAGAATGCACAGTCTTGCTCTGACAGGGCAGTTGGACTCCATCTCTTTGGGTCCCTTCCAACCCCTAACATCCTGTGATCTACAGAGAAACACCTGCGACACTCACCCCTCAAACACTGACAGGCATTGACCAGATCTCCTCTCAGCCTTCTCCAGACTAAACCGCCCCAGGACTGCAGTCTGCCTCCACAAGGGAGACGCTCGAGTGCCCCAGTCACCCTCGTGGCTCTCCGTTGCACTCTCTCCCCATCTCTCTTGAACTGGGGAGCCCCAAATCGAACACAATATTCCAGATGTGGCCTTACTAGGGCAGAGCAGGGGGGAGCAGAACCTCCCTAGCCCTGTTTTTGCTGCATGCCGAGATGCCATCGGCTCAGGCTGTGTGCCAGCAGCCAGCTGCAGCTCCTGCAGGGGCTGTACTTACCGCGTCGGGCAGCGGCGAGGCAACTTTGTTTCCACGGACATAAAGAGGCCACTCAGCAGCTGGTTATCTTTACTGAATGAATTTATTGGTTCTTTTTTTTGAACTAAAGTTGCTCACAGTTATTTAACAAGGGATACATCAGATTTTTTTTTTTCTTTTTGTCCATTTTAAACCATTAAATAACGTCAGTTTGTGTCTGTATAGGGGGGTGTGTGTGTGCGCATGTGTGGGTGTGTGTCTGTGTGTTCCAAGTACAAAATAGGAAGGATAACAAGAGGTATTGCTTTCATTTATTCTTATATCTTGTGTGAGTAATCCCCTTCCTGCTTGTACCGCATGAGTTTTGCTGATATAGGTAATTCTTATTATTATTATTATTTGTTCTTTTTTTTAAATTATTATTATTTTGTATTGAAATCCCAGCCTTTTGTAGAGGTACAATGTAACAGAAGCATCAAAATCTATACACAAGGGAAGAGAAAAGAGGGAAAAGAAGGGCGAGGGTGATGGGAGGGGAGCTCGGAGGAGAAGTAGAGAGAGGGCGGAGGCAGGAAAGACAACGAAAGCAAAAGAGACTAATTTACAGCAATGTCATGCAATTAAAACTGCCCCCCTCTCCTGCACCCTTGCCTCCCCCCCTCCCCAGCCATCACCCCCTGGTGTCTGACATGCACACAGCAATACGAGAGAGGAAAAAGTTCCAGAACGAGGGAAAAATAAATAAGTAAATAAATAAAACACCCCCAAATAAAACCAAACCAAAACCGAGAAAATAAAAAGAAATCCCTCCCGTTTGGGGGAGTGGGGGAAGGGGATGGGGGAGGGGGCAGAAGTCAAAGGTCTTTGCCCCATTTGTGTCTTTAAAAATTCTCCTTTTTTTTTTCGTTTTTTTTTTCTTTTTTTTTTCCTTTTTTTTTTTTAAATCTTCAAACCTATGTACAAGTAAAACCGGTCCAAGAAAGGGGGGTAGGGGTGGGGGAGGGGGGAAGAAATAAAATGAATTAAAAAAAAAACAACAACGACAACGACAACAAAAAGAAAAACATAATCAAAACAACCAAAAAAAAACAACCCAACCCAACCTCATCCAACATTATCATTAAAGTAAAAAGAAAGAAAAGAATCTTGCAGTACAACACACACCCATAGGAACCCAACGAGCAGCAATCGAAGGTCATAAAAGAGCTGAACACTAAATGCTAAGCCTACATTCTTCAAAGCTCAGTCAAGAAATACTTCTCACTGCGTTTTTGTTTTCCACTCGTCAAACCACGTTTGGTTTGGTTTGTTTAAGCCTTTGAGCTTGGGCCAGAATAAGTTACGCTTGGTCACAGAACTCCAGAGGAGGAGGAGAGGGGAAAAAAAGCCCCAGAGCGGTGGCGAATCTTCTTTTTTTTCAGTCACAAGATGAACACTTAAGGGGGTTTCTGTGCCTTTTCCTTTTTGTTCCACCTCCCTCCTCCCCAGAAATAAATAAGAATCAAGGTTGCCTCTACACAGTTCTTAAACAGAAGATATATCCAACAGCTTATTCTTTTAAATATATATATATATAAATAACCAAAACCTAAGAACGGAAACACAAAGAGAAGGGAAAAAAGAAACGAAGGGGGGGAAAAGGAAAAGAAAAAAGAAACGGAGGAAAAAAAATGGCAAAAAAGGAAAAGAAAAGAAAAAGAAAAAGGAAAAGAAAAAAAAGGAAAAAGAAAAAAGGAAAAAAAAGGAAACAGAAAAAAGGAAAAAGAAAAAGGAAAAAGAAAAAAGGAAAAGAAAAAATATAAAAAGGAAAAGAAAAAATATAAAAAGGAAAAGAAAAAAAGAAAAAGGAAAAGAAAAAGGAAAAAGAAAAAGGGAAAATAAAAAATGAAAAATAAAAAAGGAAAAGAAAAAGGAAAAAGAAAAAAAAAGAAAAGAAAAAAGGAAAAAAGGAAAGGAAAAAAGAAAAAGAAAAAAGGGGGGAAAAGGAAAAGAAAAAACGGAAAAGAAAAAAGGAAAAGAAAATAAGAAAAGGCAAAAAAAAAAGAAAAAAAAGGAGAAGTGAGAGGGAAAAGAAAAAAAGGAAAAGAAAAAAGGAAAATAAAATGAAAGGGAAAAAAAAGAAAAAAGGAAAAGAAAAAAGGGGAAAAAAAAAGCTCCTCATCCACCCAACCTCCCCCTCCTCCCCTTAAAAAAACAAAAGGAAAAAAAAAGGAAAGGGAAAAACAAAAGCCAAACCAAACCCCAACCCCAAACCATTATCGAAACAGCCTGCAGTACTTTTGTAACGTTTACAGTAGCTTCGTGATTAGGTCTCCCATTGCCCTGACTCCACCTTGTCTTGCTCTGATGAACTAAGTGCCAGTGATTTGCACACACACACAGAGGAAATAAAACCCAAGAGAAGTCTCTTTTCTTCCTCCTCTTCTTCTTCTTTTTTTTTGTTGTCTTTTTTCTTTTCCTTTTTTTTATCCCTTTTGTTCGTTGCTTTTTGTTGTGTTTTTTGTTTTTCCTTAGGAAAAAAACTATAAAAATCACCCAAGCCAACAAATGAAACTGAAAAAGAAAAAAACAACCCAAAGAAATAATAATACTGATAGTGATGCCGCACTAGCAACACAACAATTGCCTCTAAATGCAGGGTGTAGTGGAGGACCCAGCTGGTCGAAGAAGATCCCAGCGAGGTTGGTGGCACAGTGGCAGGGGAGTTGACAGGTGGGGAGGAAGGTGTCGGAGGAGGAGCAGCAGCAGCAGCAGCAGCAGCAGCAACAACTCTGCCTGGTGGCAGGAGAGACAGTCCTTGGGCAGTCTTGTCCCTCTTCTTTGCTACCAGAAGTTGCCTTTTTTGTTTTGTTTTTGTTTTCTTTCCCTAAGTTTTGAATGGTTTTGTTTTGTATGTGTTTAATTCCTTGAACCCCTTCTCCCTCCTACGTTTACTCCTTTCCCCTTCCAGCAGGTCAGGAAAAAAAAAAAAAAAAAAGAAGAGCAAAATGATACAATAAAAAAAACAACCCCAAAAAAACCAAAGCAACCAATCAAACCAGTTCCTTGGTATATAAATGTATGGCTGGATGGATATTGAGAGCTCAATATCCACACACAGACACATCTATATATATTAAAAAAAAAAAAAACAAACAAAGGAGGCAAAAGAAAAGAAAAATTCCAAAACCCAAAAACCAACCCAAAAAAGGCGGTGGAGAGAAAAAGAAGGTTAAGAAAAATCCCGTGGTGAAGCTCCCCAATATTGTCTTGGTTCAACGCTTAAGTTTTGAGTTGCTCCTGGCTGGTTTCTGATGAGAACGTGCTCTGGATTCATGGAAGCACTGCTACACCCAGCTCCTTGCCCCGCACCCTCCCCGCTGCGGGCTGAGGTCACCTGCGCGGACAGAAAGCTGCTGAAAGGGTAAAAGTGTTTTTTTTTGTTCGCTTTCTTTTGGGTTTTTTTTTTTTTTCGTTTGTGGTTTGGGGGGTTTTTTTTGTTTTTTTTTTTTCACTCCCGACAATTTGCAAAACTCCTTTCAGCCCGGACTCTGCAGTGCCACGACTGAGCAGATCTCTCTTGTGGAGCACCAAAAAGAAAAACAAAAAAAAAAGAAGGAAAAAAAAAGAAGGAAAAAAAGGAAAAAGAAAAAAAAAAAAAGAAGAAAAAAAGGGGGGGAGGGGAAAAGAAGGAAAAAAAAAAAAAGGGGGGGGGGAAGGAAAAAAAAGGCGTGCACTGGGGAGGTGTTTGGGGAGAAGTGGGGGAGAAACCCACTTCCTGAAGGGAGAGGGGAGGCTGGGAACCTCAAACAGGACTGGTCCTTGGACAGTCTACATCGGTTGCCTTCCGTCAACAAGTGTCCGCAGAGCACAGAAGGTGAAGCCGTGGCTGACATGTTAACTTTTCGGGATAATTCCTGGTAGCAGAGCGGAAACAAGTGGTGTCGTCAGAAACACAGAGAGAGCAGGAACAGAACAAGAAACCAAAACGAACCGAAACCAAAAAGGCAAAGAAAACAACAACTGACAACAACAACCAAAAAAAAAAAAAAATTCATAGTAATAAAAAAAAAAAAAAATCAGGAAGGAGGGAAAAAAAAAAAAAAGGGCAAAAACAGTCAAAAAAAAAAGGAGAGGAAAAAAAAATAAACCCAAAACCAACAAAGAAAACCAAAAATAAACCACAACCCAAGGTCTGGTGAACTGGGTTCTGTGTCATCTGTGCTACCTTTTTTCTTTTCTTTCTTTTCTTTTCATTCTTTCAGGGTTTTGATTTTGTTTTGTTTTCTGTGTCTTGTTTCTGAGATATATATTATATATCATATATAAATATATATATGTATATATGTACAGTCATTCCTTCATACAAAAGTTGTCTATAGACAGTTTTGTACTGTTGTGGCAAGGTATATACATCCTTCTAGTTTAGAGGCTAGCTTGCTAAAGGAATATTCTTTCATTCTTTCTTGCTTCTAGTTTGTTCTGTTTGTTTTGTTTTCTTTTCTTTTGTTCTTTTTCTAAGTGATTTAATTTTCTGTCTGTTTGTTTTGCTTTGTTTTTGCTTTTTGTTTTGTTTTGTTTTCGCTTTTTAATGTGTTTATTTAAGGTTGGTCTTGTAGGCCGACTGATGAGACCATCTTTGCTTTGTCTTTGCCAGCAGGGTACTTATTGTCTCCTCTAGACCCATAGTCATTAGAACCGGAATCGCTCCGCTTGCTGTTTGCGCTATGCTTGGTTGGCGTGCCGGGGGGATGGCTCACCTGCCCGTTCTTCTCGTCTGAAAAAAGTTGTTTAATTACGTCAAAGAAGTTACTCAATGGGCTGCCTGGGTACACAAAACAGAGGAGACAAAAAAAGAAAGAAAGGAAGGAAGGAAGGAAGAAAAAAAAACCAACAACCAAACAAAACAACAAACCAAACCAAAACCAACAAAACAAACGAACAAAAAAAAAAAAAAAAGAAAGAAAAAGGAGGGAAAGAGAAATAGAGAGAGAGAGAAAGAGGAGAGAAAGAGAGAGAACAAACAAACAAATGAACAATGGGGTTTTTAACGAGAAGAACATGATGAGGAGATCCAGAGCCACGTGCGTGGGAGTGTGGGGGAGATGAAGACAATGAGCAGGAAGAGGAAGAGTGTTTAGGATGGGACACCTACAGAAATAAAGAGACTGGGAGCACAGAGCACCTCGAGGGAAGGTCCTGGTTTTCTGCTGTGGGAGAGGAGGCACAGCTGGCTCACCTAGCAGGAGAACACAGTGGCCGGTGCAGTCTGTTACTGGGGCTCACTTGGCCACTCCACGCTGACACTTGAGTGGATGTGACGCTGGGTACAGGCAGGTCCCTTCTGAGTGCTGCTGTTAGGGTATCTGGAGGCACTCGCCAACGGCTGCTCCGCTTTGCAGCAGTGCTGAGCTCTCTTGCCACACCAGGCATGAGGCTGTCTTTCTGAGTACCTCCTTGCTCCCTTTTTGCTCACTAAGCCTGAAGCACCTGAGTGCTCCAAGGGAAACAGCATTTGACAGAGCTCTGGCTGACCTGAGGATTGCCATCTGCATGCATGGGCCGTGGCTTCTACTTGCAAGCTCCTAAGGACCTTTAGATCCTTCTTAGAGCAGGAACCTGGAAATAACAGTGCTGAATGCATTGTGGAAGCAGGCTGTCATGCATCTACCTATTTCTGGGACCTACCAAGGTCAAGAACTACTTCCTCACTGTCCTGAATTCACATTCTTTCCATAATGCATCCTCCGTGACACTGATATTGACTCCAGTGGAGTTAGGAGTCAGCCTGGGGTGTAGAACAGGTATCTCCTGAAGGCAGCCAACAGAGCAGGCTGCAGTTTGAATGTGGGCTGGGCACTGTGCACTTAAGCACAAGCTTTCACACCCCTGAACTCCAGGCAGCAGCACTGTGCTGCTCATAGAGCCCTGGGTCAGAGGATGACATAGGCCATACCCAAGGAGAGGCTCTGGGGTGCTACCAAGGGGAAGAGACCAGCTACTACTGGGAAGTAGCCTGTTGAGAGGTATTTCTAGTCCCTTTTAATTTTCTTGGACTGAGAGATTAATCCTGTTTAGGCACAGGAGGGGTCACACTAAACTCTCTACACATGGAAACCAAAGGTAGTTTTTATCTAACTTCTTGGAGGTGATGCCCGTTCATGACCATTAAACTCCCATCATGCTTCCCTCAATACTGGGACACAGCTGGCTCCTTTGTCCTAGCAAATTCAAATCACTTATGTCCCACCTAAGCAATTCCATTCTCCAGCTCCTAGAAGAAGCTCCTTGTATCTGCTCTTTGAAGCAGTGAAGAGTGGAATCTTTCATCCCTGAGATGGGAACGTTCAGTTGGGAGCAAAGGGGTTTCTGCAGAGCAGGGATTGCCATTTCTCCACAGCTGGTGGACACTGGGTCATATTCTACTTCACTTTCATCACAAACATAAGCAAAGCAGCTACTACAGCAGACAAGTACTTTTTGGGCACAGTAACCTGGCTGAAGAGCTTGCTGAATGCTTTTTTGTTCTCTAGTGGAAAATGCCAGGCACACATCAACTGCTCTTATAGAAAGAAAGAAGGAATTTGTATTTGTGCCCTGCAAAACTGAATGTGTCCCTCTTTTTCCCTGCTCCACACGAACCAGGAAGCTGTTGTTTTCCTCTGCAGGTGAACAGGCATTGAGAAAAATTAAATGATTGGGATATGCACTGAAGGATCTCAGCCTTATTAATCTCATTCATTCTTTGTTTTGCTCTGCTTGCTGGTCTGTGGTTAACTTATTGCTGGCCCTGGCTCTCTTCGTTCATTCTGTTGCACCAATGCCACAGGCAAATGGCTCTTTGGAAAAGCATCACTCCAGCTTCTGGAAGGGCATCATTCACCTAACTGAAGTCTTAGTGAGGGGCCCAAACCAACAGCCAGACAAAGCAGGTATCTCAGTGTCTGCCTAAAAAGAGAAGGCACCAAACTCTCAGGCCTTTTGGGGTCACACCTCTGTGAGCTCCACCTGCTTCTTTCCACATGCATGGAAATGCTTTGGAAGGGGAAAATCTACTCCACATCTGTGACTTCTATTTCAGAGAGTTCCCTATCCCTCCCTACAACTCTTCCATCCTTGTGGGCATATTCTCTGCTCAGACTCATTTCTATATACTCAGATTCATTTCTACCTGCTCAGACTCATTTGTTTGGGTGGCTACTCTTTTTCAAAGAAAACAAAGGGAAAACAAACAAAAAGCAAGCAAACACTCAGCCTTGAATGCAGGGATGTGGGCAGATCTGGTTCTTATGTGGCTTTGGACTCCTCATCGTCATAAGCAAATGGAGTCAGCAGAGAGAATGAAAGAGAGCACTGAAAAAAATGCTGGAGAGGGAAAGACTGCTAGGTTGGGAGAAAAGGGGAGGGGAATATCTCTAGTTATTCAGCTGAGCAGTTTATCCAACAAGCTTAGAGGGAAAGAAGAGGGCAGAGTAAGCAGGGCTCTGCAGGAGTCAGGGGAGTTCTCTTCTCTTCATGTAGACAACAACAGCAGACAGAAGTACAACTTGCAAGAACGGAGCAACAAAACATTTTTTCAAATGATAATGGTGTGTCTGGTACTTGCTGAGCCCTGACACAGGAGTTTTTTAACCATCCTATTAAAATATGCAGCCCCTGTTTCATCCACCCTTTCTCCTCCCCGTGCCCTACTGGCTTTCAAGCGCCTGGAGATTTATTGCAGCAAAAGTATTTAACAGTCTGCTTTTCTTTGCCTGTATTCACTGCTGGATTCCTTACAATCAGCATTTTCAGGTAAAATTTTAATGGGAGGTAAGAAATCCTTAGGGATGCTTAAAGAGAGCTACTGAAAAATAAAATAGGCCATTTCGCTAACCCTTTCCTTCCTCTGCCTTTGGTATTCTCTGGACTTGTAATTAAACATCAGGCAAATGCCACTCTCCTGTCCTGCAGACAAGAAAGAATTGGTCCAACACCAAGTAATGCAATCACTGCCTTGGTGCTGTCTATGTGGCTGGTCTAGATGCTGGTCTTTGGTTAGACAAAGAGTTCCTCATATTTCTCTCTGAAGATAGGTAAACGTGGGTCAGCTACACTGGAAGCATGGAATTGGAGCATGGTGTTGCTCTTCTTAGTTCTTGTTCCCTTTGGGCTTACACATCCCATAAAACAAGACTTGAAAATGCAGGTGATGATGGGTTAAAATAGATTTTTCATCTCTCCTTCACTCCTGGCACCAGTGTGAAATTGTTCCTAGGCTCTTACACCTGTAAGTCCACCCAGGGATCTCAGAAAGGCTGCCTCTCACTTCAGAAAGTGAGGTGACATCCCATTTCCTTGGGACTGGGATGCAGGTTTGGTTCACTGAGTCTTCACAACTTGCCCAGTGTTTCATGCATCTGTAGCTAAGGTCTTGGTTCCCCTTGAGAGCAAAAACTTTCATCAGCAAAGAGCAAAGGAGGCATGAAGGGTAGCAAGGGTGAAAAATTGTGTGGAGGATCAGAAGCGGGGTAGGGGTTCAGAGCATTAGGATCACATCTGCTAGGAGGAGATGAATGTGTGCGTTTTAGAGTCAGACCAAGGAAGTGAATGCTGCAAGATGGGTAAGGGTAATGGGTTTGAAAACAAGCACTGAAGCTCATGAAAGGGTCATGTACTGAAGGGATGCTAGAGAAGTATCTTCATGGGGAAGGCACTGGTTTTGTGGCACCTGTCTGCAGCGTTGCCACGGCTGAAGATCACGAAAGAAGTCACAGCTGTGAATGCATTTGAATACAACAGGCAGTGAAAAGGAGAAAACCGCCTGGAGACAGACACAAAAAAGGAAGCTGGACAGGTGGCTTGTATCAGCTCTCACAGCCCTCTGTATTTCATCTGCTGTTCTCAGGAAGTCTGTCCCACTGACCAGAGGTGTCACAGGTTTGAGAAACAAAGTGGGAAGGGAGCACCAAGACAAGAGAGGACAGAGAAAATGAGGTGATTCACCCCAGGCACCAGGAAAGGATGCACCTTGCAAAGACCCTGACTCACAAACACTGTGTCCTGACCTTGAAAGACCCTAACTCACAAAAAACTGTGCCCTGACCTTGCAAAGATCCTGACTCACACACTGTATGCTGACCTTGCAAAGACTCTGACCTCACAAACACTGTGCCCTGACCTTGCAAAGACTCTGACCTCTCAAAAACTGTGCCCTGACCTTGCAATGACTCTGACCTCACAAACACTGTGCTCTGACCTTGCAAAGACTCTGACCTCACAAACACTGTGCCCTGACCTTGCAAAGACTCTGACCTCTCAAAAACTGTGCCCTGACCTTGCAAAGACTCTGACCTCTCAAAAACTGTGTCTTGACCTTGCAATGACTCTGACCTCACAAACACTGTGCCCTGACCTTGCAAAGACTCTGACCTCACAAACACTGTGCCCTGACCTTGCAATGACTCTGACCTCACAAACACTGTGCCCTGACCTTGCAAAGACTCTAAGAGTGCTTCACAGGACAGTAATAGGAGGTGGTGCACAGGCAGCTTCGGGGCAAGCCTGCAGGCTCCAGGCACTGATTCCAGCCTGCTGTTTTGTAACATTTTAAGGCAGCCGGAAAAGGGCTTGGTCCTCTTTTCACTGAAGCAACAGCACTATTCCCATTGACTTAATGGAAGCAAACCCTGAGGCACTTCCTTCTGCAAAACTCTCTCTCGTGTCTATGTATTTCTAATGCACTAATCCTTATGGTGCTGAACACGAAGCTGCACAAAACAAATTGCTATCCGTGGGATTATCCTCTGCTTCCCCTTTCTGTATAGCCTGAGAAATTCTGTGTTTCTGCATTTTTAGCTTAGGCTTTGGGAAAAAGTGAATGGGAAAAACCCCAGGTCTCTACTGGAGACAAAGACAGCCTTAGTCACCCTGACTTCCCATACTCCTTCCCCGGCTGCTTTCACATCCTTTCTGTCTTTGGCCTGCCTCTGCTGCTGAGTTTTCCTTCCTGTACCCATTCTTTTCTCTTTACCCCTTGCCTTTCCCATCCCCAGCTTGCTCTGTATTTCGATAGCAGCTGTAGCTTCAGTGAATCATGCAACAAAAATCCAACTGCTTTCACAGCAACCAGTGAAACACTCTTGATGAGTGATAACCCAGCCCCTTTCAAACCCATTTTGATACTTTGACAGTGTTCTAGTCCTCTTTCCTTCTTAAGGCTAGGCATTTTTAGCTTTTTTTTTTTTGCTTGGTTTCTACTGGCAAAGTCCCTTCTGTCTTCAAAACCAGGAGACTTAAAATACAGAACCCACTCCAGGAGTACAGGCAGTGAAAGGGAAAGCAGAAAGATAAAAATGGCATATTCCTCTTTGCTTAGTTGTAATTTCATGGAGGGGTTTTTCTCCATGCTGAAGAGCTCCTAGTTTAAGTATTGGACAAATACATATGAGAGGCAGCTCCATGGCTGCTGAAGGCTACAGAAGGAATCTGTTGCTCCTTTAGTAGTTGGATATACAGGGCTTCCCTCTAGAATGGAGAAGGGGGACAGAAAGGTCTTGCTGGAGGCTATAAAGCCAAACTTCCTCCTAGTCTGTGAACCCATCCTAGAAGCAAAACTGCAGAAATCCCAAGACAGGCACTTGTCTAAAAACACAGAAGTCAGGAAAGCTTTCAAGAGACATGGATGTGGTTTGTACTGGGGTTATAAGAAAGACACCACAAACTGACCAGAACAGGTTTGCACATTTCTGGTTTTCCCCAGTTAGTTTCCTGTTTAGATTTCATTTCAGTCTAGGAGTAGAAAAGGAAGACAGACAGCCCACAGAACAACTCCAGCTTTCTAGGTGGACACCTGAAGGGCAGCTGGGGAAGGTAAAGTGCCTACCAAAGGTAACTACAGAGCTTATTTTCCAGAGCCCTTAGACTCTGTCAGTGAAAGCAGTGCTTGCAGGAACAGACTGCTGGCAGGAACCACTCAGATATGCCACACTTAGCTTCCAGCAGAAATGAGAACTTCCAGTGTGTGCTGATTGAGGGCTAACTGCAATATTATAATGAAAGAAATTAGATTATTTGTAATAAAAAGAAAATAATGATAAGGTCTGCATCATTCACTGGTTTGCTAAAAGGGATAAAAAGCCAAAGTGTAAACAATTTGTCTCTCTTTTGCCTTCTTTGTTCCTGAGCATTGGATCTCTTCCTTCTAATCTCTTCCACTAACCCTGGCAAACATTTCCAGGTAACAAAGTAAGCTTTGCTGGTTGTTTTGTTTTCTGTCTGGGAAAGAGAGGGAGAGGGTGGCTTTGAGTCTCTTCTGGGCAGTTTCTCTGTCCAGGAGGGAATTTGGATTTCTGTATTATTTCTAATTTGTATACCATTGGAAATACTTGGAAATACATTGTATATATATATGCTTGTAAATTTAGCTTTGCTGGAAACATAGCTTTATCTTCCAACCCCTCTGAGCTGGTCTGGTAAACTTCAATAGTAGGGGGGAAGTTCTTCTACCCACCACACAGTGGCTGCATGCCTGGGCAAAGCCAACCAACCAAGCTGACATTTAGATGCTCTACAACCCATCTGTGTTCTTACTACCCTAACCATTCCATCTCCTCTGCAGGTGGGTGGCCCAATGCTTGTGATTAGCCAGATGTATCCAGATGGTCATTCTGCATCTGTCTTCTCTCTCCCTCTCTCAACACACAGAGATCCTGAGGTCCAGGCCATTTCTCCTGCCACAGGTACTGAGTCAGGTTGCTCTTGGGTAACAAGTTAGAGAACAGCGAAGACAGGCAGCAAGGACCCAAAGAGATGAGGCACATCCTTGCTGCTACTTTCTGCAGATAATGAAAACCAAAATGTGTCCCTGAGGGAGGAGCAGCTCTGGCCAATCCAGCACCACCACTGAAAAAAGCAGCCCGGAGGCCGGAAAGCAGCGATTCATACATTCCTTTGGACAGCTGGTGGCACTGAAAGAGCAGGCAAGGAGGGGGGTGGGATGAAGAGATGCCAGATTCTGTTGTGGAACCATCCTGTTCTGGGCAAGGACTCAGCCCAAGAATTCTTTCTATCTGCCTGTCCTTTTGCATAGATCTGCCTGCACAAGTGTGTGCTGAGAGGGGAAGCTGACGACCTGCACTGAGAAAGCCACAGCAGATGATCGCAGTCAGGGCTGCTTCCCATCCTCTTACGAGGCTTCCGCTGCTTCCTTCCAATTTTTTGTCTATAAAAATGTCAGGAATGTATTGGCACTTGGCAATATGATTTTGTTCTTTCCTGACAGATGGATGCTCAAGTAGGATCTTATGGGTTTTAAGTTCTCTGACCTGTTCCCAAGGAGAGAAACACCCTGTGTGTGCTGGTGAGATGTTGCCTCTTCATTTCCTCTGAGTCAATCCCTCCAAAAGACACTTGAATTTTCAGGGCAGGCTATCTCACATTTAGCTTAGTACAAACGTTCACAGGGAGTGTCCTGAAGCACTGCCTGCCATAAAGAAAGTGCTGTGGCCTTAACTGAGGGGGATCTGTTTTCTGTATTGGGTAGCGTTACAGAGAAGAGCAAAAGATGTTGCATTGGACAGCAAAAATCCAGCCATAGCTGTCAAGACAGGGGTGGAGCATCTCTGCTATGAGGACAGACTGAGGGATCTGGGGTTGCTCAGCCTGGAGAAGAGATGACTTCAGGGGCACCTTAGAGCTGCCTTCCAATACCTGTGGGGATCTTACAGAAAGGCTGCAGAAGGACTGTTCATGAGGGTGTTTAGAGACATCACAAGGGGGAATGGTTTGAAGCTGAGGAAGAGCAGGGATCTTAGGCAGATATGAGAGTGGTGAGATTCTGGAACAGGTTACCCAGGGATGCCTCCTCCCTGGGAGTGTTCAAGGCCAGGCTTGATGAGGACTTGAGCAACTGAGTCTAGTTGAGAGGTGTTCCTGCTCATGGCAGGGAGGTTGGAGTAGCTGATCGCAAAGGTGTATTAATAGGACTGTGGTTAGTAGGTCAAGAGAGGTTCTCCTGCCCCTCTACTCTGCCTTGGTGAGGCCTAATCTGGAGTACTGTGTCCAGTTCTGGGGCCCCAGGTTCAAGAAGGACATGGAGCTGGTCGAGACAATCCAGCCCAGAGCCACAAAGATGATGAAGGGAATGGAACAGAACATCTCTCTTTAGGGGGGGGAGGGGAGGGAGCTGGGGCTTGAAGCAGACTGAGAGGTGATCTCACATTGATAAATATGTAAAGGTGAGTGCCAGGAGGCAGGAGCCAGGCTCTGCTTGGTGATGCCCAATGACAGCACAAGGGGCAATGAGTAGAAGCTGAGACATAGGAAGGTCCATGGAAACATCAGGAGGAATTTTTTCCCTGTGAGGGTGACAGAGCACTGGAACAGGCTGCCCAGGGGGGTTGTGGAGTCTCCCTCTCTGGAGATATTGGAACCCAACTGGATGTGTTCCTGTGTGATCTGCTCTAGGTGATCCTGCTCTGGCAGGAGGGTTGGACTGGATGACCTTTCAAGGTCCCTTCCAGCTTCTGACATTCTGTGATTCTGTGTCACTTCCAACCTGAGCCATTCTGTGACAGGACCCAACATGTAGCAAATATTTTGACACATCTGGGTTCATCTTTAGTGCCAATTTTTGTTGCTGCCTTCTACACTGCAAAAGCCATCAATCATGAGTTGGAAAACAAATGTCTCCCTAACACAATAGGAGGCTGAAGATCTGTGACTACAGCATGGTGGAGGGGGAATCAGCCATCCACTGGGACAACAATGGAGAGCTGGACAAGGGGAGCTGGGAAACCTGGCTTGACTTCTGTGACAAATGTGGCTTGTATGTCATGACCTACCCATTATGAATGAATGTGTCACCCTTCAGGTGGGTCATCTTCCTTTCATCTCTCATTTGGGCCACAACTTAGGCAGAAGCCATGCTCAGAAAGACCAGCAGCCAGCACGTCTTTCAGAGGTGCTAAGAAAAACCATCTTGTTCTGACTGTACCGCAGCAGAACAGTGCTGAGAAGAGACTTTCAGCTGGGAGGGCAGTGTTGAGAAGAGACTTTCAGCTGAGAGGGCAGTGTTGAGAAGAGACTTTCAGCTGGGAGGGCAGTGCACATTTTTTTTCTGCTCTAGGTTTCAGCCTCAGTGTTTCTGTCACCAGTTATGACTTTCTACATGCCAATCACCAACCTCCTCTTCCATCAGGCAGCTACTTCATGAGAAGCAGGATTACTCTGCTTAATGCCAGTATGGATCAGGAGCACTTCCAAGAGCACCACATCCAGATACTTGCTGCTACAGACATCCTGGAATAAGCCCTTGCAAAGCCACCTGCTGCAACTGCAACCCAAATGGGATGTACCAAGATTTAAACTACAAAGTGTCTCCTGAAGTTCTCAGGTAGCTTGAGATGGTACTGACACAGCCTTGTGCCTGGGTGAATCGAACTGTGACTGCAAGGAGCTAGCAAGAGAAGCCTTTACTGCAGTGCAGTTGCACTGAGGATGAGTGGCTGTGGGGCCAAGGTCAGATGGCTCTGAACAGGAAGCTCTGTCAAGTCCTGAGCACTGGAAGCAAGGGACTTGAGCAAGATGCATTGGAAGGATATGAAAGGCAAATGGATTTGCTGTGCTTCTGCTTTGATTGGATCGCTTTCTTCATAGCCACTGGTACACACACAAGGACTGGTAAAGCTTTTTGTCTAAGTGGTGCTGAGAACAGAGGTTTTGAGTTGTAAGTGGCAGCACAGGACACTGAAGAATAAACACAGAGGTCTTCCAGGCAGCCTGTTGTCACAGGGTTATGGTTCAAGACTCTGGAGGAACCTAGCACCAGAACATGAGCTGTCAGATGTGCTAACCTTTTCCACCTCTCATCTCCATCCAGTTTCCATGAATGGAACTGGAGGCTTCCTTCAGATGGAAAGTCATGAGGGATGGAAAACAGGCAAAGATTGTCTCACTTGGAAAGAAAACTCAGCCCCAGACAGCTACAGACTGGGCAGTTTACAGGCTGCCTTGGTGTCTCTTGAAAGCAAAGTCAAGAGCAAGGTGGGCTTTGCAGAGCTCCTCGGCAAAACATACTTGCTGAGGACTCTGAGACACTGGGGGTGGCAGGGAAAAGGAGCTGTCAAAGGCTACACACCAGCTTCACTACCAGTCAACCACCCAAAGAAGCTCTCCCACCAGTATTCAAAGGATTTAAAACCATCAAGGTTTGTAAAGGCCAACTCATTCCTGAACGAGGACCGCTGGAATGCTGCCATGGGTTTCTGTGTGGTGTGCACCACTGGCCTCAGACCCAACATGCTCCATCTATGATGACACTTGTTTTCCAAGTCTCAGCTTTGGGGTTGAAGCTGGAAGGTCTTCCAGCTTTGTGTGTTGATTTTTGTGTTTAACTTAAAGGCCCTGCAAAACTTACTAGAACCTCACTGTCAATTATACAACCTGCTCCTTGGTGAGACAGACATAAATACCAGATTAGATGGTAATAAACAGCCCTCTCAGCCCTGCCTCAAATGAAAGAGAATCCAGCTTCTTCTTTTACAGCTGTGTTGATTCTGCAAGGCTTAACGGCCGCACATAAAGTGGTGGAGCTTATTTGTCACTAAACTGCTTTGGCTCTGAATACACACAAGGAATAGATCAGCTAAGCCGGGAGGTATCACACCCACAGGCAGTTTGCAGGGGACAGCTGCGTTAGCAATGTAAAGGGCTTAACTTCTACAAGGTAAATCTAATCTTCTGAACAGATAGGAGAGGCTTCATGGAAAGCAGTTTAGTCTTTCTGACTAAAGAAAGGTTAGGAAATGCCCATTCCCCTGCTGCACAGAGTGGAAATGTGGAAGAAAAAGTTCCACCTCAACGTGCCTTTCAGCTTCATTACGAGACAGATGCTTTCCTTCTCTTGTGCAGTGTTCAGGGTTGGCAGCAGTTCTCTGGTGTGCAAGGTAGGCCTGATGCAACATCATGTGGACACTGGCAGCATCTATGGCACACCTCTATTGGTCAATGTTCACCTGTTTCTCAATGCCAACAGCTATGCAAAATCACTTCTCAGGCAAATGACCCTGGCTAGCAGGAGATGAGGTAGCATTTGAAGCACAGAATCACACAACTGTTTTGGCTGCAAGACACCTCAAGGTCAGGGAGTCCAACCATCAACCTAACACCACCACAGCCACCATGTCCCAAAGGGCCATGGCCACAGGTTTCTTGAACACCTCTGGGGATGGTGCCTCCACCACCTCCCAGGGCAGCCTGTTCCAATTCCTGATCACTCTTGCAGCAAAGAAATTTTTCCTACTATCCAACCTAAACCACCCCTGGTGCAATATGAGGCCATTTCCTCTCATTCTATCACCTGATACAAGGGAGAAGAGGCCAACCTCCACCTCACTCCAACCTCCTTTCAGGGAGTTGTAGAGAGCAATGATGACTTCCCTCAGCCTCCTTTACTCCAGGTTGAACAATTCCAGTTCACCTGCAACTCAGCATTTTTGAAGGCCTAAATAACTCTGCCTTGCTGCTAATGACAACATCTAATGGTTTACAGTGACTGAAAAGTTATTCCTCATCCCCATCAGAGCTTCAACACATCTGAGCCAGGCACAAAGCCTCTGATGAGCTATTCCTACTCCAGAGTTAACCCTTGTGCAAGAATGACCTCCTGTGCTCACTCTCAGAGTAGAGAAGAATGATGATATTAGGAACAATGTCTTTACTGCAAGTGTGGAACAGGCTGCCCAAAGAGGAGGTGGAGTCCCTATCCCTGGATGTGTACAAGAAACATGTGGACACAGCACTTGGGGACATGGTTTAGTGGCCACAGCAGTTCTGGACTGATGGTTGGATTCAATGATTTCAGAGGGCTTTTCCAACCCAAATAATTCTGTGATTCTCACTCTGTTTGTGGTTATCAGATGAACACTGCATTAGCTTCACAGGGGCTCCCTGTCCTCAAAGCCATAGAGGACAGTTTGCCAATAAGAGGCTATGTACTGGCATCATTCCCTGTCTCAGGCATGGCTGAGCTCTCCTGCCCGTGAAATAGCTCTTCACTCCCCTGGGCTGGTGGAATTCAGCCTGGTGCAGTCACCACTCTGGATGCTGTGTGTGAGCAGGCCAAAAGGAATGTGGTTTAAAGGAAGCAGCTCCATTAACCCCCTACAGCCCACCCTTTCTCTTCCCTGGAGACATGTTTGCCTTCTGTCAGTGCTGTAGCTGCCAAAAAGCAGTCTCCCTGCTGGCCTTCACCTTGTCCTCTTTGTCCCTTGCTGGATTGATGCTGACACAGTGGCAGCTGGAGGGCCTGCCTAAGCTGGGAGTGAGGATGTTCTCTAGAGAGCGCAGCGCACTGGCTGCTTATCTGCACAGCTCAGTTACCTTGTGAGCAGTCACTGGAGCCAGCATTGCCACACTTAATTATCATCTGAGTGCCAGATCCAAGGAAGAAGGAAAAGATTGAGGGAGAAGAGGGATTTGCTGTCTGGCACCTTCAAGAAGAAGCTGGAGGTCTGCCTGCCACATTAATCACCTCAACACCAGGGGGAACTTCTTTACTGTAAGGGTCCCAGAACACTGGAACAGGCTCCCCAGAGATGTTGTGGAGTCTCCTTGTCTGGAGACTTTCAAGGCCTGTCTGAATGTGTTCTTGTGTGACCTGAGCTAGATTGTATGGTCCTGCTCTGGCAGGGGGGCTGGACTTGATCTCTTTGGGTTCCTTCCAACCCCTGACATCCTGTGATCATTTGTCTTCAGGAGGAGATCAGAAATGGTAAACCCAAGAAAACTCAAGTAAGAAATCCAAGGAGCTCCTTACAGAGCAAAGAAAGGACCATCTGAAAACTAGGATATGGGGCAAAAATCTGCCCCTGTCACACACACAAAACCCTAATATTATCTTCACTGTGACAACTTCCCTTTGTTCCAGACCCTACAACAATGCCAGAACAACCTTCCTTTACAAAGAGATGACACAGGAGTCACAGGTACAGCTGGAGAGGTCAGTGATGGCTTGCTCAGCAGCTCATGTTCCCTTTCAGAGAGATCTCTGAATTCATCCTAGATACCAGCCAGAAAAGAGTTCTCCTGCACAGAACCTTTCTGTAGAAGGGATGTAAAAGCTGTGCAGGTCTGGTGCTGAGGGACATGGTTTAGTGGTCACTTGGCAGTGCTAGGTTAAGGGTTGGATTCAATGATCTCAACACAAGAAGGACATGGACTTGATGGAGCTGGTCCAGAGGAAGGCCACAAAAATGATCAGAGGGCTGGAGGAGCACCTCTCCTGTGAAGACAAGTGGAGAGAGTTTGGGTTGTTCAGCTTGGAGAAGAGAAGGCTCCAGGGAGACCTTAGAGCAGCTTTCCTGTTCCTGAAGCAGGCTACAGCAAAGCTAGCGAGGGACTTTTCACAAGGGCTTGTAGTGGCAGGATGAGGGACGATGGCTTTGAACTAGAGAAGGGTAGATTTAGACTGGACATTAGGAAGAAGTTCTTGACTATGATGGTGTGGAACACTGGAACAGGTTGCCCAGGGACATGGTGGAGGTCCCATCCCTGGAGACATTTAAGGCTTGATGGGGACTTGACCAATCCTCTCTCATTGTGGGTGTCCCTGCACACTGCAGTGGAGCTGGAATAGATGAGCTTTAGAGGCCCCTTCCAACCCAATGCATTCTAAGGTTTTCAAGGTCTATTCCAACCTAAACAATTCTATGATTCTGAGATAGAAGTAATAAGACAAAAACCTCTCTTAGAACATCTGGGTGTTTCCACTTTGGTATTCAGAGGAGCCAGCAGGGCCACAAGTACTGCAAGAAAGGACACAGTCCATGTGTGGAGAGAGAGAAAGGAAGGCAAGGGACAAGCTAACTAAAATTCATGGAATCCCAAGGAAGCTGATCTGCATGTTCTGCAGGAAACTCAGGGTTTTTTAAATCTCATTCCTAGTAAAATTCTGAATGTCCAGTAGGTTCACTGCTCCTCCAGCTGGAGACACTACACCCTTCCCCAAGACTGGACTGGAAGTGTGACAGTTATCTGAGAGGTATCATCAGGTGTGTCTTACACAAGACTCAAAAGGGTCTTACCCCAAGGATATCTGGGGAAGAAGGGGGATGGATGCAAAATGGAATTAAATAACATTGCAATCCTGTCTCAGTAAACAGCAGGAATCCAAGGGAGGCAGCAGCTAGCAGGGCAGCATTCACTGCAGAAAAGGGACTGAAGAACCATGAGTCAAAGGTAGCAAGTAAACAAAAGAGGGAAAATAACATGGGGAAGAAAAAAGAAAATCACTGGCCTGGGTGACAGTGAAGGGGAGGAAGTCTCCAGTGCAACACCACACACTTGTGCTATGAAGGGAAAAGCCGTGGTGGAGCCTGTGCATCTGTGCGTGGATGGGGAGGAACAGAGTCAGGGAAGGTGCTTTTGCCCAGTGGGTCAGTGAAGGGCACACTGGGCTGGCAGGGGGTGGGCAGTCTTGAGAAGAGCGTGGGAGAGCAGGGAGAGGGGAGGGGCAGAGGTGGGAAGGACAGGCAGGCGCATTGCTGTGTTGCTCAGCAGGGGCTGGGGAAGGAGAAAAGGCAGAAGGAAGTTCTTACCACATTTGGAAAGTCTGCCAGTCATCAACTCCATACAGTTAGTGGTGTCTGGAGCATAGAACGGAAAGAGGAGGGAGGGAAAAACATAAAAAAAGAAGGTTTCCATACCTCTGTGCATAAAGTAGTAACTTAGCACATCATTACCTGAAGCAGGAAACATAAACACATCTTGGTCTTCACACAACCCAGGCCAGATTCTGCCACCCACTGCCAGCCAGTGCCAACCCGGTCCTGTGACTGGGAGAGGAGGTGGCTTCAGTCCCACTGCTCCACTCATCTCTCCATCACAGCAACAGGTAGACACCTGGGATCTGCCACCACATCAGCAAACTAAAAGCCTTGTTACACCTGGCCAGCTTTGCAAGCTAGTCTGCAACAGCCAGGAACTGCCTGGCCAAGCTGATCTGTGATCTCCAAAACCTGGAGAGCAGGAGGAACTGCAGCGCTGGCTATAGGACATGGAACGAGACAGCTCCTTACACAGCTCAAAACCAGCTTTCAGACCCCAAAGGGTAATGTCCAAGCTCTCTACATGACTCTACCTCTCTCTCTTACTCCTCTTGCTCTCAAAACAACAGAACTACTTCTGCCAAGGGTGGCAGAGTCTGGCCCTGAGGCATGTCCACTTCATATACAGCTCCCATTGCCATAGCCTCCGTGCATCAGCTTTAAAGCAGAAAGGACCAGCCCAGCTGGACACTTTCATGTGCAACCTGCTACTGTTAGCCAAGATTCCATTGCATCTGGGACCTCAACTCTCGTGTCCAAGAGTGCTGGGCAATGTGGAGCACTTGCTGCTGAGCAAGCGGCTAACAGTGAGAGCACTCAGTTCAGCCTCACATCTCTTGCCTGGCTGCTCATTGAACACTTGAGTATCCAAGATATGGCTTCCTGAGCATCTGCTGAAAATCCCTGACTGCTAGGAAGCTCTAACTCCTCCCTGTCTGCTGGAAACTCTGCAGGAGAGAGGCAAGGGTAATTTTTGGCATTGCTTCCCTTAAATACTGAGAAAAGTCCTTTCAAAAAGGAGGAGGGGACACTGGACATGCTTGGGAGAGCTGACCCCATGCCAGAAGAGCATGGATATGTATTTTTTTCTAATTCAGCCAGACCTGTGGTGTGTAGATCATCTGGGAAAACACGGAGTAGAGAGGGCAGGGGCTTGGCCTGGTGACACCGGTCAAAGCATCTAAGCAGCAGTTATGTGCTCTTCATCCCTATGGCTAGAGGCTCAATAGGAAATGACACCATGGAAGATCTCTCAGGAAGGAGCAAGACCAAGAGAAAGGGGGAAAGGAAGGAGGTGAAGGAGAAGAGAGGATTGCAGAACAGGAA